>NC_138553.1:64940943-65540943 GCF_964273705.1 Natrix helvetica | reverse complement strand
TGAAGCACGCAAGTCTTAAAGCTGTCAAGTTACAAGACCCTTGCACCCCTAACCCTTTAGAAAAAAACTCCAGGGGTGTTCAAACTTGACAGCTTTAAGACTTGTGGACTTCAACTCCCAGAATTTCTCCTCTTGCTCTTCATCTTGATGATGTGCAGATGGGCGGGGGAGGGGGGAGGGAGCTGGAACCGGTTCTAAATGGCACTATAGATTTGTGGAACCTCTTCTGTAGAAGAGATTAGAACTGGCAGGAACCCACCCCTGCTGCCAGCCCACCTGCCCCGGTTCTATGCCATCCTATTTACCCATATTTTCTAAGCCGTGCACATGCATGAAAGTCACAGGAGCAAAATGCATGCGCTGTCAGCGCGCACGCTCCCGAAGCGAGCGTGCGCACGTGAGGCAAACGTGGTAAACATATGTGAAACCCACCTCTGGAAGGAGTTTTGTCCTTCCTGGGAAATCACTGTGTTATTGAAGTCCATCACATTAGGGCTAGAAAATCACATATCTTACCTTCAAAGCCACTTGTGCCTTCATCAATAAAAGTGTTATAGGGCTGGTAGAAATCCTGTCTTACATGCTTTGCTTAAGGACTTGTGCTAGTAGAATAACCTCCAATTCTGTAAGTTTTGACTCTCAGAAGTGGAAATGCTGTTTTATAATGCTGCATCAAATTCCAGAGCTGCAATTGATAGTTCTGGAGGCCTATTTCTATGTTTACATGTTCAAGCTGTTGCCTTGTCATTTGAATAATTGGTTCTTGGTGCCTTTATTCAAACCCATGGACATTTAAGAGGAATAATTTGTGGTTCTTTTATTATGTCAGTTATAAACATAATGTCCCTAGTACCATTATTAGGGGAATATATAGAGGAAAGCTAATATTTATGAAGTTTTGCATTTCTTCCTAATGTCAGACCCTTGATTTATTTTTATTTATATTTTAAAAAGCCCTTCAGGTCTTCTCCCCCCCTCTTTTGGACAACTGTAAACTTGTAAGATTAAAATTTTCCCTAGAAGGGCAAAATGTTCTTTTCTTTTTAAAAAAATCATTTTTAAACATATTTGAACATTTAAAAAAACACAATTCCACTCGTTACAGTCACTGATATCACTTGTATTAACATAGTTGTTTTAATTATATAGATTGCTATTCTATGTATTATATACTCATTTAAGTTATAACAATATTTACAAAAATATACAGTACTCTCTCCTTTTGATATAAATCATAAATATTCCTTATACAGTAGCTTTACATCTATCTTCCAGCCCAGTGACGTGCGGTGAGGTTTATGGCTGGTGAGACTGGTGATGTCATCAGGAAGGCGGGGTATGGGACCACGTGTGCTGGAGGCTGAGGCTGCCTCAGCCTCCAGCACACGTGATCCCATTCCCCGCCTTCCTGAGCGTGCTCCGCCGGCTCGCGCTCCGCAGTCCTCGAAAGCAACTGGGGAACGCCGAGAACCTTCCTGCCTCTGCTGGACTTTGCGCGCTCCTCGCGACTGCAATAGACGTCCAGAAGTGGCAGGGGCTGTTGGGATGGAAGCCCAAACCCCATTAGACACAAAAGCCGCTTCTGGACATATATTGCAGTCGAGAGGAGCGCGCAAAGTCCAGCAGAGGCAGAAAGGTTCTCGTCGTTCCCCAGTCGCTTTCGTGGCTTCGTCATCTGGGAGCGCTGATAACATTTCTGCCTCCGCAGCTCGCGGGCGCAGACGGATGGAGGTAGCCAGAGTGGTGCCGAGGCAGTCCGGCGGGCGAGCGACCGAGGATCAGGCTGCCTGATCCTCCATCGCTCGCTCGCTCACTCTTTCGTCCGCCCGGACCGCCTCGGCGTCGCTCTGTCTACATCCGTCTGGACATATATTGCAGTCGAGAGGAGCGTGCAAAGTCCAGCAGAGGCGGGAAGGTTCTCGTCGTTCCCCAGTCGCTTTCGTGGCTTTGTCATCCAGGAGCGCCGACAACATTTCTGCCTCCGCAGATCTATCTATCATCTATCTATCTATCTATCTATCTATCTATCTATCTATCTATCTATCTATCTATCTATCTATCTATATATATATATATATATATATATATATATATATTATATAATATTATATACTATTATTTCATGAGGAGAGGTGAGGCTCTGCCTCCCTTGCCTCCCCTGACCGCACGTCCCTGTTCCAGCCAATTGTACCATATACTCCTAATTTTATAATATTCCAATTCTTCTCTATCCTTTAATTCCATGGTTAACCTATCCATCTCTGCACGCTCAAGTACAATTCTTATCATCATTAGATTGGAGGAGGTGTTGTTCTGTTTCCAATTTTGAGCAAAAATGATTCTAGCTGTGGTTAATATATACAATATTATGCATTGAAAAATTTTACACCTGTTTCAAGTGTAAAACTTTTCAGGGCAAACTTTTCAATCCTCTCTTGAAGGTCCACAAAAATCCATTGGTGTTTTGGACATTGTACACCTTGAAACTAAGTCTGGAGGAGAAAAGAGCAACAATTTATTACCTTCTCTAAATCATTTCAGAGTGTCAAGAAGTTGATGAAAGGTAGAAAATAATAGTTTATTTTAACCATGGATTCTCTCATGACTGATGACCTATTCCAAGGTGGAACTGTTCAGCTACCAGTTTTTTACAGTCCTACCAAGTGTCTGCCTTCCTTGAACTTGGTTTCTTGGTCTACCTCAAGCATTTAGCACCCTTTCAAACACATTGCTGAAATCTTGGGGAATGGCCCAGAAATCTTTTGCAACTGCTTTTCCTAATCCACCAGTGGAGAATCATCACTTTATTAAAAAGTCAGGATGCTTAAAGATGAATTACCAAGCAAAATTTCATTACAGCTAGCCTAGTTTCAGAAAGTGCAAGAGACCTGGACCCTGGAGGTTATAGATGAAAGTCTTAATTAATTTTGTAAAAGTCTAAAGCTCAGAAGTGCCAAAGCTGTGTTTTCAAAAATCCTGACTTTGCTGTTAACAATAATTATATTGTATTATGCTCAAAGCAATCAGAACTGAATGTAATAAAAAACAACTGTACTTTAAAGAAATGAATGCTGCATTGTATTTAACACCATTGCACCTTATAAAGTAGTTCATGTTATGTTTCAGAATGTCAAATTAAACTTTTCCTCCAGCAAAGTTTGAAAAGGATGTGCAATGTAATATAGACTATATTTATGATAGATAGATAGATAGATAGATAGATGATAGATAGATAGATAGATAGATAGATAGATAGATAGATAGATAGATAGATAGATAGATGATAGATAGATAGATGGATGATAGATAGATAGATGATGGATGGACAATGGATGGATGGATGGATGGATGGATGGATGGATGGATGGATGATAGATAGATAGCTGGATAGCTAGGTCGATAGCTTGATCGATAGATAAATAGGAGATACAGACAGATAGATGAGAGAGAGAGAGAGAGAGAGAGCGAGAGAGAGAGAGAGAGAGAGAGAGAGAGAGACTGACTGACTGACTGACTGACTGACTGACTGACTGACTGACTGACTCAGACAGATATAGGAGCCAGCTTGATATCAAAGACAATAGTATAACCTACTTATTAAAAGAAGAAGCTAACAGTGTAGCATTCAATTTATATTGAATCACGTCTTTTTAAATTTTTGATCAATCTATCATATTTTCTATCTGAATACTTTATTAACACAGCAAATACTATGTATACTGCTATATGACCAAATCACTTTAATGTATTTTTTCTATACTAATGATTTACTTTTGTATTGAAAATATATTCATTCAACATCCATTTGTTCTTTTTTTAAAAAAAAAATATTTTTAAACAAAGAACAGACAAAAACGTAAAACACATACATCCTTCTTCCATTTCATATAGCATGTTGTTTGGTTACAAGATTTTGTGCGTCCTTTCCATGGTCACCACTGCATCTATTTGTTCTTGATTCTACTTCTTTTGAGTTTATGAATGAAACTGACTCTGTCTCTTGTTTGATGAGTTAAGTAATTCATTCATAACATTCAATTTGTATTTCTCACTTCACAATTCTCACTTTCATATAACAAAGTATAGAGACATTTTTTTGCTTCTTTTCACAAATATTTATTAGTTTCAGAAGGTCACATCTTTGCTTTTCACTAGCATATGACGTCTTAATATTTCTCAAATCTTAATAAACTTTACATCATTATACAAATTTTTCTATTTACTTTAGTGTGTTTCTGTTTCTGAATTGCTTGCAGTTTTTTATTTCTATTTTCCCTATGAAACACAGCTACCTTGATGTTTGATACATTAATTTTCATATCTGTACTCCCTACATTATACAATCTATCCAACAGGCAAATAATAAAAGTTGGTTCTCAGTCAACATCATTATCTGCATACAAAAATGCAGGTACATTTGCAACATATATCAATAGCAGAATAATAAGGATTGCACAAATACCAAGGTGACAATGCACATTTTGTCTTATTTCTATTCCAATAGAAACTAATTATTGAATTTATTCTCATGCATGCTTTACTTCCATCTTATATAACTTTAATAAATTAGCAAGAAAACTTCAATGCCATTTTCATACAAAACATTCCATGATTCAAGCCAATTTACTATCATAAATTTCTCCAATTGAATAAATATATAGCTTTCTTTTTCACACTGATATAGATTAAAGTATATAATTGGATCAATCATCAGTATAGAAAAATCTTGATTCTGTCAACCAACGTTCAACAAAAGAGGAGGGTTGTTTCGACTTATATAATTATAAAATGCACTGCTTCTAAAAACAATCAATCTACTTTAAAAACATATTCAGTTAACTCAGCATCCATGATCTTCAGGAGAAATACAATCTCATAGAGCAGGGTGTCAAACTCACGGCTGGATGCGTCATGCAGTGGCCACGCCCATCCCAAACTATTGAAGGGGGGGAAGTCACGATATGTCACATGATGACATGATGCCGCAACTTTTACACCCCTGCCATAGAGTATTTAATATCACAATTTATAGATTGATACTAAATGACACCAAAGTACATGTTCTCTATCAATCTTTTAAAACGATGTCTTTGTAGTCCTTTATTCTTAAGGTTGGTCTTGTGCAGCCAGAATTAGCTTCTCTATCTTTTTCTTCATCTTTCCTGTTTTTAGCTATTGTTAAGTCTTATTGTTATCGGCTTTGTCTTCTTTTTTTCCTTTTGATATATTGGCCATATAATACTTTTTCTCATCATGCGTCTTCAGATATTTTTCCAATGCCCTGTTTTCTTCTTGAACTATCTGGTATACTTGCAATATTCCATGCCCCTCTAAGTAGGATAGGTTGCTGATCTTTTCTTCCTCTTCTGTTTTGGGTAATTTCTCTTTCTGTTCAAATGGAAAAAGTGTGATTTTAACTAGATGCTGTCCGACAATGTCAGCTATCACCCCAGTTAGTCATTTGAAAGTTGTTGGTAAGCAGTTAATTGGCCTGTAGTTTCCTGGTGCTGTTTTTTTGCTGGATCTTTCATTGGCTAGGATTTGCCAGATGTTAACCTCTCTTCAATTTCACCTCTTTGTAATATGTTGTTAACTGCTTGGCAATGAGTGGATGTAGATCAGCCAGATAAAGCAACCAAAAGCCATACAGTTCATCATCACCAGATGCTGATCTATTCATGATTTTCCTTGCCCTGTTTCCCCCCATTTTTGCTGATATTAAACATTCTTTTGTTTCAGCTTTTTTATTTTTATTCATCATATGTATCCAAGCTTTTGTATTTTGTAGGGCTCTCCCATAACTGTGCTCAGAACTACATTGTCTTCTACATCAGTTGTTGATTGGTTTGCTGCAGTTTCTCCATTGGTGGCTTGATAGAAATGTTTCTGATTCAACAGAAAATGCAGATTTTGCCTATATGTGCTATTTGAGCTTCATGTCTGCTAATTTCCTTGGCTAGCTGTTATTTGCTGCTTTATTGTTTCCAGTGCTTCCTTAATCTTCTCTTTTTTTCCTAAGTTATGTTTCTTAATCAGGTAGTTTTTTAATCTTCTTGTTCTTCAGCTTCTTTTCTTTCAACTCTTCTAGCTTATTTGCATGCTATTGTATTTTCCAGTCTGCTCTTCCATTTTGGTGGTGCACTGTTTGACTTTTCTTTTTGTTTGCTGATTTTGCATCCCAGGCAGTGGTGGGTTGCCAATTTTTTTTACTACCGGTTCAGGTGCGCTTCCCCATGCTCGTGTGTGCTTGTAACGCTTCTGTGCATGCACAGAAGTGTCCAGGCGAGTGGCAAAGCCTCCCGCCACAGCTACTACCGGTTCACCCGATCCAGGCTAAACTGGGAGCAACCCACCTCTGATCTTAGGTATTCAGTTAAAACTGAATAAGTCATGCTGCATATTAGTTGGTTTGTTTCATACAGTGAGCTGGTACTTACATTTGATATTATTGTGTTGGCATCTTTTAATATTTGTGCTAGCTCTCAGTTATTCCTTTTTTTATTCTTCTTCTTTTGTTAGATGACTTTGCTCTTTCTGAGAAGAGGTTCAAGGAGAGGATGCCTGGTTTGGAAAGGAAAACAATTCACTAGCTCTGCTGGCTTCCTGTACTGTCGGCTCTCCCTGGTTTGCCTCTTCAGTCTGAACTACTTCTGGCAAAGCTTTTCTTTGCACTGGGTAGATCTTTCCAGTTTTTCCAATTCCACTTCTGTAAATACTTTATTTTGTATTATAAATTTATATAGAATAATTATTGCTAAATAATGAAGCAATTCACTTGTTTATCTTGGAGTTCCAGTCATAATGTTGGTGTGGATATTTAATAAATGTTCATTAAAATGTTGATTTGGGGAGATTTCTGTACCATTATAATAACTCTAAAAATTGCACTAAAGTTGATTTCAAGGAATGTCAAGTAAAGTTATAAAAGCTTTATTTTTTTCCAAATGGAAAGAAGCAGCCCTCAAAACTCATATGACTAATATGTTGAAGAGATTCATTTATAAGACTGATGACAAGACAATTATAGATTTATGAGTTGGATTTTCATAGAACATTTTCCTTAATATCTTGCTCATTTCCTGTAATCTGTAAAGGGTTGGAAACAGAAAGTGTTGCCTTTATCAAGTAATGATTTAGAATTCCAATGAAAGTACTGCTCAATTAATTTAAGAAAACAGGACTGTCATAGTAATAACTGGTTTTGATTCAAACTGTCAATGTAGAACAGATAATTATGGGAAAAGATTCTCAGCTGAAACATTTGAAGAGTTTAATTTTTTTGCAGTCTATTAAAATAGAAAAACCACAATTTTGCAAATTTGAAGGATCATGTATCACAAAAAGTATTAGCCACACATTAGACATTGGAAATTTCTATATTTTTTACTAATTCTTTTGCCAAGTGTTTTTTTTCCCAAGGTGATCTGGGCGTGTTTTCTTTAAGAGTTTGGGACAATATAAAGAAGACACTTTTAATCAGGGGTGGGTTCCGGCAGGTACTACTGCTAGTTTGCTCATGTGCACCCAGTGCTTGCACGTTTGATGTGTGCTGCACATGCCTGATACGTGCTGTGTGTGCTTGATGTGTGCTTTGTGCATTTGATGTGTCCTGCGCGCCCATCCGCTGTGCAATTAAAATTGTTTTGTGCATGCGTAGAACTGTAAAACCAGATGGCGCCACCCAGAGAACCAGTTTGGAGGCATGGTAGACCTGGGATGCTGCCAGTTCCAGGGACCCGGCCGGCAAACCATTACCATTTTGATTGAACCGGGCCAATAGGTAGGAACTCACCACTGCTTTTAATCCAATTTTCTTAATGCCTCTACCTGATATAGATCAATATGACTTATAAACATTTCCATGAATTCAGAGGGAAAACCTAAAAATAGTGTGCTCACATTTTTCACATACGTAAATTCAATTGTACTTGATGGCTCATTTCCTATTTTTTTGACAATGACAAGAAACCTTCAAGAAAGCTTCAAGATATTTCTGTTCTTTAAACAAATGAACATTCAGAATTTTCTGAAACTAGTAAATCCTCCTAAAATGTTCCCATCTAGAAGATTTATTTCTACAAGAGCTTCTAAATTGCAAATATTTGTTCCAGAGGGAAAGTTTTATGGGTAAATTATAAGGAAGACTTTAGTTATTCATTTATTCTTCCCAGTGCAAATATTACTCTTTGCTGCATAGTTGTTTATGCAGATAATTTTCAACATATTCATTCATTCTCACATGTTAAATTAACACTTAATATATAAATACTTGAGAGCATTCTTTCTGTCACTGGAATGAAAATGATGGCTCCCTGAAAGGATCCATATAACTACTCTTCTCCCTTCTCCTTCTATTCCTACCTTTTTTAATACTACTATTCCTACCCTATTCCATTCATACACCGGGAAAACCTCCATCAAAGCTGAGCAGAAGGAAGGTATCTACAGTAGGATAGGTCATAAATGTCTCCAGGAAGGGACTACAAGTACATAGTACAACAATCCTGAATCAGTCCAGATTAGAATGAAATTTTCCAAAATCCAGTATTAGAATCTGAGCCAAAATTCCCTTTCTTATCATATCAACTGGACCCCTTTGACAATTTTCATTAAAATATATACTTGTGAAACCAATTACAGACAAGGAACAGTACCAAAAGACTAAAGAAGATTGAGATAATAAGATAATTTACTTTTTAGAACTCATCCATATTTGAATCCTGTTGCCTTTCATTGCAGAAGCAGATATTCTGAGCCAGGGCTAAATCTGGATTATTAGAACCAGGAAACATGGAAAGGATTAAGGCATCCTAACACATTAGGTGGGACAGAGATACAAAGAGACAAGTGATAATACTCAAAGGCCAACAAATGTCTGATTAGGCTTAACTCTAAAAGTATTACTAGAACAACATCAAGTTATCCAGAGAATTGCTATAGAATATGGCGAGTACAGACAAATGTGGTATGACTGAATTATAAACAATTGATGAATAGCTCAAACATTTCTGCTTCTTTCCAACTCTTGTTCTCCACACCTTTTTCTAAACCTCCAGAATTTGTTGTCCTATAAAGAATAGAAAAACTGCAACTGTTGACACATGCTCATAAAAATGAATCTACTTGTAGGTTCATTATCTGTACCAACTAAAGTAAACATCTTGCAGCCTTTCTCACCATGAAGTGAATCCAATTGATTCACTTGGATTCACTGAAAAAGATGAAGAAACTGTCAGGAGAAATAAGTGGCCAACATAATTCAGAGCACAAATATGGTTGTTAATGTGGCAACAGGTTGCCAATCCTTCCAGTTACTGTAAAATTACATTTTAGCTATCGATATGATAATCTTTATGTCTAAGGGGTTAAATAAAATCTTAGTGTTTTGATGTTTAGCATTTTATGCTACTAAAATAAATGTCAGCTATTTTTCTTTTTGATTAAACCTATGTCCTATTTTCTGATGTTGGACTGATGTTGGCTTTTCTCAACAATACTTAAGTTACAGAGATTCGCCTGATTCATACTATTGACTTTCACCATGTAACCATTCTATTGTGCCTTCATCCTGCCTCTGAGTTCAACCTTCCCAAACCACTCTAGTAAATCTATTCTATGGCTTCATTATTGCAAATCCTTGCTTTAGATCAGATCTTTTGTACAATGAAACAAAAGGCCCTGCATGTTTTTCTTCTGCACTTGTTAGACTTCAAAGAGCAGTTATCTCCAGCATTTTTCATTGCTGCTGTGCAAATGGTTAATAAATAAGTAAAATGGTATATAGATAAATGACATTTAACTTTGTGAAAATAGGCAAGACCACAGCCAAAAGATACATTACAAGTAAATCCATGAAGTATCTGTACTTAAACAATAGGACATTACAATGTGATATAGAGATTTTTCAAAGCAAATCTTATCAGTGTTTTGTATGGTACGTGGAACACAAAAGACTCTATAAAGGACAAAGAAAAATTAAACAACATGAAGGAATATTTTAGTTTCCAGACCAAGCACATACTGAAAATTCAAGAAAGCAGTAATAACACATTTTTTAACCTACATCATGACTCTTAAAAAAAGCTCCTTAGTGGCAGCGCAGAAGACCATTGTATTTCAAGGAGTTTAATAATATATTTTGATTTTTCCTCGCTAGTAAAAATTTAAAAGCTTTAGAGCTGATTCAGAGCTAACCTGCTTGTTTTTCAGTCTTCCGTGCCGAATAAAGGAAAACGGAATATTCACATAGCTACAAAGCTTTTTTTTAAATCTGTGAAAGTCTCAAACTTTCAAGTCATGTGCCACCCAGTCACGGTCAGTTCTTCCAGTCCCGTGACCAGTAAAGAAGGGCCATGAAGTCATGGTGCCATGTTTTAATAGAAACCCTAATACTGACCTTTAAGCTGGGACCTTTTATACAGAATTTAGCACTACAGAAACTGATATCACTGCTGACTGCTTAAAAAGCATCAGACAGTTTTTAATTTGGGTATCATTTTGCTTGATTTGTATGGGTTTTTTACATTATGGTTTTAAATGTTTGCTTCAGATATTAATAAAGTTTAAGGTAAAGGTTCCCCTCACACATATGTGCTAGTCATTCCTGACTCTAGGGAGCAGGGATGATCTCCGTTTCAAAGCTGAAGAGCCAGTGCTGTCCGAAGAAATCTCCGTGGTCATGTGGCCGGCATGACTAAACACTGAAGGCACACGGAACACCGTTACCTTCCCACCAAAGGTGGTTCCAATTTTTCTACTTGCATTTTTACATGCTTTCGAACTGCTAGGTTGGCAGAAGCTGTGACAAGTAACGGGAGCTCACTCCGTTATGCGGTATTAAGGATTCAAACCACCGAACCGCCGACCCTTTTGATCGACAAGCTCAGCATCTTAGCCATTGAGCCACCACGTCTCTTTATATAATACAGTTTAAAATCCCTTTATTCAGTGGATTATTATTGTCTTTGGATCCAAAAGCACCAATTGCCTGGGCTTCTCCATTTTTTTTTCCAGATTACTTGCGATTATTCTTAGACTAGACTTAGAATAACTTTATTGTCACTTTGAATGTACACTAATTAGCATAGATTACATGAAAATTCATTGCATACAGCCCTCAAAGGGTCACATCACGTGTTTCTTTTTAGTTCATTGGTTCCACATGTTGGGAGAGTATTTCACACAATCTATCAAGGCAATATACCAGAAACAGACAGCACAAATTATAGTTAATGGTAGTTTAACAGAATCCTTTAAAATTGAAAAGGGAACAAGACAGGTGTGTCCCCTGTCTCCATTATTGTTTATCTTAACCTTGGAGTTATTGTTGAATAGAATACGTGGGTCAGCTGACTTACAGGGAATTAATATTAGGCATTATGAATATAGAGTATGAGCATTTGCGGATGACTTGGTTGTAACTTTAACCCAACCGGGGAAATCAGTTATAGTTTTAATGAACATAATTAACCAATATGGTCAAGTATCTGGGTTCAAAATAAATCTAGGGAAAACAAAGATGATATTTAAAAATATGACTATAAATCAAAAAGAAGAATTAGAAAGAGTAACAGGGTGCGAGATAGTAGAAAAGGTTAAATATTTAGGAGTTTACATTACAACCTCAAATGGGAAATTATAAGTATAATTATGAACCATTATGGCATAAAATACAGTTAGAGATGAATAAATGGAAAAAACTACAATTGTCCTTGTTGGGAAGGATAGCAGCAGTAAAAATGAATGTTTTGCCTAAGTTTCTATTTCTCTTTCAAATGATACCAATACTTTAAAAAGATGCAAATTTGGAAGAATGGCAGAAAGGTATTAATAACTTTGTCTGGGTGGGGAAGAAACCAAGAATAAAACTTAAAATAATGCAAGACATACAGGAAAGAGGAGGTTTGAAAATGCCCAATTTGAAATTATACTATGAAGCAGTAGTTTGGCACACTTATTTAATATATGATAAGAAGGCAGATAAGATTTTTAAAAGCCATATATTAAGGAATGCCCTATTGCTTGTCTGGAAAAAATATCAATATAGGTTAAATGATAGGATACCTATGTGGGTAGTACCCAGACACGCGATAGAGAATATAAGTATAGAACAAAAACAGGATGTAATTACATATAGAGAACTTCTTAATATAGAGAGAGGTGTACTACAGTTAAAGCCTTTGAATGTATTAAGAGAGGAAAGGGTAATTCAAACCTGATTCCAGTATGGACAGTTACAAGCTAGATGGAAAAAAGACCAGACAATTGGTATCACGCAAAATGAGGATAGTTTGGTAAAACAAATTAGGGACCAGAGTCAAATGCATATAAAAAGGTTGTATAATATACTGATAGAAACAGATTCTGAAACAGAGTTAGTTAAAGATTGTATGATAAAATGGGCACAAAATTTTGAAGAACCAATAATGATGGAAACATGGGAAGAGATTTGGGTAAGAAATGTAAAATTTACGCAAGCTCAAAATTTGAGAGAGAATTTTATAAGATGTTTTATAGATGGCATTTAGATCCTAAAAAGCTAGCTTGTATGTATCCAAATTTACAATCTAAATGTTGGAGATGTGATTGTACTGATGCTACATATCACCATATATGGTGGACTTGCAAAAAAGTCAAAGCATTTTGGATAAAAATATGATGGGTTATTCAAAATATACTTAAAAAGAGGATAAAGTTCACTCCCCAGTTGTTTTTGTTAGGTATAATTACAGACTGTACAGTTATAGAGACTAATTTGATTGTGAACTTAACGACGGCAGCAAGATTGTTGGTGGCGCAGTACTGGAAGAGGGAAGAATTGCCTACTATTCAAGAATGGACGCTAAAAGTAGTAAATCTAGCAGAGATGGCCAAAATCACAGCATATTTGAAGGACCATTCAGATGAGAAATATAAGTTGGAATGGAGAAGATGGATTGCCTATATTCAAAATAAATATCAGACTGAAAAATTTCAATTAGATTATGAGTGAAGGCACAAAGAATGTTACAATTTATCTAAAGTTAGCTTAACAAAAGGGGAATTAAAGCACAAGAGAAGGTAGGATGTTAAAGTCAGTTAGCTTATGTTAGCGTATGATTGTTAAATGTTTATACCCTGTATTTTGCTCTGGGAGGTTATGGGGAGGGAGGGTTGGAGTGGGGGTAGGGTTGGGGGTGGAGGGAGGAAAGGGGAAGGGAAAACATTTGTAAAATTTATTAAATTTTTAAATAAAAAAATAGAAAAAAAACATATCCTTATCAATCTTTTCTTAAATATACATTGCAAATTACTCATATTTTGAAATACAAATGACAAGGATCAATGGATGAAAGAGAAAAAAAGTTTAGTTGAAAGATAAGAATGGATTTTCTCTTCCTTTTCAATGGCTTTTTAAGTCTACATATTGCCTGTATTTGGAATCATTGATGGTCTCTGAGCTTGACTGCTTGCTTGCAGACATTTTATTTCCCAACTAAGTGACATCATCAGTGCTTTGGGGGGTGGGGATTCTTTTGGTCTTTTCATTTCCTTTGTTACACACCATTCTTAAGAAATAATCTATATAAATAAAAATGTAATGTTTGTTTGTTCAAAATCTGAAATCCCTGAAAGTTCTTCGCCGATCGCTTTGAAATTTTGACACAATGTTGCATTCAACTATGCACATATTTTTATATAGATATATTATATAGATGTCACACCTGTGACAGGTAAAAACATGCTTTTTTGAAAACCAGCGCCATCTGCTGGATGTAAAAGCAACACATGCTATACCATAGCGTTCATTTCTTGAGTATAGTATATTCGGAACAGTTTGGCCTCTCTCCAGCTTCGTCCCAACAGTCCCTTTATATGTGTGGCTGTGCTGGGGCTGCACCCTTTCTCCTTTCTGCCCCTCCTCCGACGAGCTTTGCCATTTCCACCAAGGGGAGCTGAAGACTTTCAGCTTCCCCCTCCCCTCTCTCTCCTCCCCTCCTGCCAGGCCTTTGCTGTCTGCAGTGGGGCGGCGCCTGCCCTATCCCTCAGCTGGCTCCTCCCACCGTTAAGCCAGCCTCCCCCCGCCCAGCTCAGTGCATCTCCAGAGGAGGTGGAGGCAGAATGTCTCCTCAGCCCGGCTGGCTGTGCGCGCTCTCCACTCCCCTCACAGGGAGCCAGCTACGGCCTCACCAAGGCGGCTCCGATGGGGCGGCGGCAGTGTCAGCCTTAGGTACAGCGGGGCTGGGGCAGCTGCTGGGTGCCCCATGAGGCAGCGACTGCAGCGGTGATGGCGTCTCTGGATGGGGTCGTGGCCAGCGGGGGCTGCCTCCCATCCATATCACCAGGGGCAGCTCCTTCCTCCTCCTTCTGCTCCTCAGGGGACACCGGCTGCCTCCTCTCGCCACCACCGCTGAGGGAAGCCGGGTCGGTTATGGTGGCTGCCTCCTCCTCCTCTCCTCCTCAGCTCAGCGAGGCCGGGGCCTGTGGGAGCGTCCTCTGTAGTGGCTCTTGCAGGGGCCACCATGGCTCACTTCTATGCAAGGGCCGCCTCTGCCGGGGAACTAGGGCCTTCTCTTTTCTTTCTTTTCCATTTAACCAGACTGGGCCACAGCAACACAGCTAGTTAGGAATAAAAAAACAAAGAAGGAAACAAAAAGATCAGAATACATCCTTTCCAGCAACCAACAACATATGAGTAGTGATTAATGCCACAGAAACAATCAATAAGATAACAATATCATAATCAAGGAACTACCAAGGAGAAAACTATACCTCTACCAACACCTGCAAGATGACATACTGCATTTAAGCAAGAAGCAAACCCCACATTCCCTAGCACTGATAATGTTACCTAATTGGGTAATGAAATGTTTGCAAACAAACAGCCAAGCAAAGAGTACCAAGGACTCCAAAGTTCAACCCTGAACTGTATAAATGCTTTTCTATTGGTGCCTAGACATCTTACAAAAGGTAGGACTAAATTGTCATTCATTAGGAAATACATTGAAAGTGGATAAAGAAGAAGGCATATTTGTTTAAAAATGAAGCAACAAACTCCCAAATGTATCCATATGTTTCATTCACATGGCTCTCTCCAATTTGTAAGGCCACAATTCTTCAAAAACAGCTAATGTCAAGAAGGCTATGTAAATTGCTAATGGGGAAGCTGAGAGAAGACAATGAGGTTAAAGTAACATTACTAGAATTAACTAGTAGCAAAACATTAAACATGGATAAAATCTATCGATATGGTTTCTAGGAGTAAAAATATGTTGATGATGCATCCTCCTCCTCCTTGCCAAAACATTAAGACAGTAACTATGGTGAGGAAAAATGCTATGTTATCTTGATGTCTTCATAAAGTCTATGGTGATGTATGATAAAGATAACAATCATGGGAGTTTAATATTATTGAGTACCCTCATTTTAATATAAATTAGGTTATCCTAGTGTAATTTTATTTTAATTTATTTTAAAATCGCAGAAGAGCTTCAGGAATATGAATTAAGGCCCAACTCCTTCATTACTGAAGGAACTGTGAAGAATGAAGCATTTAGATCTTGAGATGACAAAAATATGCAGATTAATTTTATCTCAGATTATGAAGACCAGTACTAAAGAAAAAACAAAAAGAGAGTATTGGCAGGGTTTTATTTTGTTTTGATTTTGCTTGGTGTTAAGTATAGTCCAGAGCAAGGGTCTCCAACCTTGGCAAATTTAAGACTTGTGGACTTCAACTCCCAGAATTCCACAGATTTGCTGCCTGAGGAATTCTGGGAGTTGAAGTCCTCAAGTTTTAAAGTTGCCAAGGTTGGAGACTCCTGGTCCAGAGGATCATATGCTAGTGCTTAAATGTCCCATTAAAAAAAGTGCTCACTTGAGAGAAAACTCCTTATCATTACACTATTCCATTGGAAATAGACAAATATCCAGACACAATGCATATAATCTTGTCTTGACTGCCAACATCTTGGCGCAGTTGATTTTCAAAGAATGTTCTTTGATATTAGCCTTGCTTCCCAAACCATTTATTTCTTTGTCTGAGGCTTGTGTTAAATCTCCACTTGAAATTCTAATTCTCAGTTGCCAAGCTGAATCGCCTGGTTCCTTTATCACACTCATGTTCTGTTGTGCCTAATCACATTAACAAGGTAATGTAAGAAGAGCAATTTGAATCAAATAAAGCTCTGGATCAGTTATCCCCCTTTCCTCATGGCAAATCCCAAAACACGGGGAGAGAAAAAATTGTCTGTCAGCAATTGATGGTGCACCCAATTACTGGAAGTAATAAAATCATTTTTCTTTCTGTTCAATCTGTCTGATTTTTGGAGACTACCTGGACAAATCCCTGCAGTTTTCTTGGCAAGATTTTTCCGAAGTGAAAAATTATCTCCTTTCTAAGGATGAAAGAAAGTGGGCCAACATTATTCAAATGGCTTTTTGTAGGACTAGAACTCACAGTCTCCTGGTTTCTAGTCTGATATCTTAACCACTACACCAAATTGGCTCTCTTAATATAGTATTATACTAGTTGTCTAATTTCCTTTTAAAGTAATCCAAGGAAATGGTAATTATTGAAGTACAGTTGATTTACTGATCTTTATTTGGAGTATTGTAATTTGCTGTTTATGGGCCTGCTCACTGGCGGGATCCTGCCGGTTTAACAACTGGTCCAGTAATTGTATACTTTGATTGTCAGCAATTTTAACAAAACATACCTTCCATGTTACTTCTGGGGAGTAACACAGCTGAGGCATGGCAATCTGCTTTAACACATGAATCAGCTGAGAGGATATAGGTAAGTAAAGTGCAGGGGCAAACGGGGTGGACCAACCTGATCATCAGAATAAACCAGTTTGCTCCCCAGCTGATAGTCAGAGCTACCAGTTCATCTGAACCAGTCCAAACTGGTTGAAATCCACCCCTGGGCCTGCCCTATGTCATTGCTCATGTAACATCAGTAATCTAATTAGCAGTCAATTACCAGGTACAATTCAAAGGGCTGGTAGTCACTTTTAAAACCCTATAAGTCTTAGAATCTGGATATTTCTGGATTCTGGATTCTGCCTATCCAATAAATGAAACAGAATAACCTTCCTTCAGGTTCCCTTTCATGAGAGATTGTCATCTACAGGGCCTGAGGGTTCAAGGCTACTCTGCTGTTGCTCAGCTTTTTGGAAAAACTTGGCATTCAAGGCCAGCCTAGTCCCTGTGCTGAGTGTTTTAGGAGAGCTATTAAAACCTAGCATTTAGTTAAGTCCTAAGAAATAGTCTAGTATAAGTTATAAGTCCTGTTTTGAAGAACAGAATGTAAGCCTTTATGAGTTGTGCTGGATTGGACTGGAGGAGCATATAAAATCCAGTAAGTAAATACTAACATACAATATACATGCAAGGGCCTTCACATCATTCAATAACATTTCTCAGGTGATTTACATAATTTGCACTGTGTTTCTAACTTGCACTTATTGTAATGCTATAATTTGGGCAATGGCATAATAACACAAATGGTATAATTTGCTGTGAAAATGGATTCTTTAATCTAATTGAAAATTGGGAATAATGGGGATCTTTTCAAATTCCAAAGTTTTTCTATGTGCTGTGTGAACATTTATTTCTTTTTAACTGCCTGGATCATCCATCTTTCATCTTCAGGTCCCATTACTATGAGAGATGGGAAAAACCGCTGCTCATTCCACCTTCTCTATAACTCACATTACTTCCTCCCATATTCACCTTTGTTCTAAACGAAATAGCTCTAGATGTTGTCAGCTTTCTTTATACTTTCTTTATACTTGTAGTTCTTTTTAGACATTATTTTCTAAGACACTTTTCAGGTGAAATAACCTGCCTCATAAAATATTATGCTTTACCCATACCTTCTTGTAAGTATTTCAGAATAAAGAGTTATAATCGAGAAGACCTTAGCTTGGTTCCCACATTTATCTGAATGCATGAGAGGTAGAAACAGAAGACAGACTGATTAAAACGACATGGATGAAAAAAACAATGATCTAATTGTTTAGTCTTTGGTGTCTCCAGAGTATGCCTTCTGACATTTGTCACTATGCCTTGCCTCAGTAGGAACCTCACTTAATGTTTAACAGAGAACAGTTTGTTGTGTGTTTTGGGGGAAAGGTAGTTCCAGCATAACTCTGGAATCTCTCGAACAATTTCAACCAAACTTGGTACACAGATGACTTACTCTCTGGAAATAAATATTGTGCGGGTGAGACACCCCTAACATCCCTGGTGTGTGTGTGTGTTCTGTTAAGATATAGCCTATTGCAGTGATGGCAAACCTTTTTTGGCTTGCGTGCCACAAGTGGGGGCACCCATAATACAATGCACGACACCCTCCCAGTGTGCATGCGCGCACAACGCACGACACCCCCCATTTTTACATGCTTTTTTTCGCCCTCCCCAGGCTCCAGAGGCTTTATAGGAGCCTGGGGAGGGCGAAAAGAGCCTCCCCCCCCCCCCGGAGGCCCTCCGGAGGCTTCACGGACCGTTCGGAGGCTTCCCTGAAGCCTTCGGAACGCTTAAAACCACCCTCCGAGCAAACCGGAAGTTACTTCCGGTTTGCTCGGAGGGTGGTTTTAAGCGCTCCGAAGGCGTCAGGGAAGCCTCCGGACGGTCCCTGAAGCCTTCGGAACGCTTAAAACCACCTTCCGAGCAACCCGGAAGTTACTTCCGGTTTGCTCGGATGGTGGTTTTAAGCACTCCGAAGACGTCGGGGAAGCCTCCGGACGGTCCCTGAAGCCTTTGGAACGCTTAAAACCACCCTCCGAGGAACCCGGAAGTTACTTCCGGTTTGCTCGGAGGGTGGTTTTAAGCGCTCCGAAGGCGTCAGGGAAGCCTCCGGACGGTCCCTGAAGCCTTCGGAACGCTTAAAACCACCTTCCGAGCAACCCGGAAGTTACTTCCGGTTTGCTCGGATGGTGGTTTTAAGCACTCCGAAGACGTCGGGGAAGCCTCCGGACGGTCCCTGAAGCCTTTGGAACGCTTAAAACCACCCTCCGAGGAACCCGGAAGTTACTTCTGGTTTGCTCGGATGGTGGTTTTAAGCGCTCCGAAAACATCGGGGAAGCCTCCGGACGGTCCCTGAAGCCTCCTAGGGGGGGGAGGAGGCTCTTTTCACCCTCCCTAGGCTCCTATAAAGCCTCTGGAGCCTGGGGAAGGCGAAAAATGGCTTTTAAAAAGGTGAACTGAGCTGGCCAGCGCGCGCATGCGCGCTGGCCAGCTGACAGGGCAGCACCTGGCGTGCCCTGACAAATGGCTCCGCGTGCCACTTGTGGCACGCATGCCATAGGTTCGCCATCACTGGCCTATTGTGTCTTAAAATGGCTTCTACTGTACTGCTTTAAAATTGCTTCTACTATACAGCACAGTGGAGTTGCCATGGTAACAGCTTCACAGTATTCCACAAAGGGGCTCCCTCTGGTAAGGGGGAAAATTCAACATTAGAAATTACATTTGGTCCGGATATTTGTGAATGTCTACTACAGGATTGGGATAAACAAATACCCGGGAAATGCCAGGTTAACAGGTAGTTATCTATAAAACTAATAAAGGCAAGATATAAACAAATAAACACATCTAACATTACTCTTTATTCTTAGGAGGCTGTTGCTTCGCCGCGCCCCCCCCCCCAACCTTTTATTTGATTATATCTTCCTTGCTTAGTTCCACTATCTTTCTTGCTTAGGGTATTTTGATGGCTACTTTACCCAGTTTCCATATCCTCTTTCACATGTCTTAGTTTTTTAAATCTCTGTACATTGATCTGGATACCTAAAGAGAAGGTGTAATTCCTTTTACTTAAATGTGAATGTAGTGCTCTGGATTGAAACTGAAGATCCTGAACAGCAGTAAGGGATGAGCTTATCTACTTTCACATGAATATGAAAAAACTTTTGGACTTCTTCACGAAATTACTTAGCGAAAATAAGAGAAAACATAGCAGATTTGAACAAGGTCTGTATCTTACCAGTTTCAAACTATCCTTCATTTAGTTTATCCTTTAATAGGCATTGGCAGTTTTAGCTGGTTCAGAAGAAATTATAATTTATTGTTTTTCTCATGACAATGTTTATTATGTTAATACCCTAGAGATTCTGTTACCAATTGCATAGCAGCACTTAGGTTACCTTGCTAGATGTCAAAAACCTCAGCAGGACTGAACTTAATTATTATAGGACATTACCAGAAAATCACAAGCTACACTGGAAAATAAAAGGAAAAAAATGCAAAAGAACAACCTGCTTTTTATCAGGAAAATTGAACAGGTACATTATGAAGCCAATAGAAGACAAAATTAACTTTAGGGAAAACTTATTTATTAACTGATTAGTCACAATGCTACAATCTTGGTAATAGAAGCATGGAGTCAGATCTATTTGACTGGGAATTGAGAAATCTAACCCCTCCCCAATATATTACATAAGGTATTTTCAAAAAGGTGTTTAGGTGATCAACTGACCTTAAATTGCAGATTTATGCTCAGAAGATAATCCTAACTCTATACCAGGTTTATACTGAGGTTGTATTAGCAGTTCTTCTTGTTTGAAACCTACACTTAACATGGAAGATAGAAGAGGAGAAAAAATGCTCAGTCCTGGTTTATGCAGTGGACATATCTAGGGTCTGTTACCTGTAGTCAACCAAGTTTGTGGGATGTTTGTATGTCCAATTTGTTGCCTTTAAAATTCCTCCCTATCCATTAGACATTGCATTTATCATGCCCATCTTCATTGACGGTACTGAATTTTTATGAATCAAGAGTAAAAGTCTTCTTTTCAAAGCCTTCAAATAACTGTAAATTTCAAACGCAAATTGTAATATCAGAGATATCTTTGAAAGCAATTACCTGTCTTATTCCCCTTATCAGCCCACATATTAGTCTGAAAAGAAGGAAGGAAGGAAGGAAGGAAGGAAGGAAGGAAGGAAGGAAGGAAGGAAGGAAAGAAAGAAAGAAAGAAAGAAAGAAAGAAAGAAACAAGGAAGCAAGGAAATTCATAAGTTCCTAGATGTGTTTTTTTTAATAAAATCAAGTATATAGGCAGCTATATTTTTTCCTGCTTATTTTTTTAAACTGAAGTCTTTCTATAGAAGTCATAGGTTTGAGATGAAAATGGCTCGACAGATTCCCCCATTAGCTTCTTCTATGTGATTTTCTCATGGCACATTGCATTAATGTGCTTATTTTGCTTCCAGTAAAAATCATAACACATTTTTCTTTGGCTTCATTACACAGCCAGGACTCTTATGGACCATTCCTACTCTGTATAAATCTGACAAACTTTTGTTTTCTTTATCTTTGGTTTCATTCCACTTTCTGGAACTTCTATCACAAAAAGTTTAGATCCACATATCATTCTCAACAGAAATGATTTTCATTTTCTGCCAATCTCTTTTATAATATATTAGTTTATGAGCTAGGGATGACAAAACAGAAACAAACTCTGAATCAAGATCTACAGTAAGTACAGGTATTTTGAAAACTATGTTGCCGGGCAGATTTTGCATGGTATTTCGTAGACTCCTTGGTTTTCTAGATGGATTTTGTCTACGAAATACCATGCAAAATCTGCCCGGCAACATACATAGGACAAACAAACAGGAGAATAAATGCATGCATCACAGAACACAAGAACGCAGTAAGAAAAAAAAGAAAAAACTTCCTCCCTTTTCCAGCACCTTAAAGCTACAGGACATGAAATCAATTTTGAAGGAGCCAGGTTAATCTCCAAAACAGAACAACTCAACAAGAGAAAAATTATGGAAGCCATTGAAATAGAGAAACACCCCCACAACATGAATAAACGTGATGATATCTCCCGCCTACCAAACATCTGGAAACCAGCCCTAGTCAACAAACGAACACCACTCACTACCCAAGCCATTACAATACAAAACAACAATGCACACACCAGCACCAATCAGCACCAATCTACCAATCATGATACAATCACACAACCAATCATTCCACTGACTGAAACAAAGCCAGCACTCCATCCCTTCCCACCAAGATTTACAGAAAGACGGCAGCTCCGTTCGCATTTTAAGCCAAAGACAGCAGCCTGAAGATGGCAAGTGAGATCTTGCTGAAATGTTGCCAAGACAATCTCAATCTTACATGGGAAAACACCCGAATACAACAAAACCAGCATATATATGTTTGTGTGTGTTTGTGTGTGTGTGTGTGTGTGTGTATGTATATGTATATGTATATGTATATTACAGAAGACCATCCAGGCAGAAAACCATATTTTTATTTTTAATGTTGCCTTTTTATATTTGTGTTGTATTTGTGCTGATTAGGGGTTGTAACACAAATACAGGGGTTGTAACACAAATACATACCTATTTCCCTGGCTCAGCTGATAAGGAGGAGAGCCTGTGGCTTAGTGGCTAATACAACTGCCTAACATGTAATACAGCCCTGGTTCGAATCCCAGTAAGGGTATGGCTAGCTGATGAGAGCTAAATAGCTTGAAATAGATCTATACTAGTCTCCCTTTATTTATTTATCAGCACAAATACAACACACACATACATTATTATAGCAGTGGTGAAATTCATTTTTTTTACTATTGGTTCTGTGGATGTGGCTTAGTGGGCGTGGCAGGGGAAGGATACTGCAAAATCCCCATTCCCATCCCACTCTGAGACCAGGCAGAGATGGTATTTGCCGGTTCTCTGAACTACTCAAAATTTCCGCTACCGGTTCTCCAGAAACTGCTAAATTTCACCCCTGCATTATAGTATAAATAATAATATTGATGTGTATATTGAGAGATAGAGAGAGGGAGAGGGAGTGGGAGAGAGAGAGTGTGTGTGTGTCCAAACTCCACATCTCCATCCAATGAATTTTTGATTCAATAGACAATATTTTACCTAGGACTTCATCACAAAACAGATGGGCATTAGGTGTAAAATAGTTTGGGCAATTGATTTGATTTACATTATTTGTCTCTATTTATGGCATTTGTCTAGTTGACATTAAATTGTTAATTGCATAATTGCACAACTGATGTCAAATACATTATGTGCATAAATCCAAATAATGTTTCTCCCCTGGGTGTTTACATAAATACGTCCTTTGTATATAAATATGCAAATGCATGAACGCAGACTCAGATCTAATATTATTGCAGTATTACTTGCATCTGTTCAGCAATTTAAAGAAAATAATATTCTGAGGGGCCATGTCAGCCTCCCAAACAAACCAAACAGGAAACACAAAATGAGCTAAATCTTTTTTTTTTTTTTTTTTTGGGGTAAGGCCGTGGTAACAGAATCTTGCAAATCAAATTGCCTGCTGCCCCTTTTTACCTCCCTCTTTCTTTGCCACTTATTCAGTGGTGGGTTCCTTCCCCTTTTATCTGATCATTCCCTAGGCAGCATCTCTTCCCTCATTTTCCAAGGTTGTTCTCACATCCATAAAAAATCCAAATGTTGTGGATTAATCTACTATGTTTGAATCAATTGACTACACTACTGATTGATTTTTTTTAAAAAAAAAGCTTATATCTTTCTGAGCATCTACATGTAACACTGCCTATATATAATATTCAACTACTAGGAGTTTATCTTTAAGCAAATATAACTTGGAAAAACAAGCAAAGAACCTGCACAAATTATAATGTATGAATTGATGCATGTGAAGGCCACATATTTGAGACTGCTGAGGTTGAAGAAGGTTGCTTTAGAATTTTCAGGATTTTAATAGGACTTTAAAAATGGAATGGTGTTGCAACTTTCTGCCACTTTTTCTCAATAATATTACGCTTTCCATTAGTTCAGATTTTCTTCCAGCTTAGTACTTATTGCCAGATTCTCATTTTGTATTATTTCACTTATTCTACATTCAATCCCAATTTTCCATCTTACATTAGACATATTTCCACATATTTATTTGAAAATAAATTTATATATGTTTCGGTTTCTTAGACAGTAGCAGTAAAAATAACAACATAAGTCATAACAGACAATACTGTTTCTCATTTCAACAACTTACTTTCTTGAGATTAGATTAGATTAGATTTATTAGATTTGTTAGCCGCTCCCTCTCCGCGAAGGGACTCGGGGCGGCGTACAATAAATAAAAAAGCACATATTATACAATTAAACATTTCACATTTCACGGAGGAGGTATAAAAACACACAACAATCATTACAGTACACAGAGATAGTAATAATAAATTAAGAGTTAAAATACCCCAATATAAAATTACGAGTTTAAAAAATTGCCAGGAGGATTAAGATGGAACTATGGTTGAGCCAGGCCGGCTAGTTGAAAGAGGTGGGTCTTGAGTTTTGAACGGAAGGAGCGGAGGTCGGTGGTAATCCTAATGTCGGGGGGGAGGTCATTGCAGAGGGCTGGGCCAGTCACAGAGAAGGCCCTGCTCCTGGGCGCAGAATCATTCAGACATATACTCACCACATCTATTAAACCTGTACCAATGAAAATTATCAATAACTGTGTGAAAGATTTCAATTAAATCGTGCTGCCAAAGCGTAAGTTACACAGCAATATATTTTATTAAAATAAATTAGACATTTTAGAGTATTGCTCTTGATAGGGCAACATGTAAATTAACAATACATTTTCAGTGTCATTCCTACTCAATTAATGTCAAAACTCAGGTTATTAGCTTTTTTTAACCTTTATATACCCATGAACTTGCATTTTTCCCCTCAGTTTTCCCAGTGGTACTAAAAGAAGTTTCTCTGTTCTTTAATCTGTATGTTAGAAATGGAGGGAAATTGCAATGGGTAATTCACAAAATAGATGAACTGATTTTTCAAATTTTATTTGTAAATGTCTAGAGGCAAACTAGGCAGTGAGCATTACCATTATGAGAAATCTTAGCAAAATTAATTTGGTTTATCACAAAATCCTTCCCATCCCATGCCTTGTCTCTCGAGGAATCTCGAAGTTGCTACTCATTTATGGAAAGCCTGAGCCAGCAAAGAAGCTATCAAACTTCTCCCCGAACACAAGCCTTTTTTTGTATGTTTGTGTGTGTGTTTGTTTTCCTCTATGTTCTCTGGATATTTCTCTTATATTTCGCTTATGTCCTTGCTTTGAATATTGCTTTAGAACACGTTTTGGCACCAACCTAAAACCAGTGCTGGAACACAAGTCAGAAGATAGCATATTCCATCCTAGAAGACAAAAATATAAGAGGTAGTGAAAAAAGTGACAATGCACAAGATATGAAGGAGGGAGGGGCTGTGGCTCCACCTGAGGACAGGGGGGAGGGAGCAATATTGAAAAGACTCAGGTCATCAAAATAAATATATTTGAAATATTATTGTAATTGTTGATATATTAGAAAATGGCAAAAGAGATGATTGAACACATGGTTGATACAATGTATAACAAGATGCTGTTTCTGCTTATCTTTTATCTTTTGTTTTTTTTCTGTAAAAGTTGTGAGATTTGGAGAGATTTCCACCTTTAGCACGATGGAGCTGCCAAAAATTTTTGTAAATCCACCTACCCTTTCCCATAAATGTTTAAAAATCAATAAAATTCTTTAAAAAAAAAGAAGATAGCATATCCCACAATTCAGTTCTGATAAAAGGAGTTGGAGGTAAATTTAACTCTAACGTTTGTTTTTCCAAATAATCACAGTATATACCAAAGGAATGTTTAGTATTTCCATATATAGACTTCATATAGTTTTGTTTTTTTAATACAATAATACAATAGTAGAGTTGGAAGGGACCTTGGAGGTCTTCTAGTCCAACCCCCTGCCTAGGCAGGAACCCCTATACCGTTCCAGACAAATGGCTATCCAACATCTTCTTAAAGACTTCCAGTATTGGGGCATTCACAACTTCTGGAGGCAAGCTGTTCCACTGATTAATTGTTCTAACTGTCAGGAAGTTTTTCCTCAGTTCTAAGTTGCTTCTCTCCTTGATTAGTTTCCACCCATTGCTTCTTGTTCTGTCCTCAGGTGCCTTGGAGAATAGCTTGACTCCCTCTTCTTTGTGGCAACCCCTGAGATATTGGAACACTACTATCATGTCTCCCCTAGTCATGATAGCAGTGTTCCAATATCTCAGGGGTTGCCACAAAGAAGAGGGAGTCAAGCTATTCTCCAAGGCATCTTTTAACCATTTTTGTTATTTGGAGATCATGATAAGAATCAACAACTTGACGGCATATAATGCATCAATCAAATTATGTTAAATGATAAAGGTAAAGATTTCCTTGTGCTGGCCCCAGTGCCCAACAAAATTAACATATCCATGTAATAATTACGTGGAAGTCAGTTCCCATTGCCATCTTCTGAGATACTTTTCTGCAACATCCAAATCTATTTTTGTTACCAGATCAGCAACTGTCATCTGTCATTTAGGATTGGGCAATGGGTTCGGATTCTGGCAGCAGAGGAAGTCCTGTTGATGCCACCTGAAAGTAGTCAGCATTTTAATGCCCCAGGCATTCTCTGGCACTGTGAAAATATCAAAACGACTGCTTCTGGGGAAATAGCTTCCAAAAAGTCTTTTCCTGCAGCTTGTCATCACAAACAGGAGTAGAAAATAAAAGGGAAAAAATAGGAGCAATGAAACAGAAATGTATCTCAGAAATGAATAATCAAATGACTGTGATTTAAAAGAAGAAGCAGTGAAACAAGTTCAGTCTTGAAAGAGGCAAATACATGGGATTATGCCATGAAAAAATAAAATATCTTGCAGCCGTTTGGTGTTACATTTCTGGAACCTCTACAGAAGATGAAAAAGAATATTTTCACTAAGCATACTCATCATTCATAAATTCATCCAAAGCAATTTTGTGTAAGATATATCTGCCATTCTACATTATAGTGATCAAAAATATTTACCCGCTTCCTTTAAGGCATTTTTCTTTAACCCGATTCTATGATGCTTGTAAATTTCCTGTTTATCTCCCACCCCAAACAAGAGTCTGAAGGAAGGCATCATTCTCCTGCCCCCCCCCCCCAGTACATACCTGCAAATTGTTGTTAATAACTAGCAAAATATCTGAGCAGAGATATAGTAAATTAACCATATGCTTATCAAGGAGATCTCAAAGACTGTTAATACCACTATGTATACAGTACATCATAGAGTGAGCTATATGTAATAAGTAAGGTAAAAGTAAAGGTTCCCCTTGCACATATGTGCTAGTCGTTTCCAGCTCTAGGGGGAGGTGCTCATCTCCGTTTCAAAGCCGAAGAGCCAGCACTGTCCGAAGACGTCTCCGTGGTCATGTGGCCGACATGACTAAATGCCGAAGGCGCATGGAACACTGTTACCTTCCCACCAAAGGTGGTCCCTATTTTTCTACTTGCATGTTTTACGTGCTTTCGAACTGCTAGGTTGGCAGAAGCTGGGACAAGTAACTGGAGCTCACTCCATTACGTGGCCCTAGGGATTCAAACCGCCGAACTGCCGACCTTTCTGATTGACAAGCTCAGTGTCTTAGCCACTGAGCCACCACATCCCATATGTAATGTAGATTACTGCAATACTTATATTAGAGAAGGGGGTTAGGGCTCTAGCATAATTGCAGAAATATTGAATGTGATGAAAACAATAATATTTTAGAGCATCTTCATTTGCGGGAGGGGATATAAGAAGCCATATTATTGTCATTTCCCATTTATAAAGAACCACCTCGGAGGTGGTATTCAGCGGGTTCTGACCAGTTCTGAAGAACTGGTAGCAGAAATTTCGAGTACTTCAGAGAACCGATAAATACCACCTCTGACTGGTCCCACCCCCATCTATTCTCTGCTTCTGAGTCCCAGCTGATTGGGAAGAAATGGAGATTTTACAGTATCCTTCCCCTGCCATGCTCACCAAGCCACACCCACCAAGCCATGCCCACAAACCAGTAATAAAAATCTTTGAATCCCACCACTGAACCACCCCCACTCTTAGGCCATTGCCTTGTTCAATACAATCAATAATTTATATGCTACTTGCCTTTGTGTAAAATTCTGTGGTTGGGTCAAAATAAAATATCTTTATTGAGGAGCAAGGAGATTCTAGAGAGAACTGATCAACTCTGATCATCTGTTCCCTCATCAGTTAGCTGAAAAACATTCCACACAGCTCTTTTCCCGGGCTGCATTGATTTCAAAGTAGCCTTTGGTTTATTCCCAAGGGAAAGGCTGTGGGAAAAACCAAGATGATCCTCAATAGACTAAAGGTTGTATCTTACTCAGACTTTTACATTGCCACTTCCCAGGACATCTTTTTAGGGATGCCATTAGTCAGAAAGAGGGAGGAAGAGATGTATTTTAAACCCAGCCACCACAATTTTTAATTTGTATATTGAAGCACCCTCAGTTTATAGTCATCACCCCATTTATAAGCCGATATAGCTGTGTCAACATTTTTGTACATAGACAACATTGTAATCATGGCTGTCTCTCAATCGGGGATGAGAACTTTAACCTCTTTTTGCCTAAAAGAAAAACTAGTAATAAACTATAAGAAAAACAAAACCGTCAAAAACCACATCAGTTTTTTTGCATAAAGATAAATAAAATTAGCATAAAATAAATAATTGGCAAATTAAGGGAAATGCCAGATATGTGCTCATCAAATACTTCAGAGCACTGTTCCAAGCCTTTGTTTTCCTGGAAAGAATGCTTTGTCTGTATGGGAAGTGTTGTTCTGCATAGTTCTTCAATTATCTAGAGAATTCAAACTAGACTTACTTGTTTGTAGTAATTTTCTTTATAGGCAAGATCATTTCTCAGCAGTTGTAGCACTGAATACTACTATAATATGTGTAATACATCCTTGCAGTTCTAGAATGTATTATGAGTGCAGCTCTAGCTTTTGTATTATTGCATTAGTTAGCTTTCTAGTCTTCCTAGCTAGGAAGGCTAGTGAACATGATCTTTCTCATGATAATTTGGAAGGCTGCTCCTCCAAATTGAATGACTCTGAAAGACCCACTTTCAGAAAAAAAGACAAAGGTAAGTGGACTTGGGTATGGGATTGGGCAGGAGACCTGGGCCTCCCAAGTGTGGTGGGGTGGGGAGAGGACATAGTCTTCCCAGGTATGGTGGGGTGGAGAGAGAGCCCTCTTCCCAATGCTTCACTTAATCACCCATATGATTGTTTACTGAAACTGGGAGAGCCAGAATTGCCGTCATTGAGTGACATGATCACATGCCATTTCACTTAATGATCACTTTACTCCACAACCAAGATTCTGGTCCCAATTGTGGTCATAAGTCAAGGATGATTTGTATGCCCATGCATCATTCTGGTATATATGAGTTGCACTGGTTGGTTTCCATTGCAATTTAACAGAAGCTGTTTATCATCTATAAAATCCTATGTGGCTATTGAAGATCTGCCTTTTCTCATTTCTGCCCTGTTTAGTTCCACAAAATCAGTTTGCTTTGGGTCTTCTTAATTAAACAATGCCATTTAGTAAGATAAAGGAAGCATGTGCTCTATCAGTACACCTGCCCTTTAGACAGCATGCCATCAGGGAGCCACATGGCCCGGTTTTCCCCCCTTCAAGCAAAAACAAGATTAAAACAAGATATTTTCCCCAAGGCCTTGGGCTAGGTTGTTTCAGATTACTTGGGGAAGGAGAGGATGATGCAAAAATATCCAAATTATTTTCAGTTGAATGTTATGGTTGTTGCTATTTCTAAAGTTGCTGTTTATGTAAAACTTCCCAGAATTGTTTTGGAAATAGGCAGCCTAGAAATCTAAGAAATGAAGTTTTTGAGCCATATTTTTGTCTCTCTCTACAGCAGGGGTGTCAAACTCATGTCATCAAAGCAACATCGCTTGCAGTATCAGGACTCTTTTCCCCTTCACTAAACTGGACGTGGGTATGGCCAGCACATGAGGCCCTACTTTACAGTCTCTCTCTCTCTCTCTCTCTCTCTCTCTCTCTCTCTCTCTCTCTCTCTCTCTCTCTCTCTCTCTCTCTCTCTCTCTCTCTCTCTCTCATATCTCAGTTGACTTTCATCTCTTGTAATCCAGAATTCTCTGCCAGAAACCATTACTTCCCTTTGTCACTCTTTCTGTCTGACTAGTATCCAGATAAATCTTCCTAGGTTCCTTGGTTTAATGCCTCTATATGTATCATCCATCTTTCTTTGTGTAGCAAAGACTTATATTTATGCATATCCTTTTACCTATGTATGTATGTATGTATCTATCTATCTATCTATCTATCTATCTATCTATCTATCTATCTATCTATCTATCTATCTATCATCTATCTTATCTACCTACCTACCTACCTACCTACCTACCTACCTACCTACCTACCTATGTATCTACCTACCTACCTACCTACCTACCTTAGCCATCAATCCACGTGTAGATAAATGTACCTTTGAGGGAGAAAGACTTATGGCTGTAATAAAGGTTTGATTTGCTTCTATTTCTCCAGAATCAGCCTTCCACATATGTCATCTCATTCAATTATCTTTGTTTGGCATCTGGGTTGATTTAGTTTCAGCTCAGCTGCAGTGTACCTGAAATCACAATAAAGAGGACATTTTCAATGCGAACAGTTGATCTCTACAGGAACTCTGGCTCCTAACTTTAAGTCTTTTCCTGTAAAGATTCATTCCAAAATGCTAGGGTCCCCCCCTCCCAATAGGGTCTTTTAACTGTCATTGAGGAATAGTCTTCTGTGTAAGATGGAGATTCCCCCACCGCTTGTTAAAAATGTTTGCTCTGATAGTGCACGGCACACTGGTGCACTGGGATGTGCACAGCATTTCTCAGAGTAGTGGACATAATGAACATTACTGGTTTGTTTCAAAATGCTTTTGGGTAATGGAAATCATGACAGTGTAGAAGTTCCCTTCAGCTCTTTTCTATCCAAAAGTGATGGAAATCACTGGCTTAACAGCCCAGCATTAACTCTCTTGAGTAAATCATTATTTCATCCTAGGAGACTGAAATATTGCACCCTCCTTAGTAATCCATTGATTGTTTCTTTTTTTCCTCCCCTTAATCCTTAAGAATGACAATCGTAATTCTTGCTCCGAGTCTCACTTCAGTGGGAATGAAATCTTTCTTTAATTAAACTCAGAATTGTTGTTGAGCAATATGAGCTACTTTTTTCTGACTGAATGGAGACAAAACCATCATGTCAGCTACACCTAGCTGTAGGCAAAATTGCCACAAAAAGAAGGGAGTTCCGAAATTCACTTTCTTCTGCACGCATGGCATGACAACCCTCTGTTTTAGAGCTGTGCCTTGAAATGAAATGTATTCAGAAGGTTGAATCTTTATATCTCTAGGAGGAAGCGTAAACAATGTTTAAAATGTTATGCCAGGATGTTAAAGAAGACAACATTTTCCAGACTGTTTAATAGAAGTATATATAATACAAAATTAATTGTCAATTTCTGCGGTGGTTTGGTTGAGCTTTTTAGACACCCAGCTAGCAAGTTTTATAACCACTTTGTTGATCATCTAAATAAATAATCAAATACATTTTTTTCTCATAAAATGTTGAGTAACAGAATTTAGTATTTGCACAGCTAAATCATGTGTTTGCTATTTATTTGGGGTCTTTCAAGACAGTGTTAACTCCTGGCAACTGCTTGAACAAGTCCTTACTTAGGTATTATTAAAGAGCCCAACTTTTTTTTTAAAGGAGAGATAAAAGCATTCGTTTAGATCAGTGGTTCCCAACATGGGGCCCATGCCCCACAGGGGGACAATTTGATTTTTAATGGGAGACAATTTGAACCTTGTTTAAACCAAGTTAATGGCCTTTTAGGCTTCCTCCATGTGAGTAGAGTTCATTTTTTGAGTAAAGTAAGAATTATATGTCAGGGCATCAGGATTTTAAAGATGTTTAGGTGGGGCATGGCCAAAAAAGTGTTGGGAAACATTGGGTTAGATGTAGAAGCATTATAGTGTCAAGCTTTAAAAACCCAGAAAGACTTGGAATTCTTCCAAACAGTTTTCTCTATTGTTCCCCACCTATACAAGAATCTTGCCAAACTAAAACATGCTAAGCTCATCATAAAACATATACTGGTAGTCCTCGACTTACAATCACAACTGAACCCAAAATTTATGATGCTAAGGGAGAAATTTATTAAGCGTGTTTTGCCCCACAATACAACTTTTCTTGCCACATTTGTTAAGTAAATCACTGCAGCTGTTAAATTAGCAACACCGTTGTTAAGTGAATCAGGCTTTCCCGTTGACTTTGCTTGTCAGAAGGTCACAAAAGGTCATCACATGACCTTGGGACATTGAAACCATCATAAATATGAACCATTTGTCAAGCATCTAAATGTAAATCATGGAGATGGTGCAAGGGTCATAAGTATGAAAAATGACCATAAGTCATTTTTTTCAGTGCCATGATCACTAAATGAACTGTTGTAAGTCGAGGACTACCTGTACTCTGGGAACTATTAGTAAGAAGCCATATTCACCCTCTTACTCTTAAACAAACTATCTGACCTGATTTGTCTTTTGTTTTTCTGGAATGTACTCCTCTCTTTTGGGAATGATTAGATTTCATCACAATGGCCATTGATAAGAGAAGAGAAAGAGAGCTTCCATATATTTGGTTTAACATTTAGATCCCCTGCCTGTGAGGCAGTGCAAGGTTTGCTTATAGAAATTTGCTCTGTCCCCATAGCTAATCATTTTGCTTTTTTATTAATAAAGTTGGTAAGAGATGCTGAACAATTACTGCAAAACAAATTAAAATGTAACAATGCTAAACTTTCCTGTGAGTAAGACAAGTATCTACCAGTCATCTCTATCCTATTAAAACTCATTTCTATAGCTTTTAACTGGCCGAAAAGGCACCGTATGGGAAAAAAATTGAACTGGACTATTTCAACTGGACAATTCAGAAAATGTGTCCAAAATCAGGAATAATAGCATACTGAAGGAATAAAATTTGTTGTGGCTGTGTCAGTGTTGCCTAGTTGCTGAGGCAGTCACATAATGCTTATGGGAAGGGAAGGGGAGGGAAGGAGGGAGGAAGAAAGGATTATTCATGCTCCCAGCAAGGAAACTCAATGGACAAGCTGACAGGAAGTTGGAAGTTACTCTCTTTACCACTACTTTTTTGCCCATCCATGGTCACTCTATTTGGCTGTTTAGGTAAGAAAATATCTCTGAGACAATGACCCAATAGGGCATAGGTTTCTAGTTCTCACAAATGGCTAGAGTGGGTTTGGTGAAGTGGGTGGTGCCTTCACCTCCCGCCTTATTGAAAAACATCTATGTATCTTCCACTTCGCCCTCAAATTGATGGAGTCTTCAGCTTCTGACTCAGGATCTCACTTCCTGCCTCATGGGAAAGCTGCTAGCCAGATCCTTGATCACTTCCAGTTCCTCATCCAGTAGTCTTAGCCAGATGCCTTTCATGCCAATGGGAGAAGGGGCAAAGGCTGGCTTTCTTTGAAACAGAAGAAATAGCCACACATATGTTGATATCTGTTGACTCTTCACATGGGTAGTCTCCTTCATGTGAAATATCAGCAGTGCTACCAACAATGGCACATTGTAGTAGTGCTACTTAAAGTAGGATTAACAAGCTCACGATCTGTTGGCCTGCTGTGTTGGCAAATTTCTGGGGGATATATTGGCTGAAACAGGGTATTCTTCCTGTTTCAGATAGCATCACACTGTGTGATCTGTTGATATGATCGGTTGACCTGCTGGCATGCCCTACAGGCTATGCTAATAGATGGCATGGGGTGCTGTTGTCTGGGTCTCTCCCAATGGTGTGTTACCAACCATATTAATATGAGATGCCCAATGCAGCAATCCGTTAGGTTGCAAAATTAAAAAAGATTCTGTTGACTTTGTTCTCAACCGTATATGGGTAGAAATTAAATAGATGCTTTTTCAAATTATATTTCTGACCCTGACTTAAAGTTATTTTATCTTACTAATGTTGTGATTGTGGGCTCTTCCTTCTGTGCCTCAATATTATCCCTTCTACCCTTTACACCAAGTAGGGCACAGGCAGCACTAACTCATACACCATTTTGAGATAGCTGTTGAGCCATTCCACAGCTTTTTGGTAGCCATAATCATTAGGTCATCTGCATAGCACTGCTCTTGAGGAGGAATGAAGTTTGAAACTAGACAGTAAGTATTGGCTACTGTCTTACTAAAGTATTACTAAACTGATGTTGGGATGCAACCTTCTGGTGACCAGAGCTAAATAGTTGAGGTGCAGGGGAAATCTCAAGGAACAGATCAATGGTGCAAAGTGGATTGGGGATTGGGATAAGACTTTCTGGATTTTTCATGGTTTGAAATTTTAAGTAATTTTTAAGGCTTAAAAAATTTAATGCTTAGGTGGGGGAGACCCAAAATGGCACCTAAAGATGCCCACAATCTTTAGCAGCTATGATGGGAAGATAGCAGCTACCAAAAAGGGGCCTGAGGATGCATATTGGAAGAATGGCTTACTTCTCAAGGAAGAAACTCAAGGGTAAATTGATCCAGAATATGAATTGATCCAGAATATGAATACTAGGCAGAGATTTGGCAATGAACCTGGAGACAAAGAAACAAAAAATAAATGAAGAGGCTGATATCTTTCACCAAGTGCAATTCTGCATTGTTCTTTCAGCACTAGAGGAGTGTTATTTGGTTTATTAAAGGTCTTCTATTATTTGAAGCCTGGAAGTGAGTATTAACAGATAATCCTGGCCATTTCATCAAAGCTAAAATTATGAAAGGCTGCAGACAGCTTTGAGTAGTTTGTTCAGCTGAATTTGTGGCGTGCAATAGAATGAAAATACCTACCGTTTCCTGGGTGTCTTAGCTCTTTTGGGCACTGAAAACTATTGGCAGCTGCAATCTTTTTGCAAATTTGTATTCATAATAATGCTTCTTGGGTATTTTCCTTTTCAGATCTTGCCTCAGCAGCCTCTACAGATATATCAAATCAACCCTAAAGCTATTCAACCACATTTTGTACCATGGTAAGTAATCAGCAATAGACATTTTCTGCAAAGTGTGGATAATGCTAGTTTTCTTCCTAGATAACAATCTAGCACTCCATCCAAATAATAAAGAATCAGTGCCTATCAAGGAAACAGCAATTACAATGTAAGTCTGAGAAATAATAAGCAAGGAAGGAGGAAAACACAGAGAGACAAGCTTCACATATTTACTGCTACTGATATCCTTTATTACAAGATACTTGCTGTCAAAAGGTTCTGGTATTCATATGGAGCTAGTAAAAGTAATAATTCTGACTTCAAGCTGGAAATTCAAACAATACATGACTGGTAATTACCTAAATAGAGGGAGAAGGAAGGAAGATCAAGACCTAAGCATATTGCGAATTAATGTAATCTTATAGTCATAGGATTTCCCCTGGCAATAGCAATCATCTCTATTAAATAAACAAGATTATCAAATATACAAGACACGGTTTGCCTAGTTTGGGAGTACAAGAAAAGTGTGGCAAAGATAAAGACCCCTTTCCTCCAGATCAGGAAGAAGTATAACGTGGAAGATCTTATTTTTGTTTGACAAAATTGCATACAAGTAATCTGTGAATCTTAAAGTTATGTTGGAAAAATTGAAAAATTCAATACTTGCCTTGAGCAAAACTGGCATAGCTATTAAATACGAGCTCTTACAAAACTTAGCCACAGCCTTCATTGTAGCTTAATTGCACTTGAATGACTCCCAGACTCAATTCTTTTTTTCCTGATAATTAATGAACATAGCTCAAAACTTGCTTGGGGCGGGGGACAGAGGTGGAATTTAATTGGGCAGATTCAGAAATTTACTATTTATAGCAGGGTGTATCAAAGCTCATTGATCCCTTCATGAAGTTTCAGACTGTTCATCAACATCCAAAGATTTATTATATGAAAATAATTTAACAAATACTACTTAATTATGGCATAAACAGCCTTGATGGTCCCAATGGTTATTTATCTTGGGCAGCACTTAGAAAATATGGGCATTGACAAAACATTCAATCTGTCAATTATAAAACACTTGGACTCACACATTTACTATGCTAATAGATTACAGCACTCTAGGTCAGGGGTCAGCAACCTTAAACACTCAAAGAGCCAAAAAGGTTCCTAATCGGAAGCCCCACGTTCAATTCTGGAGCCGACAGGAAGTCCATTTCCCCCACCATAGAGTCTTCTCCTAGCACAGCATCCTTTTTCTTCTACCTGTCCTAACTGAAAGCCCTATCAATTGTGGAGCCGACTGGTGACAGGGAGCCACAGCAGAGAGATGAAAGAGCCACCTGTGGCTTCATAGCCGTGGGTTGCTGACCCCTGCTCTAAGTTCTAGGGAAGAACTCGATGCATACAGCTAACACCAGCTAAATAACTGTCAGCTGTAATTTCACATCGTTGTGTACATAATAATGCCTAGTTCACTGATATTTTTATTCTGTGTGACGCTAGGGTTGAAGCAGTGGTGGGTTCCCATCGGTTTGGACCAGTTTGGCCAAACTGGTAGTGGTTTGGTGGCCTGGGTTGCTGGAACCGGCAGCGACCCAAGCCTGCCACGCCCCCTGAACTGGTTCCCCGGGCAGCACCTATGATGCTATCATCTTGTTTCTGAGTTCTGTGCATGCACAGAACAATTTTAATTGCACTGCAGATGCACCCTTAGCGCACCTGCAAGCAAACCGACAGAAGTGCCTGCCAGAACCCATCCCTCGGTTGAAGAAAAGCAATCCAAATGAATTGCAAAATACTAGGATTTGTAGATGGAAATATGAATGCTTATGAAAAGAAAAGAAAAATGCTATTATACTAATCCCGATTGGGGTTCTTGGAGCAATATTTAAATGACTCCCTTGATATTTGGAAATGTTGAATTTATCAGACACAAAACCTGTTTGACTTCTGGGAACTGAGGTCCGCACAGCTTAAAGTTGCCAAGGTTGAGAAACACTGCTCTAAAGTACTAAAGCTTCTGCTTTTCCTTGAAGATGCTGACAACATGCTCCCACTGAGACTGCTGTATGCCTTACAGGACTAGGGCCTTGTAAAGCCTGCTCTTTGACTGTCACAAAATTATTGCCTTATCAGATATTGGTATTATTTATTTTCAGAACCAGATATGCTGTTTTCACAATACACTTGTGTATAAGTTATCCCCTGTAATAGCCCTAACTGCACATTTTTCCACTATTCAGTACAAATCTGATAAGTATCTCTAATAAATATGCGTATTTGAATTGCTGGTCCTCTTATACCTCCAAGACATAAAATAGAACCAAGTAGGCTTGGGCAAGCCAATTGTGATTTGTTTCAAGGAGGTTCTTTGTACTAAGGAGGGAACATGATTCTCCCATTAACAAAAGACTTGAGAGAATTCTTGTTGACAAGGCACTATGGCTCCCTACATTTTCTTTCAGCAGTAGTACTAGCCAGAAGGTTCTTCTTTGTAGATACTGAATTTAAACAAAACGTTTTTCCTTCCTGTTCATAGTTGGCTTAAAGAGTCAGAAGCACATGCACAGAAAGTCTCCTATTAACTGCAACTGATTGACAAGTGGCCCTAAGCAATGCAAAGTAAAACAATGGGGCAACCTGGTAGCTTTGTTTTTAGAAGCATCATGGGAAGGTTGTTGCAAAAGTTTTGTATATCAATTACATGCTTTGCATAAAAAGAAGCCCAGTATCACTAATTTCACACAAGACATTTTCTATACCCATTCTTATATTCAGGTTGCAGTTTGATGGATTAGTTAGATTTTTATTCTGCCTTCATTATTTTATTTTAAGTAAGAAAACCTATCAGGTAGAAAACATACCTAATACTCCTTCCTCTTCCTATTTTCACCAGTGCAATAGGACACAGGGCTACCCTGAGAGGTGGGTTGGGCTGGAGTGAGTCACCCATCCGGCTTTCATGCTTAGGTGGAACTAGAATTCACAGTCTCCTAGTTTCTAGGTCAGCAACTTAATCAATACACCAAACTGGCTCGTATATGAATCCTTTAATTAAAAGTCTGTTCTTTATTTTCCCAATTATAGTCCAATAATAGCCTCAAAGCACTCCAAAAACAGATCACCTAAAAAATACAAGGGGTCTCATATCTTCTCCCTATGAACATTTCATTGCCAAATAATATTAATAGTTTTCAATTCAATCACAGTTCTTCATCCTGAATTGTGGCCATTCTTAGATTCTTAGAGTTTCTTTATTTGTTTGTTTGTTCATTCATTCATGTATTTTGTTACCTATATCTATGTCTATATCTATCTATCTCTATCTATCTATCTATCTATCTATCTATCTATCTATCTATCTATCTATCTATCTATCTATCATCTATCAATCTATCATCTATCTATCTATCATCTATCTATCTATCATCTATCTATCTATCTATCTATCTATCTATCTATCTATCTATCTATCTATCTATCTATCTATCTATCTATCATCTATCGCCATGTGTCTGTATGTTCCAGCATAACTTTGAAACATCTTGAGCAATTTCAACCAAACTTGGTACACAGATGACTTACTCTCTGGAAATAAATACTGTGGGAGAAAGACACCCCTAAAAACCCTTGGTGTGTGTGTTCTGTTAAGATACAGCTTGTTGTGCCTTAAAATGGCTTCTGCTGGACTTCCGTAAAATGGCTTCTACTGTGCATCACAGTGGAGTTGCCATGATAATGGCTTCACAGTACTCCACAAGGGGGCTTCCTCTGGTAAGGGGAAAAATCCAACATTAGAAATTATGTTTGGTCCAGATATTTTCCCCCTATAAATAAATACGGGGAACACCGGGTTATCAGCTAGTTGATAATATTTATAGGCAGATTCTCACTTGTGTAAAGCAATCTATTTATGAGTATCATCACAATATTGCTAGCTAGCTTGTATCTTTCACTTGATAGATTGTACCACTTTGTCAAATACAAAGCTAATTATCTGGGAGCCCATACTGCATATAGTTGAAATGTAGAGTATTTTGGGAAAGTATATGATGCCTGTAATTGCTCATCTTTTTTGGGGGGGAGAGGGGTGTTAAATTCTAACCATTCTCCAATTTTGTCTTTCTCTAGTATCTCAGCTCTGCTCTTCATTTCCCGGGTAACTAAATTAATGAACTCCTTTTCTGTTTGACGCACACAGAGAAGTATGGAAAATGTTTCTATCTTCATAGATATCACCTAAATCAGATCCTTAAAACTGTAAATTCCAGCAGGTTTACTAGTGATAAGTTAATTAAAAGTATGTCTGTAGCTCTAAGAAAGAGTAAGAGAGATAATGTGACCTAGCACACTAAATCCTAATATATTTGAAAAATTAATATAACAGCAGAGGCAACATAAAACAGAAGTGTAATAATTCATTTTTAGAATTGTAGATGTGCAGTTTATTAATCAAAGAGATAAATCACCTTCAAATGCAAAATAAGTTTTTGACCATAATTTTTCTGTTTTCCTGTTGTTAAAATCTCACTAGACATGTCTCTGTGATATCAATCTGATACTTTATCTCTCAATACATGAGTTCCTTGATGCAGAAAATAAGTCTATTATTTGTGGGTGAATTCTTCTTGGAGCTCCTTAATATTCACTTGCTTATTTTCTATTTCTATCCTCTCTCTTTCTAATCTTTCTTTCTGATCCATCTCTTTGTAGCATCTTCTCCTTCCCTTCCCCTTTTCTTCCACTATTTTTTTCCCTTTCCCAGTGACTCAATCCAGAATTTCCCAGAATTCTTGCAATGGCTTGCATTATGATAGATAGCAGAAAAAGGTGGAAATGTAAGTGAGAGTTGATGGGAAAGACATTGCAGCTTCTGTTCAATAAGTCTGAAAAAAATCAAAGTGAAAGGATAGCAGTGAAACTGTGAAAAATGGCTGGCTGTTTGCAGCAACTAACAAATCACAATGTTAGCAATAAAAGATCAGAGTCAGGTTAAGAAGCTTCTGGGTTTGCTGTATATTACATTTAGGTATATTTTAAATTCCTAATATGCTGAGCTTGTCAATCAAAAAGGTTGGCAGTTCAGCAGTTCGAATTCCCAGTGCCGCGTAATGGAGTGAGCTCTCTTGTCCCAGCTTCTGCCAACCTAGCAGTTCAAAAGCACGTAAAAATGCAAGTAGAAAAAATAGGAACCACCTTTGGTGGGAAGGTAACAGCGTTCCATGTGCCTTCGGATTTAGTCATGCCGGCCACATGACCATGGAGCACTGGCTCTTCGCCTTTGAAATGGATTTGAGTACCACCCCCTAGAGTCGGGAACAAGTAGCACATATGTACGAAGGGAACCTTTACCTAAATACAGAATTAATGTGTTCTACTGCAAAATATGGAAGAAGATAGCATACTGTGCTTAATCATTATTCTCTTTAGTGGTTTACTCCCAAGGGTGTGAGCAGTTTGATCCCATAGTCACAGATAGGAATTTACCCCCCAAAATGGGGCAGAGCTTTTTTGGGGGGGGGCATTAAAACATGCTTCATTTATCTTTTTTTCTCTCTCCTTATGATATTTACACTTTTTCGCCATTAGTTCAGAATTATCTTCCAACTGCCAGAAAAAGTCTCCTACTCTTCCTTAAAACTTTCCCTCTCAAGATACTGTAAGTCTGTTTTACACAGTAAGCCCAAGAATGAACCCAAAAATTACCTTGATCACATAACCATGATCCTGTTGGATTCTGCTGTAAAGAAGAGAGAGGGTGGTTGAGATTTCTCTTCCAAATCCAATTTAGACGCCTTCCTGGTGAGTCGAGCCATAACATTTTGTTATTTGTGATCCGGAGTAACATAATTTCTTTCTCTAGATCTCAGCAATTGCTTCATCAGAGAATATTCTCAGCGATCTCATAATTCAAAATTATTCATTTAAGATCACAATTTAACTGAGCCCAACTCTGGCCTATTCTACACCACAGTCTCATTTACCAGCCTTGTGTGGCCCAATGCGTACAGATTTCAGTCCCTGTCATTATGTGATCCAATTAAGAGTCTGTGATTGGGCAAATTTTGTGATTTGATTAGCAGAATCATTCTGATTCAAAGATAGATTTATTAACCTCCTCCTCCTCCTTCTCTTGTTCAGCCAGAATTCCTGAGAAACTTGGAACTGAAGCTTCATAGAGACTTTCATTTATAAATTAGGCACTATCTGTTCTATTCTATTACTGCTAATATGCACATTTATCAGTAATGCATTGCATTAAATATCAAGAAGTTCTTTATACTGGTCTAAGTTCTACATCCAAGAGCAGATTTTTAGATTCTTTATATGCTAAAAGAATATTGACAACCTCAATCACTGATCCATTCCATTTTCCAGCACTTATTTTCTCTTTAAAATGTGCAGCTAGGACATGTTGTATAGAAAATTGTCTTGCAAGTACTTTGGGTTTCAAATGATCAATTTTACTGATGGAAGTCTCTGGGAGGAAGGGACATATTATTTATACTAACAGAAAGAAACAGGTAGAAAACTTTTTCAACACCATAAGAATCTGATCTATAAGGGCTAACATAGGTTTGTTTGGTTGGTTGGTTTGCATAATGAATTTGGCCCTATCCACCAATGGGAGGTAAACAGAGAAAAGGGCCTTGATCTAGGGGTAGGATTTAGTTTGGGTGAACTGGTAGCTCTAATGATCAGCTGGGAGTGAACCGGTTCACTTCAACGATCAAGTGGGACAGCACACCTGCCCCTGCACTTTACTTACCTTTATCTTCTCAGATGAGCTGCACAGATTGCTGCGCCTCAGCTGTTTTGCTCCCCAGCAGTAATGCGGAAGGTAAATTTTCTCCAAACTGTGCATGTGCAGAAAGCGTGCAATCACTGAACTGGTTGTTAAAATGGTAGGATTCCACCACTGCCTTGATCCCTACTTGTCTCCATGATTGGTAGTCAGGAATCCTTTTCAAAATCTACATCAGATCAGTTGGAACAAAGAACAATGCAAGGAACCTGTATGCATAAACCCACAAACCATTTGCCATTGTATTGGTTGTTTAAAATGCAACTTTCTACACCTCCTACTTCTCCTGCAATTTTAGAAGTACGTATGTGCTCTGCACTCACATTGTAAACAAATGGCTGCTGCTCCTAACCGTAATCACTGTGTCTGGCAAATGAACAGCATTGCAATTGATCAGGTGTACATCAATTCCTACCCAAAGATTTATACCCATGCTCATGCTTACACACCAGGACTTTTGGAAACTGCAAGAACCATTATCTCGTGCTATAAAAAATTAATGTTTGAATTCTGAAATATCCTCCAGCAGACATTTTCTAAAGCTTTTTTAAATAATCATGAAAACAAAGAGCTTGTGTCATAAGAAGAAACTGCAAGGCCAGTGATTCAATGGGATATGTTGATCTTTTATCCTAGCCCATTTGGGCACAGATACTAAGTGGACAGCAAGACCCAAGAGGAACAAATCCTACAAAGCTATTATTGCACTCATTGCAGAAGAAAGAAGACTAACTTAATTTCCACCGATCATTCACTTACACAGATCCTCTGTCTTTTATATATGCTCTGTTGCTAGCACCTAAGGCAGACATTCATACGATAACACAAAGCCCTCATTTATTTGCTAAGGGGGACAGGGTGTTTGGGCATGCTTGACGTTCAATATATATTGATGGGGAAACTCAAGATTAAGTAAGAGAGGCTTTCCAAGATGAATTAGCAACAAGCATAAATTCCTAATGCTCGCAAAGCGAGGACTCAAGGAAATCTGTATGGCTGACACTGGGCCAATTTGTGTCCCATCTGGCTGCAAAGGGTTTAGTATTTGGAATCGTAATAGAGTTCTTTTAGTTCCCTCAGTAAATAAACAGTTTAACATCAACACGATGGTTTAAATGTTGGGTAGAATTATGTAGCATTACAGGGGGTCTTTGTGTGTTCAAGAAGGTATTTGCCAGTTTCCACAACTTGGCAACCAAGATCCTTGTATCAATGTTAAGCTTCTCCAGCATTCCAGTGGAAACCTGCCTCCTTTTTTCCTCTCATGTTTAAGTGCTGTTGAAAGACATTTGTTTATTGAATGGAAACTTGTATCCAAAGCCTCTGGACTTGAAGTTTATGCATGCATGGACACATCTTAAAAGGTACACAGTGCTATGTCTAATAAGTGCCAGGTTGGAGGCAATTCCAGTAGTGCAATGGTGTAGTGCTTTTAAAAAGTATTAGCATTTTGTTAAAACAAAGTACATCCAATTCAAAATAAATAGGGTGATGGTTATTATTTTTAGGAATGATGCTAAAACTTTATCACATTTTGCTTTCAGGCTTTTCAGCACCTGAGAATATTAAACTTTGATTGCTTTCCAAAGCATATAACAACAAAAAGAGAGATGATGTTGCTATTAACCACCTTTACAGTTTTGACCAAGTTTCTTCTGTAATTTTCTGTGAGTCTTGCTGTAACATTGTGGCTACCTGTGTTAAAAACATCTAGGCGTTCCAGAAGGGTAGATGATTAAAATGGAGAGGAGAAGCTATTAAGCAGTTCATTGCTCATTCCATCTCATCAGTTGTGGATCAAAGTAATTATCCATTTGTCTCAGAAAAGAGATAGTGGTGCCTTGTTTAAAGGCTGACTATGGGTTTTAGCCTTGCTAAAAGTCACATGAAACAAATCACATGAAAGCTAATGCCACATGCATAATTGCTAATTGGGTTGATTTTTGGTTCTTGCGTTGATGCTTTTATCGGTAAACAGCTCTGTAGAAAGTGCATTTTAATCCCATCGACAAGATGTAAAATACTAGCAGGATGTAAAGGTTTTTATATCTGCCAAATTTAGGCAGGAAGCAAGTGGCAAATAGGTTTCAGGATGTGTGTCATTGAAAGGCTTATGTCTGTATATATATTTAACATTGGTTCTTTAACCCTGGACTTCAAGGTTATGCATGCAGGGTAATATCTGTACCATTTAAGAAGAGCACAGCTGCTCCCTGGTATCCAAATTTCCACAACCTTGTCCCAAAGTATCACAGGCATATTGTTTTCTGACTACTATAAAATTTCTATGCACTTACATATTTGTCATATTATTTCAGACTCTATAACAGGGGTGGGAGGTGGGGAACACGATTTCATTGTGGGCCACATCAGGGTTTTGTTTGACCTGGGGGGGGCAGATGGGCATAGCCAGGGTGGGCGTGGCCAGCTCGATGCCACATCTGTTGGTTCTTCCTGTGGTAGCCCAAGTGCTCTGCCAGAAAAACAACAGTTTTTGGCTCCCAAGCTCTGCGTGCAGCCCTCCTGAGCTCCATTTTCACTGGCAGAGGGTTGTAGGAAGCTGTCACAGGCAAAAATGGACCCGGGAGTCCATTTTCACTAGCAGAGGAACTGCGAGCCAATCTTTTGCTGTTTCCAGGATGGCCCTCAGGCCAATTCTAAGCACCCCACAGGCCAGATCTGCCCCCCCGGATGTTGAGTTTACACCCCTGCTCTATATCTTATAATGTATTTTATACATTGATAAAACAATAAAATAAAAATAATAGGAAATTAAGGGAGGGAAAGTGGGGAAAGAAAATATGAGGTACAAAAGATGAAAGAAAAAGGCATTAACTTCCAACTCTTTTTAACACAGTACAAGATAACATTACAATCTCAACTTTTTTAATTTTACACATTAGTATATAACTAGCCATTTCGATAACAACAAATCTATCTAATCGGCAAAACTAAAGTCCATTTTTTTTTATCCCAAGCACAAAATCCATATGTGATATCCAATAAAAAACATAAACCATCAGTATATTTTCAAATATATTTCTATTTGCACTTAATAATCTTAATAAACTATCACTATATTAACAAATTTCACTGTGTTGTTTCAGATTCTTTACCCTTAAAAGGAAAATATTTTTCCTCCATTTTAAAACATTAAGCTTTTCTTTAAGTACATTTTTAAAATTAAAACATTCTAATATATCTTTTTTTAACTTCCACTTAGCATACATATTTTAAAGTTCACTTTTAGACCAATAAAATTCTAATGCCAATTAACTCATTAAATTTAGATCACTTTCTCCAAATTACCCTCATAGAATATTTTTCTTCTTGTTGTACACATCCTTTTTAAAGCTCTAGATTTTTTCTTTAAGCTAATGCATCTTTTTCTCTAACTTTCTCTTAAAATAGATATTTTCAAACCGGGGTGGGTTCCTGCCAGTTCTACAAATCTACTGTGCCGTTTAGAACCAGTTCCAGCACCCTCCCCCCGCCCATCCACACCACGCTTGCCCTGCCTGCCGCTCACTGATTGGCTGACTCACCAATCACCCCGCTCGCCTCTAAGAGTCCTATCTAAACCTTAAAGTCTTAAAGCTGTCAAGTTTGAACATGCCTGGGGTTTTTTTCTAAAGGGTTAGGGGTGCAAGGGTCTTGTAACTTGACAGCTTTAAGACTTGAACACTTCAATGCCAGAGTTCCTGAGCCAACATGACTGGAGGAGGAATTCTGGGAGTTGAAGTCCACAAGTCTTAAAGCTGTCAAGTTTGAACACCCCTGGGGGGGGGGTTCTAAAGGGTTAGGGGTGCAAGGGTCTTGTAACTTGACAGCTTTAAGACTTGCATGCTTCAAATGCCAGAGTTTCTGAGCCAACATTTTGGTTGCTAAGCAAGAACGTTGTTAAGTGAGTTTCACCACATTTTACAAGTTGGCCATGCCCACCCAATCACATGGCTGGCAAGCCACTCCCACAAAGCAGGCCACACCTACAGAAGAGCTTCTAAAAATTTTTGAAACCCACCACTGAAAGTCAATATGGTCACCTGAATTTACATTTGTGATATTCCTTCAAAACTAAATATTTTTCTCTTCAATCATGAACCAGAAAAAAATTCAGATGAATAATCTTCTAATTAATCATATTCCTATTTGCCAATTGAATCAATGTTATCCAAATTAGCAATTTGAACGTTTTCTTTCACAACAGCCACAACCAAGATAGACAAGACCTTTTATTCATTTCTTCATAATGTTAAATTGCATTGCATTAAAAAATTGCAGGCAGTCCTTGTGTTACAACAATTCTGACTGTTCACTGAGAAAAATGACTGATGACTGTTTTTCACTCTTACGACTGCTGCAGCATTCCCATATTCACGTGATCAAAATTCAGATGCTTGGCAGCTGACTCATATTTATGACAGTTGCAGTGTCCCAGGGTCATGTAATCACCTTTTGCAACCTTCTGACAAGCCAAGTTGATGGGGAAGGCAGATTCACTAAACAACTGGGTTACTAATTTAACAGCTGCAGTAATTCACTTAACAATTGTGGCAAGAAAAGTAATAAAATTGGGCAAAACACACTTAACCAATGTCTCACTTAGCAACAGAAAATTTGAGCATAATTGTGGTCATGAGTTGAGGAGTAGCTGTAGAATATGTTAATCATGCATAAACTATTAAGAAATAGATTACCTCCCAATTAGACTACCATACAGTCCTCTGTTCAGAAACTTGAATCGATTTAAAGTCAGAGGTGGTATTCAGCAGGTTCTGACCAGTTCTGGAGAACCGGTAACGGAAATTTTGAGTGCTTCGGGGAACTGGTAAATACTGCTGACTGGCCCTGCCCCCATCTATTCTCTGCCTCCCGCGTCCCAGCTGATTGGGAGGGAATGGGGATTTTACAGTATCCTTTCCCTGCCATGCCCACCAAGCCACACCCACAGAACCGATAGTAAAACTTTTTGAATCCCACCACTGTTTCAAACACACTTTCAATAATATTTTACCAACTTTAGGAATTACTTAAGCATTATATATAAAGGAAAAAAATACATTTTAAAACTTTAGATTAAAACTTTCTTTCAATTACAATATGAAACCAATGAGTATCCATTCTTATTCCAATTGACTCATTAACTTTAAGTCACTCCTTCCAGTTTGTCTTCATGGAATAAAATATTTTTTCTTCTCTAGAATGTTATGCAAGTAGTATAAGCCTCTTTTTTTCTCAAGGATTTCTCCACCTTGTTAATACCATGAGGAAAAAGTCCCAAACTTGTCCTTTTAAAAGTTGCAAATTTTCTTGGTGCTCTTCTTTCAAATATGTTGGGAGGCTTCTATTTATACCATAATAATAAAAATTTGTGTCATGTTTATATTCCAAAATTACAGTTGACTCCTCTGCATTATTAGCTATTGGTGAAATTGCCTCAGTGGTTTGGTAACTTTCTACACATACTTGCATCTCTGAAGTAGTTTGAGTAGTCTTTTTAATATCCTTGGAGCATAGATGTTCTATGAACTGATGATTTCAACTACATCTCTAATAATTTGCTCCTCCCTCTTTGCAACTCCCCCTTTAGTCAAAGAGTAGCATTTTTTGTAAGTCACTTAAGAAATGGTGACCAATCAGGAATTATACAAATCTGATAATTTTAGTTTTAGCCACCCAAAGGAGACCAAGCTACAAATAATTAAAAATAATAAACTAGAACAACAACTTTCTTCCCTTATGTTTCTCCATCATTTTTTAAAGGGTAGTCCATACTTCCTTATTTTAGCCTGCCTTAGCAGCCTTCTTCCTTGTTCTTTATCAAGAAGAAATCCCTCAAATGATGCAGATCTTCAAAAAGGAAATATATGAGGCTGTAGCTAAAGAGAGCCTCTTTTACCTTAATAACGATTAACAGCCTTTAAACATGATTAAGAAATAAAGGGTACAACTTACTGTCCATTTGAAAAATAAATTCCAAAACGGCTGCTTCTTCAACTAGGAACCTGATTGTAGCTCTGCCCCCAGCTTTTGGCACACAAGTAGCTTTGAAACACAGACCTTTTGCTCTTATCAGAGGATCTTGAGGGATCCTGGGATTTTCCTAACGCAGGAAAGTTATATAAAGTAAAGGAATGCCAGTTCCTTCTGTTGATAGTTGAAGAAGCTATATTCCAGGGGGAAACTCCTCAGGGATACTTCCCTGGGAGTGTCATCAGTTGGCCATCTTTTCACCACAAGTGCCATCTTAGTTCATGTATATGAGAATTTGAATTTCATTCTTATCTGAGTTACAAATAATCTCACTGCATTCTGTGGAATTAGCTCCAAGCAGATATAAATGGAATTATAACAGAGAAGCCTTGAAGTAGCCACAGGGTTATCTGTTGTTTCTGTTGCATCTGTTGATCTTCCAGTATCCCCTGCATTTCAAAAAGAAGAGAAATCTCAGTTGTATCATTTTGTATCCAGAGAAAATTTCCCATTAGGGAACACAATTCATAGCAATGGTTTATTTTCAACTTCAGTGACTGAAGTGTACATCTAAAGTTAAACACTTCTTTGGTGTTTTGTGATCAGATACCAATAGGATCAAGCATCCAAGAACTTGAATTAAAAGCCAGTGGACATTTGTGGTTGCAGAGCACTCAGAAATCAATATGTCTTGGTATGTCTTGATCTGGAGTGGATGGGCCCCCTTCAGTGGACCAGGGGAGACGTCGGAAGCAAGTCTTGAGACACCACGCTGGGAGGAGTTTGACTCTGTTGCCCCCGAGGATTTGGACAGGTTACGTGGGCGACTGCGAGCCACCTCATGTTTACTGGACCCGTGTCCCTCCTGGCTTGTACTGGCATCCTGGGAGGTTACACGAGGCTGGCTCCTGGGTCTGGTGAACGCTTCACTTGAGGAGGGGTCCTTGCCGGCCACCTTGAAAGAGGCAGTGGTGAGGCCCCTGCTCAAGAGGCCTTCCCTGGATCGGGAGGAGCTAGCTAATTACCGTCCTGTCTCCAACCTTCCCTTTTTAGCGAAGGTTGTAGAGAGTGTGGTGGAGCAATAGTTCCCATGTCACCTGGAGGAAGCAGACTATCTAGACCCGCGCCAGTCCGGCTTTCGACCTGGTCACAGCACGGAGACGGCCTTGGTCGCGTTGGTAGATGATCTCTGGAGGGCCAAAGATAGGGGTTGTTCCTCTATCCTGGTCCTATTAGATCTATCAGCGGCTTTCGATACCATCGACCATGGTATCTTATTGCGCCGGCTGGAAGAGGTGGGCGTAGGGGGCACCGTTTTGCGGTGGTTCCGCTCCTACCTCTCCGACCAGACGCAGTGTGTGTTGGCAGGGGAGCAGAGGTCGACCCTGAGGCCACTCACTTGTGGGGTGCCGCAGGGTTTGGTCCTCTCGCCCCTCCTGTTCAACACATACATGAAGCCGCTGGGTGAGATCATCCGTGGTTTTGGGGTTGGATACCATCTGTACGCTGATGATACGCAGCTGTACATTTCCACCCCAAACCACCCCAACGAAGCCGTCGAAATGTTGTCCTGGTGTTTGGAAACCGTCCGGGTCTGGATGGGGGACAACAGACTTAAACTCAACCCTTCCAAGACTGAGTGGCTGTGGCTACCGGCGCCCCGGTTCAACCAGTGGATGCCATCGCTGGCCATAGGGGGCAAATTACTGCCCCCCGTGGAACGGACGAGCAATTTGGGCGTCCTCCTTGATGCCCGGCTGTTAATGGATGACCATGTGACAGCCGTGGCGAGGGGGGCATTCCACCAGGTTCGCCTGGTGCGCCAATTGCGCCCCCTATTGGATCGGGACGCCCTACGCACAGTCACTCATGCGCAGTGGCGTAGCGTGGGTTGTCAGCACCCAGGGCAAGGCAAGTAATTTGCGCCCCCTAAGATGTTGCGCCCGGTGCGGCCGGCCCCCCCTGCACCCCCCACGCTACGCCACTGCCCCCCTGCCAGTGCAGGGTCATCCCAGGAGCTTCCGGAGCTGAGACGGGCCAGTCTGACGCCCCAACCCTTCTCTTCTCTTCTCTTCCAATATTTGTGTTTGTTAAATGCAGTAACTTCACTTCCTAAAGTGAGTAAGAGGCTTCTTGGCATGGAGTGCGCGGAGGGGGGAGGTCCCTGCTTTTGAGGAAAGAAGGAATAGACCGACTTCCTTCTGGGGCCGGGAGGGTGGTGAGCCCCCTCCCTCCAATTGCACCGGGCAAGGGCTGCCCAGGTGCCCATCGCCACTGTTCGGAGAAGAGCGTCAGTGGCCAGGAACAAAGCAAGCCCTCCTGGCTGGCAGGCGGGGCCGGGCAGGGGCGACCCAGCAGGCTTTCTCGATCCGCCCCTTCCAGCTGGCCTGTGCGGAAGCGGGAGGCGCGGAGCAAGAGCCCGAGCCTCTGCGCCTGAAGCGGCTGCACGGCGGCTTCTTCACGGTGCCTCCCGCACACCGGGTGAGCGGACTCCGACTGCCAGGGTGCCCTTCGCGCTCCCTCGGCGGCCGGGCGGGCTGGGGTGTGTAGTCCGCGCTCACCTGTCGGGCGCCGGTGCTGTATCCAGGCAGGAGCTGCTCCCCCAGCCCACCCCGACACACACACACCGGCTGCTTCCCCCCGCGCCCCCAAGCCGCAGAAACGGCCTTCTCACCAGCTCTCCTTCCAACTGGGAAGATGCCGGAGCATCAAGGAGTTCGAGAAGCTGAACCGGATCGGAGAAGGGACCTATGGCATCGTCAGAGCTGCGAGTGCGAGCGCCCCCCCCAGATGTTGCGCCCGGTGCGGCCGGCCCCCCCTGCACCCCCCACGCTACGCCACTGCTCATGCGCTGGTGACGTCTCACCTGGACTACTGCAATGCTCTCTACATGGGGCTCCCCTTGAGATGCACCCGAAGACTACAGCTAGTTCAGAATGCGGCCGTGCGGGCTATCATGGGAGGAACAAGATACTCCCATATAACACCACTCCTGCGCGAGCTGCACTGGCTGCCTGTGGTTTTTCGGGTGCGTTTCAAGGTGTTGGTTACTATCTTTAAAGCGTTCCATGGCATGGGACCTAGTTACCTGCGGGATCGCATCTCACCTCACACATCTCTACGACCTATCCGCTCTCACAGGGAGGGACTCCTCCAGGTGCCATCCGCTAAGCAGTGCCAACGGGTGGCGCCTAGGAGTAGAGCCTTCTCTGTGATGGGCCCAACCCTCTGGAATGACCTACCCCCCGATATTAGAACTATTAACGACCTCCACTCCTTCCGACAGAAGCTTAAGACCCAGCTTAAGACCCACCTGTTCCAATTAGCTGGCTTAGCCGATTTATAGCTCCATCTTCCACCTCCTGGCAAACATTTTATCGTGGAATTTTTAAGGGAATTTTAATCTTATTTGCATTTTAATTAAATATGGTACAGTATATTTTCTACCTCCTCCGTCTACGTCTATGTCTATGTTTATGTACATGTATTCTATTTTGATATGTATATGGTTTTTAATAATAACTGTACACCGCCCCGAGTCCTGCTTAGGAAAGGGCGCGGTTTAGAAATAAAAGCTTGATTGATTGATTGATTGATGCCTCATTCATTTTAGTCTTTTTTTCAAACTTTGGGTTTTATATCAATGGGTATAACAGAATAACAGTATTGGAAGGGACCCTGGAGGTCTTCTAGTTCAACCCCCGGCTCAAACAGGACACTATACCATTTTTGGCACATGATTGTCCAACCCCTTCTTAAAGCCCTCCAATGTTGGAGCAACCACAACTTCTGAAGGCAAGTTAGTTGCTCCACCGGTTGTTTGTTCTTACTGTCAGGAAGTTTTTCCTTAGTCCTACATTGCTTCTCTCCTTGATTAGTTTCCATCCATTGTTTCTTGTCTTACCTGCTGGTGCTTTGGAAAATAGGTTGACCCCCCCCTTCTTTAAGGCCGCCCCTCAAATATTGGAACACTTATTGTTTTTATTATTACTATTTTTCAGGCTTTAAAATGTTGCACTGTGTGTTTTTTTTAAACACGAACAGATGATGCAGTTGATGCTTTAAAAGTAATAAGAACAAAAATCTGTAAAGGAATCTACTTTCAGCAGAATTGAGAGCAGCAGCATCGATGATAGATGTGTTAAATCAGGCACAACAAGGAAAGCATTATCATGATAGCATCTTGCCTTGTTTGATTTCCCACTGCCCATAACCCTCTGCCCAACAACACACGAACAGAAGTATAAAGAGACATTTCTGTCGAAAACTGTTTAAAAATTGTCTCTAAAAAGAAAGCAATATTCAACATTGTATGAAAATTAGAGAAACTAGGCTTTAAAGGACCTTAAATTGGTGAAAATACAATTTGCAGTGGGAAAATTACAAGTCAAAATAAAAAAGCAAAGGAAAATAAATTGCACTTTGAAAAAAAACTATTCTTGGGCAATTTATGTTAATAGTTACACAGATTATGTGTACACATGCTCCAAAATTTTCCATTGCCTTTATTTTTTAATCCTTGCAAAAATCTGGCAACCATAATACTGCCTTAATAATATATACACAATAAACTATATGCATGTATTGTGGGGGGAGGGGTTATTTATTCATCTGAGTTCACAAATCTCACTTTGGAAAATGGAAGTTTCTCTAATGAATTATATCAGGGTTTCAAGTTTGTTATTTCTAATGGGAAGTGATGCATCTAGGGAGAGCAAAAAAGAAACAAGATTATGTCTCTCTTGCTTTGTTTTGGAGAATGGAAGTTCTTCTAATTCCTTTGCGATCTGTAGCTTTTGGATTGCTTCACAGTTGCTCTCTTAGAGCTTCTCTTTTCACATATTCTCTAATGGAAGCAATTTGTTACACTTATCCAAAAGAGAAGCTTTTCCTAGGTATATATGACTCCTAAAATGGCCTTATTTCTAGAATAGAAATTTGTTTTCAGATTAGTCAGATCCCAACTTTTTTTTCTTGTAAAGTTTTTTTATTTTTCATTTTCATAGCATATAATCACATGTATACTATTACATAACCAACATCGTATATTATTATTAAATGTTTACATCAATTCATCTTACCATCAACTCCAACAAGAAGCAATGGGTGGAAACTAATCAAGGAGAGAAGCAACTTAGAACTGAGGAGAAATTTCCTGACAGTTAGAACAATTAATCAGTGGAACAGCTTGCCTCCAGAAGTTGTGAATGCCCCAACACTGGAAGTCTTTAAGAAGATGTTGGATAGCCATCTGTCTGAAACGGTATAGGGTTTCTTGCCTAGGCAGGGGGTTGGACTAGAAGACCTCCAAGGTCCCTTCCAACTCTACTATTGTATTGTATAACAATAATAATAATAATAAATTTGAATTGATTTGCCGCTCCCTCTCCACACAGGACTCGGGGCGGCGTACAATAAAATATATAAAACATAAAACATATGTGCAAACACATAAACATCCAAATACACACATATACAAAGACATACATGCACGGAGGAGGTAACAAATTACATCACATTAGGAATGTTAAAAATCAGCCATTAAAATACCCCATTAATAATAACACAATTTAAAATTCAAAAGGACTGTCAGGAGGAATAAGAAAAAATTACGGTTGAGCCAGGCCAGATAATTGAAAGAGGTGGGTCTTCAGCTGTACACGGAAGGAGCGGAGATCGGAAGTAATCCTGATGTCACGGGGGAGGTCATTCCACAGGGCTGGGCCCATCACAGAGAAGGCTCTGCTCCTGGGTGTCGCCCCCCGACACTGTTTAGTGGACGGCACCCGAAGAAGTCCCTCTCTGTGTGAGCGGATTGGTCGTAGGGATGTATGGGGCAGGATGCGATCCCGCATGTAACTAGGTCCTGTGCCATGAAGCGCTTTAAAGATCGTAATCAAAACCTTGAAACGCACTCGGTAGACTACAGGAAGCCAGTGCAGCTCGCGCAGGAGAGGTGTTACAGGGGAGTATCTAGTCCTCCCCATAATCACCCGCGCGGCCGCATTCTGGACCAACTGCAGTCTCCGAGTGCATCTCAAGGGAAGCCCCATGTAGAGAGCATTGCAGTAGTCCAGGTGAGACGTCACCAGCGCATGGGTGACTGTGCGTAGGGCATCCCGGTCCAATAAGGGGCGCAATTGGCGCATCAGGCGAACCTGATGGAACGCCCCCCTTGCCACGGCTGTTACATGGTCATCCATGGACAGCCGGGCATCCAGGAGGACGCCCAAATTGCGCACCCGTTCCACGGGGGCCAGTTGCTCGCCCCCAATGGCCAGAGATGGAAGCAACTGGTTGAACCGGGGGGCCGGAAGCCACAGCCACTCCGTCTTGGAAGGGTTGAGTTTTAGTCGGTTGCCATCCATCCAGACCCGTACGGCCTCCAAACACCGGGACATCATTTCAACGGCCTCGTTGGGGTGGTTCGGGGTGGAAATGTATAGCTGGGTATCATCAGCATACAGATGATATCCCACCCCAAAACCACGGATGATCTCGCCCAGCGGTTTCATGTATGTGTTGAACAGGAGAGGCGAGAGCACCGACCCCTGTGGCATCCCACATGTGAGGGGGCTCAGGGTCGATCTCTGCTCCCCTGCCAACACACGTTGCGTCCGGCCAGAGAGGTAGGAGCCAAACCATCGTAAAACGGTGCCCCTGACTCCCAGCCCCTCTAGCCGGTGCAACAGGATACCATGGTCGATGGTATCGAACGCCGCCGAGAGATCTAATAGGACCAGGATAGAGGAACAACCCCTATCTCTGGCCCTCCAGAGATCATCAACCAACGCGACCAAGGCCGTCTCCGTGCTGTGCCCGGGTTGGAAGCCGGACTGGCACGGGTCTAGATAATCATTCTCCTCCAGGTGACGTGGAAACTGTTGTGCCACCACACTCTCTACAACCTTCGCTAAAAAGGGAAGGTTGGAGACTGGACGATAATTGACTAGCTCCGTTGGGTCCAGGGAAGGCTTCTTGAGCAGGGGCCTCACAACCGCCTCTTTCAAGGCGGCCGGCAGAAACCCCACGCCCAACGAAGCATTCACTAGGCCCAGGAGCCAGTCGCGTGTAACCTCCCAGGATGCCAGTACAAGCCAGGAGGGACACGGGTCCAATAAACATGTGGTAGGTCGCAGACGTCCACGCAACCTGTCCAAATCCTCGATGGCAACCGAGTCAAACTCCTCCCAGAATGGTCCCTCAAGACTCGCCTCGGGCGCCTCCACTGGACCACTGAAAGGGGCCCATCCCATCCGGATTTGAGCGACTTTGTCCTGTAGATATTTCCCAAACTCCTCTGCTCTGCCCTGTAAAGGGGCTTCCCGCGGCCTCTCAAACAAGAGCGAGCGTGTCACCCGAAACAGGGCGGCAGGGCGGTTATCTGCGGACGCAATAAGAGCGGCACAATGCTGACGTTTGGCCGCTCTTAATGCCACAAGGTACGTCCTCAAATAGGCTTGTGCCTGTGCTCGGTCAAATTTGGAACAGGAGGATCTCCAACGAATCTCTAGGCGTCTCTTGTGGCGTTTCATCACCCTTAGCTCCTCGGTGAACCAAGGGGCCAGGGTGGTTCGTCGCCGCAGGAGAGGCCGCAAAGGCGCCACTCGGTCTAGGGCCCTGGCAGTCGCACTATTCCATGCGTCTACCAGGTCCTCCACCCGGGGGCGGGTCAGGTCTACAGGAGGTGGCCCAAGCTCCGTCTGGAACTTCTCTGGTTCCATCAGGCGCTTGGGGCGGAACCATCTAATACCTTCCGGTTCCGCCTCCCTGCAGCGGGGGGTAGCACCAGGGAAGTCAAGTCGGAGAAGTGAGTGATCTGACCATGACAGGGGAATAATAGTTGAATCCCCTATTCCCAGATCACTCGTCCACTGGCCAGAGACAAAGACAAGGTCCAGCGTGTGGCCTCCCTCGTGAGTAGGGCCCTGAATTAATTGGGTCAGGTCCATGGCTGTCATGGAAGCCATGAACTCCCGAACCCCCTCAGACGCTTCTCCCATCGACGGCAGGTTAAAATCCCCCATCACTAAAAGTTTGGGGGTCTCAACCGCCACCGATGAGATCAGCTCGAGGAGTTCAGGCAGGGCCGCTGATGTATAGCGAGGAGCCAGGTATACTATCAGCAGGCCCAACTGCCTCCCTGGGCCCCATCTCACGACAAGGGACTCACACCTGGATGTCTGCGGCACAGTGAACTCTCTCGGCTCCAAGTCTTCCCGGATAATCACTGCTACCCCACCGCCCCTTCCCTAGGCCCGAGGCTGGTGAAATGCTCGATAACCTGGCGGGCACATTTCCACGAGGGGTAGGCCTCCCTCGTGGCCCAACCAGGTCTCAGTTATTCCTGCGAGGTCCGGCTCCCCCTCCAAAATTAGATCGTGGATGAGGGGGGCCTTATTGACAACGGACCTCGCATTGCATAACAGCAGTCTCAGGCCTTGGGTCTGTAGATCCTGACCACCTAGTATGCAGGGGTTGGTACAAACGACCGGGTATGACCAAAAACCCCGGTCTCCCAACCGACTACGCGCTCTTGATCTGTATTGTATTGTATTGTATTGTATGGTATGGTATGGTATGGTATGGTATGGTATGGTATGGTATGGTATGGTATTGTATTGTATCACCATATCCGGGGTGAGCTGCTACAGGTTCATCTGGGTTAGGGAGAACCCTTAGCTAACATTATGACCAAATCCCACCCTGCCTCGCCCCTGCCACACACCCTGCCCCTCCCAAGAGTCTCCACATGGCTTATTTTGGATGAGAAGTAAGTGTAGGGCCTGCACAGAGGCTTGGTGAGGGGGGAAAACTGGCCTCCCAGAAATTCCAGAAGGGTCTGGAGGGTCTCCAGAGCCTGGGGAAAGCATTTTTCACCCTCCCAGAGGATCGAGGAAAGCAACTGCACTATCCTAGTCCACTATCTTGATTTTTTTTTTTTGCAATACTCTGTAGCCATAACCCTAATTAATCTTTACTACCATTTTTAACCAGCATAAAGGAAATACACCAGGCGACCAAAAAAATGAGGCTAAAAAGATTAAAACAAGAGGGTAAAATGGTAATTTCAACTAGAATAATTTTAAACAGAAAATGTTTAACAGTAGGGCTAACAATGAATACAACTAAAAAGTTTTTTAAAATGGCAAGGGATAAGTATGAACCAGAAATGAGAACTAAAAGGAAAAAAAATCTGAATTTCAAATAGATATGGTTTGGGTTAATGAAGAAGTTGGTCTTAACCTCAGTCTAGGAGTAATCCATATCTAGCAGACTATAACAAAACAGGTTTAGCTGCTTTTAGCTATCACATTTCTTTTTTCATGTAGCTATGCATCATCTTAGGATTGGTGTCAGATAGCAGGAACTGGACAAATTGTTGGATGGTATGTTATCGAGAAGTGGAGCAAGAGAGTAGGCATTGCAGGGTTTGTCCCTGTAAAATTGATATCAGAAGAGAAACAAATTCTCACTATTCTGGCTAGCAGAGACATATTCATAACACAGATCGTATCTTCTTGGAGCTTCTATTCTTCCATTCGCTCAGAGAGGAGGCCCTTTCATTTGGCCAGGGGAAATCCCTTTTCCATTCAGGACATTCAGTCGCATGAGATATGGAAGTAGGGCCATGATGTATCTTAGCCTTAAAAAACTTAAGGGTATTGCTTGCATGACTTTGCCATTCTATACAAAAGAGGATTGCCTGAACATTTCTGTGGCTTGCCTGAAGCCCACTAATATTAAGTAAGAGGGTGAAAGCTTAGAAGAGATGGTCTAAAACATTAGAGAGGGTCCAGAGGTATTTTACAAGAGGAGTACTCAACTTCTCTGCTCGTAATCAAATTCCATATGCCACCAGGCTTGAAAGTTTAAGCTTGAACTACGCTGTCTACGTTCCAACCTGAGCTTAGTGCACAAGATCATCTGCCATAACATCCTACCTGTTAATGACTACTTTTACTTCAACTGCAATAACACAAGGGCTATCAATAGATACAAACTTAATGTAATCCATTCTAATATTGATTGCAGGAAAAACGATTTCAACAACAGAGTAGTAAATGTGTGGTACACCCTACCTGATCTGTTGTTAGTTTCTCTAACCCCATATCTTTTACCTTAATATATATAATTTCTTCTTCAAAATGTTTCCCAATAGGTCCAAGCTTATGAACAATGTACAACAGAGAAAAGAGAGATAGCAATGCAGCAAGCATCTCCATTCTTTCCATATTCAGGAAAGGGGTCAAGATCTTCTACTTCAGCCGAGCAATTCCAAACTTGGCTCATTTCAGACTGAGTTAATTTAGTTGTATCTTACCTGTTTTTATAGAACATTGTGTTTTGTTATTGTTAGACATCTTGAATGGCCAATCATATAAATAAAATACATTTTTTAAAAAAAAAAAAATGCTGGCAATGAAATCCTGAGGCCCACCATGCATGCTCCCATTTCAGAATTCATTTTAGAAATTTTGAAGTAAACACAGCGCAAATGATAAAGAAATACACCAAAATACTACCATTGTCTTTGTTCGGCGTGCATCATTTTAAAATTACATTTGTCGATTTATATGTGTATATTCATTATATACTGTATATTGTGAAATCCCAAATTCAGAGTTCATTTCATGTACTCATAATCATGTCTATACTTATATCTGTTATCTAATTCATGCCTGATGACTTAAAAATAAAATAAAACTCCAATTAGAGAGAATCCTCTGACCTGAAATATTTTGGCACAAGTCTTAAAGTTGCCAAGTTTGGACACCCCTGGCTTAGGGAAACGTTTCCTAGTCCAGGCTGCATTTAATACATGCATTTAAACTCCACAAATGTCAGGCCAACGTTGTCATTATCATTGCAGAGAATGCAAGAGAAGGTTAAGAGACCCTGGCCTGATATCTCTATTTTAATTACTCACAGTTCTAATACATATTAAAGAAAAGCAGATGTTAATGCCAAAAAAAAAACATTTTGGGCATCAAGGAAGATTTTCAGCATTGGAACCTCCACAAAGTTTCTGAAAATTGTAAGCCTTTCAAATAGACCACAAGATTCTGGCATGTCTAGAAATTCCTTAATATCTTAGACTGCACAATATTTTCCCTCCCATTCAACTTTTGCATCTTTGATACTCCTAGGATGCAGAATACATAACATCACAGGGATATTTCTTACCTAAAATCCTCCTCTAGCTTCTATTCTGTATGAAAAACCTCAGCTCACTTCTCAAAAGGTTTGGCCCTATGTGACTCTTGTAGAGAGAAGATAGACTCGTTCCTTTACTGATCAAACTCATACTCAATAGGAGTAGTATACATATGTGCAATTTTGAACAGATTGTCTTCAGGTGACCCCTTTCTTCTCTTTCCTCCTTCTCCTGGGCATATGGAGAACCACACCATAACAACTGGTTTTGTGCCCTTACTTCTTGAGAGATGTGTTGTGACTTTGCCAGAGTAGTTGGGCAACTGAGCATTTTAAAATATTTTTTAAAAAAGATTTAAATCTAAGAAGGATATGTACTCTCCTTCTAAGTGGGGAAATAACTACTTAAGCCAACTTTTTTCTATTATGGAATGAAGATTCTTAGCTGTGTTGAGTTCAGTTTCTAGATAAATTTTGCAGAGATCCAACCTGGGACATTTCCTGCTATTAGGAGGCATTCATTTTGATCTTTTTAGGAAGGATTCCTTGATTGGGTGGAAACTAAACAAGGAAAGAAGCAACTTAGACCTGAGGAGAAATTTCCTGACAATTAGGAACAATTAATCAGTGGAACAGCTTGCCTCCAGAAGTTGTGAATGCTCCAACACTGGAAGTTTTTAAGAAGATATTGGATAACTATTTGTCTGAAGTGGTGTAGGGTTTCCTGTCTAAGCAGAGGGCTGGACTAGAAGACCTCCAAGCTCTGTTATTCTATTCTATTCTATTCTATTCTAAGCAGCTAAATTTAATATTACTTAAAAGGTTATTCTGTTTTATTTTGGTTTTTTGCTTTGATTGGCTGGTTCATTGGATTCACTTTGTTTTGTGAAAAGGATGAAAAGCCAATTTTCTACAGAAATCTTCAAGTTCTGTTTGTATTTCACAGCACATACTTCCTCCCGTACACTCATCTTTTCTAGTGCAGCATATACTAACAGTATAACTGTTTTCATCAAGGGATGATTTACCCAGGCACTAATGATTAATCCACAATGTTGTCTATGCATGATTTCTTTTTATATTCTAGTTAAACTGCAGTGTAAGACCTTACAGAGAAATCATTAAAGGGTTGTTTGTATGCATTGCAATATATATAGGGAATGATAGTTTGTTGCACAACATTGTTAATGTCATAGAAAATGAATAGATATAAAATCACTGTTTTAGTTCCTCAGCTTGCAAATCTATCCTGAAAGCTTACTTTTTTTTTTGCAAAAGAAAAAGAAATAATGCTATTTACAGTATGTAACTTGCTCATGTTTTTCATTTGTAACAATTGCTATAGTACGATAAAGATCCTGCCTCATTAGATGCAAATGTACATTAGGACTGAAACAAATAAATTAATAGTGCAACTATGACAGTTTACTAAAAAAATATATATAAAACAGTAATAAGATGAACAACTGTAGTTAGTTCCAAAGTTAGTTTACATCAAAGGGGATGAAACCATTTGAAAAACAAGTCATAACCAAATTAAGACCAGTTGATTCTATTATGAATAGATCTTGATTAGTTTAATTTGGATCCAATCCAGTACAATTTACTCTCAAATAAACATGCATAAGAGTGAATAACCATAGATGAGGGAACCCAGTTTGATTATTCTCTCCATTTCTCTCACTTACTAGATTTTAGTCTTTTTCCTGATGTTACATCAGCATCAAAACGCCTCTTGAACACACAATGATTTTCTCCTGCTACCAGCCTATATTTAAACCTATGTTACAAGTTCTAGAAAATAATGTATTTTCCATGCTTAACCTTACAGAGTGTGTAAATTTATTTATCTTGTCTCCCTTTTTTGAGAATTAAAGGCTTATCTGTCACAAACTGAATATTCTGTAAAACAATAATACCTGCCTTGTGACATTATGATGCCAGCTGCAACTCTTAACTTTTACTTACATAGTGTTGCAATGCAAAAGGTTCATAACATTTCATCATTTCTTTCCCCTCCCTCTCTGCTCCCCCATAGATGACCATAGAGGAGATTATTCATGTCACCAGCTCTGCCTAGATTATATATAACATAATGCTTTGAGCTGAAGAAGATATGTTGTTATGCAATTGATCTGTGGACAGTCTGTAGTCCCAGCCTATAAGCTTAGACTCTAGTATAATAGGGGCACTGGAATTCTATTGTTGTAGAAACTATGGGTGTTAACCTGTGATACACTCACTGTTTTCTATATGTCTTCAGTGGCATATGTCTTCACAGCCAGTGTGTCAGGGTTCCAAATAGCATCCAAAAATAAATCAGAGTCCAAGGCAAAGTATTGTTTCAAAGTTCCAATAGTAGAATAATAGAAAGTGTGGCAGGCCAAAGATCCAAAAGAAAAGATGGCTACAGCCAGACACAGCGGAGACTTCATAGCACAAGGCTCATCGGTGGGTTTTGTCAGCAGCCCCAGCTGCTGATTTCTTTGACTTGATGCCACAGTGGTGTAGGGTTTCTTTCACAGTATCTTTGCAGCACTTCTGGGGTCAATCTCAAGACTCCAGTACATTATAGAGCAAATGGCGAGTCCAGAGATATTTCACGAGAAGAGTCCTCCACTGCTCTGCTTGCAATAGAATACCTTATGCCACCAGACTTGAAATATTGACCTTAGACAATTTAGAACTACGGCGCCTTCAATCCGACCTAAGCATAGCACATAAAATGATTTGCTACCATGTCCTACCTGTCAATGACTATTTCAGCTTCAACCACAACAATACACAAGCACACAATAGATACAAACATAAGGTATACCGGTCCAAACATGATTGCAGAAAATACGACTTCAGCAGGGTTGGGTTTCAAAAAAGTTTTACTACCAGTTCAGTGGGTGTGGCTAGGTGAGGGGCATGCGACTGAGTGGGCATGGCTAACAACATCAGTCACATTATCCCCCCCCCCCCAAAAAAAAAACTATGCCCACTGAAACGGTGCTTGCTGCTTATTCTGGCTCAGGGAGAGGCAGCTCGGCTGAGCCACCGAGTGCTCTCTCTCTCTCTCTCTCTCTCTCTCTCTCTCTCTCTCTCTCTCTCTCTCTCTCTCTCTCTCTCTCTCTCTCTCTCTCTCACCTTCCTTGGGTGGATCTGGCAGGATTCAGGGGTCTTCCACAGTGGAAGGGGTAGAGTATTCCTCCTCACCACCACATTGTCTCCCACACTTTCAGTGTGCTCCGTTCCACCATGCGAGGGTGCACGCACCCTCAGAGTTGCTGAGGCAGGTGAGAGGGAGGGAGCCCCCAGGGCATGAGAGGGGCTCCTTCCCACAGTGGTTCATTTTCGTACCTCTAGGTGGTTATGCCAGCTTTGTCCTTAAAGGTTGCTGCTTTATGCCTTTTGATCTTTCTCGGGCATGGAGAAAAGCAACCCTATGAAGGGAAAGTGCCTGATGCTGAACTTGGAAGCCAGGAGGCTTCTTTTCCACCCAGCCGCTGGCCACAGGGCACTGTAAAGACCTCCGGTTGCTGCCACCATCTTTGTGCATGCACAGCTTTCTTCTCACTGGCTGGAGGACTTTTCGGTGCCCTGCGGCCTGTGACTGGGTGGAAAAGAAGCCTCCGATTCTCCAGCACTCAAATAGGCAACCCAATTCCAGCCAGCTTGCCGTCTGACTGGATGCGGGTGGGTGAGCGAGCGTGACCGGGGAACTGGTTCAGGGCATGGCCAGCCTGCTGGTACTACTGGTTCGGAGAGCCAGCCCCAATTTTTACTACCGGTATGGCCAAAACCAGTAGGAACCCACCTCTGGACTTCAGCAACAGACTGGTCAAGGCCTGGAATGCACTACCTGACTTTATGGTTTCTTCCCCAAACCCCCCAAAATTTATGCTTAGACTTTCTACTGTCAACCTCTCCCCATTCCTAAGAAGTCTGTAAGGGGGCATGCATAAGCACACCAATATGCCTACCATCCCTGTCCTAATGTTCCTTTTTATTCGTATCCATTTCACGTATTCAAAATCATGCTTATATGTTATCTAATACATATTTGAAGAAATAAATAAAATGAAATGAAATAAAGAAATATGGTCATCCATTCTGAGGAAGAGTACCATTCAACTCATCTGCATTCTGATAATCGAAATTCAATCCTGGTGGATTCTATGCAATCCAGAACCTCCAAGTTGGAGACACAATCTTGCTAATGAATGATTATAATTGAGCAGAGAATGTACATGTGAAATTTCTAAAATTCTTTGATATGCCTTTGGTACAGAGCCCAGGACACACTAACATATAGGAGAGACATGATACCCACAGCTCTGTAGATTTTCAGTTTTCTGGAGATATGGATGTTGTGATGTTTCAGCACTCCAGTACACAGCTGCCTTAGTGCCTGGCTGATTTGGGAGTCAATTTTTGGTCCTAAGATCCATCACTCAAAATGTTGCTTCCCTAGTATTTGAGGTGGTTTGTTTTGTCAGATGGGTGTCATCAACATGATTTTTGGTTTTACGGGTTTGGTATTTGGAATGGGCTGCCAAAGTACTTCTGTCTTGTTCAGGCTGATATTCAGGCCAAAGTGGTTAGCAGCACCTGAGACTTTGTTCAGAAGCAACTGTAGATCATTATCTTTGTGTGCCATGACCACACAGTCATCAGCAAAGAGGGTTTCTTGAATGATTGAAGGCATTTTTTTTCTGTGTGTTCACTTGGCAAAGTCAAAGAAAGAGCCATCCAATCAGTACCCGATGTAGGAGTCCCTCCTTCAGACCCTAAACAGATGTGACAACATGAACATGATGAATAGATTGAAGGACTAAGATTAGGACAGAACCCTGTTTCACCCCATTGGGAATGATAAATGCAGCTGATGTGTAGCTTAGTCACTTCTCAGAGAGATGGCAGTATCTTGAGGAGGGCAAAAAGAAATTTATATTATTGATTACTCATCAAATAATCTCAAAATTCTCCCCTGTCCTCACCACTAATAAAGACAAAGCATTGTATTAACAAGCCAGGGCAGCACTGAGAATCAGAACAGGCTGTTTTCATACCAAGTGGATGCACCACTTTCTGAGTAGCTAAAATTGGTCCATATTTCTCATTGTCTTTATCTTGTGTTATTTCTCTAATCAGCACAAGCCTACAGAAAAATCAATCTTTGCTGTAAATCAATAGTGAATTATGCCAGCCTTCTATAAGTATATATGAACAGACTGCTTATTGTAATCCAGGCTGTAAAAGAGCAGTAGAGGTAGATTGTAAATCATTTGAAGTGACCATATCTACAATGGAAAGATACTATGCATGTAATATTTTAATCCCAAAATAATCCAGCAGTGCTATAACAAAAATAAAGCAGTTTGAAAAAATGAGCCTCAAAATAAACGATGTTGGACCTGTGCATGGCCTTGAAAGTAGAAAATTCATTAAAAGGTATAATTTACCAAGCCTAGTTGCAGTATAGTAAATGATTGTGTGATATAATGCTGTAGTGTAAGTGATTGCAGTAAAATGGTGCAAACCTCCAAAGCTTAGATAATACACATTTTTTTAGCTAGGTAATAAAACATTTTAGAAGGTTTCCAAAATAAATGTCCAAAGAATTATGAATAAAAATGGCTTTCTAATAGTGCCATAATTACTCTTAAGAGATCTGTGTTTTACCTTGTCAAGACTCCAACAAATGTCACATATCCTGATTTCTTTTTGTGGGTATGGCATTGCCAATAGGAAAACATTAAGTCAATGATACACATGCAATAATGTCTTCTACCAAGCCAGAACATCGTTTAACAAATACATTGTCAGAATATTCATGACTGGCAGAGACATGGTAACAAGGTAACCAATGAATAGGGCTTAGTAACAAGAGTAAGCCAATGAGAACTGAAACAGCTTGGAGCATGGGCATGGTTTAGCCCTGTAGCTCTGAGTGCTGTGCTGAGAATTGAAACTGAAATGAGTTTGTCTGTATTAAGCTCTGAACTCTGAACTGAAACAATCTCTCCTCTCTACCACATTGGAAGAATCTGCTGTTGGTATTGTACATTTATTCATGTGTTATTATGTATATAAATAAGTTAATGAGTCCTGCTGAATTAGTTATCTGTGTGTGCTTTCTGGATGTGATTTCTACTGCAAATTCTGAATACATTTTTCTCTGTTATGGTAGGTAATATCGCCATTTCACTAGCTTATTTTCATGGCTTCAGGACTCAGAGTCAGAATTCAGACTCTGAAGAATCTGTTCCACTAAACCCATGAAATGTCATCATCCCCAGGAGATTCCAAACCAGGAGTTACCTGAGGCTGATCGAATATAAGTACCATCAGAACATCTGGAACAAGTCAGATAATGACATACGTACAACCTCCAAGCCTTTCTAACTCAGAGATTAGAGTGGAAAGCAGAGAGAGATGCTCAGTGAGCTTCTTACCAAGCAATGGAGTAACTCTGTAGCTGTAGCCTGCTTTCAGGTGTTGTTCCTGTGAATCCAGGTTGTAAAATTTTGATTCTTAGACTGGCTGACAAACCTGACTTGGCTATCTAAACTTTGGACTGGATTTTGACTACTTTTCTACATGCTCCAATTTAAAACGAAACCATGCAGGCAAAATTTCCTTGTAGATTTACATTTCTTCCCTTGTCTGCTGTTATCTTCCCAACCTTGGGTAAATTGCTTTCATCGCTAAGCAACTCTATATGTGTGAGTATGGGACCTGAATCAGGGACAGATATATTATAATACAGGACAGCTTACTGTGGCAGCTTTCTTAACCTGAAGCTCATAAAAATAATGTTAAAAGCTAAGCCATTAGAACTGCAAGATTATCATAGCTATGGTGGCACAGTGGTTAGAATGCAGTATTGCAGACTAACTCTGCACTCCACTGCCAGCAGTTCGATCCTGACCAGCTCAAAGTCAACTCAGCCTTCCACCCTTCCAAGGTTGTTAAAATGAGGACCCAGATTGTTGGGGGCAATATGCTGATTCCATAAACCGCTTAGAGAGAGATGTAAAGCACTATGAAGCAGCATATAAGTCTAAATGCAATTGAAATACAGAAAAACAGGTCAGGTTTGCTTAACTCGCCCTTCCAGATCAGTGACAAGTTTTATTTTTATGTTATTATTATTACTGTTATTTTATTTTGATGTTTTAACATTTTGTACAAATTCAGTCTTTTGATTAGTGGATAGTGTATTATGCTAACCAGAAAAATTGATTAATTTAGTTATGCGTGTTCTGAGAATTTAGACATATTTTATTACAGGCTTGAACCAACCTGCATACTTATTTGGGAAAGAAATATTGAAGTTCACACTATATTTCAAGTAATCATTCTTGATAATTTCTAATTAGGATGCATAAGTAATACAGCTAAAACTCCTGGTGAATTTTGTCAAATTGGGAGCTTGTTAACATTTTCATAAATAAATATTTGTCTACAGATTAAGCTTTTCTTCCTTTTATCATTCTTTATCACTTCCAGGGTCTGTAAATTTGGGTTTAATTAAAGGATATGAATTGTGGATGAAAATACTTTAGAGAAAGCTTAGGATCATATTATGTTTCAGGCACATATTTTCCTTTTAAACTAAATACAAATTTATGGCCACTAGGGCATCTTTGTGAGGGCAGAGCATCAAAATGGGTGGCATTACCAGGCCATCAAAGCTTTGATCTATTTTGTATTTGCACGTGATATAAAATGGACCTGGTTTAATCACCTGGTTGCATCCACCTTTCTGAAGCTAGCAACCATCCCTGAAGACATCTCTAATACCAGTAACATATTCATGACTCAAAGGGAACAAGCTATTCGAAACCAGTGAACTCACAAATTATACAAACATCTTGTCCAAAACAATTATGTATTCCATATCAGCAGGTAAATGGTGAAAACACTTTAGTTTCATTGCTATCACTTGTGAAAATATTATTTGCCTGGCAACAAAGGAAGTCTGTCTTATTATGGCCTCAGCTGCCCATCCTAATGCTATGTTTTTATAGGTTATAATCATGAAAATGTGGGGAAAGATGAAAGAAGGGAAAGTAGGAGGCCCAATATCACATTTTATTTTCTACAAAACAAAACCTGAGAAATTTGTTATATTGATAGCCAACATAGTTGCATTAAATGCTAAAGTAGAAATCCCAAAGGTGCTTCTCCAAAGGCAACTAGGATGATTGAAAAATCTCCATAGACATTTAACCAAAGTAGGAATGTCATAAAGCTGTAATGCAGAATGAAAACCATAGCTGCAATCTAGGTTGTGATATTTCAAAGTAAATGTTACAATAGGTAAAGGTAAAGGTTCCCCTCACACATATGTGCTAGTCATTCCTGACTCTAGGGGCGGTGCTCATCTCTGTTTCAAAACTGAAGAGCCAGCGCTGTCCGAAGATGTCTTCGTGGTCATGTGGCCGGAATGACTAAATGCCGAAGGTGCATGGAACGCTGTTACCTTCCCACCAAAGGTGGTCCCTATTTTTCTATTTGCATTTTTATGTGCTTTCAAACTGCTAGGTTGGCAGAAGCTGGGACAAGTAACAGAAGCTCACTCCATTATGCAGCGCAAATAACGTAAGCTCACTCCATTATGCGGCACTAGGGATTTGAACCGCCAAACTGCTGTCTTTTCTGATCCACAAGCTCAACGTCTTAACCACTGAGCCACGAGTGCCTTAAAATGTTACAATAAGAACATCATTTAAGAAAAGTTTCCTTGTGACCATTAAATCAAAGTTATCTAACGGAATTGTCAACCAGAAGGTAAAATTGTGTATGGCCTCAGCTGTGTTCTATTTTGGAGCCTCAAATATCCTCAGTAAGAATTAGACTGTCCTGGTTAAGGATGCAGGTTAAGTATTTTTATTTAAGAAGATATTTGTCTCCCAAATGTTGAATTTAAATATGAAAAAAGATCTGTGGGGGGAACTCCCAGGACATTATGACATGTATAAATATGTCCTTCAAAGACATTTGTACTTTAAAAGCTTGTATCAAATTAGACTTCTAAACATGTTAAGGAGATATGATGGAAGGTTTTGTCTTAACATTAAATGCATAGTTGTGAAATATAGCGAAGTTCCTTTTCTTTTTTTCAATCATCAATGGAATTTAACCAAAACATCTAATTTCTAAAATCAGTAATAACTGGATCTGAAATATGTTTTTCTTTATGTTTATTCCAAAGAGCTTCAGAACTGTCCCCCCGCCACAAGTGGTGGGTTTCAAAATTTTTTAGAACCTCTTCTGTAGGTGTGGCCTGCTTTGTGGGAGTGGCTTGCTGGTCATGTGTCTGGGTGGGAGTGGCTTGCCAGCCATGTGACTGGGTGGACATGACCAACTTGTAAAATGTGGTGAAACTCACTTAACAACACTCTGGCTCAGAAACTCTGGCATTTGAAGCACACAAGTCTTAAAGCTGTCAAGTTACAAGACCCTTGCACCCCTAAACCTTTAGGGAAAAAAACATCAGGGGCGTTCAAACTTGACAGCTTTAAGACTTGTGGACTTCAACTCCCAGAATTCCTCCTCTCGTTCGTCATCTTGATGATGTGCGGATGGGCGGGGGAGGAAGCTGGAACCGGTTCTAAACAGCACTAGATTTGTGGAACCTCTTCTATAAAAGAGGTTAGAACTGGCAGGAACCCACCCCTCCCCACACACACCCAAAAAAACCGCCAGGAAAAGACAGTTGTGGGCTGCCCTCTTGCAAATGAATATTCTATACGAAAGAGAAAGACCAACATATGCTATGATATGAAAAAGAAATCGAAAGACCAAATTACAATGAGTTCCTTTAAACCTTCCACTTAATTTCAAGCTCCCATTAAGTGTTTTCCTAATGGTAACAAATATCATTTAATTTTTGTAGTGGGATTTGATGTCATTTAATCCCCAAGTTAAAAATGGATATTAAACGACAAAATGATAATAATTCTATAAGATATATCTGTTGCGGCATAACTTCAAATCTACATCTCTCCCATTTGAGTTGAGGAATGATAGAATAAACAAGCATAATCACCTGGACATTCAGCACTGTAAAATAGCAAAAAACCTAGGGGTTTTATTTTACAGATAGTCCTCATTTAAGGACCATTTGTTCAGTGATTATTCAGCGTTGCGGAGCTGTATGAGTTCCTTGAGGTTCAGGCCTTCGCAGCACTTCTCTGGTCATGTGATTGTTATCTGGGCACTTGGCTTTCATGATGGTTACAGCATTTGTGATCTTCCCTGCTGGCTTTCCACAGGGAAAATCAATAGGGAACTTGACAGGGCAGGTTGCAGGTCACTCTGGTAAGTCACTCTCCCCACTCAGAAGCAGTCAATTCAGGTCTGGCCACACCTTATCTTCCTATGGGCTTACTTACAAACTGCTTACGACTCAACAACCTGCAATCCTCACATAGTAATAGCAATGAAGAGTGCCACGATGTCCATTGCTGAGTGATATGGGCATGTGATCTTGTGCTTTGCAGCCACATCTAACTGCTATCATTGACTGAGATCTGTATTTTTTGTTCGTGGTCCATATCCTTGGGATACTACAAAAGTACTTGTTTGATATGGCACTTAGAGCTGTTTTACGGACGCAAAGCATCTCTGGGTGCTATATGAAAATGACATGGGTGGCATATAAATTTAATAAATAAATTAATATTGATGTCAGTTTTGCAGAATGAAGATATGCCAATTTTGAAGCATAGACGTTTCTTCTTATCAAAAAAAAAAAAAACAACTTCCAAAGGTGCTTTTTCAAGGAGCAATTGGATTTTCTGGTTTTACTTTGAAGATGTTTCATTTCTCACCCAAGAAGCTTCTTCAGCTCTTTCATACATTCGGATTTCTATTTTAAACCTTATGTCTTATGCTTTCTAAATAAATAGTTTATTGCATCACTGAAGGAGTCATTAATTCTTAGTGCATATCTCACATCATGGCTTTTAATTCCTGGATTACACTGCTGGATTTGAGAAATGGAATTTCGTGAGTGCCCTCACTACAACACAAAATACAATCCCATCAGGAATTGATTTCTGTTCGACATTTCCTGCAATTAAGCTTATTTATCAATCCAATTGCTTTTCCAGCTGTAACTATTGTACAATAAAGATAAGGATAATAAAGATAATAAATTGGAAATGTTCCCAAGGGACAGTTTGATTGTTAGTATAGCTTTCCTTAACAGATAAGGCCTCTCAACAAATGAAAAGAAGAAGGAAGAAAACCACTTAGCCATGACTCATAATATCCTAATGATGCTGGCAGACTATTTTTCCTTTATTCTTTCATTGGGCAGTTATCTTGGGGAAAATGGGTCAGTTTGTGGAAATGAAAAGCAAGACTCTACTACTGAATTTTGATTGTTTTACAGAGCTTTCCTAATATTTTATAATGATCAATCTTAGGGCTTACAATATTCCCCAGGGAAGCCGAACACGATATTGTTGGAAATACCACTTTCGTGTTTCTGTCAAATTTCACTTTCATCTGTACACTTTTATAAACACAGTATTGACAGGATAATAAGTTCCTTCTGATTTCCTGCCACAATTGTATCAGGCACCTTTCACTGAATTAATATACCAACAGTGTATATATGTACACTGGAGACGTTTATTTATTTGGGAACAAGCTGTAGGAAAATTTCATTTTAAATGTACTTTATATTTCTGTTTTCTCAACTGGTAGATTATAGACCATTTTCACTGCTTGGTATGATCTGCCTTGTTGTCTTTTCTTGTTTTTTTTTTTTTCTATATTGTTATGTCAGCTATCATCCAAAATGATAAATAAACAATATGAGTATTGCAACCAAATTAATTTTGAACTGAAAACCAATGGAAACATACTGTATCATTCCTGTAAAAATGTTGTATAATACTCTGTGTCCCCCCAAAATAAGGCCTCCCTCCCTGGATAATAAGCCCAATTGGGCTTTTGAGTGCATGAGCTAAAATATGCTCTCCCCTGAAAATAAGCCCTCCCAATATTTCAACACAGCAGCAGCCATGAGGTGACCACACTCGCCGTCTCCTGCACCTCGAAAATAATAAGACCTTCCCAAAAATAAGGCCAAGCGCTTATTTTTGGGGTCAAAAGGAAATAAGACCCTGTCTTATTTTCGGGGAAACACAATAGATGAAAATATATTTATTGTATATATTTATTGTTATATATACATTTTGAATTTTCTCTGAAAGCTCAAAATTATGCAAGTTGCTTATTATTTATATATTTGTTTTATATCCTGTCTTTTTCTGGGAGCAAAAAAGCTAGGCATTTAGCATTTTCTTCTCCAGTTTACTGCCTTAATTGTGGCAGGACTGAAAGAAAATGACCGCCCCAAAATCCCACAGTGAGTACCAGAATCAAGGATCAGTATGCCTCTTGGTCATATCTCCAAGGTTGATTCAAGGCTATGGGTACTTGTCTACTACAATCAAGCTAGTCTGAAAAGGAATATAAAACAAATCAATCACAGATTTCTTTCCTAACAATACAATGTAAGCCACAGAAATGAAAGCTTCTATGACATGAATACTGTAGGAATATAAGACACAGATTGTACTGCCATTCTCTTTTAGAAGATTTCTCAGTTCAAAAACTGTGTACCAGACTTCCAGTGAAGATGGCTGACTGAACAGTCTGGAATGCTTCTTCTGGACCAAAACTACAAGTTTCCCAAGTTTATATGATTCTCCTGGGTTATGGAGAGTCTCAAAAACACTCCAAAAAATCCTCCATGCAGTGAAAGTCTACAAGAAGACTCTGAAGTGGTCCTTCAAATTAGCCAGGTGAGTCATTTATCTGAGAGGGAAAAGGCTGCAATCACTCTGATACTGAAAAAGCAGCCATCTTTTAATTCATTTTTCAAATAGACAGAAATGTCTTTCACTTCCTAAAGACCAGCCTAGTCCATTTGGCCACTTTAGGCTGCTGCAGTTACCGTGAGATTAACGAGGGGGCAGGAGCTGTAACAGCTCTCTTTTCTCTCTTTCTGCTGTTCTTCCCAGCTAAAGGTGCTGCTTGAATATTTCTATTTGAATTGTTGACGCATTGTGTTTTAAGCAGGGGTGGGCTTCAAAAATTTTAGCAAGGGGTTCACTGCCCGGTTGCTGAATGGGCATGGGCATGGTGGGCATTGCCTAATCGGCCAACTGACCCAAGGTGGGGGTGGCATTTTTGCCCTCCCCGGGCTTTCCTTGAGCCTCCGGAAGAGCAAAAACAGTTGGCCTCCCTGAGCCTCTGAGCGCACCCTGCACTTACCTGCATCCAAAATGGGTCACATGGACACTCCTGGGAGGGGCAAGGTGGGGTGCATGGGGTGCGTTTGGGATTCTCTGAACTGCACAGAATATTAGCTAGAGGTTCTCCCGAACCCCTGAGAACTCCCAGAAGCCCACCCTTGGTTTTAAGGTCCAAAATCTAGAGTTGCTGTAGAATATGGCTGTACAATTGTAAATTAGAAAGATGATACACTCTCACTTGCTCCCGTCAGCTTCTGATCCACTTTTAAAAGGTCATTACCAAAAGCTCCACTGCAGAATGCACCCTCTTGTTATTCTTATTAATAAGAATGAAAAACTGTGTATTTATGTAGCATGCAGTCCATCTGCTATTTCCTGACATGTTTTATATAAGACAATAAAAATGAAGTGGATGGTTACATCTTACCGTCCATTCAATTACAGAGGGATCCTTCTTCAGTTTAATTCACTTTTCCCTTACAAATATCATTGAATTTGATAAATTTTTATGAGGAACTCCTGCAAAGCTACAATCTGGAATAACAATGAGGCAGACACCATGCAGACTGCATCATGTTGCTCTGCAAGTAATTCCCCAGCCTGACTTATTTGCCAATTTTAAGCATCAAATTCCACAAGAGAAACTTTCAGTTTAATGACCACTGAGTCTGAACTGACCTTATAACAGGTTAGTTAGTTTTACACTGACTGGATAAATTGAAATGCTTATAAAAATGCACACAGCTCCAGAAAATGATAGTAAATATTCCTTCCGAGTTACACAAGATGCAGCATTTATATGTAAAGTTTTCATTAGATAATATACAGTAATCAGGTAGCATGGGAATATAGAACAGGAAGTCAAAACTAAAGGAAGCCACCTGCCTGCCAATGGGATTTGCTCCAGTGTTCTGTTTCTCACACGCAGCCTGATCATTATTATTACTACTATCAAACTTCTGTTGAATGTATCCCAATAGGAGCATATAACACCTGTTTTTGCAAAAGCACATTGGCTTCAAATTGCACTCAAAGCCCCATTCAAAATGCCTGTTATTATATATACATCCCTGTACAGTTCAATCCTAGCAAAGTCTGCCAGCATACAGAGGTTTAAAAAAGGGGGCAGAATATGGTGATTGGAACACTACATACAAGCCTTTGTCTGTCTGTCTGTCTGTCTGTCTGTCTGTCTGTCTGTCTGTCTGTCTGTCTGTCTATCTATCTATCTATCTATCTATCTATCTATCATCTAGCATATAGCATACAATGTCAGGAAAATCTACAAATGCTAGACACAATACAGTCCTGACAGCATTAATTGCTAGTTCATTCTGTTCAGCACTTGCATACCTACCTTTGATGCACTGCAAGGGGTGAACTAGTTTACACTCACTGACTAGCAGCTTTTGGGTTGCTGGCTCTTCGGGATTCCTCTGCCTGTCTCTCCTCGACTTGCTTCACATCCAGCCACAGCCAGTGCCAGCTTCCGCTTTCCACACACATGAACGCACCAAAATTGTACCGAAGTAGTACCCATTTATCTACTTGCAATATTGCATGATTTCGATCTGCTGGGTGGCAGGAGCCAGGCAGTGAGCAATGTGAGCTCAAACCACCATGAATCAAGCAGAGTAGGATCTTGATAGTTGGACTTAGGAATTCCCCTCCCAGTTAATTCAGTTTCATGCTTTTTGAAAAAGTATTGAAATATACTTTAATTCTTTAGCTTTCGTCCTATAGTAGCTGTGCTTTAAGTCCTGGCAGAAGTTACTTATTGATTCAGCTATATCTTAACAAACCCCCCCCCCTCCTCTTTTTGGTTGTTTTGTTGCAGTAATTCTACTCAGGGTTTTAGGTAGCTTAATGAAGTTGTTTGTTTTAACAGATTAACAGAATTGGAAGGCACCTTGTAGGTCATCTAGTCTAACCCCTGCCCAAGCAGGTGACCCTACACCATTTCTGACAGAGTCAGAAATGTTTCCGGTGGTGAAGTTCCCACAACTTTGGAAGGCAAGCTGTTCCATTGGTTGATTTTTATCACTGTCAGAAAATTTCTCCTTATTTCTAGGTTGAATGTCTTCTTGATCAGTTTCCATCAAGCATTTCTTGTCTGGCCTTTGGGTGCTTTGGAAAATAGCTTGACCTCTTCCTCTCTGTGGCAGCCCCTCAGATATTGAAACACTGTTATTATGTCTTCCCTGGTCCTTGTCTTCATTAGACTAGCCACGCCCAGTTCTTGCAACTGCTCATCCTATGTTTTGGCCTCCAGTCCCCTAATCATCTTTCTTGCTCTTCTCTGCACTTTTTCTAGAGCCTCAACGTCTTTTTTTATAATGTGTTGACCAAAACTGGATGCAGTATAGGTGTGGTCTTACTAAGGCTTTATAGAGTGGTATTAGTACCTCACTTGATTTATTTTGGTTTTATTCTCGGTCACAATTACTATTTATTAGTTCTATGACTACCTGAAGCAAGATGACTTTAGAGGCTGGGGGGGGGGGGCATGTCATGTAGAACTGAGCTGGATAAATAGCTAAGTATTGAAGAATTTGCCCTTAGATATATGGGACTTTTCAATTGGATCTTCAGAAACAACTGCCACCTTACGGGAATTTCAAAGGACACAATTGTTCTGGACAAAGTCTTATGGAAGGAAGCCAGACTCTGGAATGAGAATAATAGATGTGGCTCAATGGACCTTTACAACCTCACGCCCATTTCTTTATCTTTCACATTTTGATCAGCCATGCATTTCAGTCCAATGTAATTCTGCGTGTGTTTTCCAATAAGCAACAGCATCTTCTCCATTATCCATTGTGAATGGCTTTTACGTTTATGAAACCATTTTCTAGGCTTTTAATATATCTCTTCCTATAAATTACCTTCAGAATAATTGCTTTAATCCTTTATGGTGGGAACAAATGATTGGGGGGGAAGGGATAGATTTCAAACCACGAGAGGGTATCTAGTGTGTCTTCTTGTAAACTTCAAGATCCTGCTGCAGTTTTACTCCTGCAGAGAATACCAGATGTTTCTGATGCTCTCAAATTCTAAGAGTAATTTAAACTGACAAAGAAAAAGAACTGCATATGATATATCCATAACTGTTCTGGAAACTGGTAGTAGAAAATATGAAACAAGAAAAGAAGATTGGAGAAAAGAGATCTTCTCAAAACTGTTAGCTCTGATAAATTGCAGAATTATTTACCTTCATTCCTTTTCAAATATCATTGCTTGATCATCATGCATCTCGACAGCTGCTTAACAAATTAAAAAAATGAAACCCACACATGTACATGCTCCTCTTTTATCCTGTTGAAAAGATTATCATTTTTAAGTGCAATATAATATTTAGAGTTGCAAACTGAGGACATTCGAATTCAAATGCTTATTCAGTCGTTGAGTTAAATGGAAGTCTGGGAACCATTACCCATCTTAGACTAACCCAGATATAGAGAAGTGGAGCCTTCCTGATACTGCTGGTGCTGCAGTCCAAATGATTTCATTAAACAAAGCCAATAGTGAGGCTTCCTGGTTCCTTTAGTTCAGTAATTTCTAAAGGGAAGAGACAAAAAGGATACTTGTTCCCTAAAGTCACTCATAGGTTTGATGTGAGGCCATAGCCAAATATTAGCAGAATATTTGAAACTTTTCACCTATTGAGATATAATACAGACAAGACACCTGGAAAAATCCTCCTCCAACTTATTAAATGAGGTGCTTTTTGGTATCAGGCTTCATGTCAGGCAGGACAATCAATCTGGATTCTTCAGATACTTAACTCTGTATTAAGGAATTTGCTTATGGCAAAAATGCACAGACCTGACAAGGCTTTATTCGAAACAACAAAGAATCAATATACCCACAGGAGCTCTTCAGTAGATGGAAATCAAAGCACATATATTTCTTTCTTTTTTTCAAGGTTGACATGCAAGTCTCCACCTTTTTGAAGCAACCAGATTGGTCATTGTTTTCCAAGCTGTAAATCTTTGAAGGCCTTGAAGTTTACATAATGGGAACAACAGATTCCTTGATTGCTTCATCTGAAATCAGTATGAAGATCCCCATCTTTATCCACAGGGAGCATTGATCTTAACTGCTCTTCAGGTGGAGAGAGTAGCAAGGAGCTAAGATGGAAAAAAAGGATCAAGAAGACTTGTCAAAGATATAGGCAACCTATCTATTTCTATGGAACAATGGAGGAATAGTTAAACCTCAAATAATACCATCTGTGATAGATGATATTGCATGAAACAAAATTACTTTACCATAGCACTTAGAAAATGTATTAAATCAAGCTGTACCTCAAAACTTTCCAGAAAGATAGCTACAGCTGCAACAACAGATGAGAGAATAAATACCAGTAAGCTAAGAAGCATGGAAAATAATTAATGAGACCATTTATAAAGCACCATTACCAAAGATCCTGGCAGTGATCAGCTAAATCAATCATTCTCAAATCATGTCTCAGAATTATCCCTTGCCAAGGAGCATTTGTAACTCAAATCAAGATTTTAACATTTTAAAAACTGCAGGGTTATTAAATTAAAAAGAAGAACACAAAAGAACCCTTTAAAACTAAACACTTTATAAGTGGGAGTATACTTACATTTTTTTTAAAATTCCTTGAGGTAATTGACCTAAATGAAGTCAAGTTTCTGAAGGGAAGGGACAAAAAAAATACTTGCTCCCATTTTGGAGTAGCCCGAAGACATTGACTCCTACATTGTTTTCCTTAAAGCTGTCATTTTTAGATATTGCTGAAATTGAAGAGCCGCGTGTCTCTTTCTCAAGTGCCCCTTCACTTGAGGCCAGGGACATAAAATAATTACAGGAAGTCCTTGATTTGCAATTGTTCAAGGTTACAGCAGATCCTCCTCAAAAAACAGTACTTATGACCAAGTTCCGATGGCCACCTCTCCCACTGTGCAGTCACATGGCTACATTTTGGGCATTCAGCAATTAGACTGCACTTATAGCTGTTTGCAGCAGCCCAAAGCCACATGACATATGTTTACATTTTTACCAAACATTAGCATTTACTTCCAGTTTTCAGAAAAAATGCCACATAGTGAACACTGAGTTCATTTGATTACTCCGGATTCACTTAAACAATCATGGTGATTCAGTTACAACTGCTGCAAAAAACTTTGTAAAATTGGGTTGGTCATGATGACCTGCTTTACAACTGTTATGACTTATACCATAATAAGCAGGGTCCATTATGGTCATAGGTTAAGAATTATCTGTGGTTGGGACCATTTTGTTTCAATCTTGCCTCTCCTTTGGCTATCTAGTAGTCCTGTTTTCGTGATGTGGCATTTACTTCTCTTATTAGCTGCTACTGTTTCTTATAATATGTGCATATAATATGTGCACAGTGGTTCCTTCTGTGAAGGTAAAACCAAAAAAAATCGATTACTTTCATAGTTCACCGTCTGGATGTTCAGTGTATGGTTTTTAAGGAACTAGCTTTTACTGAACAGTTTTGTCAACCCATCTAAAACGTAATGTTCTAGAATTATAAGTGAAAAACAAAGACAATAAATAAATGTATATTCATAACAAAAATATGAATTTAAGACAACTGCTACATTGCTTTCTCTCTTAATATTCTCCTGTCTATGAGTATCTGCAAGGCAGAGTACAAATAGTATAATAGAAATTATATAATGCAGATATATAACCGTAGCACTTCCGTGATGACATGTGTTATTCTGATTTCATTAGAGTTTGTTACAGATGTTGTAGGTCCTTTCTCTTTTGGATTCTCTATCTAAATGGGCCCCTGTCAAGCCTGCAAGTTAATATATCATACTGTTCTGTTAATTTTTTTAACTGATCGTAATAAAATTATTCTTGAAGCCAATTTACACCAGGTTTGGCATACAACTTTACCCAACATGTGCTTTTCCAAAGCTCAATATTCATGACTGAATACAAGCTGCTTAGATATACTCTTCCCAATTATATCCCCTTTATGTATAAATATTTGAGTAGAAGAAATGAACACTAGAGAATTCAATTTACTGCTGCTCATCTATGTTGCTGTGGGCTCCATATTGGTGGACATAAAAATCCATGGCAGACTTCTTTAAAATTCTTTAGGACTAACAAATATTGACAACACCTTTTTTTTAACGACCATGATAGCTCACTTAGAGGATTGTTTTTCCTTGGTTAAAAGTTCTACCTATGATCCTATAATACATTACTGAATAATGGTATTTCCTGCCAACTTTACTTGCAAATGTATGTATGTGCATTACTTGTAATTAGGATGAAATTGATCCTAAGTTTATTAAAACTATTCATCATTCATTTATGGAGAAAAAAATAAAATGTGAATTGTTCAACTTCATCTTCTATTTCATTTGATTACCTTTCTCCCAGTTTAACGGCAATACATGAATTTGGTTTCATTTCTTCAGAAGAATGCTAGTGCAAAAGAAGGTACTGTTCCCTCCTTCCAGGAAATAACTGTCTGCTTTGGCACACAAGCAGTGTTCCAATATCTCAGGGGTTGCCACAAAGAAGAGGGAGTCAAACTATTCTCCAAGGCACCTGAGGGTAGAACAAGAAGCAATGGGTGGAAACTAATCAAGGAGAGAAGCAACTTAGAACTGAGGAGAAATTTCCTGACAGTTAGAACAATTAATCAGTGGAACAGCTTGCCTCCAGAAGTTGTGAATGCCCCAACACTGGAAGTCTTTAAGAAGATGTTGGATAGCCATTTGTCTGAAACGGTATAGGGTTTCCTGCCTAGGCAGGGGGTTGGACTAGAAGACCTCCAAGGTCCCTTCCAACTCTACTATTGTATTGTATTGTATTATTAACCAAACAGGACAGACACAGACTTCAGCAGATAGTTAGGACTGCAGAAAAAACAATTGCAACCAGCCTGCCTTACACTGAAGACCTGTACACTGAACGAGCCAGAAAGAGGGCTGAGAAAATATCTAAAGACCTCTCACATCCTGAACATCAACTCAGGACACCACTATAGGGCATTGCATGTCAAAACAACTAGACACGAAGACAGTTTTTTTCTCCTCATGCCAAACCGTAATTCCCACCTAAAAGTCTAAAAATATTTACTCATGTAATGTAATCTGTATTGCTATTATCCTTCTCCTCATCTTTATCACTTCTCATCTTTCTGACTAATCTCTCTTATTAGTATCTTATAATTCATGACTGTATCTTATGATTTATGATCTATGACGTACCACTTTGTATGTACACCGAGAGCTTACCCACTGGAGACAAATTCCTTGTGTGTCCAACACTTGGCTAATAAAGAATATTCCTAATTCCAAATACCCTTAACATCTTACATCCTGTGAAGTTACTGTATCTTTAACATTAGCAAACATCAACATGTACAAACATTGACAAATTCTCCATCAGTCCACTGAAAAAGCCAGCCTTACTCAGAACAGCTTACATTCTGCAATAACATCTTTAACACCACCAAACCTTCAGATCTATCTATCCCAAGTCCTTAGGAAAGATTCAAACAGTGGATAAATATGCCAAATCTAGTCTGAACATCTGGCTGACTGTGAGACAAACCATTAAAAATAATTTTAATATGGGAAGGAAAGAAGTAAAGCATTGGCAAATATTCAGATTTATTAATTACAACCCTGAAACCATATACAAACAAGATATTTTATAAAAGATATATTCTCTCTCTGTGTAAGAGAAAAACAATAAATATATTACACTCTAAAAATAATTAAGATCATATACACCAAAATCAATCCAAATAAACTACTATAAGAAGCCCCAGTCCTAAGTAATAGCAATAGCACTTAAACTTATATACCACTTCATAGTGCTTTACAGCCTTCTCTAAGCAGTTTATAGAGTCAGCATATTGCCCCCAACAATCTGTGCCCTCATTTTACTGACCTCAGAAGGATGAAAGGTTATTTTTGAATCTTCTGAGAGTAATAGCATTCTATGGTAGATTTGATTATTTGAAAGTCTTGATATTGTTTAAAACATCCAATGGCTCTTATACCATTTAAGAGATAACAATGGGAAAGTGGATGCTTGTGCCATCAAAACCCTGTCCCTTTATATACATCTTGATGTTGACATATGAGCAAAATGGATAGAGCTTCAATCACTTGGCGACAACTATCATCTTGACTTTTTTGACTTCCCCTAGTCATGCTGATTAATGAATTATTTTATTTGATGAATATCATTTTCTGTTTGAACCCAGAAACTGTCTATAATACAAAAAGAGTGATTGAGATGCCATAACGCCTGATTTATATATTTTATTGTACATATTGATGTATTTTAAAATTATAGAAATAATACTATGAATTTCAGATTTAAAGCCTAGCCTTGTAGAATGAAGGGAGCTGTCAGCCCAGTGCTCCATGAATGGGACAGGGGAAGCATAAAACACCTGAAAGAGGAGAGTCATAGATCACTTATCAAGCCTCATTTGTCTTAAGCAGAAAGAACTTTAACTGTGAAAAATTCTTCCTAATGTAAACTCCTGTCAGATGGTAAATTATATGGAAATTTTTGAAGGGATAAGAGTTTAACAAAATTGTATCTTGTTTTTACAAGGCAATTTGTTATAATTTGGTTGTACCTAGGAAAGTACAGAATAATGTACCTTTCTGCATAGAGGACACATTGTATTTATTTTATCAAATTTATATGTCTGCCTATTTCACACATGATATCCTCTTCACCACCGTGTTTCTTTTTTTAGGGGAAAAAGCTGTGTTAGTTGAACTTCTTCCTATTTCTATCTGCTGAAACTATGCACTCCCATCATATTTTGAAAGAACTGGTTGATTACTTTGTATTACTGCCCAAAGGAGTTAGTAGAAATAGCAATAAGAACCACCATTTCTCAGCAGAAGTTGCTCACAAAAGTTTTGATACCCAAGACAGAAGATATAATCTGCTATTTCACAGATACAAGCTAGGCAGAATAAAACTTTTTTAAAAATCTAGACAAAGGTAGTATAGCAAATAGTTTTAGAAAAGAAAGGAGGTCTGTTTAATATGGAGAACATACATTGTTTGAAACTTGGAAAGCAGTCTAACAGAGTATGTAAAGTCGAAACTAGCTAGTTCTTTTCAATGTTCGTCTTATATAATGTTTCCCACAGCTTTCAATGAGATGACCTAGAGAATCCATATATTCTGTTCAATTTTCAGGTATTCTGTTTTACTTGCAGGTGAATAGAAAGGAATAGGGGCAAGCAAATAACACGCTGGCTTGATAGCATCAAATCTGATGCAAAGTTGAATATGCAACAATTGAAAGAAGCTGTATTTAATAGGGTAGCATGGAGAGCACTTGCCTATAAAGTCACCAAGAGTGGGACACAACTAAATGATTAGAAACAACAATGAATAGACCTGAATGACTGAGTCATGGCAAACCCCCTTGCAGTCAGAGAGGTGGGGAGTTATCTAATGAATAACAGCAAACACTGGATCCCAAACATATAAAAAAAACGTTCTGCACTTTATTCTTCCTACATCCATAAGCATTCAGGGCTGAAAACAAAACAGTCTCTTTGGAATGTCAGCCATACAAAAGAAAAATCTCAAATACAAAATATCACAACAAAGGGGGGGATGAGACAGGCAGAAGCAGTTTGAGGCATGGTATCAATGGGCACCTGAGCCTCAGGCCAGAGGCAATTTCCTACCTGTGAAGTCTCTAGCCTTTTCCTCACATAAGAAATGCAAAAGGAGGAACTAGTGCTATTTAATGCCAGACAAAGGAGCCACCAAGGTACCATAGACCTGGGTGGCTGGAGTCTGTTTATACAGGCCTTGATAAAGGAATTTCCAGCATTTCCTTGCCAAGCTTTTCTTGCTGTCCTGCTCTGCTATCTGCCATCTTCTCTAAACCTGACCTTCTTTCAGCAGGGCAATCTTCAAGATTAGCCAGTCCTGAGTTAATCAGTCAGATTGGACAATGTTATTATGAATTGGAACCTATGGACTGCTGACTAGACAGAGTTGTGATTGGGAGGAAAACTAGGATGAGGGAGTACTTTATTTACTATCTGAAGCAGAGGCATGATATAAATCCAGAAAGCCTCCCTTCTCCTAACTATTAACATTGATTTTGAATTCATCCTTGCCTTTTAAAATATTACTCATTGTTTTAATATTTTCTTGTAGACCACCTAGAACCGTAATGGCGAACCCATGCCACGTGTGCCAGAGGTGGCATGCAAAGCCCTCTCGGTGGGTACGTGCACTGTCACCAGTTATTCCTTCTGGTTTCCAGTGTGCCCATACGGGCCAGCCAGCTGGCCTTCAAGGGCATTGGAGCATTGGAAAAAGGCCTGAAAGAAGCCCGAATATCAGCCTGAAAATGCCCGGAATAAATGGCCGGAAAATGGCATGAAATTGGCCTGAAAATGGCCTGAAAATTGGCCAAAAATGGGGGGGAAAGAGGCATGTGCCAGCCGGCTAGCTGGACGTCAGGTTTTGGGTGCTCTGGAACGAGCACATGCACACATGCAGTTGCATGCACGGATGTTCCGGTTTGGGTACTCAGTGCCGAAAAGGTTTGTCATCACTGACCTAGAGTTCCTCTGTGAGGAAGTTGGGTGGTTTCATAATTTGATACATAAATAAATCCTCCAAACAGAGAAGCAAAAACATGAATCTTGATATCAGATTGAAAACTAGCCAAGGATGTCAACCTTAGAGAATGTTTAGGGACCTGAATAATATTCAATATAAGGTGCGGACACTAATCAAACCCATTTCTACTCTGTTTGTTATTGAATATTGTATCACTGTACTTTGAATGAGGGAACTGGATATAACAAACAAGTTTCCTGTGTGAGCAGTTTCCAATAATGAACAAGAGGTCCATCTCACAAGCAATATCTCAACATTGTTTTGATGTATTTTTGTTCCTAAGAAAAATCAAAGGAAATGCTATAGCAATGTACAGTATATGCTTAGAGCTGATATCTCAGATATTATGACTGAAGGCCATTAGGAGCTCATCATAGGTGAATGTGAACTGTTGATGCTTATGCTGTGAGAAGTAAATAAGTGGATTTCAGCTGCATTGCTATATTTTTTATCACAACATTCACTAGTAATAAACTCAGATTTATAGTGGGGGGGAAATCCCCAAATGTCATACAAAATATTTCTCAAAAGGCAGCAGTATAAAGAGAGATGGGCAAATAGATTTAATAAGCTATCTTTATTTCTCCAATGTGTTCAATCCTGTCAGAAGCATATAGTGAATGAAACAAAAGTTCTAGACTACAATACCATGAGAAAAAGTTTACAAGTTTGGTATACCTCAGATAAAATCTTATGGATCTTCATTATTATTATGGCCACACAGTCAGCTTAATGATTAAACTGAATTTGGCATGTTCATCCTCCCATTGATTCCTTCTCAAGGACCTAGGATAGGCAGACATTGTTGTCTGATTAGGTTAAAGGTATCACCGAATGTAAGCTGCTTTGAGAAAAGCTGCCTTTTGCAATTGATGGATAGTGATTTTGTCAATGTCAATAATGTTCAAGTAATGCTCCAGAAGTTTTGAGATTGCACCCAAGGTGCCTATTAATGTTAGTATTTTCTTTCTTTCTTTTGCCACAGACATTCTACTTCTGTGTGGAAGTCTTTGTATTTTGTTATTTTTCTCCAGTTCTTTCTCTTATTATCATCATTACTTTAATGTATATAGCTGTTCATTTTGCAACTGTGACCATGGGATGTGGTATTTTTCAGCCAGAGATTACAGATATGAGTAAAGAATTCCACATCTGTCTCCAAAATATCTAAAAATATATATTTCTCTTTTTATCCTTCCAATATTCTCCTTCAGGTAAGAAAAGTGTCACCTGTTTCTTCTTCAATATGACTAGCAACATTTACTGCTGTTAAAACACAGGGAAACTGTGATGTCTCTGTCTCTATATTTTTCTACAACAAGCAATTCCAGGACAGTGCCATAGATTACATGCAGAAGGAATAGGTAGTAGGAGAAAAGCTCTGGAATTAGAAAACCAGCTTCTACTTCAACAACCCTAGACTCTTCATACAGATCTTGTGAGTTTAGTTTTGTCTAATTTCCATAAATACATTGTGCAGCTTGTGCAGATTTTTGTTAAAAAGTGAAGTATCTGTATTGCTTGTATGCTATTGTGTGAGACAAAGGGTGTGCATAGATCTGCAATTGCTTAATCACATTATTTTAGTCTTTATCACTTAGTCATTCTGAAAGGTCAGTCATTCAGAACAATATTACACAGAGGCAGACAAATAGCAGAAAGAAAGAAATAAGCATGGTGTATAAAATGGAATGGAGTTAGTAAGATGTTATGGAATGTGTCTATAAAAGAGTTGAAAAACAGTAGACAAATTAGGCACAGAGGCTAGTAGAGACTATATTACAGGTCAGAAAAACAGATTAAAAGTTTGCAAGGAGAAGGATGAATAGGGAATGGGTTTGGGGAAGTGTAGTCGATTAGATAAGAGAGAACCATTAATAAGATTTTAAAACCACTCTTTTTTCAAGGGAAGCTGCCTAAACCAATGTTTCTCAATCTTAACCACTGGAAGCAGGGGTGGTATTCAGCAGGTTCTGACCAGTTCTGGAGAACCAGTAGCGGAGATTTTGAGTAGTTCGAAGAACCAGTAAATACCATCTCTGACTGGCCCCGCCCCCTTCTATTATCTGCCTTCCGAGTCCCAGCTGATCGGGAGGAAATGGGGATTTTGCAGTAACCTTCCCCTGGAGTGGGGTTGGAATGGACATTTGCAGTATCCTTCCCCTGCCACCCCCACCAAGCCACCCCCACCAAGCCACCCCCACAGGACAGGTAGTAAAATATTTTGAATCCCACCACTGACTGGAAGATGGGTGGACTTCAACTTTCAGAATTCTCCAACCAGCAATGCTGACTGGAGAATTCTAAGAGTTGAAGTCCATCTATCTTCCAGAAGACAAGGTTGAAAAACATTGGCCTAAACTAAAATAAGAGAAGAGTAAGAGCAGCATTTAATTTATATATATAATTATAATAAATAAATATAATGTCTACATTTTTCTTTAGTAAACATAAAAACTCAATATCTACATGAAGAGTGTGTTGTTTGGGTACAGTTAATTTTGAAAAATAATAATAGTAATAATAATACTAATATTTATAGCAATAATAATAATAATAATAATAATAATAATAATAATAATAATAATAATAATAATAATAATAATAATAATAATAAATTTAAAAGAAAGTCAAGAACATCTATTAATCGAAGTAAAGAACAAAAATCTACTGAAGGCCCAACAGACGAAACAAGAATACAGAAAAGATGTGATAAAATCAAGAATGGAGAGTTGGCAGAACAAAGCCTTACATGGTCAATTTCTGGAAAAAATAAAAGATAAAGTGGACAGTGAAAAAACTTGGTTATGGTTAACAACATTAAAGAAAGAAACAAAGTCACTAATCCTGGCTGCGAAAGAACAAGCTATCCGAACAAATGCCATTAAGGCCAAAATCGAAAAATCCTCTGATGATGCCAAATGCAGACTCTGCAAAGAAGTTGATGAAACTGTTGACCACATACTCAGCTGCTGTAAAAAAATCGCGCAGACTGACTATAAAATGCGGCACAATTCAGTGGCACAAATGATCCACTGGAATTTGTGCAAAAATTATAACATTAAAACAGCAACAAACTGGTGGGAACATAAGCCTGAAAAAGTCATCGAGGGTCAGATGGTCAAGATCTTGTGGGATTTTCGCATACAAACGGATAAAATACTGGCGCATAATACACCAGACATCACACTGGTTGAGAAAAAGAAGGTTACAATCATAGACATCGCAATACCAGGTGATAGCAGGGTTGAGGAGAAGGAACATGAAAAAGTCGCGAAATACCAGGACTTAAAAATTGAAATCCAACAATTATGGCACAAACCAGCAGTGGTAATTCCAGTGGTAATCGGCACACTGGGTGCTATTCCAAAAGCACTGGAATTACATTTAAAACAGTTAAAACTTGACAAAATCACCATCAGTCAAATGCAAAAAGCTGCACTGCTTGGATCTGCACGTATATTACGAAAATACGTTACGACGTCCTAGGCCCCTGGGTGGGGCCCGACTAGTAATCAATGCCAAATCCAGCGAATCAACTGGCCACTGTGATACAATCGTATAATAATAATAATAATAATAATAATAATAATAATAATAATAATAATAATAATAATAATAATAATAATAATAATAATAATAATAATAATAATAATAATAATAATAATAATGATAGTTTATCCATACTAATAAATCTTCATTTTATAGTTAATCATTCTCTAATCAAACCAACTAACCATTGGTAAAATGAGTCCAATGTTAAAAAATATTCTGTTTCTTCCTTCTCCTTTATTTTGAATGTTAATCTATCAATCTGTGTATTCTAATTTATTTTTATTACACTTTCATCTGTAAGGATCTCTTCATTTTTCCATTATAGTGCAAAAACAATTCTCGTTGCTGTTAACACATGTAAAATTAAATATGTATTCCCTTTATTGTATTTTTCTGGTAAAATATCCAACAAGAATATTTCTGGTTTCAAATCTATATGTGCTTTATCATTTTTTCTAACTATATATGAACTTTTGTCCAGTATTTTTTTTTTTTTTTGCCTTTGGATATAGCCACGTGATAGTATGAACCCAGTATCTGATTTCCAACATTTTGTGAACATATTTTTAAATATCTTTGCCATTCTTGCTGGTGGTAAATGCCACCTATAAAAACAGCATTTGATTTTAATGAACTCCTTTAATCTTAGTTTATTCAATCTAGTATTTTAATTTCAAAATCTTACTGTTCCATTATTTTGAAAATCCAAACAAAGCAATCCTGAATTCACATCCTTGTATTCTGCAGGGGTATTATTCCCGCAGACGTCCAGGAAAGGAAATTTAACTTTGATATCTGATTTCTCAATATTTCATCTTGAGCGTCATGATGTAAAAGAGCATTAAGGTACTGTCAAGCAACAGAACAAATGTGGAAAGTTGAAAAAGCTTAAAATCTACTCTAACATTGATATACCTTTGATCCAATCAAGACAACCCAATGACACAGCAGTGAATGATATTTTTTTTCCAGGGACTTTTTAGGGGGGGGGAAATTGCAACGCAATTTGCCATTTGCTGTGAATGACAGTTTCATTAAACTGGTGGGAAGAATGTTCCAAGCAGTGAAATAGCTAGAAAATATGTACACAGACATACAAAAGTGAGTCGCCTTATTCACTGCACTGAAAAAGAGAGTGTTCATGTAATCGAAAAGCAGTTATCACAAATTATAGTTATTTAAACATTATTTGTTGAGTACAGAGAGGAAGTTACTCCCAGGGGTAGTCACTTTTAAAAATTCTCAAAGTTTGATCAGGTCTCATTTTCCTGGTATGCCCACAACAAACCATGCAAAGGCTAGTTTGTATGCCATGCAAAGGCAAGAAAGGTACTTCAAAGAGCTAACAAAACTTTAAAAAGTGGTAAAGGATTAAAAATTAAATACTACTATGCTACAATTTTTAAAAAGGGCGTACATATTTTTTATATACTTGAAAAATAGTATTCTAATTCAAAACTTAAATTAGGGTATTGTGTGGCTTTTGTCTCAGACAATGCGTTTGTAATTAGGGTCAAGCACAAATGAAATCTGTATCTTCTACAGAGGAAACAAAGTAAAAGAGAAAAAATGCTTGGTTGAAAACTTCTAGCAGCAAAAATCATAGTGTTTAGAACATCTAACAGAGAATCTATGGCAGCGATGGCGAACCTTTTTTGGCTCGCGTGCCAAAAGTGGGGGGAGCGCAGGGGGGTCGTGTGCAGGCGTGCCGCACCCATAATGCAACGCACTACCCCCCCAGTGCGCATGCGCGCACAACGCGTGACCCCCCCCATTTTACATGCTTTTTTCTCCCTCCCCAGGCTCCAGAGGCTTTATAGGAGCCTGGGGAGGGCGAAAAGAGCCTCCCCCGCCCCCCCGAAGGCCCTCCGGAGGCTTCAGGGACTGTCCGGAGGCTTCCCTGACGCCTTCGGAGCGCTTAAAACGACCCTCCGAGCAACCCGGAAGTCACTTCCGGTTTGCTTGGGGGGTCGTTTTAAGCGCTCCGAAGGCATCAGGGAAGCCTCTGTACGATCCCTGAAGCCTTCGGGACGCTTAAAACGACCCTCCGAGCAACCCGGAAGTCACTTCTGGTTTGCTCGGAGGGTCGTTTTAAGCGCTCCGAAGGCTTCAGAGAAGCCTCCGGACGGTCCCTGAAGCCTTCGGAGTGCTTAAAACGACCCTCCGAGCAACCCGGAAGTCCCTGAAGCCTCCGGGGGGGAGGCTCTTTTCGCCCTCCCCAGGCTCCTATAAAGCCTCTGGAGCCTGGGGAAGGCGAAAAATAGCTTGTAAAAAGGTGAACTCAGCTGGCCAGCGCGCACATGCCATCACTGATCTATGGCACTTTGGGCATCTAACAGCAAACTACGAAATATATATTTTTTCTTTATTATTTCCTGATGGCCAGAGGTGGAGCTCTCACCTCACAACCAGGAGGGTGTGAGTTCAATTCTAGGTAAAGGGAGATATTTCTCTCTCTGGACACAATGAGAATATATCTGCTGAAAAAAACTCTGCATTGGCGACTGGAAGGGCATCCGGCCAGTAAAAACTCTGCTAGCTCCATTCAGTTGCCCAGACTCCACCCCACAAGGTTTTATGGGGTTGTTAAAAGAAGAAGATGGTGATGATTTCCTAGTGGCTCACAATTATATACTGTATATATCAGCCTATGTTGTGAGTGTGATTGTGGGTGGTGCCCTTAGGATTAAAATCAAACAAAAACAATTAGCACACATAAGAATGGTGACTGAGACAAACCCAATTCAAATCATAAATAGTATATCATCACAATAATGGGCCCTTTTACTTCCATACTCCATGCCAGAGCAAACATCCAGGTCTCCAACAGCTCAAGGGATATGGTGTTCCTGAGGGCAGGAACTGCAATGGAGAAAGCAAAACATTATAGGTTTGTAGACTTTGCTTCATCACAGCAGTCTAAGAAGTTGGATGATAATGGATTATATTAAATTATCAAGATCCATGCACAAATCAAGGAGAGAAGCAATTTAGAACTGAGGAGAAATTTCCTGACAGTTAGAACAATTAACCAGTGGAACAGCTTGCCTCCAGAAGTTGTGAATGTCCCAACACTGGAAGTCTTTAAGATGAGATTGGATAGCCATCTGTCTGAAACGGTATCGGGTTTCCTGCCTAGGCAGGGGGTTGGACTAGAAGACCTCCAAGGTCCCTTCCAACTCTACTATTGTAAACAAGGAGATTTAATTGGAGTGCTTTGTTATTTCTTAAGCAGAAATTCCTATTCAGTGACCTAGTATTAAAACTGTATTTGATTTTGGGCAGAAAGAAAGTTTCAGCTCTTCGTGGATAGATAGTCTTTTGGATGAATTTCTTGAGCTTTTACCCAAGAACAAATAAACAAAAAGTAGTACAAAATCCATGCAGCATTAAGCTTTCACAGATCTGCTTGCCATGTGCCTTGAGGAAATAAGGCCTGATCAGTTTTGACATCAGCTATCAAACTCTAAGATTCATCTACTGGGCAACCAGAGTTACTAACCCTTTCTCATTTTTGAAAAATGTGTTATTCATTCACAGATTTTCTCTGAAGGTATTTTCAGTGTGATCTGAGGGGAAAAAACCACACAAATAAGGTTTTAGAAGCTCCTCAGGGTAGTCAGCAGATGGAACTGATACAGAAAGTGCAAGGAAAAGTCATCTCTATGTGGTGATGACACTCAGAATCAAACTGTTCAATAAGTATTTTTTTATGGGAGAGTCATCAGTCACTGATCTAATTCACAAAACAAAATCTGCTGCATATAGAATCTTGCAGGGAACAAAGAAGCTTAGTAGTGTGGATGGATTAGTCAATCCAAAATTCTTGGCTCCTGTTGGGTTTCATTCATTATTTGGATGAAATTTCTTGATCTGCATTTGGGGAAGAATTTTCTAGCAATAGCACAGACCTCTTCATTCATGGTTCTTACAGGTAGTCCTCGACCTACGACTGTAAATTGAGCCTGGTATTATGATTGTAAATTGTGCCAGTCGTTAACTGGATCACTATGTGACCGTGACTGTTTTTATGACTTTTTTTGTGGCAGTTGCTAGGTGAATGAGCATGGTCATTAAGTACACACTACGGTTGTTAAGCAAACATAGCAGTCATTAAGCAAATCCTTTGTCCTCAACGGGTATTTTTAACCAAAACTGAAAGTAAATGCTGGTTTTCAGCAAAAAAACAAAAACAAAATCATAAATCACAATCACTGCCAATAGCCATAAATGAGGGCCAGTTGTCAAGAACCCAACATGTAATCATATGACCAAGGTGTGGTCAGATGTCAGAATTTTGAATCTCGATCGTAAGTAACTATGGGGAAGTCTATCATAACTTTAAACAGTCACTAAATGACCAGTCATTAGTCAAGGACTCTCTGCAATGTTTTATTTAACTGGATCTTTCTTTTTAAAGCAGTTGGGGAAAAGGAACCAAAATAAATACTTTTTTTAGTACTTCCTGCAATCCACAACATATCCTCGCACATGCATGCAGTGACGTGCAGTCAGGTGAGGCAAGTGAGGCATAGCCTCACCACTCTCATCATGAAAAAAAAAAGTAAAAGGAAAAAGCTGAGCTAGTTGCTGCCTCACCGTGGATGACTCTGCTTAACCTCACTGGTGCTCTCCCTCCCCAAGTGTAGTGACTTCCTCCCCAGGCCCCCATTCATTTCTCTCTCACACACACACAGCTGGATAAAACTATATAAAAATCTAGCCCAGCTTCACTGATTACAAGTTTGAAAAGGCAACGTGGCTCCACCTGCAATCAAACTACACTTGGGGAGGGAGAGCACAAGTGAGCACTGAGGAGACCACAGGAGGAGGCAGGAAGCCAGGCAAAGAGCCAAATCAAACTACACTTGGGGAGGGAGAGCACAAGTGAGCACTGAGGAGACCACAGGAGGAGGCAGGAAGCCAGGCAAAGAGCCATGCTGTAGTACACACACTTCCCCCCAGCCTCTTTCTTTTGGAAGGCTCGGCTTGGCTCCCCTCCGGCTTCTCTGCCTCTCCTCTCACCCCAGCCTGCCAGCAGGAGGTGGTGGGTGGGCTTTCTTGTGTTCCAGGCATTTCCCACCCAGACAGGCTGCATTTGCAATGGTAGAGGTGTTTGGGAAAGGCAGCAGGGGAATGGGGGGGGGATGGCAGAGGAGCTGCTTTCAAGCCACTGGAAAAGATATCCAATCCAACTTTTGTGTGTGGGGGGGTTTGTTTGAGAGTGAGTGAGAGAGGGAAGGGGTAGGAGAGATAGTCCAATCCAACTTCTGTGTGTGTGTGTGTGTGTGTGTGTGTGTGTGTTTGAGAGAGGGGGAGGAAGGGAGAGAGGGAGGAAGGAGGGGAAGGAGAAGAAAAAGAAAAAGAAAGAAGGAGCAAAGGAGAAAAACAAATGCTGTCGCTTTAAATTGGAACTGAGCATGCCTGGCTGTGGAATTCTGGGAGTTGAAGTCCACAAGTCTAAAAATATTTGAAACCCAGCACTGTGTCAGTGCCTCACCAGTCATAAACCTCACCGCACGTCACTGCATGCATGCTAGTCATTCCCTACTCTAGGGAGCAGTGATCATCTCCGTTTCAAAGCCAAACAGCCAGCACTGTCCCAAGACGTCTCTGTGGTCATGTGGCCAGCATGACTAAACGCCAAAGGCACACGGAACACTATTATCTTTCCAACAAAGGTGGTCCCTATTTTTATACTTGCATTTTTACATGCTTTCGAACTGCTAGATTGGCAGAAGCTGGGAAAGCAATGGGATCTCACACTGTTACGCGGCACTAGGAATTCGAACCTGCCGAACTGCCGCCCTTTCTGATCGACAAGCTCAGCATTTTAGCCACTGAGCCACCGTGTCCCTCATATATTATTATATTATCCTTATTTCTGATTAGAGTTTATTGATGCACCTAAATATATTGCATTTGGGGATTCTGCATTTCTTCTTGGTATAACACCCTTTAGGTGACTATTAAAGGAAATAAAGTTATATAGAAAAGCCTTAAGTAGGCCACCTTGCCTCATGTTCCCTTCATAAATCAGGAAAAGATTTTTGAAATGAAAAGTTTCATTATAGCTGCATTTACTGTGAATTCTTTTTAATTGCCTACAGTTTCTAATCACAACTGCTTTCTGGTTGCAGAGTGTTAGAATTTATCACTTTCTTCATGTAGTCAGAAATTCTAATATTATTCTGTCTATTCTCTGTCTCACAGCAATTTCAGACTTAGCTGAAGTAAATCTACAAAAGCAGGCTTATTTTTTTTCTTATCCAAAGGCTCCATGACTTAATTTTATTTTTTGCAGTATTGAGCAAAAGATAATAATACTGATTTCCTGCTACAAACCAGTGTATTTTGGTAATATAATATTAGGGGAAAAAATTATATATAAGACTTCTGGCAAGGAACAAAAAAGTAATCATGAACTGATAACACCAGAGAAAAATCAGAAAAAGAGAATTTGCTGAACACAATACTTTTAGAAGTTACATTTCAAGAGAGCAATTTTTAGCTACTTTTGAGGTAGGCAACAGTGGTATTCCAGATTCCTCATGGGGAATATTTTCTCGATGTACTCTGGTGCGTCACACAAAAATTACTTTCACATATTTATATTTGGGGCTTTGTGTACTGTAGATCTTGAGTTAAGACTTCAGCCTTTACTCATCTGAATATGTGAGGGTGTTAACCCATGTAAAAATACCCTGTTCTCCCAAAAATAAGACCTCTCCAGATAATAAGTCCAATCGGGGTTTTAAGTGCATGCACTAAAATAAGTCCTTTCCTGAAAATAAGCCCTTCCCAAAAATATTGCAACACAGCAGCAGCCATGAGGTGACCACGCTTGCTGCGTCCTGCACCTCAAAAATAATAAGATCTCCCTGAAAATAAGGCCAAGTGCTTATTTCGGAGGTCAAACATGGTATTTGTTTCTCAGTTCAGACTAGAGAATTATAAGAGACCACCACCAAGACTCTCCCAACCTTCATGAGTATATCTGGGATGCCTGAAGGACAAAAGTACCAACCTTGACATCAACATGTGCCTAAAATTCTAATAAAACAGAATTTCCAGTTTAATTATACTTCTGTTCAAGCCAACACAAGGATTTCTGTCTTATAATAAAGCTATCAGAGCTGCGCTGCATATTTCTGGGTGACCAGTAGAGGGAAAGTACAGATAGTCACGGGTACTGCTTAATTTGCCTATGTGATACTTCTACTATGCTGTGTTGGGTACCAGTAAGTTTCCAGCTGAAATTCCAGGTGCTGATCATTACTTTACAAGTTACAATAAGGATTGGGATCCAGTTTAGTGTAGTAATTCAGGTCTTGCCTTGGGCATGAAGCCAGATGGGTGACTGGACCAGTCACATTCTCTCAGCCCTAGGAAGGAAGGAATGGCAAAAACTACTTCTGAAAAGCCTTGAGGAGTAAATTGTAGGGACTCATCCAGGCAATCACCAAGAATCAGACAAAATGAACAGAAGGAAAAAAGAAATCTTCAAACTACTATTTTACTAAAAATAAAGTAGTTTATCAAAAAAGCACAACAAAGAATGTTCTTTCTATGCCACCTCAGAAAGCTCAAACTGCCCAAGGAGCTGCTAATTCAGTTCTACAGAGAAATTACTGAGTCTGTCATTTGCACCTCTATAAATTTCTGGTTTGGTTCTGCAACCCAGCAAGACAGACACAGACTTCAGGGGGAAATTAGAACTGCAGAAAAAACAATTACTACCAACCTGCCTTCCATTGAGAACCTGCATTCTGTACGAGTCAAAAAGAGGTCCATGAAAATATTTACAGACCCCTCACATCCTGGACATAAAGTGTTTCAACTTCTACCCTCAAAACGATGCTATAGAGCACTGCACACCAAGACAACTAGACACAAGAACATATTTTTTCCCCAAACGCCATCACTCTGCTAAACAAATAATTCCCCCAACACTGTCAAACTATTTACTAAGTCTGCATTACTATCACTATTAATCTTCTCATCATTCCTATCACATTCTTATCACCCATCTCTTCCCACTTATGACTGTAACTTTGTTGCTTGTATCCTTACGATTTATATTGATGGATTCCTAGTATGATTTGATTGCTTATTCGTACCCTATGACTATCATTAAGTGTTGTACCTTATGATTCGTGACAAATGAATCTTTTCATTTACACTGAGAGCATATGCACCAAAGACAAATCCCATGTGTGTCCAATCACACTTGGCCAATAAAGAATTCTATTCTATTCTATTCTACTACTCCAATACATACCCATTTATGGGAAATAGGGCAGGGAGGGAAGCAAGGAATGCAATCCTTAGCACAAGAATTAGAATAGGAAGAGGGCCATATTTTTTTCTGCTTGCCATATGCTGTTAAATATCAGAAACCTCACCCTCTCAAAAAGTAACAGTTCCTGTAATAAAGCATCATATTTAAACTACAGCTGGCTATTTGGGGATATAATACAAACAACTTTCTACTCCCAACAAGTTTGGCTTCTTCTGCAAATCCTTACAGTATAATTTTTGCTTCAAATCTCCCTATTAGGTATTTTCAGATGACATAAAATTCTTCTTTATAATTACTATTTGTATTTATGTGTGCTACAGTAGATAATCTGTGACAGAAGACTAGCAGAAATTAAATTAGTTTTAAAATGGTTTGTGGTTTCCAATGAAGGAATCAGAAATTCCAGCTTTTTGAATGTAACTCATCTCCCAGGGTGTGACTTCTCCCTTAAATCTAGAGAATTCTTTGTCGCACAAAATAAATTACTTGTATGATGGGTTTCAACAGCTCCCATTTCTTTCTGCATGATGCTCAGATCTCATTTTTAAGAAATTTCCCCTGATGCTATAATATCAATTTAATGCCGTTACTCCTAGGTGTCCTCTAAATTGTTGCTTCATTCTGCTGCTGCAAAATCCACATATTGTTCAGTTTTTTTTCCTTATGTCATAGTGCAAGGTATTTTTCATCTATACATTGATGGGTAAAATCAGAAAGAAATACTTAATAGCATTTTCAAAAAGAAAATCTTGAATGAAAATAATTCTTGTTTCTTTCAAAGCCATTTCTGGAGAAATTCAACATATAAGAATAAAGCTTAGGAACAATGAGCAATTTAAGATAAGAGTGAAGCTCCTTAGAGAGCCAATTTGGTGTAATTGTTAAGGCACTAGGCTAGAAAAGGAGAGATTAAGGGTTCTAGTCCTGCCTTTGGCATTAAGCCAGCTGGGGAACTTTGGACTAGTCTCTCTCTTTTGTTCAATTTCTCAATCTAGCCATCAGACCTAGTAAGTGATAACTATCTGTAGTAGTAATTAAATAGTAGTGTTTTTCTTCTATTCAATTATGTCTGATGCTCAGAAACTGCCTAGACTAATGAGTTTCTAGACGTGGTTTGCATTGCTTCCTTCCTAGCACTAAAAGAAAATGACTGGCCCACCGTTACCCAGCTGTCTTCGATACTAAGAGAAGACTAAAATTCATAATCTCCTGTTTTCTAGCTTGATTCTTAATCACTTCACCAATCTGACTCCTGAATAGTAATGTAGAGAATAGTAATTGTCATAATAGTCACAATCAATTGAGTAATACAGAAACAATAATAATAAAACAAAATATAGGATATCGAAGTAATAGGAAGAACACACATATAGATTTGTGAGTTTCATATATCTTTGTTTTGCAAAATAAAATATCTTTCTAATCCTTTTGTGAGTGTTTCTATTCAAGAATTAACCCAATCCAATATGGTTTCTTTTTTTTTTTTCATTATCAATCTGAATTTACTAGCTGTAAAAATGTATAAACTAGGAATGTGTTAAATAATGCATAAAAGCAGTAAGATCTTAGCCACTACTACATATGGTTTATATGTGAAATAATTTATGGAATACTATTATGAATTAAATAAACTACAAATATTACAGAATTGGTAATCACTACTTCCCTTGTTACATGAAGCCAGTACCCAAAATTATTTTGTTATTATAGATGCCAAAATAATGGAACAGAAGTGTTTGGTAGGAAATATCTTGATCATGAAACAATTGACTTTTAACATTGTCCAGATTCTCTTTGTTAATAATCATAGTGCTATTTTAATCATTTTTTTCCATTCCTTTTAATAATTTATAGTTGAATTATTCATATTTCTTATTCCAGATAATTGAGATCACAGAATAATTACAGTGAAATAATGATGTCATCTATCTGATCGTATCTGGATGTGTAATAATATCTGTATCAATGAAATCATATCTTGTGCAAATTTTTATAGCTATGTGACATCACATCAGTAAAAGGAAGTCAAAACTTACAATCAAGATACAATCATACATGCATGCATACATACATACATACATACATACATATATATATATACATAATGCCTAGTAAATGCATAAGAAGATCAATACTCCCCCCCCCCAAAAAAAAAAAGCCTGTAAATGTTTTCAGGCATTGCTAAAAATAATTAAAAATGGGAAATTGTTTTGAAACCTCTCCCAAAATTTTCTAATGATTTACTTTGCATTTTCTTATTTATATTACAATTTGTTTCACTTGCTAAGAGATGAAATATTTACCTGTCAGTCGGTCTCTTTTTTTAAAAAAAGACTATTGATTTCTCTGTTTAGTTTAGTCCCCTTCAAGGTGTTTCCTTTGGGACAAGAGCTGTGATGAATCAGTGTGTGGAAACGTGACTTTTTTTTTTAAAATTAAGCTATTCACACAATATCCTGCCCAGGTACAAGAAGAGCATGTGATATTTATCTACCCGAATGTTAGACATTAGATCCATTTATACCCCAAAGACATCTGAAGATCAGAATCTCTATTAACTTCAAGTGGTCCTTAATTCCATTATAAATGACTTTACCATGATGCTAGCAATCAAAGAAAGTCCTTTTTCTCCGTTTTAACCTGTGGATTGAAAGTAAAGCAACTTAATGTCATATGGCTCATTTTCTTTAAGTACTGAGCTGAAAATAGATGGCGTTCAAATGTACCACTCTGATTTAGAAACTTACAAAAAGATTACCCAATTGCATATTTCCTCTGCTGCTTGTCTAGCCAAATTTATTAGCAATGAAAAGAAAGACAAACGGGGTTCAACATGATTTATTCTTTCACTGTCAGAGGAGTCAACCACTGGATTTAACTGACATGAAATTACTATTTGCATCAAGAGAGAAATAACTCTATGTGTTAGACTGTTGAATATGGAGACTTTTATATCCTCAAACTAATATTCATAGCATGTGTCATAGATGTGTTTCATGCTCCAGAGCCTTTGGATTTGATGGTCGACAAATCAGCATCCATTTTAGGACATATCTCCCCTCCACAGCAGTATAGGGGGGGGGTGCGTGTGCGTGCGTGTGCGTGCATGCATGCATGCATGCAGGTTTGGCATATTTGGGTCTTTTCCCGTGTAAGATTGAGAGGAAAAGACCTGATTCCATATATACATACATACAGACAGACAGACAGACAGACAGACGTACGTACGTACGTACGTATGTACGTATGTACGTATGTATGTATGTATGTTGCATTTGTACTGATAAATAAATAAAGGGAGACTAGTATAGATTGGGCATACCAGGGGTTGTAACACACATACATACATACATACATACATACATACATACATACATACATGGAGTGGAATAGAATAGAATAGAATAGAATAGAATAGAATAGAATAGAATAGAATAGAATAGAATAGAATAGAATAGAATAGAATAGAATAGAATAGAATAGAATAGAATAGAATAACAGAGTTGGAAGGAACCTTGGAGGTCTTCTAGTCCAACCTCCTGCTCAGGCAGGAAACCCTACACCACTTCAGACAAATGGTTATCCAACATCGTCTTAAAAACTTCCAGTGTTTTTGGAGGCAAGTTGTTCCATTGATTAATTCTTCTAACTGTCAAGAAATTTCTCTTCAGTTCTAAGTTGTTTCTCTCTTTGATTAGTTTCCACCCATTTGTGGCAGCCCCTGAGATATTGGAACAATGCTATCATGTCTCCCCTAGTCCTTCTTTCTCTTAAGCTAAACATACCCAGTTTCTGCAACCGTTCTTCATATGTTTTAGCCTCCAGTCCCCTAATAATCTTTGTTGCTCTTCTCTGCACTCTTTCTAGAGTCTCAAAATCTTTTTTTACCTTGTGGCGACCAAATGCAGTATTCCAAGTGTGGCCTTAGCAAGGCATTATAAAGTGGTATTAACACTTCACGTGATTTTGTTCATATCCCTCTGCGTGTGTGTTTGTGTGTGTGTATGTGTGTATTGTATGATGATTGGTGGTTTATCATTATCTTAAGGAAATTCCACTGTGGGAAGGGGGTTAATTCTAAGGTTTTCCATTTTAAAACATGTCAATGTCATCAAGGAACTTTTAAAGCTCTTTTTAGAGAAGTTTCTTCTTTTTTGGCAATAGATCCATAAAAGCCCCTGTGTAAAGGGTTTTGTAATGATAAGAACATAGTCAACTTTTTAAATATTCATCAGAACAAATAAAGGAGATCTCTTAACCACTGCATTTTTTTAAAAAAAATCCTTTAATGCTGCCTCTAGTCATCTCGAACTGATGTAATGACTCCTTAGGGAAAGGGTTGCCAAATTAGAAAATTGGATTTATAGATTACATTTTTGGGGACTCCACATTTCTCTAATCACAAGGTGACCAGCAGGTATTTTGTACAGTTAATAGGTGGGAACATTTCAAGATTGGGTTTTGGATTACAGTTAAAAATTATTTAGCTAGGTGGCAATTTGATCTTCAGGATTTGCATGTATCAGCAGTTTTCTCTGAGTAACATCATTTAACTTAATCAGTACAAAAAAGAGATAACTCTCTTAAACTAATCAATAAAGGATGTGGATAAACAATTAGGCTGTTTCTACAATCCTCCAGGGCATTTTTATTGTATCTTCACATCCCACAAGCCCCTGGTTGCTCCAACAATTTTAAAAAGTGATGATTTGGAGTCCCTCAAAAATCTAATCTAGAAGTCTAATCCTTCAACCAAACTGTTTGGATAATGCAAGGTAAAACTACATAAATAAATTGCCAACATGTCTGAATTTTCAGTAACAGGAAAGCTTTTTAAATTAAAAAAAATCATAAGCATTTGATTTGATATACATTATTATACATTATAATGTAACTTCCAGTCCAAGTGTACAGAAAAATAAAACAAAAGTCTTTGAGAGAAAAATACCTTCTAGAGCAGTGATGGCTAACATTTTTGTCCTTATGTGCCAAAAGCATGCAACCCCCCCTTTGCCCCACCCTCTGCACATGTGCATATGACCCCACGTGCTCCTCCTGCCCCCATGCATGCATGCACACACAATTCCCTGCACCCTCATTTGGGCCTAGCACACCAAAAAAGGGGCACAGGGGGACACCAAAAAAGTTTCTGTGTGTCAAAACATCAGTAATGGCAGCAGCAATCCACCCCAGCAGAAGAGGAAATGGAACTTGCAGAGAGAGAGAGAGAGAGAGAGAGAGAGAGAGAGAGAGAGAGAGAGAGAGAGGGAGGGAGGGAGGGAGGGAGGGAGGGAGGGAGGGAGGGAGGGAGGGAGAGGCAGACCCTGAGCCATTCATCAGCCCTCAGATGGAGAGTCAACAGTCCCCAGGTCTGGAGTTGGCTGAGGAGAAAGAGGAGGTTCAGTGCCTGATGCGTGGATGCGCAGAAGGCAGAGGAGAGGAGAGAAAGTGGGAAGTGAGCCAATCCTTAGGAAGGAAGGAAGGAAGGAAGGAAGGAAGGAAGGAAGGAAGGAAGGAAGGAAGGAAGGAAGGAAGGAAGGAAGGAAGGAAGATGGACCACCACTGCTAGTGAAGCCCCACCACTAGCTCTGGGGATAAAAGGCAGGTGGCGGACACAAATAGATGTGGCAGAGAATTATTCATCTTCCAGCCAGATTGTCTTGTCAGCCTGAGAGAGAAACATTTTGCCGGGGCTGCTGGCAGTCCCAATAAAGGAATCATTGATTTAACTACAGAAGTTTTGCCATGTTTGAAGAGCTGTGTCAGAACAAGCAGTCTCATAAACAAAATATAAATCCAAAGAGGGAAGAGTGGTAAAAGAATTTCAAAAGGGACCCTCTTTAGTTTTTGCATATGGCATGCATCCGTTTTAAATTTGTCTATTTATTTGCTATATAGATCTATATAGCAACTTTGGAAGGATGACAGTCAATAAAATCAACACAATAATAATCTTTCTTGTTAGTTTTTTCATCCAGTCACTTCTTATTCTATTTAGCCTTGCCTCCAGTAACACTCTGACAGCCAATATATCCAACCAAACTATTGCATTTTGTCTCAGCTGAAATCTATATCACATAAATATAGGTATAACTTGCTGGATAATTCCATCAGAATGAACTTTGTTCAAAGCCAAAGCTAAAAGTTTCCCATAGTCCATGTATGCCAGATCATGAACTGAGCTATGTTACATTTCTGAAAGCATCTACTTTAATAGTACATAAAAGCTTTCATTCAAAAATTGAAACCATGTATGTTATTAATGAAAAAGGAACCATTCTAAAATTACATTGCCTCAGTTTCAATCTGCAGTTTCAATCAAGATTTTCACTGATTGCCATGTTATAGTACAGTCATTCACAATAGAATGAATGAGCACTCTAGTAAACCAACATTCTGATCCTAAGATAACTTTAATCATCTAAAGTAAAGGTTCCCCTTGCACATATGTGCTAGTCCTTCCCAACTCTAGGGGGCAGTGCTCATCTCCGTTTCAAAGCCAAAAAGCCAACGCTATCCGAAGAGCCTCCATGGTCATGTGGCCAGCATAACTAAATGCCAAAGGCGCACGGAATGCTCTTACCTTCCCACCAAAGGTGGTTCCTATTTTTCTACTGGCATTTTTACATGCTTCCAAACTGCTAAGTTGGTAGACGCTGGGACAGCTAATGGGAGCTTACTCCGTTACATGGCACTAGGGATTTGAACTGCCGACATTTCTGACAAGCTCAGCATTTTAGCCACTGACCCACCGCGTCACCTACATGGAACCAAAATCTAATGTTCTGGTAGATAAATATTTCATACTTTATTTGTTGTTGGACAGAATATAGTGTGGACAGCTTAAAACAGTGAAGTCCTGTTTGAAGATCAGTGATTCAACAGTATTTCAATACTATAATAGTAGTGAATCTAACAAATTGCTAATGTTAGCATATATCCTCATTCATACATCCGAGGGCTGTGGTAACATAAATTGTCAATGGAAGAATATAGGGTTTTATCTTAGTACAGTGTTTCTCAACCTTAGCAACTTTACAATACATGGATGTCATCTCCCAGGCTGAAAATTCTGGGAGTTGAAATTCACATGTCTCAAAGATGCTAAAGTTGAAAAACAGTGACTTAGAATGCTGTCATACCACAGGAGGAAGAGTGACTCCCAAATGATAAAATAACAACAAAACTAAAAGAAAAAAAAATTAGCAAGGAATATTTAATCATAACTAAAAGGGTTTATTTCAAATCTAATGAAGACTATTCACATACTGTAGCTGGCATTCCAGCAGACATAGCGATTGTTTAGTGAGGACAATTAAGCAGTGGAACAACTTGCCTTCAGAAATCGGGTTGCTCCATCACTGGAGGTTTTTAAGAAGAGACTAGACAGTCACTTGTCTGGACTACTATAGGGTCTCCTGCTTGAGGAGGGGGCTGGACTAGAAGACCTCCAAGGTCTCTTCCAGCTCTATTCTGTTCTATTCTGTTCTAATTTGAACCAATGAAGGAATGTGAGTGGATTGAATGTCACCAGAGATATTTAGGAAAGCTGAAGAGAGAAAGAAGCTATTTGAAAAAGAATTGAAAGAACTCAAAATATATAACTTAAACTTGAATGATAGGTCTGTAGGGACAGAAGTAAATCTTTGCAATGATGAAAAGAGGATTTTATTCAGAGAAAGGGGAGGAATGTTGAACCTTGGAAATATATGAAGCATGAGGGGTGGAAAATCTAAGTAGCTCTGTCTGGATTAGGTTAACTTGAGGTAGAGAGGAATTTGAAGGGCTTTCAAGATTGTTTTACAGTGCCCTAGCTGCATTAAAATACACTGCATTAAAGCAGTGACTCCTGTTTTCTGAACTTGTCTACCTCAAAAGACAGACATTCTCCAAGTTAGCATGAAAAAGGAAATACAAGGTAGAGAAATTGGACACAGTGATGTCATAGTAAAAAATGAAAAAGCAGAGAAAAATCCTTCCATATCTGTTATGCTTAAGCATTCTTTTTGGGGGGCGGGGGGTTACTGAAGAGAAATACAAAGGTTATAAAACTGTTCAAGGTAACCAACATAATTCACCTCCTGACAAATGAAGAGAGCTGGATCACCACAGTTCCTGCCTCTGACGGAGATGAAAATGGTTTGGTCTTCTTTAAAGACATATTTAAAAACATCCATGGAGATACCAGATAAAGGCCAGACAAGTTGGAAGCTCCCAAGAAGTATGCAAAATCCACAGAACAGAAGCGGTAGATAATTTGCTACTAGAATTAGTTCTATAGAAATAGGGATTCTAGTCAGGGATTTGGGTTAGGTTGTGGATTTCTTTTTTCTTTGCTGAGCTATACATGTTCTTTGTTTTTGTAAATAATGGAATTGTATAATATCTTTATATCAGTTACAATACAATACAATACAATACAATACAATACAATACAATACAATAGTAGAGTTGGAAGGGACCTTGGAGGTCTTCTAGTCCAACCCCCTGCCTAGGCAGGAAACCCTATACCGTTTCAGACAAATAGCTATCCAACATCTTCTTAAAGACTTCCAGTGTTGGGGCATTCACAACTTCTGGAGGCAAGCTGTTCCACTGATTAATTGTTCTCACTGTCAGGAAATTCCTCCTCAGTTCTAAATTGCTTCTCTCCTTGATTAGTTTCCACCCATTGCTTCTTGTTCTACCCTCAGGTGCTTTGGAGAATAGTTTGACTCCCTCTTCTTTGTGGCAACCTCTGAAATATTGGAATAATGCTATCATGTCTCCCCTAGTCCTTCTTTCTCTTAAGCTAAACATACCCAGTTCCTGCAACCGTTCTTCATATGTTTTAGTCTCCAGTCCCCTAATCATCTTTGTTGCTCTTCTCTGCACTCTTTCTAGAGTCTCCACATCTTTTTTACATCGTGGCGACCAGAACTGAATGCAGTATTCCAAGTGTGGCCTTACCAAGGCATTATAAAGTGGTATTAACACTTCACGTGATCTTGATTCTATCCCTCTGTTGATGCAGCCTAGAACTGTGTTGGCTTTTTTGGCAGCTGCTGCACACTGCTGGCTCATATTTAAATGGTTGTCCACTAGGACTCCAAGATCCCTTTCACAGTTACTACTACTGAGTATGGTATCACCTATACTGTACCTGTGCATTCCGTTTTTGTTGCCTAAATGTAGAACCTTACTCTTTTCACCATTGAATTTCATTTTATTAGATAGTGCCCAATGTTCAAGTTTGTCAAGATCCTTCTGTATCTTAAGCCTATCTTCTGGAGTGTTGGCTATTCCTGCCAGCTTGGTATCATCTGCAAATTTGATGAGTTCCCCATTTATTCCCTCATCCAAATCATTGATGAAGATGTTGAAGAGTACTGGGCCTAAAACAGAGCCTTGGGGTACTCCACTGCATACTTCCCTCCATGTAGATGCAGTTCCATTGAGAACTACACGTTGAGTGCGGTTGGTCAGCCAGTTACCAATCCATCTGGTGGTGATGCTGTCTAACCCACATTCTTCTACTTTATCTAGTAGTAGGTTATGGTCTACCTTATCAAAAGCCTTACTGAAGTCCAAGTAAACTATATCAACGGCATTCCTCTGGTCCACTAATTTTGTCACATTATCAAAGAATGCAATAAGATTAGTCTGGCATGATCTGTTTTTGACAAATCCATGTTGGCTTTTGGCTATTACTTTGTTTGCTTCTAGGTGTTCGCAAATTCGTTGCTTGATTATTTTTTCCAGAATCTTTCCTGGTATTGAGGTTAGGCTGATAGGTCTGTAGTTTCCTGGATCTAATTTTTTCCCTTTTTTTTTTCTCATGCATATCCCAGGCTTTGTAAAATCTTTGTGATCAAAATATCTCAATCTGCAATTATCTTAATAAACACGGAATTGTAAAAAAAAAAAAAGTTTCTTTTGAGGGGGTAAAGTAAACTTCATTTTTTTTCTTTTTGGTTTTTTCTCTTTTTTCATTAAGATAATTTTTTCTCCAGGATGTGGGATAAGAATTTGTCCTCACACTTCCTCTATATAAGGTGACTAGAAAGAAGGTGGAATCATAGAAATTATTTCACCTTATTATGTCGACCCTTTAATAACCAGAAAGGTAGCAGAGCCACATTTGATAGTTAGGGTTCAAGATGAAGTACCATATAAAAGATAACAGAAAGAACCACCAATCTTCTAACCAGAAGCAAAGGGTAGACTAGAGTCCTACAGGATGTTCTGCAGAAGGACTATGCCTTATTGGAACCATAGTGGTGCAGTGGTTAGAATGCAGTACTGCAGTCTACTTCTGCTGATCACTGGCTGCCAGCAGTTTGGCAGTTTGGGTCTCACCGGCTCAAGGTTGACTCAGCCTTCCATCCTTCTAAGGTCAGTAAAATGAGGGCCCAGGTTGTTGGAGGCAATATGCTGACTCTGTAAACTGCTTAGAGATGCTGTAAAAGCACTATGAAGTGGTATATAAGTCTAAGTGCTACTGCTATTAGGTACTGTAGTACTCAAACCACATTCTCTTTTGAGGACTCAAAGGAGCATCGATGAAGTTCCAAAGACTTGAGTTGGAAACACTTCAAACTGGAAATGTGGGGAACAAGGAGCCTTAAAACTGACTGAGACATTTGGTAAACAAAAACCAAAGAGGTCAACATAAGAAAAGAATGGCAAATTATCCATCGGAAAAATAGTGGAGGAAAGAGGCTCAGGATATAACTCTTGGGAAACGCATACAGACATATACACACAGAGGTAGTTTTAGCTAAATTGTATAGTTGTAGGAACCTTGCTTGTTATATAGTCCAGAAGATTTAGTCCCGTGTGTACCTAACCCTCTATAACCAAATATTTAACTGATATACTTTTCCCACCAACGTGGATAATTTAGAATCAAAGCATTCAAATACATTGAAGACAGCAAGAAAGACCAATCTCTGAATGACCCTAATATGTCTGAAAAACTCACTTGATTTATGGTAGTAAGAACTCCACTAAGAAAGGCATTATTCATGCATTTTTGAATTGGTATGGACTTGACCGACATAATTGTTTCCATATTGGTGCAAACCTATGAATCTATTTCCATTAATTTATTAGATTCTTTAACCATTTTCCATCAAATGCCTTCATTTGATGAAAGAAAATTCAAGTCCTTTTCCTGCCCTCACCGAGAAATGTTTATCCATGTAGCAAAATCAATGAAAATCAACTTGATTAATATCCTCTCTTTGAATGGCTTTAGCTCTGGTATGGTTGATGTACACCATGAATATGCACTGGGATTTTCTTATCAATGAGTTATTTCCTTAGCTGAAGACTTTCTCCTGAAATATGGTATTAGTTTTCTATAAAATATACAGCTGGCAATTTTGTTCACAAGTTATTCTACTTTGCCATTTCTTGTGATGCAGACTGGATGCAGCTGTCCTTTTATCAGCAGGAAAAAGAATCTAGCTGGGATATGGCTGGAAGCATTTATTTTTAGCTGAGCATTATTCAACATTATGCTTTAATATAGTTCAGAACTTTTTGATAGCATCTTATTCTGTTCCTTTTGTGAATGTAACAAAAGTCTGATGGAAGACAAGCCTTTTGTATGGCAACTGTGGCCAGGAAGGCCTTCACACAAATTTATCTAGTGCACCAGTTGCATCAAACCTTAGGCCAGGACTTATGACAGTTGCACTTTGATCAAGTTGTATTTAGATTACTGCAATGCACTCTATGTCAGGTACCATTGAAAACCATTCAGAAGTTTCACCGGGCCCAGAATGTGCAGCATTGGTCATTACGATGGAATGTCCATGCAATCCTTTTGCATATGAGCTGCACTTGTTACCAGTAGGTTTCTGGGTGCAATTAAAGCTAGTGATTTTCATCTCTAAAGGTTTTCATGACATAATTTCTACCCAATTTAGACTATTACAAAGAGCTTCTCTTCATAGCACTTTCTTCTGGAATGATATCCCCTATCCAGAGATTCATATGTTCCCCATCCTGATTTTACTTGAACGAACTATTAAAATCTGGTTCTTTCTCCAGACCTAAGGCTAATGTGGTGGAATGTTTATCAGTGATATTTTGTTCTTATTTCTTCCAGATGTTTCCTTTTGTATTTGGGTTGCATTGTTTAAATTGTTATATTGAACACTCTATTGCATTGCAGTAGAGTCAGAGGAACTGGGCATTTAATAAGAAGGATATAACAATTATTTAATTATATTTATTGTTCTCTTTATTTCCTGACAAAAGTGCTCAGGTCATTTTTACCATCAGAACAAAAACAGGAAAAAAAATAGTCATCACATTATGTCATTAATTAATTACATTAAGAGAGCCAGTATGGTTACCAAGCAAAGTATTAGATTGTCCAAGATAGCTTAGTCATCATATCTCCTGAGAAATTTCAAACTACCCAGGAGTTTAATAAGTATCAATGTATTTTCCAATTAAGTGACCGATAGAAGAGAACCCCTGAATAGCTCAAGGTAGATTTAGAGAGTACTTGGTGATCAGGGATCCCCTCTCCCTCCATTAACTAAATTCGTAGGTGGACCATTTCAGAATTCCTGCATTAAAATTTCTGAGTGCTGCTAATTTAATTTCTCAGTTCAAACTCAAAGGAAAGCCGGATAAATTATTAGTTGCCTTATGGATGGGAGAATCCAAAAAAAGAATAGCAAGAAGTGAGAAAATGGCAGCACTTAATGGACTGATCTATGACTTCATTTTTATTGGAGAAGGTATAGCAGTAAGAAAAATGCTTACAAAGTGAAATCCATTTACTTTTATTTCTTTTCAGATTAATCAATAATTTCTTTACGTTTATACTGACATCATGATGTATGGATAAATAGGCTAACCCATTCTGCCTTCCTCCTATGCCTTGGGTAGCTTTATAAAGATGTTAAAATGACTAAGAAATATATTGCAAATAAAGGAGATTATCGTAAGATGAATGGTGAAACCCAGAAAGAATGGATAACTCATGGGGGAGCGAAAGACTGAAGACAGCATAGTAAATGTTTAGTGGCAAGCTGATTTCCTGTGCTGGAAGAAATACCCTTTGAAATATTGGTTGGCTTTCACTCTTACAAATGGGAAGGGAGTAAGTTGAATATTACAAAAAGAAACAGGAGACTTTATAAGACGTTAAGGGTGAAAAAGATGTCCTGATGTAGATAATCATGAGTACAGAAATAGACACATCCACTTGCCAGCCTGTTTGGTTTGGAAATAGTTCGTTTTAACCCAGTTCTGTACCAGTTCATTATTTATCTTGACAAGAGTGTTCTCTTTCTCTATAAGGTTCATTCATATTATTCAGTTATTAATGCTAAGAATACCGTCATAAGCTCTACTAACATAATTTTCAGCTTTCTATAATGTCATATATTAGTACTCTTATTTGCCTAAGATATTAGCTAGCAAAATTACTGTATATTTTTAAAACTTGAAAACTGTTTGAGGAAATATAAGAGTGAACAGATGTAGATAAAGGACAAAGTAACAGGTTTTGCCAGAATGTATGAAAAGCAATGCAGTTGTAGGTTTCATGAGGGATGGAGTCAAACTACAAGATCATCACAATAATTGATGTGCAATTAATTTTCAATTTATGAAGTCCAGCAATGCAAAAACTCCCCCTCCCCTAATATATATGGACAAATGGTGTAGGAGAAGGAGTAGAAGAGCCAAGGGGAGGAGTAAAAAGAGGGATTAGAATCATTAGAATAAACGAAGTGCAATCTCCCTTGATTGCCATTGATTTTATCTAAGTCTAAGCAAGTCCCGACTGTTAGTTGAGAACATACCATGCATTGACTTTTAGCAATAAATCGGTTAAATTGAACCTTCACATGTGAAGCTGGTTTTTCTTGCCTGACAAGCTGTCCTTGTCTTCTTGCCACAACTAGGACCAAAATTTTGATTACTAAGTTTTGAAGTGAGTTGTGTCTAATTTTACAAGCTTTTTCACCATGATTGTTAAGTGAGTCACTGAAATTATTAAGTAAATCACATGTTTAAGTTAATCCATCTTCCAACACTGACTTCGATTGTTGGAAGTCAGTTGGGAAGGTCATAATTGCCAATCATGTGACCCTAGGATACTGCAACCATCATAAATACATGCTCTGTGCCAAGTGTCTGAATTTTGATTATGTGACTGTGGGGATGATTCAACTGTGTTGTGTGAGCAATTGTTGAAAGTAGTTTTTTGCCAGTGCTGCTGTAACTTTAAACAAAATGAAGTTGAGGACTACCTGTATTCCATGATTGAAAATATCATAAATTGTGTAACCTACATCTGTATAATAGGAAAAGTGTCCTGCTCAAGGTCTGCATAATACCCCTTGCCATGGTACTAACCCCTTGCCACGGTACTTTGCCAAGATTTCTGTTTTGTTGATCAGTAGGCAAGTGTTCAGATAGCAATATTTCACATATATTTTATTTCACAATCAAATCTAAAATAGAATGATTTAGAAGTTCTTCCCTTCTCAGCAAAATACAATATGACCTTTATGTTCTGAAAAGCAACTTAATGTAAGACCCTCAATGGACATCTTTTAAAAATATGAATGGCATTTTCCGTCTTAGTGAGAAACTTTTATTTTGAAAAACTATCTTTTCAGAATACAGTTATACTGTGTAAAATGATTAGGTTGACAGGAAGAAAGAACTGCTTCAGTTCAGCAAATATTGGATAAATTTCTTATTGCAAATATTTGCCAGGGAAACAAAACTTGAGGAACTAAGTTTTGATAGTTGAAAAGAGCTTTGTGAATATACCAAATGTGATCTTTTTGTTAGCCTACAGGAAGAAGAGTTATTGGTTTATGTTCACTTATAACTCCTTTTCAGAGGCTTTTCTTACTCATTCTCACCTTGCTCAGGTAGTAGAGAAATTGACAGGTCAATGGAGTTCTGAGGACCAGTCAGTTTGGGATTAATCAAAATGTAAATTGACTAATATCTGCCTAAGGTTCAAACAAAACATTAAAAGATGCAGGTCAGCATGGTTGTGTATTTTTAAAATTACAAATAGAGCTAAGGAAGGCTAACATATATTTGTACAGAAACAAGTCTCATACATTTCTGAATACATTTCAATTATAATTAGATCCCCTTATTCACAGAATGACGCAAATACTTTAAATTATAGTATCCTCCATTTGTAAGTTTCAAAAAAAAAATCCCACTACTTCTTCCATCATTTTTTTTTTGTTGTTGTTGTTCCTAAAGAAAATTTGTTAAAGAAGAAAATGTGAAACTGTTATTGACTTTGTTTGACAGTGCTTGGAGCTTTTCTTCTGGAAACTTCTTAAAATTTAATAGCAGGCTAGTGCAAAATAAGTAACCGGGTGGAGACATATAAAACTGAGGGGGAAAACAAGAAGCAATTATTCTAAAATAGGTCGGTGAGACATAGATTTTATATAGAAACAATAAAAATGAATAACTTTTCATTTCATGAAATCAAATGAGATTGTTGACAAAAGAATACATATCTAAAGTATATATAAATACTTATGTAAATGAGCAAAGTAGAACAGCAGAAGCTTAAAATATAAGCCACATATATGTGTGTGTGTGTGTGTGTTTGTGTGTGTGTGTGTGTGTTAAGACCAAGTAAATACATACACAACTCCTATATCCAAACAAATATATATTCATTAATCAGAGATAAGGACCAAAGAAGAAAACAGTAATAAAAGATGAATATGCTTTATTTCTTTAGGGACATTGTTGCATTCTTATACACATGGGTATTGCTTTTACTTTTAACTTTATTTCAAAAATAAGAACATTCAGTGGGGGAGAAAAAACAAGCAAGAAAGAAAGCAAGTTACAATCCTTCAGAGTGTTGAACATCTCCTGCATTTTAATCTAGGCAGTTTGTTAAATATATAGACCAGAACATTTCACACCAACCTTGGGGGTGGGGTGGGGATCAATGTTAAGATTGCTATCTATAATACCTGCCAGCTCACTGGAGATTTACTGAATATGAAAAGTGAAAAATTACTTTTTGTTTTTACTTGATGTGTGTGTGTGTGTGTGTGTGTGTGTGTAGGTGCATATCATATAGGCATGATCTGTTATGCAAAGGACTGACAACACTGTGAATTTACTCCACGATCAGCATTGTGGTTAAAGAAGGTGACTGCAGATCAAGGCAATTAAAATTAAAAAATTGAGCTATCTCGGTTCAATAATTGTTACCTTATAACTTCCAATTTCACCCTACTGAAAGTCCCAAACATTGAGATACATACATCCTATTGAACCTGGTGGAAAAAAAATGGGCAACAGACAGCTGCTTTGAAATAAATGAATGCCTCAATAGAGAAATGAAGATCACCCAGGAGCCGTGGTGGTTCAGTGGCTAGAATGCAGTATTGCAGGCTAACTGCCCACAGCCTGGAGTTTGATCCTGACCAGCTCAAGACTCAGCCTTCCATCTTTCTGGGGTCAGTAGAATGAGGACCCCGATTGTTGGGGGCAATATGCTGACACTGTAAGCTGCTCAGAGAGTGCTGTAAAACACTATGGAGTGGTATATAAGTCTAAAGGCTACACTCTTCTTATCTCAGCCCAATTCTTGTTAGCCAGTTCTCTCCTTCTCTGTTGCCAATAGTATTAGACATGAATCAAGGGACAGAAACAGAAATTATTACAAGCAGCAAGACTAAGTGTTAGTAAGGAAAAAAGAAAAATGAGAGAATGTTAATCAAATTCAGTCAATATAAATATCTTGGATGTCTGCTAGTGGAGTGTAATAAAAATAATATAGGAATAAAAGCTCATTTAAAAGGTAGTAATCAATCCTGTTTTGCCCTGCAGACATTTTTTTGTCATTAATGTTGTTAACAAGGAGAGTAAAACTGCAATCTATTTACTAGAATGTTGCCAGCACTGTTGGCAACTAAATATTGAATAAAAATGACAACAACATAGATCCACCAAAAATACCCGTCTACAATATTCATACTTGATGAAGAGTAATTCAGTTGCTCCCAACCCCATCCCCTTTGCTATAAATTGTTAGAGTGATATTAACCACTCCCTGCCACTAAACTGTATTGTATTTCAGTTCCTTCTCCCAACATTAGCATTCTAAATTGGTTCATAATCACAGTTGGACACAACAGAAACCTCAGGATGAGTCAGAACAAGCAATATAGCAATCACAGCAATGTGATCAAAGCCCTGCTATTTTTGTGCAACAGAATGTTATCTTAGAAATTCTACCCCATGTTCAGTACAAGATTCACTAGAGGATTCACTCAAAATTTGGGGCTTGGACAACCAGGAACTACATTGCCTATGGCCTGACCTCAGCATAGTACACAAAATTGTCTGCTACAATGTTCTACCTGTCAACGACTACTTCAGTTTTAATCTCAACAATACACGGGAAAACAATAGATACAAACTCAAGGTAAATTGCTCCAGAGTGGTCAATGCCTGGAATGCTCTACCTGACTCCATTGTTACATCCTCAACCCCCCACAGCTTCAACTTTAATCTGTTTACCATGGACTTCACCCCATTCCTAAGAGGTCCGTAAAGGGGGCGTGCATAAGCACACCAGCAGGCCTACTATCCCTGTCCTACTGTCCCCATTTATTTGTACTCATTTCCTTTATTCATGTCCATGTTTATAATTATACCTGTTATCTTGTACATGTTTGACAAACTAAATAAAATAAAATAAATAAATAACCATCTAGGCTTCTGTATGTAATAGTTGCATATTAATGTAAAAAAGAAGGACACAAACTAGAGTCTAAAGCTATGGCGTATTTTCTTCTTTAGTAACCAAGAACAGGGTAAGAGTTCCTTGCATCTGCAAATGATCTACGTGTCACCATGTAGATCATGACTATGTACAACCACTTTAGTCTAGTAGTTTAAGGCTAGAAACCAGGAGACTGTGAGTCTCACCTTAACTTTAGCATGAAGGATGGCTGGGTGACCTTGGGCCAGTGACTTTCTTTCAGCCCAATCGACCTCCTAGGATAGTTGTTGCAGGAAAAATAGGAGGAGGAAGGAGTATTGCGTGGATTGCATGAATTATTTATAAAAATAATAAAGACAGGATAAGAGCAGAAAAGAAAAAAAGGAAAAGAAAATCTACCCTGTAACTACCCTGGGGTATCCAGATTCAAGTGTCGTAGCCTATTGGGCCTTCCAACAATTCAGTTTTCAAAGTGAAATTATTTTAATTCGGATTAACAAGGGATTTAGGGACCTTAAATAAGAAATTATATCAGTTTTTCTTTATTTAATTTCACATTCTAGGCAGCAACTTTTTGAAGATTTACTGAAAATGACTCAATTGGTTAGGGTGTTTAAATTCAAAAAATTTTAAAAAATGGATTACCTTTTTCAAAAGTTAAGATAAGGGCATTTCTCAGATCTTTTTTAAAAAATCACTATTTCATTCTTTCTTTCTCTCTTTTCTCATTTAGTGGTTAGAATATAAATTAGAGCCTATAGATGGGAAATGCTTTGAAAACATTTACCTTTTATGTTAACAAGAATTCTCCAGGGTGCTTAAAGTACAAATAATCAGCATATATTTGTAGAACAATCTGAAAGAAACTTTTTGATGCTGGTAAAGAAAATGAACTAATAAGCAGAGAAAAGCACTAGGATTATAGTTTACAAAGAATATCTATTTAAGTAAATCATATATTTGTGATAAAACTTGTAGTCAACAAAAGCTGGAAATCTCTAATGCAGCTTATTTTTTCCATAAATGATAGGAATATATTTTTAAAAAGCATTGTCAGCTCTTTTGTGCCAATAATTGTTGTTTTAAAATTATTTCTCCTTTGTTCTCATTTTTTATGCTGAGCCATTTCAGGGTTTTGCAGCCAAATGTGAAACTACTACTTAAAAGTTTATTCAGGTATCTGTTTGGCAAATTGATAGCATTATCATTAATTTATAGGAGCAATTTCTGATTATGATTAATAAGATTCTAGTTATTCTCTATCTAGCAACCAATTATGTAAATTTCATTCCTAATCCTTTTATGCCTCTTCTGTTGTTTTGCATACCTATTTTTATTTTAATATTGAATTGAAACAGAGGGATTTAATTCTAGACAATGAGATATATCCAGCTCCTTGTAAAAGGGCTTCAAATTGCACAGAGACTAAACATTTTCTGTTTTCTGATTGACTTTTATATGTTCCTAAACCTACCCCGGTCAGAAAAAAATGGCATGTAAAATTTGATCATCTAATAGTTTCTCTTTCTATTGCTGTATTCATGTATTTCGTTCAGAAGAATTGCTTTATTGAAAGACATAAATTACTTTATTATTTTTGAATAATATTTGAATTCATATGTATGAATAGTAGAAACTTATAGCTGGGGATGTATTCTTGCATCCTCATCCCAACTTGCAATCTTCAGCATCAACTTGCAATCTTCAATATTTTCTGGAGAAATAACATTTAAAGAAGAATAAGGACCTATCAAAATTGGATTACTGCCATGCACTGTACATGGGACTGCCCTTGAAAAGTATTTCAGATGCTTCAGTACAAAAGGTAGCAGTGCAGGCAGTTATGAGTCCCTTGGTTCAGATGTGACACTCTCCAGGGGTGTCGTCCATTCCTCTAGATCCAGCGGCACAGCCATGGTCCAACCACCACAGAACGCCATCTAGTGCAGGGGTGTCAAACTCGATTTCATTGAGGGCCACATCAGGGTTATGTTTGACCCTGGGGAGGGGGCAGAAAGTTGGGGGGGGCAGAGGCCAGGGGGGGCATGGTCAGCTCAGTGTCACTTGGCAAGTGACGTGCGGTGAGGTTTATGGCTGGTGAGGCTGGTGACATCATCAGGAAGGCGGGGAATGGGACCACGTGTGCAGGAGGCTGAGGCTGCCTCAGCCTCCTGCACACATGGTCCCTTTCCCCGCCTTCCTGAGTCAACATGAAGGGGACCGTGGAGCACGAGCCGCGGGACCGTGGAGCGCGCTCCTCCTGCACACATGGTCCCATTCCCAGCCTTCCTGAGTCAACATGAAGGGGACCATGGAGTGTGCTCCATGGTCCCGCGGCTCGTGCTCCGTGGTCCCCTTCATGTTGACTCAGGAAGGCAGGGAATCGGACCACGTGTGCCTTTTCCCTTTTCCCTTTTTTTTTCTTTTCATGATGAGAGCGGTGAGGCTCTGCCTCCCCTGCCTCCCCTGACCGCACATCCCCTGCTTGTGTCGGGGGCACCTGTGAGCCAGATCTAGGTACACTGTGGGCCAGAACCTTGAATTTGACACCCCAGATCTAGCGGGACCCAGGAGAAGAAGGACTTTTTCTACCATGGCACCTACATTTGGAAAATCATCCTGCTCACCTCCCCTGCCCCCCAAAAGTCAGGGTTGCCTCAAAGCACTCCACAAAGCATTGAAATCTCAGATTAACTGTCAAGCCTGGGACTGTCAAGATGTTAGTGAGAGTGATCATGTTTATTAGCCTTGGTTGTATTAACTGAGGGCACTCAGCTGCTATGTGACTTCATGTTATTTCTGTTGTTTTTACTGTGTTTTTATTCTGGTGTTAATTGTTAGCCACCCAGAGTCATCCATACAAGATGAGTCCTGTGGGTAAGCTCATTTTTTAAAATTATTATATTGCCCATGATGTTTAATTATTCTCAGCTGCTATTTTACTCTGTGTCCTATTATTTATGTTTCTAATTATTGGGTTTTGTTTTTATTCTGTTTTAATTGTTAGCTACCCCCAGTCATGTATATGAAATCGGAAACCATATGCTTTTATTTTTAATATACATATTGTTGTATTGTTATATTCGGGTCTTTTCCCGTGTAAGATTGAGATTGTCTTGGCAACGTTTCAGTGAGGTCTCACTCGCCATCTTCAGGCTGGGTTTTGGACTTAAAGTGTGATCAGAGCTGCCGTCTTTCTATAAATCTTGGTGGGGGGTGTGGAGTGCTGGCTTTGTTTCAGTAAGTGGAATGATTAGTTTTGTTTGTATCATGATTGGTAGATTGCTGCTGATTGGTGCTGGCTGTGTGTGTATTGTTGTTTCATGTTGTAACAGCCTGGGTGGTGGGTGGGGCTCGATTGTTGACGAGGGTTGGTTTCCAGATGTCTGTTAGGCAGGAGGTATCATCACATTTATTCATGTTGTGGGGGTGTTTCTCTATTTCGATAGCTTCCATAATTATTCTCTTGTTGAAGTGTTCTGTTTTGGAGATTAACCTGGTTCCTTCAAAATTAAGGTGCTGGAAAAGGGAGGAAGTTTTTTCTTTTTTTCTTACTGCGTTCTTGTGTTCTGCGATGTGTGCATTTATTCTCCTGTTCTTTTATCCTATGTATGTTGCAGGGCAAATTTTGCATGGTATTTCGTAGACTCCTTGGTTTTCTAGCTGGATTTTGTCTTTGGGGTTTCTTAAGATGTTGGCTATTTTTTGGTCAGTGTTGAAGGCTGTTGTGTTTGTGGAGAAATTTGCTGATTTTATCTGTGGTGCATTTGATGTAAGGGAGGAGGGTGATGCCGTTGTCCTGTTTTGTGCCTTGGTTTTTAGGGGGAGTCTCCCTTTGGATTAGGTTGGTAATTGTTTTTCTTTGGAATCCGTTGGAGATTAATACGTTTGTGAGAGGGTGTAATTCAGTTTTCAGGTGGTCTTTGTCGGCTAGGCGTTTGGTTCTGGAGATGAGGGTCTTGGCTACAGAGTTGATCTGTGCAGGGTGGTGATGGGATTGTGCATTTAAGTAGCGGTTGGTGTGTGTTTTTTTCTGGTAGATGGTGTGTCCTAGGGAGCCATTGGAATTTTTGTAGATTAGGACATCCAGAAAGGGAAGTTGGTTGTTTGCTTCTATCTCCATGGTGAATTGTATTTGGGGTGTAGGCTGTTGAGATGTGTGAGGAAGCTGTCCAGTTTTTCTTTCCCATGTGGCCAAATCATGAAAGTGTCATTAACATATCTAAGACAGAGTTTGGGTTTGTGTTCAGATTTATCTAAGGAATTAGTTTCAAAATGTTCCATGTATGACTTCCGGTTCCGGCGGCTGATGGCGACGGGCAAGTCTTGCTCGCCCCGCGCTTCCCCGGTGGGCTCCCCCACTCCTTGGGGGGCACAGGCCACCCCGTAGAGGCTCCTGCCAGAGGGGCGGTACTGTGGGGGATCCCTGGATCGGCGGTGGCTGGTGCCCCCCCCCCGCCTTGCTCCAGGCACTGGGGAGCACGATGGGGAGACGCTCCGGCATCTTCGCTGTGAGGCTGTGCAGAGAAAAAGAGAGCAGAAGGACGCGGCTACAGTGTGGTGAGGCGTAAACTCCCCTCCATTCCCCTTACCAAGTTGAAGAAAACTGTCAGCAGTTTAAGTTTTTTTTCCTTTCGGCTTGATTTGGAGAGGCGCAGCTGGAGGGAGGCGGATTTGCCCCCCCCCTCGGACAGGTGGCTTGAAACAATTCTGCTCTCAGCCCCAGGGGAAGGAGGAGGGGGAGAGCCAACCAATGATGTCACGCCCTTACTAAGTGAATTTTCGGATTTAATCCCATAACATAATGATGATCTGGAAACTTTGGGAACTTTGAACTTTGAAAACTTTGTTTTTGCCTCTAAACCCGAAGCTGGCAGGGCAAGATGGCACACTTCCGTTGTCTTTATGAACTGTGAAACCTGACTCCACCTTTAAAACTTCAGGCTTCCGGTCTTTGTCTCCGTGCTACACAGATAAATCTCTTGTTGATTGCTTTCTTTTGAACTCCCTGGAGTGAAAAACTTTGCTCTATTGCCAGGGTGATTAGAAAAAAATCCTCTTCTGCCTGGACCTTTTGTCTCCTGGACTCTCCTGGCTGTTCTGCCTCTCTGACTGATCATTCTCTATACTGATTGAACTCTTTACTCCATAAACAATGTCACCCAAAAAACCACCTCCTGGAAAGCCTGGCTTTGCTGCCTCTGCCCCGACATCTGCAACCTCCAGTCCTAGTACACAATCAACGATAACAGCTTTGATGCAACCTAAAACTACAGAGACGGAGTTTCAACAAATGTTCCAGCAACTCCTACAGGGACAAGAGGAAATAAAGAAACAACTAAAGGAGATGAAAGAAGAAATTAAAGAGAACCAGGCCCAAATTAATAAGAACTCACAGAGACTGGATCTTTTGGAGGATGGGACGGCTGAGATGAGGGAGGGGATGGAAGGGGTGCAGAAGGGAAACAAAGAACTTGACACCCAACAGATGAAAATAGAATTTGAGAGAATGTCCTTTTACCTTAGATTTCAAAACGTGATGGAGGCAGATGATGAAAATATAAGGGACATCATGACAAGTATTTTGGCTGAATACATCCAGAAAGAGAAACAACATATGGGGTGGGAAATAGATCTGGTTTATAGAGTGAACTCAGCCTACGCTAGAACACATAATGTACCCAGGGAGGTACACATTAAATTTCTCAGAAAAAGTACAAGAGATGAAATTCTGAGTGCACAAAGGGGGCAAGCCTTGACATACCAAGATAGGGAGATAACCATTCTGAAACAGGTCCCCAAGAAAGTGAGGGAAAAAAGAAAAAGTTATTCGCAACTAGCGAATAAATTATACCAGAAGGGGGTGTGGTTCAGATGGCTGATGCCTGAAGGTATGCCAATATTCTGGGAGGAGACAAGAGTTAGAATTAATACACCCATAGAGGCGCAGGCCTTTATGGAAAAAAGCAAAGTACTCCTAGAAAAACCAGATGAACCTTCAACAGACATACAGGACACGGGAGGGGCCGGAGCTCTGTCGGCGGGGGGAGATGGGGCAATACCGAGAAAGCTCAGATCACAAAAATGAGCAAGAAAATCCACCTGATATAAACTGATCAAAATTACTAATTGAATTTATATGCTGACTATATGTTACTATTTAGTAATGAATTTTGTGTAAATGTATACTATGAGTATGGAGGGAGGGGGCACCTACCGCACATTGCAACTGCCAAAATTTGTAACCTTTCCTTTACCTTTTTCCCTTGTAAAATGTTAAAAAAACCAATAAAACTTTGTTTTAAAAAAATGTTCCATGTATAACTTTGCGATGACGGGTGAGAGAGGTGATCCCATGGGTGCTCCTTCTATCTGTTTGTATCTTTGTCCATTATGGATGAAATATGTGTTGGTTAGGCAGTGGTTGGTCAGGTCCGGGATGTGTTTAGGGGGGTTGTGTTTGTTCTGGATAGCTGCCAAGGCTTCCTTTATAGGCACTTGGGTGAAGAGGGATATGACATCGATGCTCATGAATAGGTCGCTTGATTGTAGGTTTTGTTTCTTTATTGTTTCTATGAAGTGGATTGAGTTTTGTACGTGTGAGGTGATGGATTCTGTGTAGGGCTGAAGTTGTTTGGCAAGAAATTTGGCAGGATTCTGTAGAGGTGAGCCTATGGAGCTGACTATGGGTCTGAGTGGTGTTCCTTCTTTGAGTATCTTGGGAAGGTCATAGAGTTTGGGGCATTTGGAAGATTTCTCTCTGAGGATGATTCTTTGCTGGATCTCTTCACTGATGGGAGAGGCTTTTATTATGGATTTGGTGGTTTTTCCCAGGTAGATGGTGGGGTCTGTGTTTAGAGGTTTGTAAGCGGGGTCTTGGAGTAGGTTGGATAGTTTGGCTTAGTCAGGCGTGTTCATCACCACTGTGGAGTTACCTTTGCCTGCTGGGAGAATGATTATGTTGTTGTCTTTCCTCAGGTTGGTGAGTGCTATTTCTTCTTGTTGCTGTATATATATTTCAAATTTCAAACTTGAAATTTGGCATGTACGTTCCTCTTGGCTTCTAGGTGCTCTCCAAGAAAGGACTTTTTGAATTAACTATCAGATCATTAGTATTTTTAATACAGTAATTAGCACGCGCTGATGCTACTCCCCCCTCCCCACCTGAAAAGAACTCTGTTACAACTGCCAGTTGCCTCACATTATGTTACCTCAGTTCAAACTGGCAGATATTCCACTCCTTCACTCAGGAGCAGTCTGGGGCTCCTTACAGTACTAAACATTGGTACCTCACCAAAATGTCTATGCCGTCCACCTGTGGAACTGCTGCTGGACTCAAGGTGGCAGAAGTGATATTCCCTTATGTGTTTCAATCACCGACCACCACTAAGCCAACAGATTGAACCAGAGTGAACCAGATTTCTCCTGCATTGCCCGATCACATTGTTTCATTGTGAAGCATGGATATCCAGCTAGTAAATAAATAAAACCCAAAATAAAATCTTAAACTCATGTAAATCATTGCAGTTGATGTCTCCCCTTGGCCTTTCTCCACAAAGTTGAAGTCAAAGTTGAATTGATTTTTTAAATTAAAATTAAGGTTCACAAAGTCTCCCTGTATATTATCGAATAGGTAAACCTTTTACAAATGTAAGATGTAAGAGACTGAATTTTCTGTAATCCATCCCTTTTTAATTAAGAGAGGCAGTTGGGTCTGCCAGCATATGTGGATACTGAAAGGCGAATGGTGCAAATTGATTTTTATTTACAGCTGCACCTGAAAAACAGTTGGAGAACGGGGGGTGAAGGAGGAGAAGGAAAGGCACATTGAAAAAGTACAAGACTCAAAGTCTTCATTTTATAGGTGCCAAGGAACAAAATCCTTGGTTGGGCTTTAGTCCAGAGAACCAGCCAGACAGAATTTCTCCCTAGAGGTCCATGGAGAGACTTAAGCAGCAGGAGCCAAGCCAAGAAAAGTTTTTCTTGGCCTGAAATCAGCTGGCCTTTCCAGACATGGCTCCTTCCTTCCTCTGTCCCTTCCTAATCCATTATGAGTGACAATAAAAGGGTAATAAAACACCTCTAGCATCATCTGATCAGGAGCTAATCTTGCAATTAAATTTTATTAATCAGTGAAATTAGGCTGTTTGCTTCTTCATTTCTGTCAGTTTTTTGCTTGTTTGCATGCAAAGCATAACTTACATTTCCTCCAAGGGCCCATTAACCCCTGTCATTTCCAGAGGCATAAGCAATTTCACTTAGGGCAAGTGGACGTATTTCTCTCGGAGTCAACGGCAGCTGGCTCAGAATCTCAGTGCCCTACCATTAATCTTACGTTACTTTTTTTTCCAATAGACCCTATTTATATATCATTAGCATATTTCCAACACAAATGCTTTTGGCAAGGAAGAGAACAGATTGCGAAAGCCAACTGAGAAGCTGACACTCCTTCTGCTTTTAGAATTCACATGAGTTCTAATTAGAAGACCTGTTTGTTTTCAACAGCAGGAAATTTCCTTTTCTCTGCCCTTCGCTTCCTTTCTACATCTGCTGTGTGCAAGGATGAACACAAATACTAGAGCTACTGTTTGAAGAGACTAACACGGCAGAAAGGATTGGATACATTTTTTTTGAGTACTTTCTGATTTTGACATGCTCCTGTTGCAAAGATAGTGCCAAGGTAGTCTTTGGTCTACATTCAGAATACCAACACAGCATAGAATCTATCTTTTCTCCTTTCCCCCCACCCCTCTTCTGGCACAATGGAAACAAAACTAAACAATTGAGGTGGAATGGATGGGGGAACCTGCAAGATTGTCTGGAATCTTAAACATGAACACTGATGTTATTAACAGAAAATACAGTACAGCAGGATAACAAACATCAGCCTACCAGGCATTAATCATGACCACACTAGTCTCTTTGACTTGTGACACTCAAATGAAGTGATGATCCCTTCCCGTAATGACACTGAAGTTTGGCAGGAGCTGGAGCAAATAATGAGGTATCACCCTGCTGTGTAGCATTTGGGTCTTGAACCTGGGCTGTTGGCTTTCCAGCTGACAAGCCCAGCATATTAAACACCGAGCCACTGTGCCACCCCAAAGTTCTCTCTACCTATCCTTGAACCAATGGAACAATAAACCTGAATGAATTATTAACTCTTTTTCAATCCCAACTGAGTTATCATTGGCTTAGCTATGTCATGATTTCATTTGTGCAAAGCATTCTAAATAAACCACTTGGTGGGTTTCTCCACTCTTGTTGCTTCTCCTTTCCTGGCCCTTCCTACCATCTAGAAACAAATTCTGAATCATTACATTATATTTAGAAAAAAGGGTATTATGTTGCTGCTATGCCTTATTAAATCATGATCAGAGGACATATGGTTATTTAGAGGACGTAGGGAATCAAAACATCAAAAAGTAATTTTAGAAAAGAGACAAAAAGGACCTATTGAGTTTCAAACATCTGCTTTTGGTGCAGCTGCTAATTTATGAAATTATAGAAAACAAATGGGAGTATGATGGCTCCTATCTGGTTAGGAAGCTGGTTTGAGAATTTGCAAGGCTGCATTCGAAACCCAAGTACTGCTGTGTCAGCCAACTGACACACAGTTGGTTAAACCAACAAAAAACAGATGCTTTAAAGGATGGCCTCATTTGGTAAGGGTAGACCACTATCTCTTCTAAAGCAGGCATCACTATACTGAACCGCACATATGCATTAATAATCTGAAGTCAGTTGCTCATAGTACGCATGGTGTTATGTGGTCAGCCTAAAAATGGATTTGATCCCCTTCCTTGGTTTCCATAAAATGAAAAGAATCCCAAATAAGGACACAAAATATTGTATCACTCACTAGAAAATGTCCAGTTGACAAATTCCAGTCCAGGAGCAATTTTATTCATCACAAAATGCCCAAATTGATTTGGCATGCCTGTTAAGCAATTTGATTTCTCCTATCATCCCTAAGAGAGTCTGAGTGAATCCGAACTGCTAGAAGTCTGAGAGGCAGTAAGTGCATATCTCCTCTGTTTAGAATTGCATCTTCCAGAAGTTCTGTTTTGTCTCTAACTCTGGAGGTATGGGAGAGAAACCTTGCTGTTTTTCAGCCATAAAATAATCCTTAATTAATGTTATTGCCTATAATCTACGTCAGATGTAATCTTTGTTTTCCCCATCATTTATGCCATCTCTTGGAGTTCTTTGAAAACCGAAGATTTTCAAGACACACACCATCTTGCCAGTAATGGTCCTCTGAATTCTAGGTAAGATAATTGGTAACAAATTAACGAAACAGATTTGACATCAGGATTCAAAATAAAGATGAAGTAGAGCATTGGCGCCTCCCAGAATATTCCCTTATAGATCTCAAAATAGCAATTGTGGACCCCCAAAAAAATTGTGGACCCTATGTTGGCACAATTGAGTATGAGACAGCTGTTCTTACACATCTCAATATGTTTCAGACATGTCAGACAGGGTTTCAGAAGATGTAATGGAATGTATGAATGACTGTGAGAAAATAGGGGAAGACCTGCCGTCACTTAACAGTCAGAGAAAGAAACTTAACAAGAGCCAGAGGTGGTATTCTACCACTTTGGACCAGTTTGCCCGAACTGGTAGCAGAAATCATAGTTGGCTCCGCCCACCCACCCTGGGTTTACGGCATCCCATTTAGGCCCTTTTTTCAACAAAAGCTGATGCGTGGGCGCTCACATTTGCGAACTGGTAGGGAAGGGAAGTTAATATCACCTCTGAGAAAAACCCCATCCTAATGGATGAAACAGTTAAAAGTGGAGTTAGGAAGTTTGTGCCTTCAGGCTTGCAAGATTCTACTAATGTAGACTTACAATAAAGTAGAACTAATTCATCTTGTTGCATTTTCTGTCTGGTTTACCTGGGATGGCTTTGACAGAAGGCCTGAAGAAATATAGTGGGTTTTTAATGCATTCAAATTGTTGACTGATAAGGTTCTTGCAATTTCTCCCTCATGCAACCTTCATCTATATTACCATTCTTTCTTTTCCTCACTTTCCTCCCAACCGCCCTGCCTCATCCCTATGTATTCAAATCTTACGTCAGCTAAGCCACTCCACACATCTGATAATAAAATCAATCATCTTAAAAGGTGCGACCACATTCCTTCTGACTTTGGGGGTCTGAATGATTTACTCAAATGTGCAGCCAGAAGATACTGCATTTCCATATCTAACAGATCATTCTGTAGAAAAAGCTCCTAACTTTCGAAAAGTATTCAGGCTTTATTAAATTTTGAAGCTGGATTTATTTTCCATTATGGCATCATTATAAATATCTATAAGCCCTAAGAATAGCATGGGTATAAATCTTAATGACAACTCAAGAAACAGCAGGTAATGCCAGGGATCAGAGCAAAGGATCAGAGGAAGTGGTTTGCTGTGCTTCCTGAAAGAGCATATTTGAGGCACACACAGATTTTTTTCCGTTGACTTTCAGCAAGACAGCTACCAAAAAATACTAATGCAAGAGAATTGAGTTTCTCTATAGAAACTGAAAACTAGGGGGGGGGAATCAACTGAACAGCTGATGAGACAACTTTGCCCTGGGCTATTCTCTAGCACATCACCTGTGGACAAAGCCACTGTCCTCTGGCTGCTTTATTTGTTTCTGCTCAGGATAACAAAACAAAAAAAATCCACAATAAATATGATCAAAAACTAGATACCACTAATGCTAAAACCATTCAAAACTTGATATAAGAAAAGGACACTGTGGTTTCTGCAAGGCGTGCAGTCCAGCGATCATGTGCATCCTACTGTAAAACTTGCAATTTACTTCCTTGGGTGAGAAATAGATAGATAGATAGATAGATAGATAGATAGATAGATAGATAGATAGATAGATAGATAGATAGATAATTGTATTTATTTCTCATTTTGTATAGCTGGCCACTTTATGAGAGAGTGAGTGTAGGTAGTGTATAATAATTAAGAAAAAATGAATAAATACATATAAAACAATCAGAATGAAGAACTATAAAAATACACAAAACCAAACACAATGATGTAGTTTGTTCCAATCTCAGAAAATGGGGGTTTCTTAATTATTACATAGGATCTGAATGTTAAATGAAAAGAAATATAATTTTTGGATGCCAAATTAATTTCACTTTTGCATGAATGTGTTAGACATTGAAGTTTGTGTTTCGTGTCCCCTGTACTCTTAAATATCTAATCTAACCTAATCCAAACTAATCTCATATCATCTCATCATCTCATCATCTCATCATCTAATCATATTTTATCTTATCTAATCTAGCAAATACTCATAAATAATCATTGCAGTCTTAAAATTATGTAAGAATGCGATAAAGGCTTTACTTGAAAAACTACCTCTACCCAATGGGACTGGCCCACTTCAGCTGTTCCAGCAAAGGAGGTGTGCTGGTCAAGGAATTCTGACTTGCAGGATCCAGAAGAAGTGCCTTTTCTGCATGGCTCCTGTCCTTTGGTACATCTTGTCCAATGGGGTGAAATCTGTTGGCATGCTCGGAATTTCTGAAAAGACCATAGCTCTGAAGACAATAGCTCTACCAGTTGGCTTGATGCCCCAATTGGGGAATATCACCCTGGAGGTGTTGATGGATCAATGTGCCTCATGTTCCATTGCTCCCTATCTTTTAATTATAATTTGTATTTTTATTGAACTATGGTGCTGGAGAAGACTCCTGTGACTCCCTTGGACTGCAAGGTGATCAAACCAGACAGTCCTAGAGGAGATCAACCCTGACTACTCTTTAGAAGGCCAGATCCTGAAGATGAAACACATATACATTGACCACCTAATGACAAGAAAGGACTCACTGCAGAAGAGCCTAATGCTGGGAAAGATTGAGGGCAAAAGAAGGGGACGACAGAGAATGAAGTGTCCGTAGGGTCACAATGGGTCAGACACGACTTCGCAACTAACAAGAAATTCTTATTGCTATTTGAAATATACATCTTTATGGCTTTACTGTTTATTGTAACCCACCCAGAGTCACCTTGTGGCAAGAAGGATGGCAAACAAATTTAATAAATAAATATATTTAGAAGGATAGTTGCTTCTTGGAGATGTTCCAGTCTTCCTGAATGTTGAAGAGATTTGGACTTGTCATCTCTTCCTGTTCCACAATTCTTTGAGATATCTCTCTCTGTCTGTCAGTCTCACTGTCTCTCTCTGACTCCTGAAGCAGTTACAATGACATTTTAGCTACTGACAGTCTTTGTTTTTACAGCTCCACATATGCCCAGCAGCCATCAGGACTTCTACTGATGTGTAAGTCTCCTTCATGCAAAAGGTTTTTTTTTCCTTTCAGAGTGTCAAGTCATATTATATGACAGCAGTGGCTTCCTGGCACCTTCATTTTCCATTTTCTTCTATAGCAAATGAGTGTAGTAGGAACTCAATGGACCTCTTCCCTAATCTGGCACCCTGCAATGGAACACTGGGATACAACCATTCCCATCATTTGGCATTGTGACATGAGTACCTTTGTTCAGTGCACCACTTGCACATCTGATTGTGACTATCCTGACAGTCATCATCTGGTTTGATTAATAGAATCACATTCTACACTGTCTCTATAGGAGAGACGTGGTCCTATCTATTAACAATAGCAATAGGACTTAGATCTATATACAGTGCATTTAGAAAGTATTCAGACCCTCTTACTTTTGTCAATCATGTTGTGTTGCAGCCTGATTCTACAGTTGTTGAAATTCATTTTTTCTCATTAATTTAAACAGATTAACAGAGTTGGAAGGGACCTTATAGGTCATCTAGTCCAATCCCCCCCCTGCTCAAGCAGGAGACCATACACCATTTCTGACAAATAACAGTCCAATCTCTTCTTGAAAACTTCTAGTGATGAAGCTCCCACAACTTCTGGAGGAAAGCTGTTCCATTGGTTGATTGCTGTCACTGTGGGAAAGTTCCTCCTTATTTCTAGGTTGAATCTCTCCTTGGTCAGTTTCCATCCATTATTACTTCAGTGCTTTGGAAAATAGATTGACCCCTTCCTCTCTGTGCCAGCCCCTCAAATATTGGAACACTGCTTTCATGTCTCCCCTGATCCTTCTCTTCACTAGACTAGCCATGTCCGGTTCCTGTATCCGTTCTTCATATGTTTTAGTTTCCAGTCCCCTAATCATCATGGTTGCTTACTGAATTTACATTCAGTACTCCATAATGACAAAGTGGAACCAAAATTTTTAAATTTATTAAAAAGAAAAAAACCTGAAATATCACATTGGCAGAAGCATTCAGACCCTTTTCAACAATGCGTGAAATTTAGCTCTAGTACCTCCCATTTGTCTTGATTGTTGCTGACATATTTCTACACCTTGAATAGTGTCAACTTTTGGTAAATTAAACTGATTTGACATGATTTGGAAAGGCACACAGCTCTCTATAGAAGGCATCACAGCTGACAATGCATACTGCAAAAGCCAGGAGATCAAAGGAACTGCCTGCAGAGTTCAAAGACAGGATTATTGCAAGTCACAGATCTGGGGAAGGCTACAGTAAAAAAATCTGTTGCACTGAAGGTTCATAAGAGTACAGTGGCCTCCATCATTCTCAAATGGAAGAAGTTTGGTGCAACCAGGAATCTTCCAAGAGCTGGTTGCCAAGTCAAACTGAGCAATCAGGGGAGAAAGGCCTTAGTAAGAAATGTGACCAAGAATCTAATGTTCACTCTGGATGAGCTCCATAGATCCTGTGTGGAGATGGGACAGAGTTCCAGAAGGACAACCATCACTGTAGCCATATATCGATCTGGGCTAAATGGAAGTCTCTCCTCAGTGCAAAACACATGAAAACCCACTTAGAGTTTGTTCCTCAAAGTTTGAGAGTCCTTCAGGTGCTTTTTTGCAAATTCCAAGTGAGCTGTTGTTTTGCACTGAGGAGAGGAACTTCATTCATTAGATATACTGTAAGTCTTGCCATAAAGCTGGGCTCTGGGTTTGCCACTGAGCCCATAACATACCGTATTTATTCGAGTATAATGCGCACACGTGTATAACGCGCACCCCCTAATTTTTGATTAAAAATCGGTATAAAATTTTGTTTCACACCAAGCATTGTAATTGGCAAAAATCCTGGAGACCCCCCCCCATGTCGTCCCTTCCACCAGCCCTCATGGCCGCAGGTTGCTCACCTCCCCCGTTCTTGTAACACAGGTAAGGAAAGCGCCACACGTTGCCTAGCCCCACAGCGAAGCCCACGCAGGACATGATGAAATCCATCTGCAGGTCCAAGTCTCTCTCTCGCGGGGCGGCAAGGCCAGGGTCGGCTTGCAGGAGTCCACGGCCTCCCCTTTTCTCCCGACTGAGGCTCCTTGGCACATGGCGGCTGCGGGGGGGTCCCGTCTTTTTGTCCTGCGGTTCGACCGAGACGCTGTAGATGCTGCTGCCGCTGCCGTCGCCACCTCCGCTCTCCGACGAAGCCCCCTTGGCCATGGTGCCTGGGGGGATTCCCGAGTCCCGGTCGCCCCCTTCCAGACGGATCGAAATCCTGCCGACTGGAGGAAGAGGGTGAGAGGCGGGTCCTGTGAACGGCGGCAGCGGCGGCGGCGATACTCGCAACTCAGCTGCCTGCCGCCTTTCCCCTCCTTTGTCTCCCAGCCGGGGCGGCCCGCCGCCGAGTTGCAACTATTGCCCAGCTGGGAGACAAGGGGGCTTTGTCGGAGAGCGGAGGCGGCAGCGGCGATACTCACAACTCAGCTGCCTGCCGCCTTTCCCCTCCTTTGTCTCCCAGCCGGGGCGGCCCACCGCCGGGCAATAGTCGCAACTCGGCGGCGGGCCGACCCGGCCTGGAGACAAAGGAGGGGAAAGGCGGCAGGCAGCTGAGTTGTGAGTATCGCCGCCACCGCCTCCGCTCTCCGACGAAGCCCCCTTGTCTCCCAGCCGGGCAATAGTTGCAACTCAGCGGCGGGCCGCCCCGGCTGGGAGACAAAGGAGGGGAAAGGTGGCAGGCAGCTGAGTTGCGAGTATCGCCGCCGCTGCTGCCGCCGTTCACAGGACCCACCTCTCACCCTCTTCCTCCAGTAGGCAGGATCTCGATCCGTCTGGAAGGGGGCGACCGGGACTCGGGAATCCCCCCAGGCACCATGGCCAAGGGGGCTTCGTCGGAGAGCGGAGGTGGCGGCGGCGGTGGCAGCAGCATCTACAGCGTCTCGGTCGAACCGCAGGACAAAAAGACGGGACCCCCCGCAGCCACCATGTGCCAAGGAGCCTCAGTCGGGAGGATCATTGCCGCCGCTGCTCTTCCTCCAGTCGGCAGGATCGAATGCTTCAGGGGCTACCATGCCAAGTAAATTTTCCCCAGCTGCCACTGCCACCCCACCCCAGCCCTCGTTTATAATGCGCACCCACACTTTGATTCCTTTTTTGGGTACAAAATTTTGCACGTTATACTCGAATAAATACGGTAGTTGTACTAATTTTGTTGATTGATTTTTCATCTCAGCTCCTGCATGATTTTGTTTGTATTCATTGTTAGCCATCCAGTCATTTAGTTAGCAATACAGTATTTATGTGATGAGAGTCCATTTAAACTGAATGAATGAATGAATGAATACACAAATAAATAAGAAAGAGTTGGTATAGTTTTGCAGCCACACTTCCCAACCAGCCTATGTAGAAGGAGGAGGTATTCCATATTCTCCAAAATAATCAAGACTCTCCAATTGCTATGCATTAAATACTCTGATTCCCCAACCGCATTAAGATATAACTTGCCATTAATTATTCAAAGAAGGAAGATTGATGTAAGCTAAAATCTAGGAAACTGAACCCTGTATGGCATTTGAAGCATTCAGACTGAAAAATAATTTTAAACATCAAGGAGTTACATCTATCATCCCCAAAGGTGCTCATGCCACTCCTTAGCTATTCTATTTGATTTCTAGAATATATGTCTTGTGCATCTGGGGCTGTATGATATAATTCTGCCATTTTTAAATCTCTGTCTCTTTTATTTCTCAAAAGGGACAAAAGAGTGGATCAATTCCTTCCGTCATTACTGGATCTATTTTGTTTCTAGCCATTTGTTTATTTGTCTAATAACAAGCTTCATTGACAGATGGTTAAAGCAAATAACATATGGCCACCAGTTTTTTGCTAGGGCTGTGATCACTGCAGTAATATGTGGTGTGAAAATAAACATACATCTAAATTCTCACTTGTGGGCAGCATCAACTGCAATGTTTTGTAAGTAACAAAATTAAAATTGGGCCAAACTGAAGTTTAGTTAGCTAGAAGGATATAGCCATTCGGTTATGTGAGGGAAACACTAGATCCCCTATGAGTTTCAAAGTTCCATTTCCAGATACAAGAATGAATATGAATAAAATGTGATTTACAGGGAGGAAAAAAATTCTACCTTCTCTATACACAATTGGACAGAATCTTAATTGCACAGAAAAATATTCTAGCTAATAAATAGGCAGCCCTTTTGCTCTTTACCGTGATACCCCTGCTCCCATTCCATAGTATATGGAATCTTGAAAGTCCATAGCCTATTCATGTGTTAGCTTCACATCACCAATCCCACAGTGCAGGAGCAGTGAGCCTCAGTTATCTGCTGCTGTTAACACTGATGATCTAAGTGTGAAATTATCTCTTCACAATTGACTGCAGTGGAAAATATATTTTTGAATGGTTTCTTCCATGTGAGATAAAACTAAGGAGACTTGGAAGCTTCCATCTGTGCAAGAGGGTTCTTTTCCTTAGTCAACTGCAGCATAAGTGTGGAGACTGTCTCTTTGTTTATAGGCAGTCAAGGTTATGGTTTTCTCAGTTGCAATGTATGGCTATGAAAGTTGGACCATAAGAAAGACTGACCGCCAAAGAATTGAGGCCTTTGAATTATGGCGCTGGAGAAGACTCCTGCGAGTCCCTTGGATTGCAAGGTGATCAAACTGGTCCGTCCTAGAGGAAATCAACCCTGATTGCTCTTTAGAAGGCCAAATCCTAAAGATGAAACTCAAATACTTTGACCACCTAATGAGCAGAAAGACTCACTGGAGAAGAGCCTAATGCTGGGAAAGATGGAAGGCAAAAGAAGAAGGGGACAACAGAGAATGAGGTGGCTAGATGGAGTCACCAAAACAGCTTAAATGGACTCTGGGGGAGGGTAGAAGACAGGAAGGCCTGAAGGAATGTTGTCCATGGGGTCGTGATGGGTCAGACATGACTTTGCAACTGACAACAACAACAATTGCTTAACTGCCACAATTGGCACCAGCAAGTACATTGCTATCTGTTTTGACTTTTGAAAGCTGTCCGTTTTTGGAAAGCCCTTGGAAAAACCCTTGAAAGTCTTCAGAAGCACAGCATTCTAAAGACAGTTCAACTTTCCTAAGATTCAGGGAATGCTGCTTAGGAAATACTCACTGAAGAAGGTGGCTCTGAAAAGGAGGCAGCAAAGGTAGCAAGGAGACACAAAAGGTGAAAAGTTTATTCATAGAAGAGGGATAGAAGAACATATAAATGCTAGCTAGACTGGCACTTCCTGGGTCTTCATAAGCACTCTGGCTTGATGCAACAGTGCAGGGGCAGGCTGGAGAGCCACATGCAGGAAGCATTCACTGCAGAAGCTGAAGTACCTGGAGTAACACTGGGTGAAAAATGTGAAAGATTGGTATGGAGAAAAGGGAGAGAAGACAGCTGAGTGAACAAATCCTTGCTATTTATTTATTTATTTATTTATTTATTTATTTATTTATTTATTTATTTATTTATTATTTATTTATTTATTTATTTATTTATTTATTTATTTATTTATTTATTTATTTATTTATTTATTTATTTATTTATTTATTTATTTATTTATTTATTTGTATTTATAAACCGCCCCCTCTCCCAAAAAGGGACTCGGGGCGGTGTACAGTCAATGAAACACAGATAAAATACATAAATAACAATATAAATAATATATAAACAATTAAATACTTGAGCATTTGAGTGGAGGAGGTGAGACTGTACAAAGAAATAAATATAGTATGAAAGCCCTAAAACATCCCAATTAAAATACCCAAACCCAATTAAAATATATCCCCGGGAGGTAAGACTAAGAGTGTGCCAGGCCAGCTAATTGAAACAGGTGAGCCTTTAATTTTTGACGGAAGGAACGGAGGTTAGTGGTGGTTCTGATGTCGGGTGGGAGGTCATTCCAGAGGGTTGGGCCCATCACAGAGAAGGACCTACTCCTAGGTGTCTCCCGCTGGCATTGCCTGGTGGACGGCACCAGGAGGAGTCCCTCCCTGTGAGAGCAAATTGGTCGTAGGGACGTGTGTGGTAGGATGCGATCCTGCAGATAACTAGGTCCTATGCCATGGAGCGCTTTAAAGATGGTAATCAATACCTTGAAACGCACCCGAAAGGCCACAGGCAGCCAGTGCAGCTCGCGCAGGAGGGTGTTACGCGGGAGTATCGTGCACTCCCCATGATGGCCCGCGCGGCTGCATTCTGGACTAGCTGTAGTCTCCGGATGCATCCCAAGGGGAGCCCCATGTAGAGGGCATTGCAGTAGTCCAGGCGAGACGTCACCAGCGCGTGAGTGACCGTGCGTAGGGCACTCCGGTCCAGTAGGGGGCGCAATTGGCGCACCAGGCGAACCTGGTGGAACGCCCCCCTCGCCACGGCTGCCACATGGTCATCCATTGACAGCCGGGCATCAAGGAGGATGCCCAAATTGCGCGCCCGTTCCACAGGGGACAGTTGTTCACCCCCTATGGCCAGCAATGGTATCAGCTGGCTGAACCGAGGTGCCGGTAGCCACAGCCACTCAGTCTTGGAGGGGTTGAGTTTGAGTCTGTTGTCCCCCATCCAGACCCCGACGGCTTCCAAACACCGGGACATCACTTCGACAGCCTCGTTGGGGTGGTTTGGGGTTGAAATGTACAGCTGAGTATCATCAGCGTACAGATGGTACTCAACCCCAAAACCACGGATGATTTCACCCAGCGGCTTCACATATGCATTGAACAGGAGAGGCGAGAGGACCGATCCCTGTGGCACCCCACAAGTGAGTGGCCTCAGGGTCGACCTCTGCCCCCCTGTCAACACACATTGCTTCCGGTCGGAGAGGTAGGAGCCGAACCACCGCAAGACGGTACCTCCGACTCCCATCCCCTCCAACCGGCGCAATAGGATACCATGGTCGATGGTATCAAAAGCCGCCGAGAGGTCTAATAGGACCAGGATAGAGGAACAACCTCTATCTCTGGCCCTCCAGAGATCATCGACCAATGCGACCAAGGCTGTCTCTGTGCTGTGCCCGGGTCGGAAGCCGGACTGGCGTGAGTCTAGATAATCGGATTCGTCCAGGTGTCGCGGAAACTGCTGCGCCACCACATTCTCAACAACCTTCGCCAAAAAGGGAAGGTTGGAGACTGGACGATAATTAGCTAGCTCCGTTGGGTCGAGCGAAGGCCTCTTAAGCAAGGGTCTCACCACCGCCTCTTTCAAGGCAGTTGGTAAGTATCCCTCACCCAATGAGGCATTCACCAGGCCCAGAAGCCAGCCTCGTGTCACCTCCCAGGCTGCCAGTACCAGCCAGGAGGGACACGGGTCCATTGAACATGTAGTGGGTCGCAGGCGTCCATGCAACCTGTCCAAATCCTCGGGGGCAACAGAGTCAAACTCCTCCCAGAATGGTCTCTCAAGATTCGCTGCTGACGGCCCGTCCGGTCCACTGACGGAGGTCCATCCACTCCAGATCTGAGCGATTTTGTCCTGCAGATATTCCCCAAACTCCTCTGCTCTTCCCTGTAAGGGTGCCCCCCGCGTCCCCTGCAATAAAAGGGAGCGGGTCACCCGAAACAGGGCGGCAGGGCGGTTATCCGCGGACGCAATAAGGGCGGCACAATATCTATGCTTGGCCGCTCTCATTGCCACAAGGTAAGTCCGCAAATAGGCTCTTACCTGTGTTCGGTCAGATTCGGAGCGTGAGGACCTCCACCTGCTCTCTAGACGTCTCCTGTGGCGCTTCATCACCCTTAGCTCCTCAGTGAACCAAGGAGCCCGGGTGGATCGATGCCGCCGGAGAGGTTGCAAAGGCGCAACCCGGTCCAAGGCCCCAGCCGTCGCCCTATTCCAGGCAGTCACTAGGTCCTCTGACCGGGAGCGGGACAGGGCTACAGGTATTGGCCCAAGCTCCGTCTGGAATCTATCCGGTTCCATCAGGAGCCTGGGGCGGTACCAGCTTGGAGAGACTGGTTCCGCCTCCTCGAGGTGGGGGATAGCGCCAGGGAAGTCCAGCCGGAGGGATGAGTGATCTGACCATGACAGGGGCGTGATGACTAAGTCCCCTATTCCCAGATCACTCGTCCACTGTTCAGATACAAAAATAAGGTCCAGTGTGTGGCCGCCTTCGTGAGTGGGGCCCTGAACTAATTGGGTCAGGTCCATGGCCGTCATGGAAGCCATGAACTCCCGAGCTGCCTCAGAGGCCGCTCCCGTCGACGGCAAGTTGAAGTCCCCCATGACCAAGAGTCTGGGGGTCTCAACTGCCGTCTCTGAGATTAGCTCAAGGAGCTCAGGCAGGGCTGCTGATGCATAGCGAGGAGCCAAGTATACAATCAGCAAGCCCCACTGCCTCCCTGGGCCCCAGTTCACACCAAGGGACTCACACCCGGGTATCTGAGGGACAGTGAACTCCCTCGGCTCTAAACATTCCCGAATAACCACCGCCACCCCGCCACCCTTGCCCAAGGCCCGGGGCTGATGGAATGCCCGGAAACCTGGTGGGCACATTTCCACGAGGGGTAAACCACCCTCGTGGCCCAACCAGGTCTCCGTTATCCCTGCAAGGTCTAGCTCCCCCTCTGAGATCAACTCATTGATGAGGGGGGCCTTGTTAGTAACAGACCTTGCATTGCAAAGCATCAGCCGCAGGCCCTGGCTCTGTAGTTCCTGTCCACCTAGACTGCAGGGGTTGGTACAAGCGACCGGGCGTAACCAACAGCCACGGTCTCCCAACCGACCTTGAGATCTTAAGCTAGCACTTACTTAGGTGGGCTCAGGCAACTGAGGTTTCCTGGAGTATGCCCAGCAACCCCATGATTCTGGGGGCGCTTGCCATTGAGCAATGCAAGGTAGACAAAAGTGCATGGGGAAAAATAGTGATAAGAGGGTGTGGGGAGTTGAAAAGCTTCCGAAGTCATGAGTATAAGCAAACTGACAAGCAACTTTGACCCCAGAGATGCTCCAATGGCTATACCTTCAGACACAGATTGTAAGTCTACTTTTTCAGTACCGCTGTAACTTCAAACTGTTGCTGAACGAATGAATGTAAATCAAAAACTACCTGTATTGGCACTGGCACAGGAAGATACACTTGGGTTGTAGAAAGCTAGAGAAGTAGCAAGACTGTACAAATGTAGAAACTGTGAACTGGGGTCTAGGGAGAAAAATCCTAAAGTCATAGAGAGAACAATGAATGTAGAAGGGAAAATAACCAGCAACAATGTATAAGTATAATCTTTATTGTCATTGTACTTAAGTACAACGAAATTGGTTGCGTAATGTAACTGAGCTTCCAACCTAAGCAGTATCGGAACTGATTAATATTTGTGTGGAAAACATGCAAAGAATACCATGGGTGGAATCTATACAGTGTTTCTCATCCTTGACAACCCTAAGATGGGCAAACCTCAACTCCAAAATTTCCCACCCAGTAACTCAACTCAGCCTGTCTTTATTAGTGAAGATTGACCATTATGTCTATTCTTACATAAGTTTTAAATACAATGATCAGGTAGATCATTCTACAATGATCAGGTAGTCTTTTAGATATTCTGCCATCTTTTCTCAGCCCTTCTCTACCCTTGTGGTTCCATCTTGGCTAAAATAACACTTTGCATGATCTAGCGTATGGTCAGTTTCTGTATAGCAATTTCTATACAATCATCCAATCATCTTTACACCCAAACAATCATACTGAGGACGTATTTGAGTTCATATTAATGGGTATTCTTTCAGTCCTATAGCTGGTTGAACAGTATGTTTGCACTAATTGTTTGGGGGGGGGGGGTTGGCCAATGGTTAAGTCTCGTTCTGTCCTAATGATGAGTATGCCAACTAATGCTATCCTTGCAAATTGTGTCAGGGTTCCAAGTAATACACCCATAGCAAACCAAACTCTGACGCAGGTAGATTCCTCAAAGAAATGTTTTATTGGATATATCATATTGGCACAGTTCTGGTGAAAAGCGACTCTGGAGGTTCCTGCGATTTTCACCTAATTACAATACAATACAATACAATACAATACAATACAATACAATACAATACAATACAATACAATACAATACAATAGTAGAGTTGGAAGGGACCTTGGAGGTCTTCTAGTCCAACCCCCTGCCTAGGCAGGAAACCCTATACCGTTCCAGACAAATGGCTATCCAACATCTTCTTAGAGACTTCCAGTGTTGGGGCATTCACAACTTCTGGAGGCAAGCTGTTCCACTGATTAATTGTTCTAACTGTCAGGAAATTTCTCCTCAGTTCTAAGTTGCTTCTCTCCTTGATTAGTTTCCACCCATTACTTCTTGTTCTTAAAAGTAAGTGTTTCCCCTTTCCCAAATAATTAGTCACATGGTCCAATCAAGTTGCCATCCGGTTGCCTGGTAACATCACTCCTCCCCCCCCCTCTCTCTCTCACACACAAACACACCAAGTGTGAGAATGTCCTTATATGTCTCAGGGGAAAGTATTTTGTTTTGGCTAGAAAACCGCAGATATCTCTATTCCCCCTTCCCTCTACTGTACCTCAGCTCCAATGTGGCAACGCTGAAACTTCAAAATGGCTTCAGTCAGGGCAGCTTCAGGGTTGATAGATTGATTGTGGGATAAATTAAGGAAAATAACTGGTGGATACCCCTGGTTTGTTTCTCAAAGTCATGGATCATTTCCACAGTAAGGTTTGTGACAAAGGAAGAAGGAAAATACTACTTTTGAACTGCTAAATATGAAGTGGCTGTGGCCAGACTGAAGTTCAGAGAAAAGAAGTATGATACGGTCCTGCCCTTTAAAAACAGTGATACATCATTGTGTTGCACTTAGGGACACATGAAGATGAGCCCATTACGTTACTTCAACAATTGGCTGGCTGATGCCAAAGACACTGAAGGCTACAATTACGCAGAGGCTTTGAAGCATGTCCTTGTTGCAAAATATAATCATCCTGAAGAACTCTGCTACTGTTTCTTAAGCTGTTCAGTCTTGTTGCTTATATGACTCTCTTAGTAAAGAGCTGAATTTTCTCACATTTCAGAAAAGGAAAATATTTTGATTACAAGAGACTGCAAGGTAATAGTCCTTGGTGCAAGAAAAGTCTCAGCAAATTAAAGAAGATCAGTACTTTTCATCCTGTGCATGGAAGGTTTGCCAATTCCATCGTATTCAGCAGGAGCATTGCGTCATTCAGTTTCATCTGCATCTAATGGAGATTTGGCAAATGGATTCAGCAAATGGTTACTGAAAATGCACAGACACAGGCACACAAACTCCACATTCTGGCATGCTAGTCCCAACGAAATTGATGTCCTTGTTTCATCTTTCCAAAATCTGCTCCTTTCCAAGATGATAAATAGCTTGTCTTCGTGTTCTAGATTACATATTTAGCCTGCCTGACCTTGATTGCCATGATTATGCCCCTATTGTCATTTTAAAAAATTGTATTTAGGATATTTAATTAATTTGCTCAAGCAATTTGTTAAGCCCTTTACTTGGTTGGCAAGAAGACTAATGTCTTAGGAGACAGGTGATCTTCGCTCTCTGCTGCAAAGGGAGGAATTTGCATAAATACAGTAGTAGAGCTTACAGAACGGGGTGATATGATCTAAAACTCTGTTCTTTATCTCTGCCAACTCTTATTCTCCATTGCTCTGGATACATTTTGTTAAAATCATTTATTTCATGACACCAAAGCAGCCTTTCGCATCCAGGCAACATCTGAATGAGTTGAAATACAGCCTTCATAATTCCCAGTCAATCACATTGTCTAGAAAACATGAGGACCAGGTTGAAGAAGTCTGCTCTGAACTAATGCAACTATTCTTCTGCAGTGCACAAAATCCTGCAGGCAATTTGCAGACAAAGCCCTAGGAAACTATTTGTGAGAGACAGAAATAGCTAGGCTTCTGTGTTATGATTGTTAAGAAGTACTTCCGAAAGATCGGGTGACTAGGCTTCAGGTGATCCAGGATTTCCTGGGCAATCCTGGGCAGGTATGGCTAGCATGGATCTGCCAATGGGTCTGTTCAATCTGAAGAACCATTGAAAAAAATATGAAATATAATATGGCAACCTTTATTTTCTTACTGCAAGAAAACTATATCATTTCTGAAGAAGCGAGACACTTCACAACTGTAACTGTGATGTTCTCTACATGGTTTACCCTTGAAGAGTATCCACAAGATATAGCTAGTACAGAACGATGCAGCTTTGGATGCCCAAAAGTTGTGCACATAATATCTCTGCTACATGAGCTACATTGGATGCTAGTTTGCTTCTGGATCAAGTTCAGATTGTTGGATATCTTCTTTAAAGCTCTTCATGATATGGGGACCGGGTTACCTAAGGAACTGTCTCACTTCTATTTTATCAGCCCATCCCTCCATACTTGGTTTGGATGTGTTATGGACTCCATCAGTTTTTAAAAAAATCAACTGGCAGAATGTAGGAAGAGAGTATTTTCTGCTGTTGCCCCCACCCTATGGAACATCTTGCCCATGGAGATGAGGAAAGCTCCTACTCACTTGGCCACCCAAAAGAACTTTAATACTTGGCACTGCCCACTGGCATGGAGGTCTAAGATTAGCATTGAACCATGGAAATGGCTGATGGTTTGAAGACACAACTCTCCAGCTTTTTAACTTTTTATTGTTCAATTTTTATTGTTGTTTTAATTCTGTTTTTCAATGTTGTTTTTAAGCTTCACTGTTTTATATGATTATATGGTTTTATTTGCATTTCTATTTGCCAAGTCACATAGACAAAATGGGTGGTATAGAAATTTGCTAAATAAATAATAAATAAGCCAAGGTACACAATATTTGTACAATTTTTTACCAGTAATATAAAGACATAGTTGTTCCCTTTATTTCTATCTCAACCCGTATGTAAAAAAAAAAAAAACACCAGTTCCCCATCCTGCTCTATACAGACAAAATATACCTTCTGTCCATTTCCTATTTCCAATTATTAGCAGATTCTTACTGTTATGTCTGTGCCCCGAGAACGTGTCCGCGCATGAGCCTCTGCGATTGGGAGAAGCGCCTGGCCGGCGCAGGAAGATCAGCACACACTGATTGGCTACCCCGCTTGACAGCTGATATATAAATAGCTGTCAAGCGGGAACTGTTTGTTTCTGTTTGGCTCTGGAGTTGCCTGTTGCAAGTTACTTGATTTTGCGAATAAACAGTTGTCATTAACAGCTGCCTCGCCTCAGTCATTGCCACCCCACCGAATACATAATACTTACATCACTAACAGCAATTGTAATTTCTCTTTCTTTTAGTTAAATAAGATGAAGGTCAAACCTAGTTACAAAATAATAGCTAATATGTTCTTTATATACCATTCATCCCTTGCACGGTATTGAATTAGTCATTTTATTAAAAGTGGCAATATACAGTGGCTGGCTAATGGCCTTCCAAACTACAGTGTGGTTTGCTGATTCTCAGCTAAATGGGATGGCCGAGAAAAATTGAGTAGCCTTCATGGATTGTAATTCAATTCCCTACATTGAACTAAGTAACATACTTTATTTATTTTTCAGAGTTTTTAACTGCCCGCCTCCCTCTAAATAATGAGAGAACTAAGCCTTATGGTTAGCTCAATAAAGCATAGCTTTTAAAAACTTTGGTTTAGCTTATCTTTTAAAAATTAGTCAAATCATAAAGCAAACATTAGTACTTTGTCCAGATTCAGCAGTTGCTGTGGTCTGTCTGTCTGTCTGTCTGTCTCTCTCTCTCTCTCTCTCTCTCTCTCTCTCTCTCTCTCTCTCTCTCTCTCTCTCTCTCTCTCTCTCACACACACACACACACACACACACCAAATATTAGATTAGAATGTAGTTATGTCAAGATTATGTGAAGTATCAGTACTGCTTTACAAAACCTTAGTGACACCACACTTGGAATACTGCATCCAACTTTGGTCACATTAATATAAAATATAAAATGTATGTAAATATAAAAAAGATGTTGACACAGTGGAAAGAGTACCAAGAAGAGCAACAAGGATGATTAGGGCTGGAAGCTAAAACATATGAAGACTTGATTGCAGGAATTGGGTGTGACTAGTTTAGTGAAAAGAAGGACTAGGGAAGACACAATGGCAGTGTTCCAATATTTCAGAAGCTTCCACAAAGATTGGGGGGGGGGGTATTTTTCCAAAGTACCACAAGGTCAGGCAAGAATCAATGGATGGAAACTAATCAAGGAGAGAAGCAACCTAGAATTAAGAAGAATTTCTTCACAAGGAGAACAAGTAACCAGTGGAATGCCTTGCCTTTAGAAGTTGCAGATGCCTTGTCATTTGAGACTTTTAAGAAGAGAATGGACAAGCATTTCTTTGAAATGTCATAGGGTCTCCTGCTCAAGCAGGAGGTTGGACTAAAAGACCTCCAAGGTCCTTTCCAATTCTATTATTCTATGTTCTAAATAGGAAATATCAAATCAGTCAACTAGCAAAAAGAGGCGGGAAATGACAAAAACTGAGAAAAAAACATGGGACACAAATAACAGAAATTAGCATTATTTATACTATCAATTTATCAAAAGGCTAAAAGTCTCCAAAGTTACTCAAAACAGGGTAATTAACATGGACAAAGGAATGGCTTTTGATTGTTTCAACTTGAACTCTTTCACATACACAGCAAGAGCAGAATAAAGATGGAAAGGAGAACTCCGCCTGATCCTTCCTGTATTCTGCACTATTGAAGAAACAATTTGATGAACAGAGTAGTTGATGTATCCAACATAATGCACCCACAATCAATCAAATTATGTTGACATCTTGTGTGGACATAACCTCTGTGTTTTGTGCTTTAGGATAAATTTGCTGTGGCATAGCAAGAGCTGGTTAATGGGCCTGTTCAACTGAGTTAATGAGGAGATTAGTCAGAGTACCAAGCCTTGCTGCGACTAAGAGCAGATGGGAGAAAGGAAGGCAAAAAGGAACATCCTGGAAGACTGGAAGAGAATAGGCTGCATAAGTGCTGGAGAAGCTTCCAGGGCTCTACACCAGAATCCAGCCCCTCCTTGCCCTATTTTCAGCTGACGTATAACAGCAGCTCTTGCTTGCCTAGGAATTTGTTCAAGTGTCTAGGGCTTAGGGTCACAAGCCCCTCTCCATAGCCAGGCTGGAATGGCAGAGCAGCAGCTCACAAAAAAACACAAGACACTCTTTTAGGGCTGGACAACACTAGCAGCTCCTGCACATCAGTAGTTTTCACCTGCCACTCCATCTCCACCAGTCATATTACCCAAGACAATTGTGTGCTCATGTATTATTGTGGTTGAAGCTGAAGTAGCCATTGACAGGTGGGAGGTTGGAGCAGATAATTTTGTGTACTACGCTTAGGTCAGACTTTAGGTGGCTTAGTTCTAGGTTGTCCAAGCCCAAAATTTCGAGTCTGGTGGCATAAGGTATTCTGCTGCAAGAAGAGGGGTGGAGTTCTCTTCTCGAGAAATACCTCTAGACTCGCTCAATTGTGTTACTGTCCGATATACGGTGCAGATTCCAGACAGACAAGCTGTATTCGAGGATTGGTCAAGCAAAGGTTTTGTATGCCCTAGTTTGCAGTACAATGTTACTGGAGAAGAAGCTTCGCAGGACTTGGTTAACAACTCTTAATGCCTTTTCGGGAATGCTGTTGATCTCTGGCCCTTAGATCATTTGATAGGAGTACTCCAAGGTCCTTGAATTTTGCATGGAGATTGATAGGCAGGGAGTGAACATATACACAGAGATCAGATAGAAACAAAAGCTAAAAATGCAATCTGTGGCTATTATTTGAATGCTCCGGTGGGTGAAAATATCAATTAATAGCACCATTAATTAGTAGCAATATTAACACTGTAGTGTTGCTAAGACTGCAGCTTTATCATCCCTGGGAGAACAGTCTGCCAGAGTTCACAGAATAACTTGGATTTATTTCCCCAACCCTCTTCAGTATTATAGTAGCTCTGAATATACTGTATGTCACACAATAGACAACAGTGATGGCAAACCTTTTTGACACCCAGTATCCAAACCAGAATGGACATGCATGTGCATGCATGCACACACCAGAGTACCAGAAACCCAAAGGCCAGCTGGCCAGCATGCACATGCCTGTTTTTGGCTGTTTTTGGCCATTTTTCGGGCCATTTTTAGGGTGTTTTTCAGGCCATTTTAAGGTGCTCTGGAGCCTGTGAAGAGTAACAGCCCCAAAACGGCCTGAGAATGGCCCAATTAACAGCCCAGGAAATGGCCCCAAAACAGCCTTTAAAAAGGCCTAAAAAAACTCTGGTGTCTGTGAAGACCAGCTTGCCGTTGTACCAGAAACCAGAAGAACAGCTGGCAACAGTGTGTGTGACCACAGAGAGGGCTCTTTGTGCAACCTCTGGCACATGTGCCATGGGTTCGCCATCACTGGACTATTAAATGCAGGCTTTTGTCCATCATCATTCCCGCTTTGCCATTCTGTAGCCAGCAGAGTACCGAACATATCAGAATCCTCCAATAAAGCTTGGGATTGCTTTTAGGTCGTACTGAATTCTGAAGCCATTCTGAATTAAATTATCATTCAGCTAATTGGATTGAAAAGCCAGTGATATAAACTTCTAAAACCTTGGGTTATGCCAAGTTCACAAGTTACAAATAAGCACTTTTTAAAAAATAAATTAACCAGAATAGGTAGAAAGACCAGATCCAGACAGTAAGTCATGCCCTAATCACGTCATGGCTTGACTATCACAATGCCCATGGTAATAGTGCAAAGGTACATGGAATTACCCTTGATGTCATGTGCTATGAGAATAACCCTGAGGAACAAGAAGAGTGACAGTTAAGACAATGGTCAGATAAGAGAAATATGAGCCCAAAGGAGAAATGTAATTCAAGAAAGCATCTCAAGCTGGACCCTCCCCAGTACTCTTCAACGTGGAAGCAGGAAGGGGAGAGATTCAGAATCAAAAGATTCTATTACTGTATTCTTATATTAACAGTATCTGTAACTTTTGTTTTGGGGTTTGGATTATCTCAAATTACTACAGCGATTTAGACAGTATGTCCTTGTGATACCTTGTAATCCATGAAGTGCACTGGCTAATGGTTTGCTTCCAGTTGTGATTCAAAATGCTAATTATGACTAATAAAGCCCTACATGGCATAGGAACACCTGTATCCCATGCGCATGTCAATCTGATTTGAATTGACGGGGTTGCCTCACTCCAGGTATCTTCAACTCAACTTTCTCTGTCACAACACTTGTTCTCTAGAATAAAATTCTGTTTGAGATCGAAGTGAGTATGTAGTATTCAGATGTCATCCTGACAGCATCTCAGAACACCTTTAAGACCTGAATGTTCTCCTAGGCCTTGGATTAAGGTGACTAGAATTCCTTATGAGTTTTGCTAGGTTTTAGGTGGTGCTTAAATCAAGTAGATTAAATTATCTCTTCCACTATGCCTTAATTGAAGAGTATAGCTATAAAATATAGTTTGCAAGATTTGGTCTTGGATATTATATCTGTCCTTCCCGGATTCTAACAGAAATTTTCAGAGATTGGTTATTTACCTGAGCTGTGAAATTACTTTCAGAAATTTCATTAAAGCTTAATGAAAGAGGAAAGAGGATTGAAGCAATAAAACTAAACTTTTTTTATCAACCTTTTCTTTTTAATGCACAGCTTAAAGTTTCCTAGAAATGCAAATTGTTAGTGATCTGAGTCTCTCTCTTTTTCCTTTTAAGAGTAGATAAATCAATTGGATTTATATTCAGTTATGAAGTCCAAAACCTGCCTGTTTGATCTTTTTTTCTAGAATGAAGAATGTGTGCGGGTGTATTTCAGGATTACATGCCATCAGTGAAAAGCTTACTACCCTTGTTTACTCATTGCCCTCAAAACCTGCCACTGAACAGTAAGCTTTCAATTTGTCAGATACAAAATAGTGTCTCTTTGCATCATTTATGAAGCCCACATGAATCATTCAGAAAAGGACCTAGAAACGGGCCCCACTTATAAGCATTTCAAAGGGGAAGTTTTAAAGGACTTGCATCTATGATTTCCATAAGTGACCCAGGAAAGAATTATTCTGCATCTCAACACTGAAGTCAGTCTGAAATGTATGATATGATGAATTTGTAAAGAAAATAGCTTTAGTCTTCATAAAGTTTAGAAATCTAGGACTTTTCTCCTTGTTAAAGACCATATTTTTTAAAGTTGGAGATTTAGGCTATTCCCTTCAAAATAGATATCTTTCAAAATAGGAACGAGGCAATGGGTTTTTGTACTCTATCTGGCAAAATTCTCCACAGATTTCTTACAGAACAGACCCAAGTCTACCTGATATCTGTCTGTCAGTCTGTCAGTCTGTCAGTCTGTCAGTCTGTCAGTCTGTCAGTCTGCCAGTCTGCCAGTCTGTCAGTCTGTCAGTCTGTCAGTCTGCCAGTCTGTCAGTCTGTCAGTCTGTCAGTCTGTCAATCTATCAGTCTAACTAACTAACTAACTAACTAACTAACTAACTAACTAACTAACTATCATCTATCATATTCATATGGATCCCCATCTCACACAATGTGATTCTGGGTGGCCCATAAAACAACCATAAAAATGATTTTAAAATATTCAAAAATTTCTATAATTACAAAAGGCTAAGAGAGAGCATCAGATTATTAAAAAAATGAAACCATCTAATCACATTATCATTTCTTCGTGATCCCCAATCTATTGACACCACCAAGTTTTAAGGGAATTCCAGGCATTCAGGAGAGATGAGGCCAAGCTCATTAGAAGTGGATCCCACGGCAGATAAGGCATATTCCTGGGTCCCTTCAGATGTAATTCCTTCACAGATGGGACCCACAATGTACCTCATCTGCCAGACCTGATGGGGTGTGTAGATGTAATAGAAAATAGGCAGTCTCTCATATAACCTGCCCTATGCCATGAAGGGCTTTAAAGGTCAAAACTAGGTCTTTGAATTGGACCCGGAAGCAAAATGATAACCAATGTTGTTTATTAAAAAAAAGGTATAACGTGCCATTCTAAGGGCAAACATAACTGCCCACGCCACCACATTCTGCACCAACTGAATGTTCCAGATACACTGTGTGCTGACTGGCACATAGGTTGATATCACAGAGATGATACAAGAAACCAGCATAAGTCACTGTGACCATGGCTAGTGTCTAGTCGCCTGCCATACCAATCCATGCCCTTCACCGTTCTAATATTTCAAACCACCGCAACCTCTCAAAGGCCTCAGCAGCCTAGGAAGCAGCCTTTTTAATTCCCAGGGCCAGGGATCATCCTCTCTCATTAATCCCCTCCATCCCAGGGATAGGAAGCTGAATCCCCCAAGGCACTTCAGCTCTCAGCACCATTAGAGTAGCCAAGGGCTACCTTTTCTTTCCACTCTCAACCCTCCCAGCCATTCTCAGTGGATCGGTCAGGATTCCCTCTCCTTTCACACCCAGCCCAACCAATCATCTCTTCTAGCTCTCATCCAAGGATATAATCAGTACCATAGTGGGAAACCCATAATCTATAGTCCATCACAATTGGCATTTTGTCCAACATATAAAGTTTGTGTTATTTTTGCTTGTGTCACCCCTTGTAGGCTCAGTAGAAAAAAAATGCAAACAGACTTTGCAGGACAAGATCCACAAAAGCCTACCATTCTACCAATATTCCTCCCCTGCCTAGACACTATGAGCTGTCTCCAGAATCCTGGTACATTTTTTCAACTGAAAACTGCAAGAAATGCAATTCCTAACTCTGGACAAAAGGCCATACTCCATTGCAGCAAGTAAAAGATCCATCATCATAAGTCTGCTCCACCAGACCAGTAATACCACAACCTCTGCCCAAATCACTCATTCAATAGTGGATTAAGGCTCACTGGTGCCCTAAGCACTGACAAATCTTGGGCCCCCTCTTTTGTGCATACTGTACAAATCTTCATAGGTTTTTTTTTCAACTTTGTAGTGCCTCCTTTGGGCCTGGTGCCCTAAGCACGTGTTTAGTCTGCTTAATGGTTAATACACCACTGTACTCATTCCCTCACTGTCACCAACCAGGAAAATACTGTCAGTTAGGAAAATGCCATCTTGGCCAAGGATCAACAGGAATTTTAAATTTTTAGGGGTGGTTTTTTAGGTTGTTTTTAATTTTTATTATACTGTACAGCCTAGTATTTAATTTGATTTTAGGGGTATCTAAGATTATTTAATTTTGTATACTGCTTTTATTTTGATGTCTGTACACCGCCCCGAGTCCCTTCGGGGAGAGGGGGCGGTCTATAAATTTAATTAATTAATAATAATAATAATAATAATAATAATAATAATAATAATAATAATAATAATAAGGAAGTCTACAAGGGGAGGAGAAAACATGTACACTGGCTACCCAGATGTTGCAAACAAATGCAGGAGTATCTTCCAGCTATATGGCCTTGTAGGAATCTAAACATTCTTCCATTGAAATGCATCTCAGTCAAAGACCACCAGACAAGCAACAAAGTAACAGCCAAACCAACTAATTAACAGAAATGGTCCTTCCATGTCTCCAGTCTTACTTTTCTCCTTTACTTGTTGAAGTTACTTAGTTACATGTAGTGACCCAGCAGGATTTGTTGCAGCTGCTGAGTGACTCAGATAGCGACGAACCCTATGAGTCGGCTATGGAGGAGGTGGAGGATCCTGGGCAGGGTTCAGATGCAGAGCAGGAACCAGAGAGGCTGGTTGGCCACCAGGAGGCACCTGAGGCATGGAGCAGTGGAGAGGATCGGAGGGAGTTTGTCCCTGATGCAAGATTAAGAAGGGCGGAGAAACGAAGGCAACAGCTGCTCCGGAGACAAGCTCCTAAGAGATAATGAAGCTCAGGTGGTTGTGGCGTGGCCCCTCCCAAGAGCGTATATAAGACCGGACTTTGGGAGGAAGCTGTTTGCAGGACACAACCGTTCGTAACAGTATTGAGAAACTCTTGTCTGGTCTGTCTTGTATTCCGTTTTGTTTGATTTGCCAACTATTCTTGCATGTGAGTCTTGTCTGGGCCTTCAGCCAATGGAGTTGTAATCTTTGTGATTAAAGAGTGGCAAACAGCCAAGCCTGTGTCGGCTTTCATTACCAGACGGAGGGGGGTCAGAACAGTTAGATATCTACTTGCTTCAGTTTGACAAAACTGGTTGTATGCTCCACATATATATAAAGGTAAAGGTCCCCCTCACACATATGTGCTAGTCGTTCCTCACTCTAGGGGGTGATGCTTATCTCCATTTTAAAGCCAAAGAGTCCATGCTGTCCAAAGAAGTCTCTGTGGTTATGTGGTGGCATAACTAAATGCCGAAGGCGCATGGAACACTGTTACCTTCCCACCAAAGGTAGTCCCTATTTTTCTACTTGCATTTTTACATGCTTTCGAACTGCTAGTTTGGCAGAAGCTAGCACAAGTAACGGGAGCTCACTCTGCTATGCAGCACTAGGGATTCAAACCACCAAACTGACGACCTTTCTGATCAACAAGCTCAGCATCTTAGCAACTGAGCTACCGCATCCCTCCCACATATATATATTATATACTATAAACTGGGCATATTTCTATTTGACATTCATGTTAGCTTAGTCTAGTTTCACCAATATTCTATCATGATATGACAAAGGAAATAAAATTAATTAATCTTTTTAGACCTCTGTGCTGCTGAGGTTCAGTTCTAACAATATAGATAGATTGAAACACAAATGTTAAGTGGGCAACACATGGGGCAAGACTAGGAGCATCTAGGAATAATTAAACAGTGATTGCAGAACTCATTATTAAATAATTCTGCAGAACTCTCTGGATAACACTTGCCGGTAATGATATCCTTATATAGCAACATCTGACAGTTATCTTAACATTTAAACAATACTTGCATGCCTCCAGAAAAGTTATCAGGGAAAAAAATGTTAATAAAACTGATGCAGTAGCAAAGATAATGAATACAATACTGCATGAACAACAGGAAACGAATTCAGAGACATAGATAAGGCATACTGTAAAAAACAATTCCAAGTGTGGAGCACAAGGACTTTATGGAACTAGTAAGAGAAAAAAATTCTACTATGAATGGAAATAACTGTATTTTTTTGTGCTTCTATTCATCTCATTTCCTTGAGATAGGAAGAAACTAGGTTGTTTTGAGAATCACTATTCCCATAGGCTTTTTATTTTGTATCAGAAATAAAGCTGATAACTTTTGCTTCATACAAGGGGAGTAGTTAGCTGCTGTTCCTGTTTCTCTTGGAGGCAGCAGTGGTCTCTCTGGATACAGGAGGAATTAGGAACTTCAGAGTACATCCTCCTGCCATTTCAAAGACAATAACAAGACAGATTAATTGATTAATTAATGAAAGCTAAGAGCATCTTTGTAGAAGTTACAGCCTCTTCTCCAGGCATATTCCTATAGACCCATGATGGCGAACCTATGGCACCATTTGTCAGGGCACGCGAGGCGCTGCCCTGTCAGCTGGCCAGCGCGCATGCGCGCACTGGCCAGCTGGGTTCACCTTTTAAAAAGCTATTTTTCGCCTTCCCCAGGCTCCAGAGGCTTTATAGGAGCCTGGGGAGGGCGAAAAGAGCCTCCCCCGCCCCCCCTGGAGGCTTCAGGGACCGTCCCTGAATAATAATAATAATAATAATAATAATAATAATAATAATAATAATAATAATAATAATAATAATAATAATAATAATAATAATAATAATAATAAATTTTTATTTGTTAGCCGCACCCTCTCCCGAAGGACTCGGGGCAGCGTACAATAAAAAACACATAAAATACAAATATAGACAGTACATACACAAAAATATAGACGTATACATGGAGGAGGTAGACAGATCGATGGAAACAATTAAAATCACAATTTAAAATCCCCTAAATAAAATTACAAAATTAAAAACCCGTCAGGAGCGATATGATCAAACTATGGTTGAGCCAGGCCAGCTACTTGGAAAAGGTGGGTCTTGATCTTTGCGCAGAAGGAGCGGAGGTCAGAGGTAGTCCTAATATCCGGGGGGAGGTCATTCCACAGGGCTGGGCCCGCCACAGAGAAGGCTCTGCTCCTAGGTGCCGCCCCCTGGCACTGTCTGGTGGACGGCACCTGGAGAAGTCCCTCTCTGTGCGAGCGAATTGGTCGCAGGGATGTATGGGGCAGGATACGATCCCGCAAGTAGCTAGGTCCTGTGCCATGGAGCGCTTTAAAGATCGTTATCAAAACCTTGAAACGCACCCGATAGACCACAGGAAGCCAGTGCAGCTCGCGCAGGAGAGGTGTCACATGGGAGTACCTTGTACTCCCCATAATCACCCGCGCGGCCGCATTCTGGACCAACTGTAGTCTCCGAGTGCATTTCAAGGGAAGCCCCATGTAGAGAGCGTTGCAGTAGTCCAGGCGAGACGTCACCAGCGCATGAGTGACTGTGCGTAAGGTGTTCCGGTCCAATAGGGGGTGCAATTGGCGCACCAGGTGAACCTGGTGGAACGCCCCCCTTGCCACGGCTGTCACATGGTCATCCATGGACAGCCGGGCATCCAGGAGGACGCCCAAATTGCGCGCCCGTTCCACGGGGGCAAGTTGTACGCCCCCGATGGCCAGAGATGGAATTAACTGGTTGAACCGGGGGGGCGGAACCCACAGCCACTCCGTCTTGGAGGGGTAGAGCTTGAGTCGGTTGTCATCCATCCAGACCCGTACGGCTTCCACACACCGGGACATCACTTCGACGGCCTCGTCGAAACCTTCGGAATGCTTAAAACCACCCTCCGAGCAAACCGGAAGTCTCCGGTTTGCTCGGAGGGTGGTTTTAAGCGCTCTGAAGGCTTCAGGGACCGTCCGAGGCTTCCCTGACGCCTTCGGAGCGTGTAAAACCACCCTCCGAGCAACCCGGAAGTCCCTGAAGCCTCCGGAGGGCCTTTTTGCCCTCCCCAGGCTCCTATAAAGCCCCTGGAGCCTGGGGAGGGCAAAAAAATGTAAAAAGGGGGGTCACGCATTGTGCGCACATGTGCACTGGGGGGGTCGCATGTTGCATTATGGGTGCGGCACACCCGCACTCAACCCCCCTGCGCTCCCCCCACTTGTGGCACGCGAGCCAAAAAAGGTTCGCCATCACTGCTATAGACCTCACTGGAAGGGAATGTATAGAGGTCCAATCTCAGGGAAAGGCAGGGACTCCCATCTGACAACGGATGCAACTTCTCAGTCATAACTGGAAGAGACACATTAAGACTTCTGTTAGTTGTTGGAAGAGGTAAAGGAAAACCAACATAACCTGAGCAGTTAAAGCAATCATCAAAGATGATAGCTTCTACAAAGCACCAACGCTTTGTTAATATTATGAATCTCTTAGAAGATCTGCATTTAATTTTCCACAAAGTCAATTTTTACCTGACCAATACACAATAAAAAGGAAGAAAAAGTCTGGCAGCCACAGTAATAATGGCCAAAGAACCACAAAATCTAGTAGTCCTCTAGCTGGCGAAATGCCACGCAGCAAATCACTGGCCCACCAAAGTCAACTTCATGCTATGTAGAATGATCACTCGTGGGTCTTCTTCCATTTGCCCATGAAAAACACCACTGTCCCTGTTCAATGACTTTGATTTGACTTTGATCTGTTTTAAAAGCGGGAGACACTGAAATGAAGGCTCTGTTATGAGCACCTACACTCAAAGAAACAATAAATGGCCATTGCATAAGCAGGGCAAGGAAGCTTTAGGGAAAGAGCCCAGAAAATGAATGGATTCTTCAAATTCTTTCCAAGAATTTCCAAGAGACACCACCATCATTCCTATTTCAAGATTAAAGCAGATAGAATTGGCTCCATCCTATGGCAAGATAAGACAAGATAGCAAATACTAGAAAGAGATAGCAAATACTAGAAAGAGATAGCAGCTATTTACTGCAATGCATTCCATGGTCTGATCTTCTCTCATCATTGAGAATTAGTCTGCTGATCCCAGGTGTGGTATCTTTATCAGTCTTGAATAAAATTCAGCAGCTAGTTCAGAAAAAGTTTAGCGGTGAAATGGCCTCGTGGGATTTTGTTCAATTCTTTTTACATGCAAAATATTTTAGGATGGTCCTGAAAGTAAGGTATAAGGATATTCATCATATTTTTTTAACCTGTAAGTTTCTCTGTCTTTTCTTTTTGAATAGGATTTGAGGGTAATTTCAAATCCTTCCTAAAGGGATTGGCCTAACAGCTCTGAAGTTACCTACATTATTTTATTGTATCCAGATCTTGGACTTGCCTAAACTATAGGGTGAGAATATTTTTCAGGGAACGCCACAATGTTCTGGAGGCCTTTAAAATATATATATATGCAGTGATATAACAATAATTACTAACTGCTGCCATGCTAGACAGGGTGCTTGCTACATTAGAGGGGGGAAATGAGAATATGTAGAAGGAGAAAAATCTCTATACCTTCTCATTAACGCTGCAGTTCTGTAAGTATGAAACTAATGGGCCATGGAAATCATGTGGAAATGAGCATTTAAAAAAGAGATCGCGTGAAACAGGAAAGTTCAGGAGTTCTCATATTACATCTTTCTCTAAAATTGTATGAGCCTTTTCTCTTTGCTAATTCTCTTTTCAGATTTTATTCTCTCAAAGAGTTTTCATTTGCTACTGGCCTCCCCAAGTGCCAGCATTTTCTTGAAACAGTTCTCTAAGCTGCTGCATGGCTATAAGAGGATAAACAAAAGAAAGGCTTTTTGGAGCTGACCTAATCTAGCCTGCTTCTCCTGGTAGGCAAAAAGACTTGAGGAGCCCTTGAATGCAAGCCTTCTCTCCTATTATGCTATCTTAGTGTTCAGTAAAAATAACCAGTCTTCAAGTAAGATGTAATATAGGAATGAACCAGGCCAAATTACCTACTGGATAAATCTCTCATCTCTGAGATATAAACCCACAGGGAGCCCAGAATCTACTGAATGCAGATTAATTATTTTGGCAGATCCGAGAAAGGGGACTTTGCATATTTAAAGAAGTCTTTTTAAATGGATTGCTTAATCTAGACCAGTGGTTCCCAACCTATTTTTGGCCATGCCCCACTTAAGCATCTCTAAAATCCTGATGCCCCCCCTCCATGACATATAATCCTTACTTTACTCAAAAAGTGAATTCAATTTACATGAAGGAAGCCTAAAAGGCCATTAACTTGTTTTAAACAAGGTTCAAACTTCCCCCATTAAAAATCAAATTGACCCCCTGTGGAGTGTGGGCCCCATGTTGAGAACCACTGATTTAGACCAAGCAAACCTGTTTTCAATTCTATATTGTCCAAAATTCATTGACTAAAATTCATTAAGTTTCCATTATTTCCTTGGGAAGCTAATGCAACTTTGAACCTGTCCCCTAAATTCATCTAATAAAAGAAAATTCTTATTTTGTTCTGCTAGTGTCATTTTAAAGGATTTGTCTCTATGTATATTTGTGCATTTGATTTCCCAAGAGTACCTCCAAAATCAAAAGATTTTTAAGAATACAAACTATTTAACTGGAATTAAATCTAAGTTATACATTTCAATTCTTCATTACAATTTATTTTATCTTATTATAATTTATTTAAAGGCAGGTTGGACAAATCATTGGCTCACTCAAACAAAATTTTAAATCAGAACTTAGAAAACTATTTTTAACAAGCCAGAATGGCTTGAATCAGAATCCAGATGCAAATAATTATTGATATGCAAATACATTATTATTATTATTATTATTATTATTATTATTATTATTATTATTATTATTATTATTATTATTATTATTATTATTATTATTATTATTATTATTATTATTATTAAATTCAAACATACCTAATTCAGCTGTCTCCTATTTTTGTCCACAACAAACCTGTCAGGAGAGTTGGGCTGAGAGAGAATGGATCCAGTCAATTTTCATGCCAAAGGGAACCTAGAATTCACCATTCCTGGTTGCTAGACAAAAAACTTCACCAGTACACACAACAGAGTCTCCATATATCACATTAAGTAAATAACAAATACCAAAAAATCACTATTTATGACCTAATATTTTGTTGTGATTGTTGTTAAATCATTGGGATTCAGAAATCTTTGCCTTTCTGTCTGATACTGAAGAAGAAACTAATTTACCATCTGAGCATCTCTATTGAAAATATGTTAAATCTGACCATTAAGAATCTTGCACATGTGATACTTTTAACTAGATAAAATTAAAGCTTGGGTAACATTAGGAGACATTCAAAAGCTTAAATATTTGGGGTCATTGCTGCTGTCTCAACTTGGTTGTTTTCTTGTAGATGTTTCATTACCAAGTAAACAACATCATCATCAGTTGGGTCATGAACCATCCTCAAAAAAACAACCAAGCTCAGAGATCTCCAATGATCCCACAGTTCAACCCTGAGCTATACATATTCTCTTCTATTGATTAAGCATTTGCATGTTAATATAATACAGCATGTGTGTGTGTGTGTATGTATTTTGTATTTGTGCTGATAAATAAATAAAGGGAGACTTTATTTAACGCAATACATACATACATACACACACACACACACACACACACACACACATACATACAGGTCTTGGCATATTCAATATCTTGGTGACGAGGTCCCACTCGTCATCTTCAGGCTGGTGCCTTTGGCTTCGTGCTTGTGCAAGCAAAGCTGCCGTTTTTCTATAAATATAGGTGTGTGTGTGTGTGTGGAATGTTGGCTTTGTTGCTTTAAATGGATTGGTTGGCTGTATTGTCACATCTTGATTGGTTGATGGAATTGATGTTTGGTGAGGGTGATTGGTGATGGTGTTCTGTGTTATTCTGAGTCCAGTGTTGGTTTTTGTGGCTGGGACTCATTTATTAACTAGGGCTAGTTTCCAGATGTCTGGTAGGCGGGAGGTATCATCATGTTTATTCATGTTGTGGGGGTGTTTCTCTATTTCAATAGCTTCCATAATTATTCTCTTGTTGAAGTGTTCAGTTTTGGAGATTAATTTGGTTACTTCAAAATCAATTTCATGTCCTGTTGCTTTAAGGTGCTGGAAAAGAGAGGAAGTTTTTTTTTTCCTGTCTGTTCTTGTGTTCTGTGATGCATGCATTTATTCTCCTATTAGTTTGTCCAATGTATGTGGCTGGGCAGATTTTGCATGGTATTTCATAGACTCCTTGGTTTTCTAGCTGGAGCTTGTCTTTGGGGTTTCTTAAGATGTTGGCTATTTTTTGGTCAGTGCCGAAGGCTGTCTTGATATTGTGTTTATGGAGAATGTTGCTGATTTTATCTGTGGTGCCTTTGATGTAAGGGAGGATGGCGATGCCATTGTCTTGTTCTGTGTCTTGGTTCTTGGGGGGGTGTCTCCCTTTGGATTAGGTTGGTAATTGTGGTTTTTTTGAATCCGTTGGAAATTAATACGTTTGTGAGGGTGTGTAATTCAGTTTTCAGGTGGTCTTTGTCAGCTAGGCATTTGGTTCTGGAGATGAGGGTCTTGGCTATGGAGTGATGGGATTGTGCTTTTAAGTAGCGGTTGGTGTTTTTTTTTTGGGGGGGGGGTAAATGGTGTGGGACCCATTGGGGTTTTTGTAGATTAGGACATCCAGAAAGGGAAGTTCGTTGTTAGCTTCTATTTCCATAGTAAATTGTATTTTGGGGTGTAGGCTGTTGAGATGTGTGAGGAAGTTGTCCAGTTTTTCTTTCCCATGTGGCCAAATTATGAAAGTGTCATCTACATATCTAAGCCAGAGTTTGGATTTGTGTTCAGATTTATCTAAAGCATTGGTTTTAAAGTGTTCCATGTATAGGTTTGCGATGACGGGTGATAGGGGTGATCTCATAGGTGCTCCTTCTATCTTTGTCCATTGTGGATGAAGTATGTGTTGGTTAGGCAGTGGTTGGTCAGATCTAGGATGTGCTTGGGGGCTGTATTTGTTTTGGGTAGCTGTCAAGGCTTCTTTAATAGGCACTTGGGTGAAGTGGGATATGACATCGATGCTCATGAATAGGTCGCTTGGTTGTAGGTTTTGTTTCTTTATTGTTTCTATGAAGTGGATTGAGTTTTGTACGTGTGAGGTGATGGATTCTGTGTAGGGCTGAAGTTGTTTGGCAAGAAATTTGGCAAGATTCTGTAGAGGTGAGCCTATGGAGCTGACTATGGGTCTGAGAGGTGATCCTTCTTTGTGTATCTTGGGGAGGCCATAGAGCTTGGGGCATCTGGATGATTTTTCTCTGGGGATGATTCTTTGCTGGATCTCTTCACTGATGCCTCTGCCATCAGTGAAGAGATCCAGCAAAAAATATTCCCTACTTAACCGCTACTTAAACGCACAATCCCATCACCACCCTGCACAGATCAACTCCGTAGCCAAAACCTTCATCTCCAGAACCAAACACCTAGCCGACAAAGACCACCTGAAAACTGAATTACACACCCTCACAAACGTATTAATTTCCAACGGATTCCAAAAAAACACAATTACCAACCTAATCCAAAGGGAGATACCCTCCAAAAACCGAGACACAGAACAGGACAACGGCATTGCCCTCCTCCCTTACATCAAAGGCATTACAGATAAAATCAGCAAAATTCTCCACAAATACAATATCAAGACAGCACTGACCAAAAAATAGCCAACATCTTAAGAAACCCCATAGACAAGATCCAGCTAGAAAACCAAGGTGTCTATGAAATACCATGCAAAATCTGCCCAGCCATGTACATTGTCAAACTAATAGGAGAATAAATGCACACATTGCAGAACACAAGAATGCAGTCAGAAAAGAAGAAAAAACTTCCTCCCTTTTCCAGCACCTTAAAGCTACAGGACTTGAAATCAATTTTGAAGGAACCAGGTTAATCTCCAAAACAGAACACTTCAACAAGAGAATAATTATGGAAGCCATCGAAATAGAGAAACACACCCACAACATGAATAAACATAATATCTCCTGCCTACCAGATATCTGGAAACTAGACCTAGTCAATAAATGAGTCCCAGTCACAAAAACCGACATAGGACCCAGAACAACACCCTCACCATCACCAATCACCCTCACCAAACATCAATTCCATCAACCAATCAAGATGTGGCAACACAGCCAACCAATCCGTTTAAAGCAACAAAGCCAACATTCCACACACACACACACCTATATTTATAATATAGTAATATAGTATACAAATGTAGAATGACATAGTCAAGAATCTTACTCCAAAACTGGAACCTTCGGAGAAGTAGGAAGTGAATTCCATTTCTGCCAATGAAGCCAACAATCTCAGACTTAGAAATATAAATGAAGTTTTATTCCAAATTCCTCCTTTGCGGAAGAGTGCCAGTACTTCTTTTTATCCAAAGCAACTTTGCCAGAAGACAGAAATCTAAAGCAGTAGATTATTGGGATGTGAGCAATTCAGAAAGAGTTTCTTTGAACTAAGAGGTCAAATGAGCAGTGTCAACAGAGAACTACAGATCTGTCACCTAGAAGTTGAAAGATGTGTTGTTGCTTTAAAGGCTGGCAAGAGCAGTGTCTCACCCACTGATAGATTCAAGCATTCCATACTGACTTTAGTAAGTACTGGAATAACATCTCAGTATGGGAAGAAGTTGCAATCAAAATAGTAATAGGGAAGCAGGGACTGAAGATCCTTGGGAATATAAAAAAGGCATACCCTATAAAGAAAATGGATGTTCTACCTACTGATAGTAAAATTGTATTGTACTATATTATGGTCCAACTTTCACTGAGAGAAACATTATTATTTTTCTATTGACTTCCTATAGGCAGTGTTTCTACAATTAAAGCTATAGCAGAAAATTTCAATCAGCTCATTGGTTTTTTGATGATCACACTTGTTTAGCTTCCTCTCTCCTTCCTTCCTTCCTTCCTTCCTTCCTTCCTTCCTTCCTTCCTTCATTCATTCCTTCCTTCCTTCCTTCCTTCTGTTGATTCCTGACAATTGCCTTTATAAGTCCTTGCAGTTTTGTTGGCAAATTGTCATTGTCTTTTTCCTAGGGCTGAAAGAGAATGACTGGCCTAAGGTCACCCAACTGATTTTGTACCTAAGGCAGGACTAGAAACGTATATTCTCCTAGTTTCTAGCTTGATGCCTTGATCACTATAATAAACTGGCTCTCTTATAATGGTGCATGATTAATAAAAGACATGTAACCCCTTCTGATTCAGACAATCTATAAACTGTTTTTGAGAAATTAGAAATGAAACCCTTAAGATATATAGAGAGCTACCATATTTTGATTGCAGAAATCTCAACGGCCAGTACATGACAGCGAAGAGTTGTATATCTTTTTACTGCCGTCTATTGCGTCATTGAGATATTTGCAGTATGAATATTTCCCCTCCATGGCATTCAAAATAATAGCAACAGTAATAGCCTGTACTAAATATAAAGTTTTCTTAATTATTTTAGCAACAGAATTTGAAAGAAACACACAAATGAATTGGTTGTATAATTCCATCAAAATAAGACATAAATATGTATAACTGTTATACGCATATGTATATGTACTGTTTCTAACCCACAGACAGTAATCAGGAACGCCTTTATAAGCAAATCCATTTATGAGAACACTTGCATTCTTCGAGAAGCAGCTTAAAGACATTTCTCATGGTAATGAAAACAACTGCAACTAAAGAGGTCTGTGTCCCACACTTTTGGGGAAGAGTTAATTATAAAAAATAAAAATGGACACAGTGCTCGGGGGAAGCTGTATACCTTAGGTTCCAATTACAGTTGAGACACTGTATCAAATTGATGCAGATTTTCTAAGTGACTTCCAGGTAATTATAGCAAAAGCTTCTAACATAATGATTTCCAATTATGGGTTTTCCCCCAATGGAACCATAGATAGAGGACTTGAGTTTAGTCAATTAAATCTTCTGGTTCAAAGGGAGAGAAGTCATCAAAGTGGCAACAACGGGATTAGAATTCCTACAAGACCCCACAATAATAATATCAGATTCCCAAATCAATTTAACTCAGATCTGGTGACAATATCACATCTCCTGAGATTTTGGCATTCTTGCCTGAGATCCCGGGATCTTTGCTATATTCTTTTTTGTCTGTTTGTTTGTATTTCTCCCTTCTTTTCTGCACTTTTTTTTAGTTTGAATTAATTGTTATCCTATTAATTGTAATATTTAATAAGATTACTATTAAAATTACTAAATCTAAATTGATGTTTTTAAGTAGTCAGTGGAGAAATCTATTCTAATTAGCTCAGATTTCTTCTGATCTCAGCCTTCTCATTCTCATGTTAAAGCTAATTTCTGCAAAAAAGGAGATTTTTAAAATCACATTATGAGAGGTATATCCTAGGAGATGAAGTGATAGAAGCAGCACCTGAGGATAACAAAGAGCCTAGTTATTTGGTTGTTTTGATTTAAAACTATGGTTGGATATCTATTAGCAATAAAGATAGGGAAAATTCAGTATATTCTTATCATCCACCAGGCTGTTTAATAAGTTGGCTACACATATCACTGACAAAATTCCTTGTATTTGTTCAGATCTTGACTCAGTTTGGCCATGGGGCAAAGTTTGTTAGTTGATTTGGGATTCTTTTGAGGCTCAAGAACTTGGGCAAAATAGGCAATTTTCTGCAGTATGAGTTCAGCCCTCTGCAGGCTCGATTCCTATCCTATCTTGTTCCTCCAGCTAATCAGAAGAGGAAAAATAGCTGGAAACAGAAGATGAAAGGAAGTAGTAGGAAGTCGTACCCAGTGACGTGCGGTGAGGTTTATGGCTGGTGAGGCTGGTGACATCATCAGGAAGGCGGGGAATGGGACCACGTTTGCAGGAGGATGAGGCAGCCTCAGCCTCCTGCACACGTGGTCCGATTCCCCGCCTTCCTGAGTCGACATGAAGGGGACCGCAGAGCGCGAGCCGCAGGACCGCGGAGCGCGCTGCACGGTCCCCTTCATGTTGACTCAGGAAGGCAGGGAATCGGACCACGTGTGCCTTTTCCCTTTTCCCTTTTTTTTTTCATGATGAGAGTGGTGAGGCTCTGCCTCCCCTGCCTCCCCTGACCGCACGTCCCTAGTCGTACCCATCTCTTTGAAGAAGTCATGTGGAGATCCTCTGTTTGCAACAACTCTATGAAGAACCACTCATGGGTGAGAAGCAGATCCAAGTTTGAGAGCGGCATATTTCTCCCTCTTTTCTTACCTGTCATGAACATATATAGGCAAAAGATTTTAGGTCCAGTGTAGTCAAAATTCATCCGCTCCTTCATTCCAATGTATCTGGACTCATGACTCCTGCCAGAACATCAGGTAGAGGCAGTTGGTTAGGGAAGGGGCTTTGCCCAGTTGCACCTTGTATACCAGTTGCACCCCTTCATCCTGTACCAAGAATTAGTAAAGAATTCACATGCTTGTTATTTTAAATTATATCACTGCAACGTGTCCAACCTTGAAAAACTACTCAGAAATGTCAGATGTTACACAACGTAGCAATTCATATCCTAGCCCTGGGGCAATACAGTAGATTGACACCAACATGTGTTGGTTAGCAATTGATGTTGGGATATCATTCAAAGTGCTGGACATTCCTATAAAGCCTTCCATGGTTTAGCTCTAAGCCAATGGTTCCCAACCCAAGTTTTAAATTTAAATTCAAAGATTAATTTCCTAATAAATGCCATAAAGTTGGCAAGTTTGAAAAACACTGGTCCAGGAAAAGTACCATCTAGTCCAGTGATGGCGAACGTTTTTTGGCTCGCGTGCCACAAGTGGGGGAAGCGCAGGGGGGTCGAGTGCGGGTGTGCCGCACCCATAATGCAACACGCGGCCCCCCAGTGCGCATGCGCACATAATGCGCAACCCCCCCATTTTTACATGCTTTTTTCACCCTCCCCAGGCTCCAGGGGCTTTATAGGAAAGGAGCCTCCCCTAACCCCCCGGAGGCCCTCCGGAGGCTTCAGGGACTGTCCGGAGGCTTCCCTGAAGCCTTCGGAGCACTTAAAACCACCCTCCGTGCAAACCGGAAGTCACTTCCGGTTTGCTCGGAGGGTGGTTTTAAGCGCTCCGAAGGCGTCAGGGAAGCCTCCGGACGGTCCCTGAAGCCTTCGGAACGCTTAAAATGACCCTCCGAGCAACCCGGAAGTCACTTCCGGTTTGCTCGGAGGGTGGTTTTAAGCTTTCCAAAGGCTTCTGGGACAGTCCCTAAAGCCTCCGGGGGGCGGGGGGGCTCTTTTCGCCCTCCCCAGGCTCCTATAAAGCCTCTGGAGCCTGGGGAAGGCAAAAAATAGCTTTTAAAAAGGTGAACTCAGCTGGCCAGCGCGCGCATATACGCTGGCCAGCTGGCAGGGCAGCGCCTCGCGTGCCCTGACAAATGGCTCTGCGTGCCACTTGTGGCATGCGTGCCATAGGTTCACCATCACTAGTCTAAAAGGAAAATATTCAATCCATAGTAGGATTATCATGAATCCAGAGTGGGCTTTGCCATCTCTGTGGAATATGTTGCACTCCCAAAATTCACATGATCCCCACATTGCCAAGTTACTTCAGAAACTTGGTTCTTAAGAGAGAACTTAAAGATTGAGACCTGCAGTGTGGATATCTCTAATCTAATCTACGTTGTTGCCTTTTTTCCTCATTTGTACGCTATAGTTGTAATACTTTGCTATGATTATTTTATGAGTTTAATTTTGAAATTAACCTCCTGGAGTCTCTGGAACAGAGCAGGGTATACATGTTAGCAAATGAATAAATAAACAACCATCTCTTCTTTTTGCTTGCATGATGTGAGAAGGCTCCATATTGCAAAGTGCATGAGGAGTGTGACAGGGATCTAAGATGAAAATTGAAAAAGGTAGAGATAATATCATAACATGTCATAGTAGTAATCATAGAACACAACTAATGGTCTTGTTTTTGAAACAATTCTCTGCATTGGAAACAATCAGCATTTGTTGTCTAAATAAGGCTCACGGTAACAAGTTTGGCATACAATAGTTGTGGATTCTATCTATTGCACATACACCACTCTGTTGCAATTTCAAGATGGCATCAGTTCACAATTAGTGGTAAGGTATTACTACAGAACCAAATGTCCCCTGATCTTAAAACATTTTCTCTAATCATAAATGCCTGGGAAAATATTTGTAGCATACTCCGTAGCAGAAGTATCAGTGGTAGGTTCCTACCGGTTTGGATCGGTTCGACTGAACCAGTAGTGATTTGGCGGCCTGGGTCACTGAACCGACAGTGACCCAGGCCTGCCTCACCCCTAAACTGATTCTCAGGCCAGCACCATCGGAGCTGCCATCTTGTTTTCCAGTTCTTCGCATGCGCAGAACAATTTTAATTGCACCATGCATGCGTGCATGCAAAGCACACACCCAAGCAAACCGGCATGAGTGGTTTTAATACCTGAGGGGGTATTAATCAATTCAGTGGTAATAGTTGGAAATCAAAGTAGAAAAAGAAAACAAATTTAGAGGGCTTGAAATAAATGTTGTATTTTATAAATCCAAAGTTTTAAAATCTCTACTGCCAATATTTTAAGGTTTCAGAATTACTTTCCTTGTCTAGCTTGGTTCTGCTGTGTAGGCAGAAACAAAGCAAGGTCTTTAAATTCAAGTTATGGCGGAGGGGGGAGGAATCAATAGGATAAAACTGAAGATGATACATTGCCTCTCACATTGATTATGTTAAAACTGTTTTCTCAAATTTAGAGTAAGTCTAAGTAACTGACCTGCTTTCAATATTTTCGGGTCCAAGGGAAAACAAAGCAATTTTTTAGCATTTCAATTCTTTGGCTGCAATTTGTCTGCATTTTCTAAATGCCACTCAGCGAAGTAGACTTATTAATAGAGCTCCATCTTCTGGTAGCTCTTAAAACGTTTATAGGTTTATACAGTAGATTTAAAAGAGAACTCTTGAAATCATTTGGGAACATAATGAGAAATTGATTTTTCATTGACAAGTGTTTTTCAACTAATGGCCACATACAATAATTCCCATACTTTTGGTACTTTTACTTGATCTTTAATTTATTGGAATTATTGAATTAAAATTCATCCATGCATACATACATACATATCAAGTAATTCTCTTTCAGGGTAAGCAATATTACTCAAAGTTAAGGAAAGATATAATGAATGGTAAGCAAAAAAAAATTAAACATACAATATAAAAAATACAGCTAACTCTAACTCAGTGTTTCTCAACATCAGCAGCTTTAAGAAGTGTGGACCTCAACTCTGCAGAATTCCCCAATTAGCATGAAAGCACTGCATTATAATTTATATTAATTATAATTAGATTAATTATCATTAATAAGGCAGGCATGAGAGCAGAGAAACATTGTTCTCATACCCACCTTGTTAATTATAATTCTCTATTTCTTTCGCTTCTTACAAATCATTTTTGCTTCCATCGAGTCATTATATGACTTCAAACGTTGCCTTTTGTTCTTTAAACTTCTCACCTTTCTATTTTTCAGCCTTTCTTCAATGCCATTCAAGAACAATTCTCACTTGTATTCTTTTTTCTCAGCCTATTATTCCTTCTTCTTTCTGTACTCTGAGTGTATGCATTTACCTTGTAGTTGATGGGATGTGGATAAGAATATGTTGGGTTGTAAATTAATCTCTAATCTAGAGAACCTTCTTGCCCTTCTGGCTCAACCGTAGTTTATCCTTTTCCTCCTGACAGTCCTTTTTTAAATTGTATTATTATTTTGGGGTATTTTAATGACTAATTTAATTTTTATTATTATTAATGTAATGTATTTTTAATTATTACCTCTTCCATGCATGTATGTATATGTATGTATATGTGTGTATTCTTATGTTTATATGTATGTATGTATATTTTATTGTACGCCGCCCCGAGTCCCTTGCGGAGAGGGTGCGGCTAACAAATTAAATTTCTATTTCTATTTCTATATAATAGTATGAGCTTGCTTTGAGTAAAACTAGTTGTAGAAAGTGTCGTTGAGTTAAGTGTCATTACAACAGTGCTGGGCTGCTAATTGCTTTTACATATTAGAAAATAAAGAACAGAGTTTCCATTTTAAAAACTTTTAGCAAGTCATTTACAAGCTACATTACAGACCACATTCTTCTCCCCTTCCACAGCATAAGTATACTTTTGCTAGAAATGGGGGAAATAGTCCTAAAGAGACACCAATTATATGTATTTCTAATCTAGAAATATAATAGTATGAGCTTGCTTTGAGTAAAACTAGTTGTATTTGGTTGTATTTGTGAATATTGGCTAAACTGTGCCATCATTAACAAATGCCATCTTTACTATGAAAGCTTGATAACACATAAATACTGCCTCTGGCATGGGTACCATTAAAGAACATTTGTATCTTCTCAATTTAACAATTAATTTTAAACTAAACAATAAACAGGACACATAAACCTAATCTTTCATTAGCCAAAAAGTGTACAATTTTTTCAGAAGGTGAATGATTAAGCTTATTTATACATTTGCTTATAAATCTACAGAATGCCCACTCACTACATTAATCAATTTCAGTTCTCCCTAAGGGAAAAATAAAGTAACATTTAGGGATATTTTTATATTAAAATTATGTGGAACATTAATACATTGGACACTACATGTTGACATGATGTTACCTTTAAAATGAATACCAAAGTCAAATCTGAAGCATATACAGTATAGGGAATTCCCTTTACCAAATCATATGACCAGTTCAGAAGAGCTTGATTCCAAGCATAGCACAAAAAACCCCTCATCCTGGCAAATTGTTTATATTTCTCTTATCTTCTTCATCTTGCCTTCATTTTGGCCTTGATTTTGACTGAGACAGGCTTAAATAATTTCTAGCTATACTAGTATTAAAGTAATGTTTTTCCACTTATTCTGATATAACTAAAGTTACAAAGGTGAATAAAATCTGTTAAGCATTGTCTAACTGGAGAGATTTTGGGAAACTGGAAATGATTGGAAACAGAAACATTTATTGCTACAATCCTCATCTTGTTTAATCAACTGAAGCAATATTAAAAAATACTGTTGGCCCAAATCATCAGAACTGAACATCAAATCTACTGCAGCCTATTGTATAATTTTATCTCAGATGGCAGTCTTTACTGACTTTCTCCTTGGGCTGTTTTGTTTGGCTCAGATATTGGGTTTAAAATCACAAAAATTAAATTAAATAAATGCCTTTCAAATGCAAAAAAAATAGAATATTTCAAGTCACTCTAACAGAGAGAACGACTGTGGGCTTCTTCACAGATGGAACAAAAAAGGCGATTTATCATCAGATCTAACCTTTCTATTGCATATTTTGAACTCTTATTCTCTGGAATGTGTCAATAAGGCTAATGTCATGCCTAGATTAGCCTGAATATTAATCTGCATCACAAATTCATCTCTTTCTATTTTTTGTTTCACTTTGAAAATGGTTTCTTACTCAAATAATAAATGAGAGGCTTATAGATTATTTAAGCTTCATGCATGAAAAATAGTGTATTTGGGAAACTGAAAAGGTGCAGTGAGATGTGAATACATCAAGTTATCTCTTTCTGATCCTTACCACCCTTCTAACTCTAAAGTTTAAAAAAGTGTTACTGAGTAGATAAGACTGCAACTAAACCATCTTATGCTCTCCCCAATTCTTCTGTATCATCCAGTAATGCAAGCCCCATTTTATATTTACTGTTGTTGTTTTTGTTGTTGTTGTTTTTGCCTTTGCAGGTGGCAGCTCATGATACAGAATTGGAGAAAGAAATTCAGAACATAACGATGCCATTTTATGAATTTTGTAGGAGAGACAAAAGAGAGATACTGTTACCCTGTTGTGAACAATAATATTATCTAATGAGCCGTTATAGCCTGAAAGAGTAGATAAAATATACACTATACTTAGGTATAAGCAGTGTAGTGATGGGTGAATTTTTCCTGTTCAGAGCTTGGTTGAGGAATACATGTTTAGCATTACACATGGACTACTTCATGGACTCTAATTCTGATTAAGGGAGAATTGTCTAGTTGAGCCAAGTTTTGAGGGAAGACGTAACTGAAGGCAGATTCCAGGGAAAAGGAATTCATTTCCAGCTGAAAAATTAACAGTTTGCGTATGTTAGTAAATGCAAAAGTTTGCGCTCCCTGTTCCTTCCAGAAACACTGTGTAGAAGTAATGAAGATGACCTACTAGAAATTTTCAGGAACTATTGTTAAGGCACAAAGAATTGAAGCATTTTTTAGGCTAAGAAAAAGAAGATAACTGTTAGATTCGGGCAACGAGAGAACAGACTCCAGACGATAGTGACAACAACAGCTCTTTATTTAGTAGTAGTGATCCAGCTTGCTATGGGGTCGAGTAGCTCCCCTTTTATAGGGATCTGGCAGACCTCCCATCCAATCAGAACAACCCCTTGTTCCCGCCCTAGTGGCGGACCTGAGTGGAGACTACAGCAGTTTATGCTAATATCTAACAATAACATTTAGAAAAGACTCTGGAAGTTGGAGTATAAAAATGAGGAAGTGCAGCATGATCAGTATTGCAAGATTCTATTATTATAGCCAATCTCAATAAAAAGTAACTTTAATTTTCTGATGGGAATTATTTCCTGGGCTGGTCTGTCTAAAAAGGTTGACACACATTTCCCTGTCCAATTTAGAATGAAGTTGAAAAACCACAGTGTTTTGCAAAACAAAAACACAAAATCGCAGACTACAGGAACCATTTGTGGTTAAATTTGAGATGCAGACAACACAAACTCATTAATGTAACCCATTGTCCACTCAGAATTGAAGAAGCTTCTTGGATGGGAAGTGAAACATCTTCAAAGAAAAACAATAAAGTCCAGTTGTCTCCTGAAAAAGCACCTTTGGGAGAAAAATCACAAAGAATAGTTTATTCATGTCCCATTTATATTATCTATGGCTGAAGATAGCATGCATGTATTTGATCTGAACAAAAGATTCATGCATCCTGGAAAATTCAATTTTCCTTGTTCTATGCCAATTTCTTAGCTAATTCTCCAGCACTACCTTATGGAAGATAAGTTATATCTACCACATTTGCCCTGCTAACTCTGAAGTGATGAAATATATCATTCTAACTAGCTACAAATGAGAATAAGTGTAGCTGCTGAATTGCAGAGTTCTTGGTCATGTCTGAGCTTGCTTGTTTGCTTGAAGACATTACCCAACTAGGTAAAATCATCATTCACAACCAAACTCTGACAGCACCAAGAACTCCATAGTAACTAACCTACTGTAATATAAATTGAGGAAAGGCTATTATGTTTTCCTTCACCTAAAGCAGAAATGTCTTGGAATAGATCTGATGTTGCAGCAGTATTTAAAACTTGGGAGGAAGATCTTTACTAGGACTTCTTTTCCATACCTATTAGGTATATTTTACCTTATGTCACAATAAATATTCTACTATAAAGGGAAAATGACTGAAAATATTTATTTTTCTCTTTTAAACATTGGAGACAGATGCTGGACTCCAAAGGAGGGTGAAGAAGGAGCGTGCAAAAATTGGCTTGAAACTCAACATTAAGAAAACAAAGATCATAGTAACTGGCCCTCTCCATTCCTGGCAAATAGATGGGGAAGAAATGGAGGTAGTGACAGATTTTATTTTCCTAGGCTCCAAGATCACCGCAGATGGGGACTGCAGCCAAGAAATTAAAAGATGCTTGCTTCAGGGAAGGAAAGCTATGGCAAATCTAGACACCATACTAAAAAGCAAATACATCAACCTGCCAACAAAGTGTGTATAGTCAATGCTATGATTTTCCCATTTGCAATGTATGGCTGTGAAAGTTGAACCATAAGGAAGGCTGAATGCCAAAGAATTGAGGCCTTTGAACTATGGTGCTGGAGAAGACTCCTGCAAGTCCTTGGACTGCAAGGCGATCAAACTGGTCAGTCCTAGAGAAGATCAACCCTGACTGCTCTTTAGAAGGCCAGATCTTGAAGATGAAACTCAAACACTTTGGCCACCTAATGAGAAGGAAGGACTCATTGCTGGCAAAAGAAGGGGTTAGCAGAGAATGAGGTGGCTGGATGGAGTGACTAAAGCAGTAGGCATGAGCTTAAATGGACTCCAGAGGATGATAGAGGACAGGAAGGCCTAGAGGAACGTTGTCCATGGGGTCGCGATGGGTTGGACATGACTTCACAGCTAACAACAATAACAACAAAGGTTTACCTGGTTTGGGGGTGGGGGTGATGTATATTTTCTGTCATTCAATATTCTAATCCAGGGAATTGTGTATTTCAGCACAGCTTGATAACACATAAATGTGCCAAATGAGTCAGAAAATAGTTTCCTGAACTGATTCAAGAAAGAGCTGCTGTGGCCTTAAACGTAACCCTGAGGAACATACTGTAGGTGCACAAAAAGGTTCCAAATTGGAGAAAAATGAAGATGTCAGAAGGACATATGCTGAAAATGTAATTGAACCATCCGAACTCTACCAGGGTGAAGAAAGATTTCCCCAACCAACTTCCACTGCTTCACTGACTGAATACAAATATGGCTGCCTGAAGACAGACAATTTGGTATCAAAACAATTAGTTTGAAATTATATTAGGAGTAATTAGTATTTGTAGAGTTCCAGGCTGATACACTACTGCAGAAGATGTAAATTATTCTTGATTTTGTAACTGTGAATTTAAGCTATTTGATGATAACAATGCTATATAAAAGAAGTTTTCTGGTTGATCCCCTAGCTTTTTATTCCAATACATTTGTTGTGCTATGATATCGTGTAGGCATCCCACCCCCCCACCCCCCAGAAATAAAGTATTGTACATGGAGGCATCAGTAATCAACCATTTTGTGATGCTTGTTCTGTCTTTTGCTCATAAATAAACATTCAAGTTTGGATCCAAATTTTTCATTATAAATTTGTCCAATTAATTGCAATGGAATTTAAGGCTAACTAATTTGTTCTGGATCCAACACTGAATAATGAAGAGTGGACAGTGTAGGGCTAATACATGTTTTAGCATGTTTAGCATTTAGCTCCCCTGAATGGCAGCTCCAGGCCTCTGAGCTGGCCGGAGCTGACAGTTGCCATATAGTTGCATCTCTAAAGATCCTTCTGTTAAATACTGAAGTTTGCAGATGATACAACTGTCATTGGTTTCATTTGAGCCAATGCGGACTCTGCAGATAGAGGTAGGTTGAATAACTGGCCTTGTGGTGCAACCAGAATAATCTGGAGCTGAACATGCTTAAAATTATATTGATGAAGTGGATTTTAGCAGCAGTCCTCCTATTCTACCACAACTTACTATATTTGACAGCACAGTATATCAATAGTAGAATTCTTCAAGTTTTTGGGTTCTACAGTCTCCCAGGAATTGAATTCGCAACTAACATAAGAACCATCTTTTAAAAAGCACAACAAAGAATGTTCTTCCTATGTCAACTTAGGAGGTTCAGACTGGCCCAGGATCTGTTGATATAGTTCTACAGAGGAATTACTGAATCTGTCATTTGTACTTCTATAACTGTCTGGTTTGGTTCAGCAACTAAACAGAATACGTACAGACTCCAACTCATAGTTAGGACTGCAGAAAAAACACTTGCAACCCAGCGTACCTTCCAAAGAAGACCTGTATATTATACGGGTCAGAAGGAGGGCTGAGAAAATAACTACAGACTCCTCACATCTTGGACCTAAACGGTTTCAACTCCTCCTCTTGGGACACTGCTATTTTTTATTTTTTAAAAAAATTATATAATCTAGTGATCATTTTTCCTCCCATTCCTAGTAATATTTTATCTAATTCCATTTGTTTCTCATATATTCCGTATTGTTCCCAGTCTTTTTTACATTTTGTTTTAATTTATAGGTAGGGCCACCATTCCATATTTATTCCCTGTGCTTTCAGGGAAAGTACTGATTTTAGTTCTCCTTTTTTCGTCTGAGAGCTCTGCATATCTTACCATTTTACTGAGGTCTATAGTATTTGGATATGTCATTGCCTCCATGATTGATAACCAGATCAGGATTTTCAGTTAGTGGGTTTTTTTTTAAAAAAAATTTCCCAGACACTAAGCAGGGCATCCCTTACTATACGTCTCTGAAAGTAGGAATGAGATTTATTCTTTCCCTCCCCGAGGAAGCAGTGCCAGCCTATTTGGAGATCATGTCCTTCTAACATAAGGATTCTTTTATTTTTTTAGTTGGATCCAGTCCATAGTAATAATCATTATTATGATTATTATTACTTTGTTGCTTTGCACGTACATTGAGAGCTTCTGAATTAGAAACAAATTGCTTGTGGGTCTAATCACACTTTGGCCAAATCAAGTTGTTCTGTTCTGTTCTGTTCTGTTCTGTTCTGTTCTGTTCTGTTCTGCCCTGCCCTACCTACTCTACCCTATCCTACCCTATCCTATCCTATCCTATCCTATCGCTGCATACTTGCAATAGATAGCATGAATGCCCCCCACAACTGCAATGTAACTTTGTGGGAAATGTGCTTGTGACCAGTTATGTGGCCAGCCTCACATAGCAAGAATCAACTTTATTCCTTAGAATATAAAATAATGCATACCCATTAAATTGAAGACTGTCATGATTGAATGTTCCATCTAAAAATTGCCAATTACAAAAATTGAATGGATGTACCTCAAACATTGCAATTTGTCAACTTATTTTTGATAACTATGTATTATTTTTAAAGATGCAACTGCAACAAAGCCAAGCAAAAAAGAAGACCCAAAGATTTATTTTGTACTTTAATATGAAGCTATTGGCAGAATATTGGTGTTGGTTTATTCTGCAAGAGCAAAAAGCACAACTGGGTTCATCCCTGAAGGCCACACAGTATGGATTTTGTAATACCAACAATATGAACGTTGTAGTATTTTATACTTGCTAACTAACAAGGTTTTATTGTACTTTGATTTGACTTATTTTTCTTCCTTTTAAATGCTGTTAACAGTATATCAAACCATTGCAGACTGGAATATAGCAATATTTTTACTATGTTATTAAAGAAAGACTTCATGATACTTTCTAATATTCCTAAGCTGCAAGATAAACTATCTTTACTCCAGATCAGGATAGGCTATGAACATATTTGTCTTAACAATATGTTTGTAGTTTGTCTACTGATAAAATACAGAACGCTTTAGTGTTGATTGACATCTGGTTTCTCTCTTCATGGACTCTAAGTAACTTTATGACATTTTTCCTCATTAACATCCTATGTTTTACGACCACAGGCTCATTAGAGCTCATTTGAATGAATATGTGTAGTATTATATGATTAACTTCATGTAGCTGATTTCCTATGCAAAAGGGAGGATGCTTTTGTCCTATCCAATCAACTTTCCTTTTATATTTTCCTTTGGTGTATATATTATAAAGGAAGAATGGAAGTTGAGGCTTGGGGTTCCCTCTTTGAATGACAGGAATCTTTTTTATCAGAACATTCTGGATAAATCATAATAAAATGATATTCCTGCCCTAGATTTGCTTTATAAGTTTCTATCAGGGGTGGAAATCTACCGATTCAGCCTGGTTCAGGTGAACCAGTAGCTCTGAAGATCAGCTGAAAGTGGACCAGTTCATTCTGACCTTCAGGTGGGCCCAGCCACCTGCCCCTGGGCGAGACTTACCTATATTTCCTTGGTTTTTTTAGCCCAGCTGATAGGTGTGGCAGAGTGGATTGCCATACCCCAGCTGTTTTCTTTGAACTGCACATGCAAGCACATGCAGCAGACATTAGGCATGTTAGACGCATGCGTGAGCAAAGTGCACGCTCAGCGAATCAGTTATGAAACCAGTAGAATCATACCCTGGGTTCTATGCATGCTGAGGCAGAAGTGTAGGGCCAGATTTGGCTATCACACCCAAGAAAACCTTCTACATAGTATGTAATATATGATGTCTAAAGTAGAGTTGCACAGGTTACAGTTCTTGACTAAATATAATACCCAACCAAATACTAAGAGCTACAGTGTGTTTCAGAACTATTGTATTCAATTTTATTATGGCTAAAAGAGTCATCATTAACATGTTAAATTTAAATTGGTTGTGTATCAACAAATGTTAGTTTTTTAGCATCAACATGCAAAGTAATAATATGGATGGAATATTATGGAGATAGGGAGGGTAGCTTATTTTTTAATTTTCCTTTTCCTCTTAGAATAAAAAGCGCCACATCAGAGCAAATCTCCAAGGGAATCCTGCCCAAGATTCTGCATAATAACGATGTAATGTGTAATATCTAACAATAGGGCTAAACATCTTGACTTTTCCTGTTTGGGTAAATAGAATGTAGCATTAAATTACGTGTTACTTTTCTCAAAGTAAACAGACCATTACAGGTTTGATATCATATCCTTAACCTCAAACATAGGTTAACCAGAGTGTGTGTGTGTGTGTGTGTGTGTGTGTGTGTGTGTGTACTTGTGGTGACTGCAGCTGCCAGCAGTTCGGCAGATTGATTCTCTTTTTAAAAAAAGTTTTTTTTTATTTTTAATCTCTCACATATGGTTACAGGCATACATTCACATAGTTATAATTCTTATTTATATTTATCACTTTTACATATTTGTTTTTCCATATAAAAAGTCAAAATATACTTTCTGGGTTGCTTTGTTTACCATCCCATACATCTATTTTCTGTTTTCACCACTCTATTTTTCCTTTCTTTTCTCCCTTCCTCCCTTCTCTACTTTCTTCCTTCCTCCTCTCCTTCCTCTCCCCTTCTTCCCTTGCATCTCCCCTGCTCCTCGCTTCTCCTTCTTCCCCTCCCTACCCTCTCTTTTTCTCTTTCTATCCCTTCCCTTCCTCTCTTCTCCTGTCATCCTTTCTTTTTTTTTCTTTTTTTGTGGCAGATTGATTCTCATTGGCTCAAGGTTGAGTCAGCCTTCTATGATTCTGAGGTTGGTAAAATAAGGACCCAGATGATGGGGCCAATAATCTGACTCTGTAAACCGCATGGAGAGGGCTGTAAAGCACTGTGAAGCATTATATAAGTCTTAAGTGCTATTCCTGTATCATCGTCATCTTAGCCATTGTCTATCCACAGCAGGGTAAAGGCCTCTTCCGCATGTTTTCAATCAATGCGGTCCTGAGCTTTCTTTTGCCAATTGGGCCTGCAATACTTGCTGACATTGTCAATCCATCTTGTTTTAGGTCTCTTTCCTGGATGCTTTTTATCAAGTATATTTGTGTGTGCATGTGTGTGCGCGTGCGTGCGTGCATGTGCTACATTGACTATATTATGGCTTACTATTTGCACACCATGCTAAACTAACCAGATTTTTCAGTTCAATGACTCAATCTTATTTTAGGCTAGTCGTATGTGGTCCTTTATGTGTTAGACTCGACATCATAGCATAGTAAGTTGAATTATAGAAGTTGCATTTCCAACATTTGAAATATACTGGGTTGAGGAATACTCGTTTAGCACTACACATGGACTACTTCATGGATTCTAATTTTGATTAAGGGAGAACTGTCTTGTTGAGCCAAGTTGTGAGGGAAGACATAACTGAAGGCAGATTCCAGGGAAAGGGAATTAATTTCCAGCTGAAAAATTACCAGTTAGCCTATGCTAGTAAATGCAAAGGTTTGCACTCCCTGATCATTCCAGGCACACTGTATAGAAGCAATGAAGATGATCTTGATAAAAATTATCATTGTAAAATTATTCTAAGGCAAAAAGGTTTGAAGCATTTTTAAGCCAAGAGAAACAAGATAATGTTCAGAAATGAAGAAGTGCAGCATAATCAGTATTGCAATATTCTATTATTATAGCCAATAAAAGTGGATTTAATTTTCCAATGGGAATTATTTCCTGGGCTGGTCTATCTAATGAGGTTGACACACTGGCAAACATTGACTTTTGTCTCTAATAATATTGAGACACTCTGTGGCAGTTAGATTCCTTCCTCAGATAGAGAGAATTTAGGCATTTTATCAACTCTTGGTTCCCCCTATAGGGACCATATAATTACAGTCATACTTCTTTCTAATGTAGTTGGGCTTTCATATTCTAAATACTTCAAAAATTGTACAATCAGAACTAACCTTCCAAGAAGTCTGTTGAGAGTTCCCAGAGTTATGTACTTTGCACGAAGACTACCGAATTACTAAAACAGCATAGTAAGGGGTGATGCAATCAAGATAAAAGCTGCAGGAGTCTTTTTTTCTTGTTGAATTCAACAATTATCTGTTGAGGAGGTAGGAATCACAATATCACACCGAAAGAACTGCCAAGAGAAATACTAGGCTTTATAAAAGAAGTTCATCATCAAAGGCTGGTGGCTCAGTAGCTAAGACACTGAGCTTGTTGATCAGAAAGGTCAGCAGTTCGGTGGTTCGAATCCCTAGTATAGGTCTCCTGCATGAGCAGGGGGTTGGACTACATGACCTCCAAGGTCTCTTCCAACTGTGTTACTGTTACTTAGTTGCCAGGCACTGCATCCCTCATAAGCTATTTGCAGCATCCTGATAAAATAGCCATGAAAAGATGGGGGGAATATTTGAAAACACAAAAAATAGAAAAGTGCAGCATTTACTGGAAGGCAATTGATTGGAGATAGATTAGCTAATCAAAGAAAACATATATTTGCAAAGTCCTGTACATTTGGCAAGGAACTGGCAAAAAATATACAAGAAAACCATGTCAGAAAAAGAAAAGTGTGCCATAACTAACATAAATAGCATCCTAACTTCAGCTTGACCTATTGCAGAAGAATCAAGTTGAATACCAGGTCTAGTTACATTCAATTCAATTTTCATAACAGCACTTAAAATTAATGCCATCGAATAGAAAAGGTGCCTGAAAGTTGGAGAAAAAAACAGTTGGACCATGAATACCTGAAAAATTAGTCATTCCCCCCCCCCACATACACACATATACTTCCCAAAATGAGACAAACAATTTGAGAAATAATTTTCATAATAAAAGCAGTCTCCAGTCACATGTAGATCAATGGTTGCAAATAAACACAAAAATATTTCAAGAAATATTCCCAATTTCTCCCATATTGCAATTGTTCTGACCCTTCGGAGTCCATGACATCCTACCAAAAAAGAGACTATAGCCTAATGTTAGGACATGGACTTCAGAGCCAGATTTGCCAGATTCTCTCTAATATCTCTAAATAGAGATAAGAATAATTGCATTAAACCTGTGGAGTTACTGCCAATCAGTGTAAGTGCTTCTTAGATGCATCAGTAAGGGTGGTCAGTGAGGGCAACTCGCTATGTAACTCCTACAAACAGAAAGTTTCTCAGAAGATCTGTATGACAGGTGTACAGGTGAACAGGACATGGCAAATGGGCGGTGAACAGGTTGAGGCAACGGCAAACAGGTCACGGCAAATGGGCCACAGTGAACAGGCCACAGCAGCAAATGGGCGGTGGAGGCAGAGGCAGATTTTTTTGCCTTGTTTTTCTCCTCTAAAGCTAATGTGCATCTTATAGTCTGGTGCGTCTTATAGTCCAAAAATATGGTAATTTAATTAGGACATGCGTCTTATAGTCCAAAAAATATGGTAATTTAATTAGGACATGTGAATCAAACAGTCTAATTAGAATTGATTCAGATTTCTGAACTGATGAAAAACAATTCATAAGTAATTTAATACAACTTTTTAACTGAATCCATAAAATTGGTTTGATTCATGCATTCACTTAAAATAACTTTGAACTGAATTGAAGCTCTTTAACAGAGTTCTATTGGTTAAACATAGAGCCCTGATGGCAGTTGATATAGAAAAATTAATAAACTTCTTCATGTAATCCCAGGCCAATAAACCTGAAAATATTTACTACATTCCATCAACGTTCCTATGACGAAAGTGGCTTGAAATAACTTGGTTGTCAAAATGAAGGGTTTCTTAGCTATGTTTCTTAGATGACGTCAGATGCTGATCATTTGCTTCCAAATCTGTTCAGAAAAAGTGCCAACATTTTAACTTTCCGTGCAAGTAAAATGAAAGGTACATACTACACAATAGTATTTCAATCTGTTTTTTTAAATGAATAACTCGAAGAGGTTTATCCTGAATGTTCATGTTTGAAAGGACATCTTGACTTCTTTTGATAGCCTATTTTGCTTTGAAATAAAAAAAGAACCATGTCCTAAAATCTCTGATACATAGAATATGAACCATTTATGAACAAGTCACTGAACAAGCATTGAAAACCTTTATGTTCTGGCGAACCTATGTGGCATAAAAACCAGCGGTTGGCAACATTTCTCAAGGCTTTTGTCAAAATAAAATCTGAGAATTGGAAGGGGGCCACTTAGGCCATAACCCCAAGCTCAGTGCAAAAATCCAAATTAAAGCAACCCAGACAGATGGAAGCCTAGCCTCAGCTTAACACATCCAGTGAAAGGGGTATGCTACCTCCAAGTAATTGGCTCTCATGTTGTTCAGGGACGTTTTTCTAATGTTCGGGGAGACCTGCCTGGATATCTTGCATTCTGAAACAAATGAAAACAGCTCTTGACCTCTTATGTCACATGGGTTCAGGTTTTGAAGAAGGCTATTATATCCCCCCATAGATGCCTTTTCTCAAAGCTAAATATAACTAGATCCTTTAGCCTTTCTTCGTGGGGATTCATTTCTAGCCCCTCAATGTGCTTCAGTGCCCTTCCTTGAATCTGTTCTAATTACTCTAAATCTTAAATTGTGATGCTACAACAGAGTACAGATTCTAAATAGGGTCTGATCGAAGTGGAGGAGAGTTGAATATTTACTTCCTGTGCTTTGGAAACTGCCTGCATTTACAACAATAAAAGCCTTCAGTTTGAAACTAATTAAGGTCTTGCGAATAAAGGAAATATACACGTCCCAGGTTAATGTTGCAGGATCCAACCTGAGTCAGTCAGTTCCCATCATCAGGGAACTTCTGTCTCTCCAAAATATGTTCAGAAGAGAGAGAAGTACATAAACAAATGCACTAAAGGGCTAATGCTGGGCTCCAGCACAAAAGCTTCCCGAAAGCTGGGAAGAATAAACCTATGGTTCTGGCGACCAATCCATATTGAATCCTAGTTAAGTCTGTTCAGTTGTTCAGCTATAATCCTTGAACAATGTCATATGTCAGCCACTTCTTCCAACTAAACAAATCAAGTCCCAATTGTCTTTCTTCATGGGGTTTTCTCCATTCTTGACTATTTCACTGTGTTCTTCTGAACCTGAAATATATCTCTAATATGCCAAAATATTCTTTACATATTTCCTTATTATAAAATAGGTTGTAAGGTCAGCCTAGGCACGTGATGGCGAACCCATGGCATGTGTGCCACAAGTGGCATGCGGAGCCATGTCGCCTGGCACCCATGCGCATGTGACAATCAGCTGGCCTTTGTGCATGTGGCAGTGCCGGAAACCAGAAGAGTGGGTCTTCCATTTTCTGGTGTGAGCATGCACGCCGACCAGCTGGTTGGCGCATGCGCATGTGCATGTGTGGCAGTAACTGGAAGACATGCTGGCCAGCACACATGTGTGTGCATGAAACCGGAAGTTCATTTTCTGGTGTATGCATGCCCCTTGGGTAGCTCCTCTCCCTGTTCATGGCACAGATGATTGTGTGCGCATGTGTGTGAAGCAAGCACATGTGTGTCAACTGATCCCTTTTTGGCACTCGATGCCACGCGTGTGCATGCGCGCATTCCCTTTTCGGCACTCAGTGCAGAAAAGGTTCACCATCACTGGCCTAGACATTAAAAATAGCTGTGGATACTACGCTAATTTAGTTCTGTTCAGGAGGGTGCCATATTGCTAGCTTTGTCCCATCATTTTTTTCACTTACAAAGATTAACCCATTTCAGTGCAGAGAACCCTTTCGTTCAGCATATTATGCCTATATTTCTTTGGCTGTTTATCAGGAAAAAAATGTCATTGTTCTAATTGATCCATAGTTAGGTCTACATTTTAGACCTACATTTTTCAAATCAGCAATATATCCCTATATGACATGAGATCAATTTCTAATCTATGTTAAAACATTTTTAATACTCTGTCGGTATTTATCCCTTATATATAAAACACACAAACACATTTTATGCTGGGAAATCATTGATTCCCCCAGGTTTTTTTTTTAATCAAATAAATAAGCAAACTGTTGAAAATATTTCTAGACTATAGATTTCTATGGTGGGACTTGCCTTTAATAAATTACAGTTTGTTAGCTATTTGTTTTTTTCCCTTTAAATGAATAAGTTGTTGAATCAATTTATTTAAAATTTGTTGCCTAAATAGTCAATGAAAACTGAACAATGCTTGTTTTGTACTATTTGCCATCACAATAAGTAAAGCCCACGTATAAAATGCAATCTCACAGCTCCAAAAAGCAAGAGAAAGCCATGAACAAGTCCACAACAATTATTCAAATAATTTTGTATCAATTATTCTGATTGGTTGTGGCACTTCCTGATGTGCTTAATATGGATTTAAGTGGCTTAGAAAATAGTCGTACAGTAATGGTTACACAATTAATGACTTCCATGTAGGAAGACTCTATTCCCATTTGTTCTTTACCTATCCACCTATCCTTTCCCCCTCCTTCCTTTTCTCAGCCATTTTTAAAACTTTCTTCTCACTGTGCCTTTCATCCCCCTGGGTACACTCATTTAACTTTCATTGCTAAGACCTTGTTTCTTCCAATCATTCCTGATCCTGGCTATTATTAATATTGCTTATTTGAGGTGATGCATGTTTAGAATTGTAGGATGGGAATTAAAATTTAATTCAACATTTTAATTAAACATATCATTTAAAAATGCAGCAATGATTTTTGGGTGTGAATTGATTGCATTTTTGATCACCCATAACTAGGCAGGTCCTGTTTGCTCTGTGTAACAGCTTCAACTTCATTCTTGGTTTTTTTTAGTATATATTTTATAGAACTATATACTGGACTCTAGAATCTTCTTCCCTGCTAATTTCTATATATTTCAATTTTAAAAAACCAGGTTGGTTATTTAAAATATATGTACAGTAAAACCTCTGGTCATGAACGCTTCTGAACACAACCAAATTGGGTTCCGACCAAAAAATTCACAATTTTATTTTTTTCGCAGCCAATTTCCCCTTCCATAACATTTTTTTTAAGAGCCAAATTTCCAAAATTAGGTTCGGGTTACGACCAGATTGGTTTGTGACCAAAGTTATGGAATGAATTATGATCGTGACCAGAGGTTTCTATTGTACAATCTTGTGGATCCCATACTATTCTCTCTCTCTCCCACTTTCTCTCTCTCCCCCCTCTCTCTCTTTCCCTTGTCTGTGTGTCCATGTACGTGTGTGTGTGTGTGTGTGTGTGTGTGTGTGTGTGTATGCACACCTTCAAGTCAATGTTGACTCCTAGCAACTAAGGTATCAAAACAGGTCCTGTTCAGTTTTCTTGGCAAGATTTCGGAAATACTTTGGCATTGCCTGATTCTGAGGACTGACAGTGAGGGACAGGCCCAAGGTCACCCAGATGGCTTCCTTCCTTAAGCAGGAACAGACCTCACAGTCTCTTAGTTTCTAACCTGATGTCTATCTACTACTATTAATCGACTACATTAGCAAAGGTGACTCCTGGACCTTTTTACTGATCTGTAAAAACATTCCATTCATTCCTTAGCTTGTTAAGCCTTAGTAATGCTGATAATCGTCACTAATGTGTAGCCACTACTAATGGACAGTAAATTAGAAGTAATGAGCTGTATAGTAGAGATTGGATGTGATAGACTTTTCTTATGTAGCTGCCAAACCATCTATTAGTTACTTTTTGCAGAAGAATGTAGATTGGCTATTTTGACTAGAGAACATATGCTACATTGAAACAGGGGGTAGGGACATTTCAAATTGCTCAGAGGGGTCAGGAGCTCAATTGTACAGTCAAGTGCCTATATGGATATAAGCTAATCTGCAATGCATTTCTAAAATTCAGGTCACTAGAATGAGAGCTATGTTGCCATGCCATATAATATTACATTGGCATATGAATAAAGACAGAACAGCAAGAGATTTGCAAATTGCCGCCAACTAATTAATTCATGGGGGAAATTTTAAGCCTGAATTCATTTTATACAGTTGCTCCTGGGAAGTCCAGAGCAAGCTGAAGAAGCAAATGCAATCACTGAAGATTTTAATTTTTGGAAATAAGATTCCTCCTCCACCACCAACATGGAGGATTGTACTATGTAGCATGCTCCTTGCTTTAAATGTTTATTTAGAAGCTCAGTTGTTACTTTCCTCCTTGACTGACAAATGGATAATATTAGAAAATAACTACTTTCTTTGCCAGGGGTCGGATCCTACCGGTTTAACAACCGGTTTGCTGAGTGGGCGCTTTGTGCCCGCTGTGCGTGCATGCGCAATTTACAGAGAAATCACCTTCCGCATTACTGCTGGGGAGGAAAACAGCTGAGGGGCAGCAATCCACTCTACTATCAGCTGGGCTTCAGAAAAGGGAATATAGGTGAGTATAGCCCAGGGGCAGGTGGGCCCAGCTGAAAGTTGGCGCGAACCGGTTCACTCCCAGCTGATAGTCAGATCTACTGGTTCATCTGAATTGGTCCAAACCGGTAGAATACCACCCCTGTTCTTGGCATAAACACATTTTGAGATTTTTAAAAGGCCACAACATCAGTGTAATGCTACTTACAACATGTGCCATTCAAACGATATGATTGTGTTTGAAAGCTAATATATTACCTTTCAAGTAAATTTATAATACCAATAAAGAATATACCAATATCAATAAATTTATAATAACCTTTGTTGGAAAATTGGGACAGGAAGTCAAGGTAATAGGGAAAAATATGGCTAGAAAGGAATGCTTAAGTATTCTACTGAAGTATTATCAGTTTTATTTTGCTCATATTTCTTATATATAGTCATTTCTCCATTATTTTGCATATTCAATATCCAGAAACAAAATTAAAAAAAAAAACATGCATCAGGGTGTATACATTTAATAAATAAGTAAACATTAGCAGATTTGTCCCCATCTACCTGACCTTGATGGGCGTAGAAGGGGTTAAATCAAAAGTTTAAAAATGCTTTGAAAAAGAACAATTAAAAATTATTTGAGCTATAGTTCAAATTTTAAAAAGTTAAGATGTAAGACATGACCACACAATCAATGTCCTGCCCCCTTTCCTACATACGCTTGATGCATGTACACAGAAGCAGAGTTAGAGTTTAAATTGCATAGATATCTTATTTTTTAAAAAAAAAATCACCTTCAGAAACAGCTGCAAATATTTCCTTCTAGAATTACTCACCCAAGTTCATCAATAATGGATATAAGAAAAATGGTCTGGTCAAATTACTTAAGAAAGAGGAGGTAATCCCCCCCCCTTTTTTTTTTTCATCTGGGCTCCAATTTTTCATAAGGCTATAGCTGAAGTGGAGCATATTGTCTTCTAAATGAGAGGCAATCCAAAGCTGGTTTTCAGCTACCATTAAGTTCCATCCATGATGAAAATGGCAGGTGAAATAAGAGTTGACATTACTGAACTAGATCCAGGAAGATGTGAGGAACATAAATCAGAATTTTCTTGTAAATCTTTTGGAGATTTTGTGAATGCTGGTCGATATCTTATTTTTCAAGATTAGCAACTATTGAAGGACTTCCTTTAAAAACCTAATGAAAGCTCCTTCTAAAACTGAGATTTCTTTTCAAACAAATGAGGCATGAGTTTGACTGCAGTTTAAATTCTAATTCTGAAAATCAAATCAATGACTATACTCATAAATTCCAATAGAATTTGGCAGCCTTGTATCTATAAATTAAATATTTTTCTTAAACTCCAGTGTAGTTTATGAACACTAAATAGCTAATATAATTTGAGAGTGACCTAGAGAAGGCCATTTCCACTCTCCAGCACCAATGTTAAGACTCATATCTGTAAAGACAGTACAAAAGACCACTCAATATAAAACTTAACATTCTTAATATAACAATAACATAATATTTAATCCATGTTGGCTTGATCTTGGTTAAAGCACCTGGGATATTTTTCAATGTACTACATGTCATCTGAATGTACTTACCAGAGCAGTTCTACATGACCTAAAATCATGTAGAATCAAGTAAAATCAATTCATTTGCATCCATCTACCAGTAAGTCTGTCTCCTTGAGTCTGTTTCAAATATACCTAATTCTTTTTTGTTCTTCTGGGTATATCTGATTTCTTTTTATCTAAGAAGTACTCCTTTTAAAAGCACATCTGTTCAAAGCTAAGCAATTTGCATTTTACTTCCACTTTGCTTGCAGCCACTGTAAAAGAAATATAGTGTAGCTCTAACTTTCAATGATATGCTTATTTGGTATGCTTCTCATTACATTTTGTTTCACAGGTGCCACTCTATTGAGCACAAAAGAAGGGCATATCGCATAGAAACTTTGTAAGTGGACTAAATTGTGAGTTAAAGTTATACACTGCACATCCTTTAAACTTTAGTATCAATAATCTGGGCAATGTCATGAATAGGTATAATTTAGATTTACTAAATACAAAAGTTGTATTCTATTCTTCTTCATAATAGTTCATCCATTTTATTTCAATATATACAGCTGCCCATTTAAAAATCATGATTCTGAGTGGCTAACAACAGTTAAAAATACTATAAACAATAGCATGACAATGAAAATAATTCATTAAATTCATTTTTAATAAAGAATATTTGTGAAGAAGTATTGAAGACTGGAATAAACTGCAATTCCTAGGATTCTTGGGTTAAAATATAGTATTCTAACTGGTCCAAAACAGATATATTTAGAGATTCTTTAGAGATCTTCAAAGTGTAGCAGTTTAATAGGCCAAAACCAAACAGGATTTGGAAATATGAGAGAGATGCTACTCATGACTCCATATTTTTACATATTTGATTTCTTACAATGTTGTATTGTATTTTTTGACCCAGTGCATTCCTAACATTTGAACTTTATTAAACTTTATCTGAACATTTATTCATTCTTTATTCTGATGGTTAGCTTAAATTGGATCTCCTGTGATGACTTATTCCAAAAATTGGAACTTTAGGGAAAATATGATCATTCAGACTGCTAAACTATGTGAAGTTGAAAGATGGCTTACACTATATCGCTTTTGTGACCCATAAGACAAGCAATTCTCAGCACTTTAGAAGGAATATATACTGCATGCTTTGCAATAAATAGATACATCCATCCGTGTAATAGGTTTTCATCTTAGTTTCACTTCACTTGTTCTTTATTTAAAAGAAATGATCCATCTGAGAAAACTGTTGTGAAAAACCACATCAAAATTACGGATATCATTACTAGGGTGTCCAATTTTGGACCATTTTGCCTTAAGGAGGTTCTTTACCTTAAGCTGTGTCTGATTGCCCTGATAAAATGAGGTGTCAACAAAAAATTGAGGAGGGACCAATGTCCCTAAATTTGCAGAGTCCCCTTTTGAAAAAGAGCTTCCCAATACATATGTACTATGTAGTCACTCTGTTTTGAGACAGAATGTGAGGGGGATGCAGAGAAATGCTTAATGCCAGATGAGCTGTGACAATTGAAGGCGAGAACTTTTCTTTGTTCTCCCTTAAATCAAGGAAGATCAGCCTAGGGCAGTAAATAAGTAGAATGGACCTGCTAAAATTAATGAAAAGTACACTTTTATTTTTACTGCAAAAGAAAATTGTGAAAGACAAGATGAACTGTACAGCTACGGTCCTCCTTTGTTTTCTGTTCCATATGCTTTTAAAAATGTCAAATTTCCATTGAAAACGATATCTTGGATTTAGTTGCTCTCCTTACAAAGGAAGTTCATCCTTCTTCTCTTCTTAATTTTACTGCAAGTGAATTATTTTAATTTTTCAATTTTAAAAAATTAAGAATGCAGTTTTTTCAGGAACTCTTTTGGGACAAAAAGGACTAAAAAATCATGTTAAAAATCATTCTCCAGATTTTGTGCATATACTTACTAGGTTCTGGTATCTTTTTTAATACCATATTCTATTTCAAAACATAAATCATAAAGAGGTACTTTTCTGGTATAAATCACTCTGATAGTTTCCATATTTGGTTTAACACTTGACGAGTTATGTTCTTCCCTGGTAAATGAGAAGACTCTCATTCCTGAGAAATGAAGACAAGGGAAGGAGGAGAAGAAATTACTTAGAAACCTACCAATTCAAATTTGAAGTATGTAAACATGAGAAACTTTATCTGGCTGAAACAAACTAATGCTTAATGTATTCTAATGCAACGTAATCTTTCTGAATTCATACCACTTCTGAGGCTAATGCTTACTGGCAGGCTCTGTTCTGGCAGCATCTTTTTTTAAGGATCTGTTTCTTTTTATTTTATTTATTAGTGCATGAAAAAACAAAACCCCAGGCTATCCAGTTTCTTAGGCAAATGATGAAATGCAGAAGTTACTGAAGAGAACAAAATGAAAAGGGTAAGCAAAAACGGAAAGCTGCTATGTTCTTTTCAGAGTTGTTTATGAAACTATTTTTCTCTAAAATAACAACAACAAAAATGCCCTGCATCTCTTTGCCTTTAATGCTTACATTTTATGTTTAGAGGGTGGTGGGGTTTTTTTTTGAATTAGATCAAACCTGAAGTCTCTTTTAAAAAAGCAAAGATATACATTACATACATTACATTCAGGTGCAGAGAAATAAATTTACTGTGTCTTCTTCATTACATCCAGCCTTTAGGTGCCCCAGCCCACACGAGAAATTCTACACATTTGCATCTGCTCTTTATGTTTATGGATATAAATGAAACCATAGAGCATTCAATGGGAATTTGCCTGGCATGGGCTGCCAAGGTGAATTCTACAGAAACACAGACTCAGAACCAACAATTCTCTTCCACTCAAAATAGCTTATTGGGAAATATGACATCCAACAAGAAGTTAATTAAGAAAATTGTGCATCAGAAAGTTCATATAACAGCAACCTGAGTGCCACTAGTTAATTGGTGTACAGCTAATCCCACCCCCCGCCATGGTGCACCAAGGACAGGTGGTTGCCAAATGGAATGAATTAGCAATCTAGGCTGTCTGAACTGCATTGGTTTTGCATATGTTGATTTCCCTGACATTGTATGCTATATGCCAAATAAATAATAAATAGAAACAAGACAAAAAGATATTTGTTTAAAACATTTACCTCACCATCTTAATCAAATCCATATTTCCCCCTGTTGTGGGAAGTGATATATATTTCTATTTAGACCTATTAATCTTTCTAAACTATCATCATTGATTTTTCTTAAAATAAATCACTGTATTCCTTCAAATTTTTACTTTTACTTTAAAGGGGAAAGCTTTTTACATTCATTTTAAGACACCAAACATTCATTTTAAAATTTCATCTTTGCAATTAAAGTCAATTAATTCTAATGGATCTTTTTAAAACTTCCTTTTAACATATATTTTCAAATTCACTTTCAATAATATTTTACAAACTTTAAGAATTACTCAAGCATTATGCATTAAAAATGACCCATTTTCAAATCCACTTTATATGCACAAAACAATCCATTGGAACTTCTAATTACTTACTGTATGTCACACCAATAAAAAATCCATTATAACTTCATGTAACTTATTACATTTAAGTTGCTCCCTCTAGCTTGTCTTCATAAAATCAATATCCTTTCTTCTTTGGAATGTTTATAAAATAAGTATAAAGTTCTCTTTCTCTCAGCAGATTCTCCAATATGATTTTAAAATAAATATGTCAACATTGTCAATTTCCATTTCAGTTTTGAAGTGGAGATCTCAAACTTGTTCTCTTGAGAATTGTAGACTTATTTGCAAAGATTCTCCTTTCAATTGTAATTTCCATCTTCATAGTAGGCTCTATTGGTATCAGATTTATATTCCAAATTTACAGTTAAGCCCTTCGCATTGTTGAATATTTGTGCAGTAGCCTTAGTGGTTTGATAAATTCCTGCACTTGGGTTACTCATCTTTCTTCCAATTGCTTGAGTAATTTTGTGCGCTTTTGTGACATCTTTGGAACATAGTTTATCTATGAAAGTAATTATTTTGTTAAAAATTTCTCCAAAATAATTTTTGCAATTTTTGTCTGGCTTAAGCGCCTTCTCTGTTGCTTCATTTTCTTCTGTTCTTTAGCTCCCGACTGTGGTCAAATCATTAAAAGAAAACTTCTTTGTAAACCAGCTGGTATCTCCTGGCTGATCAAACTCTATTAAAATCAGAATATTTCAGCCTCCCATAACAAACAATCCAAAAACACAAATTATAAATCATGACAAATAAATGTGACAAATTCATAAAAATGACGAAATAAAACCACAAGTTTTTAAATCCTGATGTTTCTCCTGCAAAGTAAGAAAGAAACCCCTTATTTTAGCTTGGTTCCATCAACCCTCCTCTTTGTTGCTTTACAATAATAATCTCCCCAAAATGCCACTGATCTTCAAAAAGGAGTAGCAGGATGTGAATGAAGAGAGTCACATTTAGTTTAGCAATGATAATAGTAATCATAGGAGTGAATACTAAATAGTAGATAGAAATAAAGGGTAATAATCAAAAAAAGTGTTTAAGAAGTGAAACTGATTGTCTGTTTGAAAAATAAATTCCAAAATGGCTGCTTTTTCAATATCAAAGTGATTGCATTGCAGCCACCGCAGGGGTGGGCTGCTATGGGTTCATCCGGGTTCGGGAGAACCTGTAGCTAACATTATGGCTGGTTCGGAGAACCTTCAAATCACATCCCTTCCCAGCCCCGCCCACTCCTCCCTTCCCCTCCCTTCCCCTGCCACCCTCCCAGGAGTCTCCACATGGCCCGTTTTGGATGCAAGGTAAGTGCAAGGCCTACATGGAGGCTCAGGGAGGGAGAAAATGGGCCTGTTGTAAGTTCCTGAAGGCCAGAAATGTGAGGCAGTTTACCCCCTCCCAGAGGCTCAAGGAAAGCCTCCAGAGCTGAGGAAGGGGAAAATGCCCCCCATGGTACAAAAGGCCAACTAGGCCATGCCCACCCAGCAACCGGGTAGAGAACCCGTTGGTGGAATTTTTGAAGCCCACCCGAGCCACCACCAACCACCAGAAGCTTAGTTAAATGGCTCAGCTAAAGCATCATTCCAGAGTATCCTTGCAGACTACCACTGTAGGGAGGTTCTCATGAGGTGAGTCTGGAACTCTCCCCAACACAGGAAAGTCATATAAATTTAGGGAATTCAGTTCCCTTGTTTCTAAACTACACTGATCCATTAGCCATCTTCACTGCAAGCTGGCTATCCACTTTTTTTCTTGAAAATCTCCAACAATGGAACATCCACAAATCTTGGAGGCAATAATTGATTATTTATTCCCATTCCTCCTTAGGTCCTGGTTAGCTCTCCCTTTGACAAGATTCCACCCATTGATTTTTGTCCTGCCAATAGGTGCTATGGAGAATATATCAACCCGTTCTTCCCTTTGACAGCCCTTCAAGTATTGAAAGACAGCTATCATGACCCTCCCTAAGCCTTCTCTTTATTAAGCTAAACATACCTACAGTAGTTCTGTGGGGTCCTTGGTGGTCTCTGAGCTTGGTTGCTTTCTTGCAGACATTTCACTACCCAAACTAGGTACTAGGTACTAGGTAGTATTAGTACCAATGATATTATCTAGTTTGAGTAATAAAATGTCTGCAAAAAAAATCCCCAACCAAGCACAGAGACCACCAAGGATCCCTCATTTCAACCCTAAGCCACAAACATTCTCCTTTATTGATACCCAGTTCTCTTAGCCATTCATCATCTATTTTCACTTCCAGATCCTTATCATTTTTGTTGCTCTTTTCTGGACTCTTTCTAGGACTCAGGATCTTTGTTGTATCATGATGACCTGTGGACATCATGTATAAGTGTGGTCCATAGTACTTCAATGCAGTATAGAGAGGTACTATCATTTCCTATGTTCTTGATGCTAACCCTCTGTTGATGCAGCCTAGTACTGCATTGTTTTTTTAGCAGCTGCAGTGCACTGGTGGCTCATACTTAAATTGTGTTCACTAAGACATCTAGTTCCCTCTCACAATCACTATTGTTGAGCCAGGTCTGCCTACTCTGTACCTGTGCATTTGGTTCTTCCTGCCTTATGGCAGATCCTTACTTTTCTCACCACTGAACATAATCTTGTTGGATAGGGCCCAAAGCTCAAGTCTGTCAAGATCCTTCTGACTCTTGAATTTGTCTTCCAAAATTTTAACAATTCCCACCAACTTTACCTTATCTGCAAATTTAATGAGTGCCACTTCGATCCCCACATCTGTGAAATTTATGAAGACGTTGATGAGCACCACACATTAGATATGTAGTATTATAATATGTACATATTAGATATGTAGTAACAAAGTTACTTTCAAAGGTGTTTGAAATATTACACCATAAAAGAATGAGAGTCTTATAATGTTTGTCAGTATATAACGGAAAATTTAAAAAAATGGGAAGCTCTTATTTGGAAGTTGACTAACCTGATTTATATCCAACTGCACAAAGAAAAAAAGTTGACAAGAAAGTCAATGTAGTGTTATTTCTATTTCTGTTTGGAAATAGAATATTCAGCCTTGAAAAGAAGCTGTGCAAATCTATTATAAGCAGTGGGAAAAGTCTAAGAATAAGGAATTGGAATTTACTGCCAGATGAATGTATAGATTTTCATTCATAAAGCTGTCAACGGTTTTTAGTAACTGCTAAATGCAATTAAGATGCTCACATATTAGGTAAGCATAAAAAGTAAATGTAAAGGTTCCCTTCGCACATATATTTATTTATTTATTTATTTATTACTTGAACTTATTAGTCGCCCCCTCTCCCCACAGGGACTCGGGGCGACGTACAAAAGTATTATATAGCGTACAGAGGAGGTAAGAATAAATAAATAAGTTACAATACCTCAAAAAGTTAAAACCCCAGTGAAATTAACCCTTAAAAACTAAAATTACCAATTAAAAATGCCCAGGGCTGGAGAGGTTGTAGAATTATGCCAGGTCAGCTAGTCGAAACAGGTAGGTTTTCAGCTTCATACGGAAGGAGCGAAGGTCGGTTGTAGTCCTGATGTCTGGGGGGAGGTCATTCCAAAGGGTGGGGCCCACTACAGAGAAGGCCCTACTTCTGGGCGCTGCCCTCTGGCACTCTCTGGAGGACGGCACCCGGAGTAGTCCCTCTCTGTGTGAGTGGACGGGTCGCAGGGATGTATGGGGCAGTATATATGCTAGTCATTCCTGACTCTAGTGGGCGGTACTCATCTCCGTTTCAAACCAAAGAGCCAGCGCTGTCCTAAGACATCTCCATAGTAATGTGGCTGGCATGACTAAATGCCAAAGGTGCACAGAATGCTGTTACCTTCCCATTTTGGTTCCTATTTTTTCTACTTGCATTTTTACGTGCTTTCAAACTGCTAGGTTGGCAGAAGCTGGTACAAGTAACTGGAGCTCACTCCACTATGCAGTTCGAACTGCCAAACTTCTGACCTTTCTGATCGACAAGCTCAGTGTCTTAGCCAGTGAGCCAGTGCGTCCCCATAGGTAAGCATATCAGAAGTCAAATTAAACTTAGCACATATTAAATAAAGATGTTAAACTTCACCAAATTGTTATCACTGGAAATTTTCAAGGTGGAAAAATGTTTCCAAGAGCCATGGCACCTGACCAGTTATGAAATTATCTAGATTGGCATACATGTATAACCTCTATGTATTAGAGTAAAGATAATTTGGCAGCTCAGGTTTTTTTTTAAGTTGAAGAGCTTTGACTCAACTGCCTACACGACATCCATTGATTAAATTAACAATGCAACCCGATGCAATAGAAGCACTTTCTAAAATATAATAGATATAATATTTCAGCTGAGAATTTAAATACAGCTCCTTCAGTGTTTTCAATAATGAATGTAAGAAAGAATTATTTGCATGAAAGGTTTTCTAAATCCTTTTGCTAAAGTAATTTTAAGAATGTTGTTTTAATATCATCTGGTACCCTATTTTTTAGGATGCCTATTAAAATTCAATTGTAATAATCATGGGGTTGTCTCCCACCTCATCCAAGGGAGATGTGAACCTTCTCACTAAATGAGCTCCAAAAAGAAAATGCTGCACAGACAAGGAAGTGTTCACAGCCACACAAGCTCTAAGCAATGTATGAAGTAGAAGCATTATCCCCTTAAAAGCAGACTTTGTGAAATGCATGTATCTGCTCTGTGTCTTTGAACAAATAAACTCAATCAGACAAACTTACCCTGAAGCCTGTTCCTGTTCTTCTTTTAATGTTGTAGTTGGCAAAGTGTGTACTGGTAAACAATATTTTTGTCAAGCCTTATGCACATGAAGTAGGTTTGTCAGCAGTTCATGAAGCTTCTCCATCATTACTTGAGTCTTCCTTTATATTGCTGTTCATAAGTGGCTCTTAAGAGATTTATCAGTAAGTTTGCACTACGTTTTCCAGTCTGATATCCTCCAGAAACATTGGGCTGTCATTCTTATCATCAATTTTAATTTTAATTTAATTTTAATTTAATTTAATTAGCACTTCTAGACCGCCCCCTCTCCCAAAAGGGACTCGGGGCGGTGTACAGTCCATATCAAAAACATCATACATAATAACAATTAAAAATTATTAAATGGATAAATACATAAATAAGAGGAGGATAAAATAGACAGAACTGTAATTGCTAAATAAATAATTTAAAATATACAAAGTTTAAAACCCCAGTGTCTTATAAAATTAAGTCCCCTAAAAAACCAGTAGGAAATATATATGCCAGGAGGTAGACGTTAAGAATTATGCCAGACCAGCCAGTCGGAACAGGTGAGTCTTCAGTTTCTGCCGGAAGGAGCGGAAGTCAGTGGTGGTTCTAATGTCGGGGGGGAGGTCATTCCAGAGGGTTGGGCCCATCACAGAGAGGGCCCTACTCCTTGGTGTCACCCGTTGGCATTGCCTAGTGGATGGCACCAGGAGAAGTCCCTCCCTGTGAGAGCGAATTGGCCGCAGGGATGTATGTGGGAGGATGCGATCCCGCAGGTAACTAGGCCCTATGCCATGGAGCGCTTTAAAGATGGTGGTCAAAACCTTGAAACGCACCCGAAAGACCACAGGTAGCCAGTGCAGCTCGCGCAGGAGCGGTGTTACGTGGGAGTACCTAGTACTCCCCATGACTGCCCGCGCGGCTGCGTTCTGGACTAGCTGCAGTCTTCGTGCGCGTCCCAAGGGAAGCCCCATGTAGAGAGCATTACAGTAGTCCAGGCGAGACGTCACCAGTGCATGAGTGACCGTGCGTAGGGCATCCCGGTCCAGAAGGGGGCGCAATTGGCGCACCAGGCGAACCTGGTGGAACGCCCCCCTAGCCACGGCTGCCACATGATCGTCAATTGACAGCCGGGCATCAAGGAGGACGCCCAAATTGCGCGCCCGTTCCACAGGGGGCAGTTGTTCGCCCCCTATGGCCAGCGTTGGAGTCAGCTGACTGAACCGAGGTGCCGGTAGCCACAGCCACTCAGTCTTGGAGGGGTTGAGTTTGAGTCTGTTGTCCCCCATCCAGACCCCGACGGCTTCCAAACACCGGGACATCACTTCGACAGCCTCGCTGGGGTGATTTGGGGTTGAAACGTACAGCTGAGTATCATCAGCGTACAGATGGTATTCAACCCCAAAACCATGGATGATCTCTCCCAGCGGCTTCACATATGTGTTGAACAGGAGGGGCGAGAGGACCGACCCCTGTGGCACCCCACAAGTGAGTGACCTCAGGGTCGACCTCTGCCCCCCCGTCAACACACATTGCGACCGGTCGGAGAGGTAGGAGCCGAACCACCATAAAACGGTGCCTCCGACTCCCATCCCCTCCAGCCGGCGCAATAGGATACCATGGTCGATGGTATCAAAAGCCGCTGAGAGGTCTAATAACAGGCCACCTGATCAGCAACTGGATTAAGAAGGGATTCTGTAGTGCAGAGGCTCTTAAACTGGAAGTGGGGTACCCAATGGGGTAATATCCGATGGTAATGGAAAATTTCGCAATTGCTTGTTTATGAGAAAGGATCCATTGGGAGACTGTGCTACTGAAATGCTTTTGCAAGACAAAAGTCTTAGCAGGTGGGTGGGTGATGGGGATAATGATATTATTCAAGATCAGGAAAAGGGCTAATAAATAAATAATAATAAATTTAATTTGTTAGCCGCTCCCTCTCCACAAGGGACTCGGGGCGGCGTACAATAAAAACATACATAAATACATATAAACATACACATACACACATACACATACATATACATACATGGAGGAGGTAACAATTACATATATCACAATAATAATAATAAAATTAACCATTAAAAATACCCCATAATAAAATTACAAATTTAAAAGGACTGTCAGGAGGAAAGGATAAACTACGGTTGAGCCAGGCCAGATAATTGAAAAAGGTGGGTCTTGAGCTTTACACAGAAGGAGTGGAGATCGGAAGTAATCCTGATGTCAAGGGGGAGGTCATTCCACAGGGCTGGGCCCATCACAGAGAAGGCCCTGCTCCTGGGTGTTGCCCTCCGACACTGTTTAGCGGACGGCACCCGGAGAAGTCCCTCTCTGTGTGAGCGGATTGGTCGTAGGGATGTATGGGGCAGGATGCGATCCCGCAGGTAACTAGGTCCTGTGCCATGGAGCGCTTTGAAGATCGTAATCAAAACCTTGAAACGCACCCGGTAGACCACAGGAAGCCAGTGCAGCTCGCGCAGGAGAGGTGTTACATGGGAGTACCTAGTCCTCCCCATAATCACCCGCGCGGCCGCATTCTGGACCAACTGCAGTCTCCGAGTGCATCTCAAGGGAAGCCCCATGTAGAGAGCATTGCAGTAGTCCAGGCTAATTGGGTTCAAGTGTGAAAGCAGTTTACCGGTAATCTTCAATGTACTACCATTTGTATAATGGCCATTTGTATTTATGACAGTACTGAAAAAATGACTTCCACTTGGTCCTCACACTTATAACTGTCACGAGTCTCCCCATCATGTGATTACAATTCAGGTGCTTGGCAACCATCATACATTTACAATGTTTGCAGTGCCCCAGAGTCACATCCCCCGTTTGTACTTTCCTAGCAAGCCTCCGACAAGCAAAATCAATAGGGAAAGCTAGAGTTGCTTAACCCATGTGTGATTTACTTAACAATCATGGTGAGCTGCTTAACAACTGTGGCAAAAAAAAGGTCGTAAAATTGGGTATGACTCACTTATCTCACATAGTTCTAAATGTGATCATAAATCAAGAACTACTTGCACTAATTAGAGCCAGTGTGGCAGGTTTTCTTCCTCTCTCTCTCAAGCATGAGTTCAGATTCTCTTATCGAAATCAGAGCCACAGCATTTTTAAAGCTGCAATGCCATCTACACTTACTCATAATAGTAAGACCTACTGGATTCAGTGAGATTGAATTCTCAGTAGGCATACATGTAGTTTTCCATTCTTAGCTGAATGTGTAACAGCTGACAGGGTGCTTTTAATAGAGAGACATTTCACCCTTTCCTTTGAGCATGACAATTTCAACATTCCTACTGCACTTAACTTTGCTATTACTCTTGCTTGGCAAAAGAAATCAATAGACTTCTGAATTTCTGTCCCAATTTTTGATTCCTTCAAAAAGAAAACCCAGGATAATAAAATAAAAGAACATCAAAGAAGGCTGGAAGGTACTGTCAGTTATTACTCACCTCTACTGTTTCATAAAAACCCTTACCTTTTCCTTGTACAGGAAAAATATTGCAATTTAATGACTAGCGAGATACACATTTAATTTTTAAAACTTAAAGTAAAATTGTGAAGGCATATATTAATTCTTCCCCACATTAAAAAAAAATCTCTGAGACATAGGCGTCAGGTTACTGGCTTTTATTTTCAGGGAGACTTAAGAATTACTCAGTGTTGTAATAACCAACAGCACATTCTCCTCTTAATACTGTGGAATGTGTTGGCTATTTTTCCTTAAATTATAAGCTATTGCTTTTAGCTGATGAACTTTGCAATTAAAAATAACATTTCTAAGCTCATATTTTCTCTACAGGCTATCCATGATGGTGGTACTAATGACATATCACATATTATCTTTAGTAATTCTTCTAAGTAGGAACCATTCTCTTCTTTATTATTTTGTCCTCATAATGACTTTACATGGTACCAATTTCTACAAGGACAGACATTGATATCTTGCTGCAAAAACATTAAGAATCTTGTGACATCTTAACAAGAGCAAATGTTTCATAGTTTTTGTGCATATAACTGAATGTCAATTTCACAGATTTCCTTGGTATGCTTTTCAGTTTAGTAGCTTTGTTACATAGATCAGATCTGAATTCTAATTAACAAGCACCTAGCCAATGTCATGTGTAAAAGGATGGGGAGAAGAAAGCTAGTCTCTGGAACTAAACTTGTCTTTACTCTAGTGAAGACTATGAAGTCTGAAAAATTGTACAGAGATGAGTATTGTATCCCTCTATAAATGTTGCTTATAAATGTTTTTAAAACTTAGCAACTTTAAAACATATGGACTTCAATTCCCAGAATTCCCCAGCAAGGGTTGAGGCCCACACATCTTAAAGTTGCCTAGTTTGAAAAAAAAATCTTCTAAAATATTAGTTATGCTTTTATTCTATTTGCCTGTCCAAATGAAGTGGTCTGAATTTTGGGAAATACAATATGCACATTGTGGTGGGTTCCAGATCCCGTTGCAACCAGTACGGTTGCAACAGGGCCCGGCGTTTTCCACATGAATGTGCGTGGCGCGCGCATGCATCTTACCTTCCAGCAGCTGCTCGGCGGAGCATTGCGCAGGCACTGTACGCACCATGCATGTGCTCGGAAGTGCCAAAGAGTTTAAAGACAGGTAAGGAGCGCGGGCAGGTGGGTGGGCCCTCTGGAGCACTGTACCCAGTGCTTCCGGCAGGTTCCAGTATGCCCATACCTGGGTGTACCACTTGCAACCCACCACTGATGCACATACAACTATTGGAAACGCAACGCTACCATAGTAAGAATTGTCCAACGTATATGCAGTACATTAGAAGCTACAACCATTGTGTATTTTAGCACGTATGTATGTGAACTCTGTGCAATATGTGCTCAACTAAATATGTGCTTCCAATTTCCAAAATAATCCTGGAGAGAAACTTTTTAGGTATGACTCAAGTACTTCAATAGTGCTTTATGCCATAGAAATGATGAAAGTTGTAGACCTTACTGTAAACTTTATAATCTCATAACTTTTTTTTCATAATTTAACTTTCAATGGGAAAAAATACTTGAGGATGTGTGTTTCTCCCATAATAATATTTGCAGGGGGATTATTTTGGATATAAACTGTGTACAAAGAATAGTTGAGGACTATGTTGTACTAGCTATGATCTTGCAATGCTACTGTTCCCACATGTTTCTAAATTAAAGTCAGGCATGGGGAGATAAATAATGAGTTCAAACCAACTGGACAGAGGATCACTTAAGAGATTTGACAAAGCAATAGAAATCTAGCAAAAGTTTGTGTCTCCTATTCTTGTTTTTGAAGGAAATATGATATCCTTTGTCTTTTATAGCGGTCTAGCTTTCTAAAAGTCCAACAACATTTTTAAAATGTTGTTGGGTTTTCTTATGTTAGATAATGAAGGGGTGAAACTCAGAATTTGGATCAGGTTGGGGTGATCCAACTGTTTAATGTTTGTTTTTATTTATTTTATCCCATCTTTATTATTTTTTATAACACACTAATGCTTCTTCTCCTATTTGCAGGACTAATGTGGGAATCAAGAATTCCTCTACAAAGCAGGTTGTGCAATCTTTATATATCCTTATAAAATATGAAATGTGAAACAACATTAGGAACACTAGAATGTTGGTCTCAGACGAAAGGCTGCAACTTGGTGAACAAGTAGTTTTCTGTTCCAGTGGGTGCCATGAACCAAGAAGTGTTCTGTCATTTTCATTCTGTTTTCCATCACAAGGACAGAATGTCAAGCTTTTGGTATTTACTGAACTGCTGGGCAGGAAAACAGAATTGATTTTCTGCTTCCTGTGAAATATTTTGACCAGAGAATGGGTTGAATGTGTTAAAGATGGCAGCTGCACAGCTCTGAAAAGGGAAATGTCAGTGATGGTGGCACCAGTCAAAATGGTTGAAATAACATTCGCACAGCAGTAAGGCAAGAGAAAGGATTTCATGTGACATTTTGGGTTTCTTGACACATAATTGACACAATAATGCCAAGAACGCTGCTTAATGCTCTGGCATTTGGGCAGAAACAATTGTGTCCAAAATTGCAAGTCACATTTTGAGCCTTTACAGCACAACAAATCCTTCAAGGACCTGTTGATTTTTATGGCTATCAAATGACATTTCTCTGAGGACCTGCTCAAGAGCTTGCTAGCTTACCCTGCGTGTGATAGGTGGCTCTGTGTGTGAAAATAAATTCTGCATTTTGTCTGAGAGTTAACTAATTAAGTCTGACTGAAAGCACTTCACAGAAATCCCAAAGGTGCTTTTTTTCAAGAGGCAACTGGACTTTCTTATTTTTCTTTGAAGACATTTCACTTCTCATCCAAGAAGTTTCTTCAGCTCTGACTGGATGATAGGGAATGGAAGGATTTATATTCCTTGCATACAGCAGATCATTTATATTCTTTGAGAGAGTCTGTTGGTTTGAAAGAGGGTCAAAGAGGCCACCTATGTCAAAATTGAACCGCCCACTCTCAACAGAAGGCAAGGGATACGACACCATCTATCTCCAGTCTACAACACAGTCCTTTCAACAGTTCCAAGAATGCACACACTCATGTGCACTTTTCAGGTGACCCTGAGGACACAGATAAACCTCCAAGTGGCCTCAACAACTCTCTAAAAGAATGCAAATGACCAGCTGTCTGGAAGGAATATAAATCCTTCCATTCCCCACCATCCAGTCAGAAGATGGTTCTTGGATGAGAGGTGAAATGTCTTTGAAGAAAAACAAGAAAGTCCCGTTATCTCTTGAAAAAGCACCTTTGAGACAACTATGACCTGGATGACTGAGAATTTACAGATACTTCACAGTAGACAAAATCAAATCAAGCTAATTATACTTTCTCATTCAAAAGAACCCCCCTCCTCTTCCATGTATTTAAAAATACAGGTTTGTATTCAAAATTAGAGATACATAGAATAGATTCATTTGAGATCCAATTTATCGTTATCGTGAAATTAAGCTGAAAATGAATGATAGGATTGCACATTTTGTCCTATCAACTTTCTAAACTGTGGCTTACCTGCTCTTTCCCAGCAGCTGCCCTTTACCCCATCTTTATTGGCAAAGGGAAAAGTTTATTTTTGATTGGCAGATGAGAAAACCTTTTAAAGCCAAGCAAGGTGGAAGCTAAGGGACATTACATTCTCCCTTAGCTTCAGACAGACAAAAGATCATAATTAGATTCCTTCTGAATAGAAAAAAAAAAAAGAATGGCTGGGAGGCAGCAGAGGCTTTAATTTTCAGAGGCTGAAAATTGAAAGACAAAAATTCAACCCATTGTTAACTTAAATTTAAACAGTATGGATCACCTGAATATCAACTATGTCCCATCCAACCTGGTGTCTGCAGTTTGCCAAGTGGTTTGCCAAGTGGTGGGTGCCGGCTCCCGTTGCAACCGGTGTGCTGCAATGGGGCCAGGTGTCCACCATGTGCATGCGCACAGCACGCGCATGAGTACCCACTGTTCTGCGGAGCATCGCACAGGCATGGGCTCAAATAGAGGTAGGGAGAGTGGGTGGGTGGGTGGAGTTGTTGCAATCTCTAATATTGCAATTTTATTTGCCTTTATGGAAAATGCTGGAGGAACTCTCTGACTCTGATATGATCAAACTGGCTGACCAATGAGTTTATCGTCTCCACAAACCGTACCTACCAGAAATGTTTTGAAGCCCTTGGTAGCATGGTTACATATATTCCTGAACTTCACCCAGATTGCTTGGAAAGGATGATCTTGTCCCACATGGCCTCTGAACTGAGACATTCTATGAACTGTCACAAATCATAACAAATTCAGTATGCAATGGCCATTGCATGGGCATTCATTCTTTGCTCATGTTGAATTGGGTTTGCCTACACCAGCATTATATGTCATCCCACTGAGTTCTGTTGCAAGCTCACATGCTATTTTCACTGTGTTAGGTCTTTCAGAGAACTGAGTTTTTAAGCATGTGATGGCTCAGCAGATCTGCACATATTTGAAGTTGTGGTTGGCTGAATGGCTGTGGGAAGTTCATAAGTATTTTGTTGGAAAACTGACATCACTTTACCATTTATCAGACAGATCAGGCCCACAATGCACTGGGTGATGTAGGTGCTTAAGCCATTTATTGACGCTAAGGTAAAGGTTCTCCTTGCTAGTTGTTCCAGACTCTAGGGGGTGGTGCTCATCTCTGTTTCAAAACCCAAGAGCCAGCGCTGTCCGAAGACATCTCTGTGGTCATGACTAAATGCCGAAGGTGCACAGAACGCTGTTACCTTCCCACCAAAGTTGGTTCCTATTTTTCTACTTATATTTTACATGCTTTTGAACTGCTAGGCTGGCAGAAGCTGGGACAAGTAATGGGAGCTCACTCTTTACCCGGCGCTAGGGATTTGAATTACCAAATTGCCAACCTTTCTGGTCGACAAGCTCAGCGTCTTAGCCACTGAGCCACTGCATCCCTTGGTTACTGAAGCTACTGACCTTTTAAGTGCAGTCATCCTTCGTCCACAGTTAGATGCTTCCTTTTGTGAAATCTCTTCTAGCACCCTTCCACTCAACATTTTAGGACAGGGGAATCTGTGGCTTCATCAGTGTTAGCTATGCAGAGGTGGTTGAAGAATGGAATTGAGCAGTAACTGCAGACTGTATATGGCGAGTGTATATCTCTTATTAGGTAGGCTCAACAATGCTGAAGGGCAGCACTGTAGGAACAGTGCTTGCCTGAAGCAGTGGATAGAAACTAATCAATCAAAACCAACCTAAAAATAAGGGGAAAATGCCTGACAGAACAATTAATCATTGGAATGAAGTTGTGACTGCTCTGTCTCTGTAAGTTTTTAAGAAGAGATTGGATAGCCATTTGTTTGAAATGGAATTGGTATGGGGTCTCCTGCTTGAGGAGAGGGTTTGACTAGAAGACCTCCAAGGTTCCTTCCATTTTTCTCAGAGTCTTTTGAAGTGAGTGACCATATTAAAAGAAATAAATTAAATGAAAAGAGGGGTAAGAGAGATAATTTAAAATATGTTGAAATGAAATTCTTAGAATTGTGCAGTTGAATTTAGGCAGGGATCTATCATTTTATCTATCTTCTCTGATCGATCATCAATCTCTCATCAATCTATATTTCTCTACCTCACAAGCAGGTGACTTTGGGCAGTGTACAATATTTATTATCTAATATATATTTAATTTTCATCTCAGTATAAGTGAAGGATACCCCTTATTTGTTTTTTTTTCTTCTTCTTTAACAAGTCTCAGTTGGCTCAGATCCCATTGCTTTTTCTTCAGAGTTGAATTCTGCAGCTTGAATCAAACCTGACCTGATTCTTGCAGGCTTGATATAAAACCCCTTGGAGTGGCTGAAATAATGATGGCAACAGGAATATTATGGCTGGCTAGCTGGTATCTTACATCATTTTTGTAGTTTATAGATATACTATATATAAAGAGTTACTGCTCTAGTGTAATGTTCTAAAGCTTTTATCCTAGATAAATAAGGTTATATAATTAATAGTACCTATTCTTGTAGACCTTATTTCAGATTGATTGAGTAGAAGCCAGTCTTGTAGCTTTTGATGGTGTCTTCATTAAGGAACAAAGGCTTGTAATATGTCATGTCTTTGGCTTAATTCTCCCTGAGGTTGTGAAGCTTTGTTTTAAGTTGAATCACTTCAAACTGCATGTAAGAGGTTCTTGTGATTGAACATCCCTTGGAAAAAGGGCAAGCTAGTACAGCTGTTGCATATTTACTTTCTTGGTTTTGCTGATAGAAATTCATTCATTCATGCATCCATCCATCCATTCATACCATGTGTAAGACATCTATTGCAGTCTGATAGTCAAGCAGCTTTATATAATTAATACTACGTAGGTTTGTTTTGATGATTGTAATGTAAAACAATAGGCCCAAATATGTGGACATCCAACTCATTCCTTCTACATGGAAAAAACAGCTTATGGTTGTGGTTTTAGAATAAGTTCCTTACAAGGGGAGAAGATTAAGAATTTCCTTTCTCAAACAATAATGTTACTATTCTAGCAGCATTTTGTAACACAAAACAAATGGCTGACTTCAAGCTATATGGTTCATCAAAACAGCAAGAATTAAAACACAGTTATCTCAAGGTTCACATGGAATAGCCTTGTATGTGAAGAACCATAATGGAGAAAATTAACCACTGTAGAAACATACTGTGAAAGCAAAAGGAAAGCATAACTTTATTCATTTAAAACATACCTGTACTATTTGCGAGCAATGTATCCTCAGATTTAGATCATAATTTAAAAGGCAATCCAACTTGTGAAATTCTTTTTAAAATACTGAAGCAGGTAAAGCACTGTTTATGAGTATGAGAACAGAACTAGGGCTTAACACCTAAATCATACTTATTCTTAACATATATGGCCTATGAAAAATAATTATCCACAAAATGTTGAGAAGAGGAAGATTGACATGTTGGGTGGCGTCCTGCCCCATTGCGAGTAAGCAGACGTGGGTTCCCATACCTGGGGAAAAATAACAAGGCAAATAAGCCCTAGTGCTTATTGGGGGGAGATAAGACCCGGTCTTATTTTCGGAAAAACACCGGTATCTATTTGTTTAACATTGAGAAGTTACAAAGTCTTCTTTTTAAACACATACATACAAACACACACAGCTTGTTTTCATAACTGATTACCTGGTCAGAAGGTGTGGTAAATCTAAGGCCATTATTATCTCATTCAATACTCCAATGTTGTTGGAGAGGAAATTACAAGAGGTATTGTCTGCCTGGGAAGTAGAAAAACATTGAGAAGAAAGCAGGAGCAAGCTACTTCATATTATTGTCAGAAAATCTGTTTGAATGTGTTGGGGGGGGGGTCACCAGGAGTTGAGTATGATTTGAAACAGGCTTTTCCTTGTTGTATATTTATTTATATCATATTAATTGCTGAAGTTAGGGTCATTTGTGACAGATAATCAATGTAACTGGCATGATGTTATAAAATTCTTCATTGTCAGAGACAGATAGCCTGTGACAGTTGTGATGGAAATTTGGAAGGGGAAAGTCTTTTTATATTTGTACATTCCTCTGAAACATGATTCAATATTGATTCACAGGTATCATCTACTAATTCCCTCAATACTAATTCCCTAGTTCTAATCCTAGCTTTAGAAGAAATGTGTTCCTTTCCATGTGGTTCTCGGGACCTCTAATGGTGGTTAATACTAGTGCTTAACTGAATGCACTGCCTGTTTGAATCCCACAAGTGTTGCCATCATAACTACCACCCAGATTTTTAAGGGGGGTGTATTTTCTAAAAAATACCTGCTCTTGCAAGGTATTATTGGTTTGATAAACTATGGAAAACATGAGAGCAAATGTCTCATTTTTTCGAGACTGAATTGAGACATAAAATCAGATCTTTCATTGGAAATGGACTATACAATGCAATTTAAGGATAAAGTGGTGGCTATATTTAAGGAAGTTGCATCAACTACTTATTTAGGTGTGGTTCTGAATATTGTTGCTGGATGCAATTCCCCCTTTCTGAAAATCCAGATTTCAAAGATGATTATTTTATTTAATTTTATTTATCACCACTCAAGTCCAAACTGACTTGGAGTGTTATACAATAAAACTAAATAGAACTATTATATTGTATAAAAATACTATATTATTATTATAAAAAGGAAATAAGAGGAAGAATAAAGAACGGGAACAAATCCACAAGGGATTCAACCATTCTGACCCAAGTTTGAGAGAATACATCTTTAAGGACTTTTGGAAGCCACTTGTCTATCAGGAGGTATCTTATTCCAGAGGCAGGCATGTGACAGAGAAAGTACATTTCCTGGGTTCCAAAATAGATGATATTGTTTATATGAAGGGACCTGAAGCATACCAGCCCTGTCAGCTTGTGCTAAATTGGTAAGCTAATTAAATATAAAATAGTATAAGTTAAATGGGTATCTTACGTGGAACTCTTTTAGCCTACAGGTATATCGAATTCTAAGTCAACTCAATTATACTTAAGAACTTGGCTTACAATTATCTTAATCAACTGAGGTGCCATTGATTTTGAAAGAATTATGCAAAAAAGAAAGAAAAGAAAAACAAGTCAACAGCTGGAATGAATAAGACTATTGAAAGAAGAGCATACTATACTGTTATATATGGAATCAGAGTATTAATGTATATAATCCATTTTTACATTTCTTATTGGATAAAAAGACAAGAAAAGGAGAGTGAAACAAAAAAAGATGAAAGCACACAACAAAGGATTGAAAAGAGAAAATTGTGAACTGGTAACTAGCATTGGTGAAAGAACAGAACTTGTTAACTTGTTTTTTTCTTTTAGAAGGGAAAAGATCATCATTATGTCATTAGGAAAAACAGTGAAATGCACCTTAGCATATACAAGGAGAAAGGGGGGGGGGGGGGACTTATTGAACAACTTCAAGTTTCCAGGACCAGAGTGATTACATCCCAGGTTACTAAAGGAATTGAGGGGGAGGGGTATGTCACCACTTTCAATCACCTTTAAAAACTCTGATGAGGTCACAGAAGCAATTGTCATCACCATCTTCAAAAAGAAGAAGAGGGAAGTCATAAGAAACTATAAATCGGCCACTTTTATATTTATACTAGACATGGTCCATAAACAGATGACCAAAGAGTTTGTTTTGAGATGTTGGATAAGCATGCCACAATTAGTAACCAGCATGGGCTTATGCAGGGGTGGTATTCACTTACTTTCCCTACCGGTTCACTTCGCTTGAACATACCCTGTCTGTGCAAACACTCGGCCTTCCATGCATGCACTTTGGCTTGAAAATGTGCCTAAATAGAATGGCATAGAGCCAGGGCAGCACCGGCGACTCCACCACAGACCAAACCGACTGAACACTATTTCTGGGCTTATTACAAAGAAATCTTGGCAGACTAATCTTATTTCATCCTTTGATAGCATTATTAGCTTAGTGGACCTGGGAAACTATCATACACATAGTGGATCTGGATTCAGCAAAACCTTCAAGAGTCTCTTCATGATGCCATCCTTTTTCAGCACTAAAACATAAGATACATGAAACTAGATTGATTCCCAAATGTCTCAACGACTAAACTTGCACCAATCTCAGGGGATCCTAGAGCTCTGCCATCTATCATATCATCCCCCAGAGATTTATCTGGCCCCAACCTTGACATCCTTTAGAAAAGTTTAAAAACCCAGCTGCTGAAACAAATCTGGGACCAGAGCGGTTTTTGATCTTGTCTGGTGAAGGATGGTGTTTTATTGTATTTTTCTTCTCAATGCACTCTATCTGTATATTGCCTATAATGTGCTATGGATCAGGGGTGGGATTCATTTACCTTCCCAACTGGCTTGCAAATGTGAGAGCATGCATGTGCCTCACCTGTGCATGCTCACCACCTTCTCCCATGCGCAGTGCTCGCGCATTACATCAGGATGGGTGGGCAGACTCTCTTGCAGCTGCCACTACCAGTTCACCCGAACTGGAGAGAACCAGCTGAATACCACCTCTGCTATGGATGCTTCATAAAATCTTTGGATCTGATGGCGCATAAATTTAAAACAACTGCTTCCCAAAGTCTGCTTGCTAAAGGCACCATTTCAGCTAATAGGGAAATACTACGTGCAGCGCCACATGGCTGTTCCAATCTGTGTATGTTAATATTTTTATCAACCACCCAGATGAAGGATTCAGTGGATTTTTATCAAGTTTGCAAATGGCACATTAGTAATAATTTGGATGACATATTTTTTTACAGTTATGGATTGTTATTGTTGTTTTTTTAGGAAGAGACGGGGTGGCTTAGTGGCTAAGATGCTGAGCTTGTCAATCAGAAAGGTCGGCAGTTCGGCAGTTCAAATCCTTAGTGCTGCCTAACGGAGTGAGCTCCCGTGACTTGTCCCAGCTTCTGCCAACCTAGCAGTTTGAAAACTTGTAAAAATGCAAGTAGAAAAAATAGGGACCACCTTTGGTGGGAAGGTAACAGCGTTCCATGCGCCTTCGGCATTTAGTCATGTCGGCCACATGACCACGGAGATGTCTTCGGACAGCGCTGGCTCTTCGGCTTTGAAATGGAGATGAGCACCGCCCCCTAGAGTCAGGAATGACTAACACATATGTGCAAGGGGAACCTTTACCTTTACTTGTTGTTTTTATTCATTCATCACCTAGACAGTTTTGGTAGAAAGGTGTCTATATAAATATGTTAAATCAGCATTTAACAAGGAAATATACTCAGGTAGGCTATCAGACTATAGAATGAGCTGCTTCAGAAAGTGGAAAGTGCTCCTTCATTCAATATCTTCATACAGGTTGGGTGGTCATTCATCAGAGACGTTGATTGAGCAGAGGTTGGACTACAGACCTGAAAGATCTCCTTCAACTCTATTATTCTTTGATTTATATTCACTCCTTTACTGTGTATAAGCCTGAATAGGCTTAAGCTTAAACTACATATTCAAAACCTATTTTTCTAAGCAACTGCTCACCAGTAATCATTCTTATTTATTTGTTGGAGATTACATATTCTCTTTCTGTTCCCAAGAATTTGCCAGCCATTCTTGGAGATGCCTGGCATGCTAAGCACTCTGCCACTCTTTGTAGAAATGCATTATTCATGGACACAAAACCTTCTTTTATTTTCCTTGGATATTAGGAAACAACTGAGGTTTAAAATCGCTATTTCCATGTACCTGTATGTGCACGCTATATTTATGTTACTTCTCAAAGCAGTTCTGTACATTTTATAGCCTCCCTCTCCCAGGCCACCTCTGGTCCTTTCTGGCCTGCATGAGGTCAGTCAGAAATTAGAAATCAAATGAAATTAGTGTACATCATGCATGAATGAATGAATGAGTGTGTGTGTGTGTGTGTGTATTGTATTTGTGCTGATAAATAAATAAAGGGTGCTGATAAATAAATAAAGGGTGACTAGTATAGATCTATTTCAAGCTATTTAGCTCTCATCAGCTAGCCATACCCTTACTGGGATTCGAACCTGGGCTGCATTACATATTAGGCAGATGTGTTAGCCACTAAGCCACAGGCTCTCCTCCTTATCAGTTGAGCCAGGGAAATAGGTATGTATGCCCAAATATGGGAGGGAACTCACTACTCCCTCTTTCTGTCTATTGGCTCACTGCAGGAGACCATCCAGGCAGAAAACCATATTTTTAATGTTGCCTTTTTATATTATGTGTGTGTGTGTTTGTGTGTGTGTGTATGTGTGTGTGTGTGTGTGTGTGTGTGTGTGTTTGTAGATTTTCACGGGTGTAGGTAGGCTGGTCTTGTTGTATTCGGGTCTTTTCCCATGTAAGAGTGAGATTGTCTTGGCAACGTTTCGGTGAGGTCCCACTCGCCATCTTCAGGCAGGTGTTTTCAGCTTCCTGCTTGCACAAAGCTGAAAACACTAGCCTGAAGATGGAGAGTGGGACCTCTCTCTCTCTCTCTCTCTCTCTCTCACTATAAGGCCTGTAGTTATGTTTCTTTCTTTTCACCTAACCGACCATGGGAAGAGGTTGCAATGGATTTCATCATGGAACTCCCAGACAGCAGTGGGAAAAGAATAATCTGGACAGTTATTGATTTGGTTTCTAAGCAGGCACACTTCATTGCTTGCTCAGAATTGCCATCCGCAAAGAAATTAGCGAAAATGTTTGTGAAACACATTTATTGCCTGCACGGAGTACCCAAGAGGATCATTTCAGACCGCGGAGTCCAGTTCACAGCTAAGTTCTGGAGAGAGGTCCTGAGATCCATTGGGTCCACACAAGAACTGAGCTCAGAGGTTCATCTCAGCATGAACTGTGCAGCAGAGAGAGCCAATGCAGTGGTGGAACAATACATCTGGTATTTTGTGGACTATCAGCCAGACAACTGGTCGAACTTGCTACCCTTCACCAAAGTGGCGTACAACGATGTGGTCCACAGCAGCATAGGATTAGCGGGTTTCCAGATCACCAGTGGCATGGAAATTGTTGCCATGCCTGAGTTGCCTAGAGAACCTCCTTCCTTGATGTCTTTGAATGAATGGATGGACATGCTAAAGAACGGATGGGAGAATACGAAGAAGGCTCTAACAGAGGTGGCAGAAGTCTACAAGAAGCAAGCTGATCAACATTGCTCGCTCCAAAACCCCTTCCTTTTGGGGGACAAAGTTTTTGTATCTACCAAATACATAAGATTAGGAATGCCTAGTAAGGAATTGGGTCCAAAATTTCTAGGTCCATTCCCAATAGTGAAGATAGTTAACCCAGTTACAGTTCAACTCAGTCTACCCAGATGTCTAGGGAAAATTGACCCAGAATTTCATTGTAGCTTGTTGAAACCAGTAATTGGGTCTAACATAAGAGCATCCACCCAAGCTCACTCTCCACCTGTAGTGATAGGAGGGGAAACACAATCTGAGGTGGAAAAAATCATAGACTCCAGGCTGAATAGGGGTCGCTTACAGTACTTAGTGCACTGGAAAGGTTAATCTTGGTCTGAAGCTACTTGGGTGAACAGTGAGAATCTAAAAGTGGAGAAGTTAGTAAAACAATTCCATGAGAAGTTTCCTGATTAGTCAAAGGGTCCCCCTGGGGGGAGAAGAGGTGGTTAATTTTTATTATGTTAACTTTTATGTTATTCTCTTTACAGGAAACATTTTTCTTCTGAGGAGAGGCCGCCTGTCAGGCCTGTAGTTATGTTTCATTTAGGATCTTTGGCCTGCCACACTTCTATTATTTTCCTATGCTGTTTCATTAGTGTAGTAGTTGGGAGGGGGGAATAGAAAGGAGTAGATTTGTGGAATGTATTGTTGTCATTCTTTTCTAGAAGCTCAAAGTCATCTTTTGTCTCCGCACCTCGACCCCTGACAAGAAACAGAGGGGTGTAGATGCCAGCGTGGAAGAAAAGGATTGGACCATGTGATGGGATTATGGATATGGGGATAGATCATGAACTTTCAACTGGGTGGAATTCCAGGAAGAAAAACAGAGTTGGAATTCCACAGACATGCTAACATGCCTGTATGATTAAATTGGAACTTTAAGGATGATTCTGCCTTGGTTTCTGATTGATTTCATGCATGGTATTTAGAACGCTGACACACACACACACACACACACACACACACACACACGAGATGTCACTGAAAATTGCTGTAGGAAAAGGGACAAAATGTCAATTATTAGTGTATACACCTGCTGCACTGTAAACCTCACTGAGTACATAGAGAACCCCTAGGGAAAAGAAAATACCTGTTCATACCTGTCAAAGAGCCAGTCACCTAATATCTTTAGTATGAAGAAAACAGCTCTTGATTACAATCTTTTTGCATCTAAACTGAAAGAGATTCAAAAACTGGCACTAACGACCTGATAAATTATTGTGCAGCATGACTGAAATCATTCCAGTAATCTTAAGCAATTATTTTCTCACTAAATGCAGGAGACCCTCTACATTAACCTTTTAGTTTATTCATACAATAAATTGTATTTCATGTTATGTGACAAACTACTTTTTCTGATTTCTCAAAAGTTCAGTTCAGAGGAGCACACGGTGAGACAGATGATGGCTTCTAGATCATGACTGCAAAAATTCAGATTGGTGCTTGTCACCTTTTAAGATGTGAAGACTTCAACTCCCAGAACTGTTGGATGCTGGCTAGAGAATTCTGAAAATTGAAATTCGCACAACTTCAAATCAACTGGTAAACACTGTTCTAGAAAGTAGCAAAGGATTAGAGCATTTTGTATGTTTGCTGCCAACTTGTTGTCATCTGGATTCTTGCAGGCCAGTTAGTATCCTATCCATTTCTGAAAGTATAAAAGTAAAGGTTCTCCTTACCCATATGTATTAGTCATTCCTGACTCTAGGAGGCAATGCTAATCTCTGTTTCAAAGCCAAAGAGCCAGCGCTGTCAGAAGACATTTCCGTGGTTATGTGGCGGACATGACTAAATGCTGTAGGCACACAGAATGCTGTTACCTTCCCACCAAAGGTGGTTCCTATTTTTTCTACTTGCATTTTTACAAGCTTTCGAACTGCTGGGTTGGCAGAAGCTCGGACAAGTAACAGCAGCTCACTCCATTACGCGGCATAGGGATTCGAACCACCAAACTGCTGACCTTTCTAATCATCAGAATCTTAGCCACTGAGCTAAGTATTAATAATTAAGTGTAAGCATTGTATTTTTCTGCATGTGCGTACCCTGTTTCCCTGAAAATAAGACCTCCCCAGATAATAAGCCCTCCCTGAAAATATTGCAACATAGCAGTAGACATGAAGTGACCACATTCACCGCCTCCTGCACCTCAAAAATAATAAGACCTCCCTGAAAATAAGGCCAAGCACTTATTTCAGGGGTCAAAAGAAAATAAGACCCTGTCTTATTTTGGGGAAAACATGGTATGTATATAGCCAAATATACAAGATATAATAATCACAAATGGCAAATATATGAGGTTATCAGTGCAAGCTTCTATCAATCATAGCTTCTCTGCTGCATGTTTTGTCTGTCTATCTGTCTCTCTCTCCCCCATCTTTCTCTTTCTGGAGGGGGGAGAGACAGAGAGGGAGAGAAAGATGGCTTTGACTAGAGATCTAAACATGAATGAATCTTTGTGCAGCCTAAATCCAGCAATTATTTAGGGATGTTCAAGACAAGCTCATAAACTTTACAAAGAGCATTGCAATTCAGCAAACTGTTACTAAATAGTTACAGAACAACAAACTTTGTATTCTTCATCTTTTCCCCAAAATACTACAGTGTGTAATTAAAAGTAAGCCATTTTCTTATCTCTTCCACTTGTTTCATAGCTAGAGCTGATGTCATTTTCTTCTCTTTGCTGGAGGATGTTTTAAATGTAATTAAGGACGATTTAATTAGTTTAAAATTGATTTAAAGGAAAATATTATCTTAGTCAGACTTCTAGGCTTGTTCCTATGTCTCACAAGGCCCACCAGCTGTTAAGATTTCTTAGTTTTTCTGCCAGCTTTATAAAATATTAAACTTTACTATGGGGTTTCTGCTTCTTAAATGATCAATGTCCCTAATTCCTTACTGTTAATTTCTTTTTTGTTGAAGTTATAAATCATCCAAATTTATGCTTTTGTTTCATTTTTAGAGTGTGTGAATATTATATACAGAGAGAGAAGGATGTTATAAAGTATCATTTGTTTTGCATTTTTAAACAAAGAAACCAAATTGCACTTCCTATACCAACATGCTATTTGGAATGTACATTGCTCAAACTGAATAACATGTAACTTTACAATGAGGTTGCACATGAAAACTAACAGAACTGCACAATACTTTGCATTTCATTTGAATAAAATGCTTTGAAACACATGGGATCACATAGGCACACCTATCTCTGAAACCATTAAAATAGCCACATTTTTTCCAAATCAAATTTACAGTACTTCACAGCCTTAGAAGCTAATATGTCTCTCCCTTCTTGACTCCTGGTGATTGCCTGGAAGAGGCTCTGCATTTCTTGGCTAGGTTTTTCAAACGTGGCTCACCTTTGGCACCTTCCTAAACCTGAGAGAAAGCTTCCTTCCAAAGGTCAGTCACCCAGCTTTATACCTAAACTAGCTGCTAACCCGCATTGCCCAGGTATTTGTTTATCCCAATCCTGTATTAGACATTCACAAATGTCTGGACCAAATGTAATTTCTAAGGTTGGATTTTCCCCCTTACCAGGGGAAGCCCCCTTGTGGAAGACTGTGAAGCCGTTACCATGGCAACTCCACTATGCTGTACAGTAGAAGCCATTTTAAGGTGGTACAGTAGAAGCCATGTTAAGGTACAACAGGCTGAATCTTAACAGGAACCAGAGAACCAGTTCAGGGGTGTGGGAGGCCTGGGTTGCTGGCGGCTCCAGTGACCCAGGCTACCAAACCACTTTGGTTTGGCTGAACCGGTCCGAACTGGTAGGAACCCACCACTGACATATATGCAAGGGGAACCTTTACCTTTAGTAAAGATGTCATATTTGCCAAGGTAAATCTAAGCTAATGAGCCCTCCCTGAATAAAACTTCATTTGTATAAAAACAGAAATTCCATAGAATGATAGCCAACATATCCTCCAGTTAATTCTTAATAGAACAATCCTCTCTTACAAAATGATAAATGTCTTAAATAATGATGCACAGGTGTTTCTCAAAATTCAAGAAGAGTGAAGGAGTTGAAGAGTCTCCTAGTTTTGATTTTTGGGATGAAGGGATTTTTTTAAAAAAATATCTGAATTATATCTCTATGCCTCGTCCATGGCTTAAACATTAAGCAAAAGTAACTCATGCTTAAGGCCCCAAGGGAATGGGGTGGACAAAGTATTTTCCCCTATTATAATGCTTTTAACTTTTTCACTGCCACACTCTGCTTTAGATTTCAGCACTTATTCAGTCTAAATGTTTTTTTGTCAGTTAAGCAATGAAAGGAACAGCTGAGGAACATCATAGTTGGGCTGTGCTTGGTGCTTTAATTGGCCCTAATCTGGCCCCAGTACATCTACTCTGAATAGAATAGAATTCTTTATTGGCCAAGTGTGATTGGACACACAAGGAATTTGTCTTTGGTGCATATACCCTCAGCGTACATAAAATAGAATACATTCATCAAGAATCATAAGATACAGCACTTAATGATAGTCATAGGTTACCAATAAGCAATCAAATTATACTAGGAAACTAATAAAACAATATAACATTTAAAAATACAAGCAACATGGTTATAGTCATAAATGGAAAGAATTAGGTACTAGGAAAGAGATAGGTACTAGCAAGGAAGAGAAGAATAATAGTAATACAGTCTTAGTAGATAATTTGACAGTGTTGTGGGGATTAGTTGTTTAGCAGAGTGATGGCATTTGGGGAAAAAAACTGTCCTTATGTCTAGTTGTTCTCGTGTTCAGTGCCCTATAGCATCGTTTTGAGGGTAGACGTTGAAACAATTTGTGTCCAGGATGTGAAGGGTCTGTAAATATTTTCACAGCCCTCTTTTTGACTCGTGCTGTATACAGATCTTCGATGGAAGGCATGTTGGTAGCAATTGTTTTTTCTACAGTTCTAACTATCCATTGAAGTCTGTGTCTGTCCTGTCTGTTTGCAGAGTCAAACCAGACAGTTATAGAGGTGCAGATGACAGACTCAATAAACAGAATCAGCAGCTCTTTGGGCAGTTTGAACTTTCTGAGTTGACACAGAAGAAGCTAGTTGCAAGGTTTACTGAAATATCAGGGTATATGCACTGTTTCCTGTACTAAATGAGTTTGATGATACCTTTTTCCACTGGTGAAATTAACATTAATCATGCAATGCCTTGAGTTTGCCAATAAGCAATAGTGTTAGTGGCTTTACAAGCATCACCTCCCACGGGTGATAGAAGAATCCCATTTATCTCATTATAAAGAACTTCACCTTTTATCATGTATGCATTTGTTTATGTTTCTTAGATTCTGCTTTTCCTTACAGGGAATCTTGCAGAGCTTTCTATTAAAAACATTTACAACCCAGAAGAAGAAGAAAATACAAACATGAAAGGAAGAATTATTAGTAAGGAATTGCCAAAAAGACATGGAGGAAATGAAGAGAACTAGGAAAATGAAGGGTTTTTTAAAAAATTAATTAATTAATTTTACAAAGGAAAGGATTACCACTGGAGGCCTTGAATATAATCACTATGCAACATTAGGCCACCGCAGTGAACAGCTACCATGGCAAAGGGAATATAATCAAACAGGATCAACACAGCATTCCCTACAGAAGTTGAAAATCAGCCAGGCCTCTATGGAAGCAAGCAGCTTCTCAGATAACGTGGCTTTGAGCTGTTTAGGGCCAAGAGCAATAATCTAAAAATGATTGTCACCTCCTGCAGAGCTTGCAATGCAAGAAATGACAAATATGCAGTAAAAAGTCCTGGTAAATAACTTCATAGTAGCTGCACCAGCCGAATCATTTTCAGGTGAGCCCTACATAAAGCATTTTACAGTAATCCACTGTAATTAATCTGAGTATCAAGGCAAAATATTTCAGAAGGACCCCTGAATTACTCAGGAGGTTTAAGGAGTGAAATAAATAGGCAAAATTTAAGATAGTCATTTTGTTGCTTGCAATAATCCCAAGGCTCAATAATACAATACACCCACCCACCCACCCATAAAATCCAGTTTCTAGTTCTGTTAGCCACAAAATGGAACTTGGTACATGCTGTTTCTAGCTGACATTTTTATAACTTTGTTCTAGGCCAGTGATGGTTAATCTTTTTGGTGGCAGGCCGTTCACAAAGACCAGCTGACTGACAGGAGGCGCGTGAGCATGTGCGGTGCAGCTGGGCTGAGGTGATGGCTGGCATGCCCCCAGATAGGGCTCTGCATGCCACCTGTGCCATGTGTGCCATAGGTTTGCTGTTCTGCCCCCCCCCCCTCTCCACGCCTGTGAATAAACCAGAACACAGGCTTGGCTGTTTGCCACTATTTAATTTGCTGTAATAACAAATCCTCTTGGACTCACGTTCAAGAGAAAAACCCAGATAGTCCCAATGAGCAGACATGGCTAGAATACATAGACTTTATTCACTGCTAATTCGAACGGTTGTTTCCTGCAAATGTCCCCTCCCAACGCCTCACCTATAAGCTCTCTTGGGAGGGGCCAATCCACAACCACCTGTGCTAATCACTTTCTGTGAGTCTGCCTAGTAGTTGCTGCTTCCATTTCTCAGTCCTTCTTAATCTAGCATCAGGGACAAACTGCCTTTGATCCTCCCCACTGCTCCATGCCTCAGGCGCCTCCTGGTGGCCAACAAACCCCTCTGGTCCCTGCTCTGAATCTGAACCCTGCACAGGGTCCTCCACATTGTCCAGGGCAGACTCATACGGTTCCTCGCTATCCGAGTCCATGAGCAGCTCAACCAGATCCTGCTGGACCACAACAGTTTGCCATCATGGCTCTAGGCAATTGCTGTGCAGTCAGAAGATGAACGCAGACATGAGTCATTTTCTATTTTAAAAAATCAACTTTAAAAAGCCAAAAGGAAAACGTTTGGGCAGGAGAGGATAAATAAGGGAAACAAGTTTAAAAAGTATCAAGAAAAAACAAAGGAGGGAAGGGCTTCAGACTTTCTTCAGTTTGGGCTCAAAGGCAGAGATGAGTCATAATGCTGACTGCCTTTAGGCTAAACCAGGGGTGTCCAAACTTGGGAACTTTAAGACTTGTGGACTTCATGCTGGCTGGGGAATTCTGGGAGTTGAAGTCCACAAGTCTTAAAGTTCTCAAGTTTGGACACCCCTGGGCTAAACCCTAATTTGTACCTTTGTTTATTATTTATCCGTTAAAATTCTTATTGTCAATTTCCTCAAAGGATACCAACATTTATGGAGCTTCCTTCAGTTTTATTTAGTGAGGATTCACGGGGTAGTTTGCAACTCTTTTCCCTTGGCAAATGTTTTAAAAAGAGATAAATCTGTAAATTTTCAACCATGGACCCTCTCTGAAATCCTGCAAAGCTGCAGGGGAGCAATTATGCTTTTCTTTTGCCTTTCATTAACATACCTTTTTTTATATCCCAGCCTTGAGTCATGTTCTTGTCCATGGTATTAACCTGCTTGGCATAACAGAGGTTTGTTCCATAAAAGCAATTAAGATAGTTAATTATAATCTCTATCCAAAACCAAAATAAACTTCAGGCACAAGGTAAAAACATATTATGTTCTATTGATCTCAACAGGAGAGTTAAAGCCATATTCATGGTGCCTGAATTTCTTAAACTTGACTGGATTTCTGTGTTTCCCACATTAGAACTATCATCCCCAGGAATCTTTTTTAGAATTTTTTTTTGGGGGGGGAGGGAACCCTGATATTAAAACTGATACTTAGCTAGAATCTTAGTTATGAAAAGAATATAAACATGGTTTATAGTGATATCCTTTAGTAGGTTGAAATTAGAAGGCACTATTAATTTATTGCATTTTCCTACTGGAATGCTCTTACTAAAAAAAAAATCCCATGTCACTAGTATCTTTCATAATAATTGATGCACCACTGGATTGCATAGATATTTTAGTAATTACATATGTGGCACTATTTTGATCTTCATTATCTTGGAGAGAGTAGAGCTACGTTTTAATTCAGAATCTGTAGAGAGATAAAAGATTCATTTCTTTTAAACTGTTTTGATTGAATTTCTAGGATATGCATCATCCTGGAATATTTGTGCAATTGGAAATTGTTTGAATAGATTTTTTCTTCCTTCCTTCCTTCCTTCCTTCCTTCCTTCCTTCCTTCCTTCCTTCCTTCCTTCCTTTCTTCTTTCTGCTATGACTCCAGTTTCAGAATACAGGCTATTTTATTTTAGTGAAGAGTTTGAACATTGTTGTTGCTGTTGAAACAGCTGAAGCTTTAGTATAAAAAGATATACATAAATATCTTCATAAGAAAAAATTACAACAGAATGCAGTTATTATACCCAAGGATAGATGTACACAAACTCTGGGCCATTGTTCATTTTAGTATAAGGCTATTAGGAAGACAAGATAAGATTAAGTGAATCATTTGCAAGTTGACAATAGGATGACACAGCTAAACTAATTAGGCAAATACCGAATAGCAACTAGGAGATAATTAGCAAGAGTATTAATTTAGCAAAGGAGAGATCTCATTTAAACAAAGACATTGATACTGTCCTGGTATATACTGTAGCTGGAAACACTTCTTCAGGTTTTAAATGAATGATTCCTTACATTGCCAATGGACTTGATCCCAGATCTAATGGACAGGACATTGTAACACATCCAAAATGCATTTGGCATGTTCATCCAACCAACATTAAGCATCTTCAGATTCCACTGATTCAATTAAAGATGTTGAAACACATGTCCAATTCCTGTTAAATTAAACAGGATCTGACAGTTTCTAACTGGATGATATATACTGGTAGGTTTTTTTAGGTAGAACTTTGCATGTGCTATGGATGTATAAACCAAAATGCTTTTGCAAACTGGCTATATTCCATGCATATAATACATTCATCAAAAACAGGGTGCCTGAAATACACAAAGAAAATTAAGACATAATAAACCAAAATGCAAGTTTGATTATCTACTATCTGTGTCCAAAATTTAATATAATCATTGCAATTTCATATGTAGAGTGATGTTCAACAGTTACTCCAGTAGTTGTCCTACAAATATTGTCATACCGATTTGTAGAGTGGTCATTCTCAAGAAATTGCCACTGATAATATTCACCTGTAATTTTAATCTGATCTCACTAGTTTACTTCCACCACTAGTTACTGTACATTCACACATATTGGCTAAGTTTGCTAAGCTAAAAATGTATTATTTATGGTTCAGTACGTTGTAGATTCACACCCATTCTTTTAGAATCTTGTTAAACCATCATGTCATAACCAGATCCTACCATGTAATATAGCCAATGTATTATCAGCTTGGATTATGCTATGTATTTGCGTTGGTTTGCCTAGATGTACGGTATGTAAGACTGCTCAACTTTAAACCAATTCAACTGTAACAATCACTGATTGGTTTTATTAGTGTATCATATTTGAGGTTAACTTTTTGATGTATGCTCTATTTGCAAATAACATTGCTTTCAAAAAGAACAAATGACAATATCTTTAATTGTGAATTAAACACTTTAAAGTGAATTTCCCACAGCCCTGCCTTTGTACCTTCAAGAGGAATATCATATGAGTTAGCTGCAGCAAATAGAATACTAAATCTTGTGGCACCTTAAAGACTAACCAGTTTATAATTGCAAATGCTTTCATGGATCACAATGCACTACACCTGAAGATGTGTGCGCTGATCCACAAAAGCTCACACTGGTAATGTGATTAAAGGCCCATACATTTTTTGGGTTGGTCCTTTAAGGACTTAAGCATGAATTATATGTATAAATCATCTGCAATGAATATTTTCCTACCAGGTACATTTACATCCACTTTCAGCAGAGAAAATACAGATGAAGGTAGATTTTAAAAAACATATCAAAGCTACGTATTTTCAAGGACTTTCTATGTCTAATAAAGTTCAATACTAGCTTGCGAATATCAGATAAGTCTATTTCTCATTACTACTCAGGACAAACAGTATAAAATAGTATTTATGTCAGGGTTCCAAATAGCATCCTCAATCCAAAAAGAGTCCGAGGCTAGGGATCCCTCAAAGTTCCAATTTATTAGAAGAACCATGTTGGCACATCTCGGAAAACACAAATCTGAAAGCTTCCAGGTTTTCCCCACCCAGTTGAAAGTTCAAGACCCTGCCCCAGCACCCACCAGCCCATCACATGGTCCAATCATTCATTGCCACGAAGACAGATTCCTCCCATCCACATCTGTCCAGGTGCAGGTTCAAACGACCTTGACTTTCTGAGAAGGAATGTTATTTTGACTGCATATCTCCCATGCTCCATACAATCCCTCCCTCCCAGTTTCCCACAGTACAATATATTTGAATATGCGGCAGGCTCTAGGTCTTATACAAAGATGGCTTCCAAGCCTGACAATTTATTTACTTAACAAATAAATGTCCTTCATTCCCAACAGCTCTGGTTAGCTTAATGTCAGCAAGTGTTTGAGACAGTGTATAGAGCAAACAACAATATATGTATGCAAACTTAAAAACTAGCAGCATAAAGCTTTTAAAAATTCTAGAAAGGTATGGGTAAAAATGGAAAGTTTAAATTGGATTTTAGGAACACCATAATTTTTATTGTTGTAAGCCACCTAGGTGAGATAGGCAGAAAATAACTTTAACAAATAAACCAATAAATAAAACCTATTTTATCATTTCAGCATATTTAATGAACATTCCTCATGGAAAGGTATCTTTGGAATACATCTTAAAATGATTAAACATTTTCCCACAACTATTGCCCTCATTCTTAAATATTAACTTTTGGCTTTTGTAAAGCACTTCAATCAAACAGGTCACAGATCATGTCAATTTCAGGAGAACGCGATCTTTATCAAAATGAAATTGAATGTATCACTAATCCGATTGAGGCAAAATAGATATATCTCTAAGACAAACATATGGAAAACAGAACAACCCCTGACGCTAGCAATTCTTTACTGTAATATATCGATTTGCAAATATTATACTTTAGGTGCTTATTTGACAAGATTTTTATTTTTATTAAACATTAGTAAATACATACTTAGTATATACTATAAAAAACACCAAGCAGAAACAAATATCTCTCTCAAATCTGTACATTTCCATTTGGAAGGAATTCTTTTCCTCTTCTTGGAACTTAAGGTTTGTCCTGGAGAAAGTAGGATAAAGTCTAAATTTTGTATAATTTAATATACATTTTAATATTAGTTTTATAATAAAAAAATGATTATGCATATACTTTTTACTTTCTGACACATTTATAAAAATTGTTCAGTTATTCACTCTAAGCAAAAGCCATTAAAAGTTCTTGATTTCCTTCAATGTTCCATAGATAGTGATAATATGAGAAATCAGCATAATCTTTTAACTGTTGTTGATTCAGGGTTATTATGCTTCAGGAGGAAGGAACATCTGGTCTTGAATCCATACACTGACACTGAACGGCATGGTTCACTCATTGCATTAAATTCCGATTTCATTAACCTAATTTATTGCATAAGCCACAATTGGCTCTTTAAACGTCTAGTGAAACCATAAAATATAGTGAGGGATATAAGCAAATGCGAAAAGACAAAGTGCTTCCAAGAAAGCCCTTATCCTCATTCTGCACTTTGGAGCATCTTTAAATAAGTCTCTCTCCCCCCCGCCCAAACCCACATTGTAGTCATATAGCTCTAGGAAAAGTCTAGAATGATGAATATAATCATGTGACTGCAGAGATGCTAAGCATGGCCAGAATTTCATGGTCATAAGAACCACTTGTTCAGCATCATCATAACTTTGAACCATAATGGTCCTTGGCCATTACATGAGGACTACCTGTATCCCAATCTGCAGTTAAAAGAAATCAGAGAAGCTGTTATGTACATGGGATTCAAAAAAAAATTACTACTGTTCTATGGCCATGGCTTTGTGGGCATGGCGTGGCTTTGCGGGTGTGGCGGGGAAGGATACTGCAAAATCTCCATTCCCTCCCCACTCCTGGGGGAAGGTTACTGCAAAAAAGCCATTCCTTCCCCACCCCACTAACCTGCTTTCCAGCTCCGTTCTTCTGTTCAGGGCAACAAAACAAGATCAGCTGGGAGGCAGCGGGGGGGGGGGGGGCAGCCTATTTGCCGGTTCTCCAAACTACTCAAAATTTCCACTACCGGTTCTCCAGAACCTGTTAGAACTGACTGAATACCACCTCTGGTACCAATGTAAGTAATAATTGTACGTGTGTGCATGCAAGATGGATAGCTAGATGGCTAGATAATATTTATATTGGTAAACAATGAGTGCACGGCACAGATCTTGTTACTTGTTAATAGTGGAAGAAGCTTAAAATAGTGCAATGAGAGAGCACTGTGTTTTTATAAACGCACCATATTTTATCCACACCATCTAGATGAACATATTTTATCGATTGAACCTTTCAGAATGTGGCTGTTCTGCTTCATATAATTACTGAATACATACAGGGTTTGTTTAAACATACCATCTACAAGATCGCAAACTAAGATGTAGTGGATTGTTATGTAATTTATTTAAATGAACACATGCTACCCAGTCCTATCCTTATTTGCTGAGAAATAAATCTTACTGAATTCAATGGAACAGGTTTCAGTGTGGAGACCTACTTCTTTAAATACCATCTCTTTAGGCTCTTTTCCCATTTTCCCCAGGCTTCAGTGACTGCAGTGCTGTTTTACATAATCCATCTGACAAGCCCCAATTTCGATTTAATGTCTAAAATATTTAAGTAGCCAAACCGCAGGACATTTATTGCAATGTTAATGCTACACAAGTTCCTTGTTGCTTGCTTTTCTTACCTTCCTTTTGGTCCATTTTTGCATCAGTTTGAGATTTTTGATAAAGTCTATAGGAAAGCATAATAAACATTGTGAATATTTGAATGCAAGTCTGCATTTTACTGTATAATTATATCTCAATTTTTTTTGGCTAAGATACAAATGATTATGCAATTATTCCCTCAATACATGTATCTTTAAGGCTTTGGGAAGAAAACTAGTATTGCAAAATGTTGAAAAAGAACTTTGTTTCACTCTATATAGTTAGCTGTGAAATCAAAAATAATTGGTAAGTTACAAAATTTTACTCTGCCACATCGTTAAGTATTTTTAAGATTGAAGTATTTTATATGATTTTTGTCTTCAATAAAAGGAAACCTTACAATTTTATAATTCTGTGCTTCTATGTCATACCCATTCATCTTAAAAACACAGTTGGTTCTTGATTTTAATAGCAAAACGAGTCTAGCACATCTCCTATTATTGTCCCCAGTGGACTAACCTTGTAATAATTTAAGTGTAAAAAGGCCCATATTTCAGATTATTAAAAAATCCACAGGATCCTTAATATAATTTCCATCATGCAAAAAATTGCTTCTAGAGGATAGCCAATACTTAATTCAAATAATCTTTGCAGCTGACTTTTTTTATCCTCCCAAATATAGTAAATACTTTCCTCTATACAACAAATAACACAGTCCTATTTCAATTTTGAATAAATAATTCCAATGTAGTTATGCAGGAGGAATTTGAGCTAAAAAAGTGGAGAAAGTCCATGGTCCTATAAGTTTGGCCATCTATGTTCTAGATCCATGTTAACACCTTCCAGTGGATTTATATGGTGCTAAATGGGTCTTAGAAAAGAGGGATGATTCTACCCCTCCTAACAAGTCAATGGATCAAGCAGAACTGGACCATTTTACATTTATACATCTAGTCTCCATCTGAAGGCAAGAGAAAGCAGTCAAATTGTGGTTTTAAAGTATTGTAGAAATAAGAAATAATCTGGACATCTTTCAGTTGAGTTTTAAGCTGGAACATAGTACCAAGATGGCATTAGTTATGTTTTCTGGTGGCCTTTGTGGAATCTCAATGGTAGAGGTACATTCCTCCTGACACTCTATGATCTTTCAGTGGCCTTCACAACCATCTGCCATGATATGTTTGTTTCTGGACCAGTTCAGGTGATTTGACTTTTCTCAGTTCCAGTGGTTTTGGTGGGAGCAAAATGTTTGTTTATTTTTTATAGGTGTACACTGCCCAGAGTCATAAATTGTGAGGGGGAAGCTTTATAAATTTCAAAAACAAACACATTAAAATTACTATGTTCAGCTTGTAGCTCATGTCACCACTGATTATGAAGTCCATTCTGTTATCCAGTCAGGATGGATGACATGACTTGTTGCATATTTCTGAACTAATTCTATAACACATCATACATTTGTTCAAATTGTTCAGAAATGAAAGATCAATGAATTGGCTTTAGATTCTGCTTGTGAGCTTCCCAAAGGCAACTGCATTGGTCCTGAAAGAAAGAATGCTAAAGAAAAATTACTTTGACCAGATTCAATAGTACTTTTCTTACACCAAAAGTCAATAATCTGAATGAGGTAGAAAGAGTGGAAGCGTTTCCCATCAAAGGTCAAATAAGGAAGTCAAAACTGTTCCTGTATAAACTGTTCCTTAATAAACAATAGCCAAACATATGGTCTATTTTCCAACAAGTCCAAACTCTGATAAGTATTCTATGTCAATTGCTTTATAAAAAAAAACTTTGAGTCTGAGTGATGCTTATGAATGAGTAATGCGTAGTTAGCTAAAATGAAAAACAGATTTTATTATCCAGGTGTCTATACATAAATGTGGGCACCTGCTTTTTTTGATATGTGTCACTCAAGATCATAGAACAAACTGACATTCGTATCAAAGCAGAAATTATTTTCCTCTTCTCCAAGGGGGGAAAAAAGCTGTTCTAGTTTTTATTTGCGTTTCAAGAATACTTTAAATAGAATGAAAATGTTTGTGTATCAGATATCGAGACAAAGAGAGAGAAAGAGAAATCAAAAAAGAGAAATCAAATCAATCATCGTCAAATGTCTTTTATACCCGTGCACAAGCAAGGGATCTCTTGTTAGTTTCCAAATCAACATTATAGAATTCAAAATAGAAAGATCCACAAGAACTAATAAACTTTGTGGAACAAAATTAATATGAGGCATAACTTCCGTTCAACCAGGCCACCCTGGTATTTGACAACTACAGATATTCATTGTCCCTTGGTCTGAAACATTCCCTCTTTGAAGAGCTAATTAGCTGTGATCTCTGAATGGTTTGATGCCAGATCTAGTCTTTCAATGCTTATTTTTCATTAAGAGCATACATGTGCCCTTAAGAACGGATCCCTTCACTATTTAACATTTGCTGCCATGTACTCTTAGAGGAAGGAAGACAGTGAATAGGCTGAAGATATTCTGGAATGAAAGTTATTCCAAAGTTGCTTTTCCAAAAGGCAAATGGAGTTTGTGTTTTTTTCCCCCCTTGAAGATGTTTCACTTCTCATCCAAGAAGCTTCTTCAGTCAGAACTGAATAAGCTTGGATGAGAAGCAAAATGTCTTCAAGGAAAAAATGAAGTCCAGTTGCCTTTTGAAAAAGCACCTTTAGGAAAACCATGACCTGAATGACTGCGAAAATCCATAGATCTTATTGAAGTTGTTCAATAAAATATTTCCACAACTGATTCTAACTAATAGAATCTTTTTTAATATCAAAATCTTTTCACATATCTTTTAAAGAGTATCAAAATAAATGCAATGGCAGCATGCTTCATTGACCATAGATATTTATATAGCTATATTCTATAGATATATTCTACTTTTCTACTTTTCTAAATGTTAATTCTTGTAAGAATATGGGTTGTGTTTATATATTAGGTGAGCAGTTCACAATTTTCCACCATAGTCTAAATGTATTAATTTCTTTTTTTTTTTTTGAATGTTAAATACAACATTTTGATGTATTCTATGCAGTAAATGTCACACTTTGCCCTATAAAACTTTGCAGTTAACTTCAACAATGAATCACCTGGTTTTTGTGTCTTCAGTGTTCCCTCTATTACGAACATAATTATACAAGATATAAATAAAGAGCACTTAAAGCATAATCCTATGCTTATCTTCCCAGTTGGCAATCTTGTTTTGTTCAGTGAAGTTCAGTCTATAATAAATATGCTAAAGCTTGTACCCATCATTGCCATTTTTATAATACAAGATTAGGAATCTCCATGCTGCTGTTACAGAAAATATAATTTATACAACTGAGATTCTATAGAACATCTGCAGAAATTTTGTAGATAAAGACGAGCACTTGGGAACAACCTAGAACATCAAAAAAAAAAGAATGTTCTATTTACCAAGCAGTTTACTTAAAAAAAAACTTACTTAAACAAAGCCTTTGAAAATTAAAAACTATGTTATTAATTGCTTAGAATTATGTCCTGCCATTTCAAGATAGTATATCTAAGATGTTTTTGAAAATCTTTCAGAAGTTAAAGATGGCATCGTTTGTCATACTTTACCATTCCAACAACAAACTGTGAGATAGGTTGGACTGAGAGTTAGTCACCCATATAATGGTGATATACCTCTCAGCCCATATAAGGCTGGTCTGTGAGATATATAGAATAGAATAGAATAGAATAGAATAGAATAGAATAGAATAGAATAGAATAGAATAGAATAGAATAGAATAGAATAGAATGAAATGAAATGAAATGAAATGAAATGAAATGAAATAAAATAAAATAAAATAAAATAAAATAGAATAACAGACTTTGAAGGGACCTTGAGGGTCTTCTAGTCCAATCCCCTGCTTAGGCATGTAACCCTATACTCCTTCAAACAAATGGATATACAACATCTTCTTAATACGTCCAGTGTTGGAGCATTCACAACTTCTGGAGGCAAGTTGTTCCACTGATTAATTGTTCTAACTGTAAAGAAATTTCTCCATAGTTCTAAGTAGCTTCTCTCCTTGAGTAATTTTCACCCATTGCTTCTTGTTCTACCCTCAGGTGCCTTGGAGAATAGTTTGACTCCCTCTTCTTTGTGGCAACCCCTGAGATATTGGAACACAACTATCATGTCTCCCCTAGTCCTTCTTTTCATTAAACTAGACATACCCAGTTCCTGCAACCATTCTTCATATGTTTTATATCACCATGTAATATTGTAATATTATATCAACACGTAATATCACCATGTAATATTGAATTGGGACCTTCATCTCAATTCAATATTATAGCCCCTACCCCATCTTGATTTGATATTATTTATGATGCCCACTCACAGATTTTCTGTCTTTTAACATACTGTTGAGTTAAGTGGAACTTGTGTGGGAATAAACATAAGTCTTGGAATAATATATATTTTATACCCGAACACACACACCCAGGACAAAAGAAAATGACCGCAATCTTCTAATGAAGAACTTGTTGATAATGTTGAAATCCATAAAGTCCCATCCTTTGGTCAGAGTTTGCAGCTGTAGAGATCTTGTTTCCTCTTGTTTTTTTCTGTTAGGAAAAAACACTTGGCATTAAGGATTGTTCTAAGGACTACAGAAATGAATCGTTTAGAATATTCCATTTATGAAGACATTGTAATACAAGAGCTAAGTCAAAGTGATTGTGTGTGCGTATCTACCTATACTTTTATTTTATTGAAGATTTTTATTTTATTGGTGTCCATAAACAATTCTCCTGTCCCACAAGAAAGCAGAAAAAACAGAGATCTGGAAAAGTACTTCATACTAAAAACGTAAAGGACTGCAGAGGGATCTTATCTAAACTATTTCTAGATTTACATCACTGCTTTGTTTTGTTAATCTGAGCAACTTTTTTACCTCCTGGGAAAAAAATAGCCCAATTTTGAAATTTTTCCAGTCCCAAGATAAATCAGCTAATTGTAATACCATCTGGGGACCCAAATTATTTTTGTATTTATCTATTTATGTTTCAGAACATCATTTTAATATTGTTCAGTCAGCCAGCTGTAAGTTAATCAAGGGATCAAAACCTCTCTAAGATTTTCTTATTGCCAAAGAATCAGAATTTCTTTCTTTCTCTATTCTATCCTAAGCATAGTTTCCATAATCCTTGTTTGTTTTTTGTTTAAAAAAAAAACATTTAAAGTATCTTTTTATATCAAATATATATTTCTGTTTATTTGGACATTCAAGGAAAAAAATGACATTTATACAGTTCTACAAAGAAATTATTGAATCTGACATTTGCACCTCTATAACTGTCTGGTTTGGCACTGCAACCAAACAAGATAGACACAGACTTCAACAGGTAGTTAGAACTGCAGAAAAAAACAATTACTACCAGCCTGACTTCTATTGAAGACATGGCTGTGAAAATATCTATAGACCCCTCATAACCTGGACATACTGTTTCAACCTCTTCCCTCAAGACGACACTATAGGGCATTGCATGCCAAAATAACTAGCCTCAAGGATAGTTTTTCCACCATGCCATCACTCTGCTAAACAATTCATTCCCAGAACACAGTCAAACTACCTAATACAGGGGTCAGAAACCCAGAGCTGTAGAGCCGCATGTGGCTCTTTCATCCTTCTGCTGCGGCTCCCTGTCACCAGTCACCTCCACAATTGATAGGGCTTTCAGTTAGGACAGGTAGAGGAAAAAGGATGCTACGCTAGGAGGAGACTCTATGATAGAGAAACCAGACTTCTGGTCGTCTCCAGAATTGAACTGGTTAGGACCTTTGGGGCTCTTTGAGTGTTTAAGGTTGCCAACCCCTGACCTAGTAGGACTGTATTACTATTATCTTTCTCATCTTTCTAATTATCTATTTCCTTTCCTTCTTATGACTATTATTTTGTTGCTTGTATCTTACAATTTATATTAATTGTTTTATTTAGTATCCTGGTATGATTTATATTGATTGCTTATTTAGTGTGTCACTAACTGTTGTATCTTATAATTTCTGATGAATGTATTTAATGATGATTATGATCACAATTTGTCACTTGCTGCTTGTATGTACACCAAGAGCTTACGCACCAGAGACAAATTCCTTTTGTGTCCAATTACATGTGGCCAATAACGAATTCTATTCTATTCTTTATACTGCATGTCTATACAATACACTGTACCATATTAAATCTGGATACTCATTTTCTTTTCACTTCTGATAGTGCTATTTTTATCCAGTTTTTAAATTATATACTGTATCTTCTTAATTATTTTAAATCCCATTATACTTATTGTTTTTCTATTTTGTACATATAGAAATGTCAGCATTCTACTACTCGATATTTCATGTATATGCCTTATGGTGCAATGTATTGATTTGATTTTGAGCTCTGCTTTAAGACAAACCTAAGGTTCACTGACTCACTAAGACAATGCCTGATTCTCAGGTTCTTCAGAGCACACAAATCCCATAGCCATATCAAGATAGTGCCTTAGTGGGTGTTATTATTGTTGTTGTTGTTTTATGACTTTTTGTGCATTTGTGTCAATCTTGGACCCAATCTCCTGGACCACAGTAGTCCCTCTAGGTTTTTTTCCCCTTCTTTTTCAGAGATACTTTGCCCTCCCCTTCTTCTTCTTCCTAGGGCGGAAAGCATGTGATTGGCCCAAATTCATCCAATTGGCTTTGTGCCTAAGGCAAGACTAGAACTCACAGACTCCTCCTTTCTAGCCTGGTGCCTTAATCACTACACCAAACTGGATCATCTCTCTTTCCCTGCTTCTCTTTCAAGTAAAAACAAAAAATGAACCTTGTATGACACAACTTTTTGTGTGAAATGAGATTAGAAAATGTTTGTTGAAAGCCTGACAATCCCATTGCTTATAGGAAGATACACTGGCAATAATAAGTGACCCCAATCTTTTACCATTTTGATGAACATCTTGGATTGGATCCAATTTACCCTATTTCCCCAAAAATAAGACCTCCCTGGATAATAGCCCAATCAGGCTTTTGAGCGCATGCACTAAAATAAGCCTTCCCCTGAAAATAAGCCCTTCCCGCTTGCTGCCTCCTGCAACTCAAAAATAATAAGATGTCCCTGAAAATAGGGCCAAGCTCTTATTTAGGGAGGCAAAATAAAATAAGACCCTGTCTTATTTTTGGGGATTCACGGTACTTTTTCCACTTGTTTTAATGGGTGCAATGTAAGCATGAGTATGCTTTCACTAAACACAGCCCATAAATGGTTGCCTTAAAAACTGAAAGAAACTTTGCTGGGTGCAGGCTTCCCTTAACTCTTATTACCATAAATAGATTTGCTGCAATTAATAAAATATTAAGATAAACTGGTGGCCCAAAGTCAAGTGCTACTCTGAAATCAAGGCACAATTTTAAATAATAAATTCACTGAGAATCTTCTTAATGCTGAATAAATTATAATAAAGGTTGGTAACATTAAAACCTAATTTTAAAAATACTAATTATTTCTGTTGCTTTTAATGGGATGCTTTCCTTCATCCTTTTATTACTCATGACATTTTTCTTTCTTTACATACATCGCCATCTACTGTTCATCATAATAGTTACAGATGAAACCGAATTCTATTGCAAGAATTTTTGCTAGCTAGCCTTATGGCCTCTGTTTTAAATAACAACATAAACTTTTAATTATTAGCATAAACATTGTTCTTTTGATTTAATTTGATGAGAAGGTAATTTGATAATTTCAGGATTATTTGCAAATATTCTCATTTGAAAGAAAGCTATCTTGACATTATATAAATTATTTGGATGTATAGCCAGCTCTTTAAATGCTATCCACTTCAGGATTAACTTCTGGATCATTTCATAAAAGATTGAACCCCAAAATATATGAAATCCAGTTGGAGCAAGTAGAGTTAGGAAACAATAAAAATGTTAAAGCTACTTTAGTAGCCAGAAATAAAGAAATTAATTAAGATGTTTCTTCAGGAACTGGAAAAATCCATGCTGGTGTTGCAGAGATACAGATTAAGGGAAGTAATAAAGTGACTGTAGGAAGACAGCTTGAAGTTTGTACGGAAAGCAGAACTGGGGACCTCGGGAAAGGAGTGGGTCTATTCAGAAGGTCCAAGGTATGGAGCTACAAATGCAACACACATACAACATGGAGAAGAAAGGGAGGTTTATACTTCCAATGCAACTAGAAAAAAATTGGGAGAGGATAAAAGGCTCTACCTGTGATGACCCAGGGTTGAGCACGGAAGCAACACAGCTGGAGCAAAGACTTAACTGCCCTTTATTGCTCCAACTTTCCTCCAAAAGTCCCACCATTCACTGCAAGCCTAGGAGCAAAGCTCTGAACATACACGTCCAATAGTTCCTGGATACTATTAGTCCAGAAGTGCTGCACAGTTCTGAGAATAGCCACAGTTTGGGAGTAGCAATAGCACTTAGACTTATATACTACTTATATACTACTTCATAGTGTTTTTACAGCCCTCTCTAAATGGTTTACAGAATCAGCATCTTGGCCCCAACAATCTGGCTCCTCATTTTATCCAACTCAGAAGTATGAAAGGCTGAGTCAACCTTGAGCCAATGAGATTTGAACTGCTGAACTGCAGCAGCAGTCAGCTGAAGTAGCCTGCAGTACTGCACTCTAACCATTGCGCCACCTTGGAACTTGGTCTCAGGGAGTCTTTGTCACAGGAAGAGTGCAGCACAACCTGGAGCAGAATTGTGTCGCTGCAAACTCACATATAGCCAGGCCAGGCAAGCAAAACAAGAAAGGCAAGCAGGACAAGGCACAACAAAATATTCAGAAGTCGGTAACAGCATGTGAGGCTGGAAAAAGGAAACGTTTTCCAGCACCCCTCCCAATGGCATCTCTTTAAATCGCATTCCCCAGCTGAGCCTTGTGAAAAGGGGTGGGTTGCCCTGGGCTGACTCTGCCTCCTCTCCATTCTCTGTGATCGCCATAGTTTTGTCGCTCCTCTGCTGCCTGCCCTTTCCTCCACACACACATCCACACACACACTCTCTCCATTGTTTTCAGAAACCAAAAGTAAATACTTGTCTCGGTGGGGTGGGGGGAGTAAATTACAGTCATATGACTGTAGGACATTGCTGTAAATGCAAGTCAATTGCCCAAAATACGGTCATGTGACCATGGGTGGTGCCTGGATATTTTACTTTTGAATCCTAGTTTTAAGTCTTTTTTCCGAGGTCCATCATAACTTCAAATAGCTGCTAAGCAACCAGTTGTAAATGAAGAATTACTAGTATTATTATTTTTTAAATTAGATCATCCAGAAGAGAGAGAGATAAATTATCTCTTAAAGCAGTGTTTCTCAACCTTGGCGACTTTAAGTCCCATGGAATCCGGGATTCTGGGAGTTGAAATCCACAGGACTTAAAGTCGCCAAGGTTGAGAAACACTGCCTTAAAGCCTCTGCTAATTTGAGACTTGGGAGTCTGCATTTCTAAAGTAAATTATCAAAAAGCTAGAAGGAATCCTACTTGGATAATAGGTGAGATAGCTAGATCTTTAACCTTAAAATAGTTTCTGTGTTGAAACACGTCTGAGATCTAGTTTCAAATCCTCATTAATCTAAATTATACATTGTATTTTTTACCAGAATTGCCAGGGGTTTTAATTAATAGTTCTAACAACAGTTCTAACACATGCACATTGAAAAGTGCTACACAGTAGAACCTCTGGTCATGAATGCTTCTGACCACGACCAAATCGGGTTTCGACCAAAACATTCACAAAATGTTTGAATCTGGTAACAAACATATACTTGGGTGGTGATCAAACACGGCCACGGCCAATTTCCCCTTCTGGCCCATTTTGTTTGTAAGCGCCAAATTTCCTGTTATTTCTAATGGGGAAATTGGGTACGGGTCATGACCATATCGGGTTGCGACCAAAGTTATGGAACGAAATATGGTTGTTGTTAGATTGGGTAATGGATAGGCACACACAGGCTTAACGGTAACAACAGTTCTTTATTAAGTACAACAAGTGAGAACAATCCAGTGAAGGTTGAGTCTGACAGCAGCCCTTTTATAGGGAGCTGTCAGACCCTTCAACCAATAGGGTTAAACCTCTGTTCCCGCTGGAACAGAGGACCCTGGTGGAAACCACTGTAGTTAGAACAAGTTTCTAACAGTTGTGACCAGAGATTCTACTTTATAGGTAGCCTTTGACTTACAACCATTTGTTTAGTGGTTACTAAACAGCACTGAAAATAGTGACTTACATAAGTTTTTCACACTTATGACCATTGTAGCATCCCTGTTGTCATGGGATCAATATTCAGATCCTTAGCAGCTGGCATGTCTTTGTGATAGTTGCAGTGTCTCAGAATCATGTAACCACCTCTTGTGACCTTCTGATAAGCAAAGTCAATGGGGAAGCCAGAGTCACTTAACTTCTGAACAGTAAAATAGTCCAAATTAATCCCAGATGTTGAGTGACATTAGAATTGTCCAACAAAAAAACTTGTCCAGGAGCACCTTAAGAAGATAATGGAGATAATCTGTGTTTCTTCTCAAGATTATTACAAATTGCTCTATGATTCCACAATAGCCTTCATTTTCTTAAACATTATATATGAAACCAGAGAGAAATCAGCTGAGCTCTCAAATGAATGGTATTAGCATGCAGATGTTATAAAGTCCTGGCACTCATTTTCGACCCACTTATCACAGCTACATTTCTGCTACCATCAGACTGTGATAGAACAGTAAGGAATTAAGGATAAGGTACAGTATAGAATGGACTTCGAAGTGTTTCTTTTTTATTATTATTGATTTTTTATTGTTTTAATTAAACAAAAAACACACACAAAAACATTCTTCATTACATCTTCCAGAAAGCATGTCGATTGGTTACAAATACATTTCGTGCGTTACTACAATCATTCTTTATATTTCATTCATATTGAATTGTACATTTTAAATCAAAAATCTTTATACCAACAATATACCATCATTCTCATTTAACTATATTTGTTTAAACATGCTTTTGTCTAGAATCATTTATATTTATATTATAATAAATCTAGACAAAAATTTATTACTAGAATTTATAAGTACCCCGGAGAGATTACATCTTTATAACAAAATCTAAACAAAAAAAATATATTAATAAAATTATTAAATCTTTTCCCCAGGTCCCATATTATAGTTTATATCCAAATTGTTTTTTCCAGTTAGAGTTATTATTTCATTATTATTGTCATGATGGGTTATCTGTTAACGAATAAACATTTTAAAAACAAAAACATTCTATAAGCAGCTACAACGTTCTACTTATTAATCACCAAAAATTAACTAAGTTTTTATTTTTATTTTTATTATTTTTTTCCAATGTTTTATTTGGGTTTCACCATTCTTAACTTTCTTATTTTACCCATAACTATTATTTTTAAGTTTTGTTACATTCCTTCATTGATTCTTGTTTCTTTCCTCCATCCACCTATACCATTTATCCCATATCTGGTAGAATTCTGATTCTTCTTTTCCCTGAATTTCTTTAGTTAGTTTGTCCATTTCAGCACAGTCCATAACCTTTCTTATTATTTCATCTTCACTTGGAGTTAGTTTGTTTTTCCATTTCTGGGCATAGGCAATTCTTGCCGCCGTTATTATATGTAGTATTAAATACTGGATTTCTTTTTTGTATTTTGCAGACATTATTCCTAATAAGATTTCCGGTTTCCATTCTATTTTAACTCCCGTTATTGCCTCCAGCCAATTTTTGATCTTTTTCCAAAACTTTTTAGCCTCCTCACAGGTCCACCATAAATGGTAATACGTTCTGTCAATCGATTCGCATTTCCAACATTTTGGGGAGGTATTTGATGATATTTTAGCTAACCTTGTTGGTGCCAGGTGTCATCTATAAAACATTTTGTACTGGTTTTCCTTGTATTCAACTGAGAGTGTCATTTTTAAGTTTGTTCCCCAAATTTTTTCCCATTTGTCTAATTCAATATTATATCCAAAGTTCTGCGCCCATTTTATCATTTGTTCTTTCACAATTTCCTCTTCCATTTTATACTTCAGGAGAAATTTATATATTCTCCCTATCATTTTTCTATCTGGGCTTTGAGTGATTTTATCCAATTCGTGTGGTTCTGTTTCAATGTCATATAATTTGGTATCTTTATTGTATTTAGTTTTGATTTGAAGGTAAGTTAACCAGTCAACTTTCATGTTCTGTTCTGCCAATTCTTTAATTGTTTTTAAGTTTCCCTGTCTATCAATTAAGTCTCTATATCTTAGCATTTTGTTCCAATCTATAAAATTTGGGTGAGTCGTCCTTTCTGTCGGTGATAGCCAATTCGGAATTTTCACATAGTGGGTTTTTTTTTTATTTTGAGCCATTTTTGCAATAATGCTCTTCTAATTAAATGATTTTGAAAGTATTTGTGCGTTTTATTTTTATCATCCCATAGGAATGTGTGCCAGCCTGCTTGCAAATCATGGCCTTCCAAAGTCAAAATTCTTTTATTCTTTAGCTCTATCCAATCCTTCACCCATGTTCACCCAATCCTTCACCCATGGAAGGAGGAGGAGCTTCCGGGGCAATGGAGGGACCTTCCTAGAGCTCCGTAATGATGGGGCTCCCTGGCAGGGATAGCGGGCGCTTTCGGCCCCCACCGGTCATTTTGGGGGCCGTGAGGGGGTCAGTGGTAACCCTGGCCATCTTTGAGAACCAACTGTGACCCGGGGGGAATAGCTGAGACCCGGGAAAATCAGACAGCCAGATGGACAGGAGATGGAGGATTGTGAGAACGCTGAGGCTGAGCCACGGCAGCGGAAAAACCAGAAATGTGACTTGCATGGCTGCCAGGATGGCGAGACAGCTGAGAAACAGAGGAACGGAAGAGCGGAGGAGCGTCTTCATGAGGGAGCAAGTCGGTGAGGAGGAGAACAAACTGTTCGGGGGCGGTGTGTGGGCCCAGCCGGCGACGGCGATGATGGCGGCACCGGCGGAGATGGCATTGAAACATCGGGTGCCATATTTCCTTCCATCTCTCTAACCGCGGTGAGCTGCCTATTCAGGAGGCCGAGGGGCCGGAGAGGAGCTGTGGGGATTTAAGAAGCAAGCCAGGGTGGGCCGCCGGAGGCTTTGGGCGACCCCAAAAGATCAACAAGCCATGAAACTGGCCTTGACACTTCGCCTATCCCCCCCCGCGGATTTCCGATTTAAGCACTTTAAGAATTTTAAGAACTTTAAGAACTGCCTCTTTAAGCACTTTAAGAACTTTAAGAACTTTAAGAACTGCCTCTGGGCCTCGATGGAGGACTATTTCCGATTTAAGCACTTTAAGCACTTTAAGAACTCTAAGAACTGCCTCTGGGCCTCGATGGAGGTCTATTGACTATCATGGTTCGGCGTTGTAGGCTTCCTCTCTCCTTTTATTTATCCATTTACATCTTGGCCTTTTCACATGTATTTACATCCTGGACCTGCCATAGCCATAGTTATCATCATCATAATCTACTCAAGGACTGATATTTTACAACTGCGAGGGTCCCCCCTGTCACAGGTATGCCCCCTTGCCCTGGTGAGGGAACACCTCGATGAAGGGTTTATTGACCCAGAGAGGTGGAGGAAGCGGGGGATCAGGGGTTTTTTAGTAAAATGTTTTTTAAAATTTTTAAGGGGTTCCAGGGAGGGGGGGGAGGGTTACTCAACCTGGGGGTATGGATATAGCCAGGTCAACAGGTGGGATCAGGATGGAGGGGAGCGGAGTGGGGGAGGTGAAAGGTTACAGCATTCCTATGGGGGGGAATCCGATAACGACGGTCGTAGGGAGGGGCGGGCGTGAGGAGACCAGAAGAACATATAGTCGGTTGGGAGACCGGGGCTGTTGGACACGCCCGGTCGCTTGTACCAACCCCCGCAGTCTAGGTGGACAGGATCGGCAGAGCCTGGGCCTTAGGCTGATGTTATGTAATGCGAGGTCCGTGGTTAATAAGGCCCCCCTCATCAGGGACTTGATCTCAGAGGGGGAGCCGGACCTCGCAGGAATAACGGAAACCTGGTTGGGCCCGGAGGGGGGGTTGCCCCTCGGTGAAATGTGCCCTCCAGGTTACCGGGTGTTCCATCAGCCACGGGCCCAGGGTAGGGGCGGTGGGGTAGCGATAATCATCCGGGAAGATTTGACTCCGAGAGAATTCACTGTGTCGCAGACATCCGGTTGTGAGTCTCTGGGCGTGAAATGGGGCCCAGGGAGACAGTTGGGTCTGTTGATAATATACCTGGCTCCCCGCCATACATCAACGGCCCTGCCCGGACTCCTCGAGCTGATCGCGGAGATGGCGGTTGAGACCCCCAAGCTACTAGTGATGGGGGACTTCAACCTGCCGTCGACGGGAGAGGCATCCGAGGTAGCCCGGGAATTCATGGCTTCCATGACAGCCATGGATCTGACTCAAGTAGTTCGGGACCCCACAAACGAAAGAGGCCACATACTGGATCTTGTGTTTGTCTCCGACCAGTGGACGAGTGATCTGGGTATAGGGAATTTAGTCATCACGCCCCTGTCATGGTCAGATCACTCACTTCTCCAACTGGACTTCCCTGGCGCTACTCCCCGCCGCGGGGAGGCGGAACCAGATTGTCCCAGATGGTTCCGCCCCAGGCGTCTGATGGAACCAGATAGGTTCCAGGCGGAGCTTGGGCCACCTCCTGCAGACCTGTCCCGCTCCCGGGCAGAGGACCTGGTGGCCGCGTGGAACAGTGCGGCCGCCGGAGCCTTGGACCGGGTTGCGCCTTTGCGGCCTCTCCGATGGCAACGATCGACCTGGGCCCCCTGGTTTAATAGGGAGCTAAGGGCGATGAAACGCCATAGCAGACGCCTAGAGAGCAAGTGGAGATCCTCCCGCTCCGAATCCGATCGAACACAGGTAAGAGCCTACTTAAGGACCTACCTTGTGGCAATAAGGGTGGCCAAGCATCAGTATTGTGCCACCTTTATAGCGTCCGCAGAGAACCGCCCTGCCGCCCTGTTTCGGGTGACCCGCTCCATGCTGTCGCAGGGACAGCGGGATCCCCCGTTGCAGGGCAGGGCAGAGGAGTTTGGGGCATACCTGCAGGATAAAATTGATCGGATCCGGAGGGAGTGGACCCACCCTAGTGTTCCAGAGGGGGCGTCCGAGGCTAGTCTTGAGATTCCACGCTGGGAGGAGTTTGATCCTGTTGTCACCGAAGAATTGGACAGGTTGCGCGGGCGACTGCGAGCCACCACATGTTTATTGGACCCGTGTCCCTCCTGGTTGGTACTGGCTTCCTGGGAGGGTACACGAGGCTGGCTACTGGGGCTGGTGAACGCTTCGTTGGGTGAGGGCCTTTTACCAACCGCCTTGAAAGAGGCGGTGGTGAGACCCCTGCTCAAGAAGCCTTCCCTGGACCCAGAGGAGCTAGCAAATTATCGTCCTGTCTCCAACCTTCCTTTTCTAGCGAAGGTTGTTGAGAGTATGGTGGCTCAACAGTTCCCGCGTCATCTGGAGGAAGATGATTATCTAGACCTGCGCCAGTCCGGCTTCCGGTCCGGTCACAGTACTGAGACGGCCTTGGTCGCGTTGGTGGATGATCTCTGGAGGGCAAAGGATGGGGGTTGTTCCTCCATCCTTGTCCTATTAGATCTCTCGGCGGCTTTCGATACCATCGACCATGGTAGCCTATTGCGCCGTCTGGAGGGGTTGGGGATCGGAGGCACCGTATTGCGGTGGTTCCGCTCCTACCTCTCTGGCCGGACGCAATGTGTGTTGGCAGGGGAGCAGAGGTCGACCCCGAGGCCCCTTACTTGTGGGGTCCCTCAGGGGTTGTTCCTCTCACCTCTCCTGTTCAACACATATATGAAACCGCTGGGCGAGATCATCCGTGGTTTTGGGGTGGGATACCACCTGTACGCTGATGATACCCAGCTGTACATTTCCACCCCAAACCACCCCAACGAGGCCGTCGAAGGGATGTCCCGTTGTCTGGAAGCCGTGCGGGTCTGGATGGGTGACAACAGGCTCAGGCTCAACCCCTCCAAGACAGAGTGGCTGTGGCTCCCGGCTCCCCGATACAACCAGCACATTCCATCGCTGGCCATCGGGGATGAACAATTAGCCCCGGTGGAACGGGCACGCAATTTGGGCGTCCTCCTTGATGCCCGGCTGACTATAGAAGATCATGTGGCAGCCGTGGCGAGGGGGACGTTCCACCAGGTTCGTCTGGTGCGCCAATTGCGTCCCCTTTTGGACCGGGGGGCCCTGCGCACAGTCACTCACGCGCTGGTGACGTCTCGTCTGGATTACTGTAATGCTCTCTACATGGGGCTCCCCTTGAGGTGCACCCGGAGACTGCAGTTGGTCCAGAATGCAGCCGCGCGGGTAATCATGGGGAGATCGAGGTTCTCCCATATAACACCTCTCCTGCGCGAGCTGCACTGGCTTCCTGTGGCCTACCGGGTGCGCTTCAAGGTGTTAGTCACCATCTTTAAAGCGCTCCATGGCATAGGGCCTAGTTATCTGCGGGATCGTGTCCTGCCCCATACATCCCTGCGGCCCATTCGCTCACACAGAGAGGGCCTTCTCTGGGTGCCGTCCTCTAGAGACTGTCAGAGGGCGGTGCCCAGGAGTAGGTCCTTCTCTGTGGCGGGTCCCACCCTTTGGAACGACCTCCCCCCAGACATCAGGACAACGACCTCCCCCCAGACATCAGGACAACAACCGATCTCCGCTCCTTCCGCAGTAAACTGAAGACCCACCTGTTTCAGCTAGCCGGCCTGGCATAATCTCGACAACTGTTCCACCCCTTGGTTAATTTTAATTGTCAACGTTAGCTTTTAAACTTTTATTCTTATTGGGGTTTTAACGCCCCGAGTCCCTTTTTGGCCGCCCCGAGTCCCTTTTTGGGAGAGGGGCGGTCTAAAAATCTAAGAAATAAAATCTAAGAAATAAAATCTAAATCTAAGAAATAAACTTCCCTGATTATTGTATTTATTTATTTTTACCTCCTCCTTTGTAGTCCGTAGACCGTTGCTTGTGTACGTCGCCCCGAGTCCCTGTGGGGAGAGGGGGCGACTAATAAGTCTGATAAAATAAAATAAATAAATAAATGTTATTGATACTGCCGATGTATATAAATCCCAATTTGGTAATGCTAAACCTCCCCTCTCCTTGCTGTCTTGCATTGACTTTAGTTTAATCCTCGCTTTTCGTCCCTGCCAAATAAACCTAGCGGTTATTTTGTTTAATTCTTGAAAGAATTTTTTACCCGGATTAATAGGTGCGGCTCGCAACAGGAATACGAGTCTTGGTAGTGTTGGGAGAAATGTCCTTCTGGGTTCAGCTCCAAGTGGGGAAAAAGACACTGGAGACACGGAGGCTGCTTGGAAAGATGGTTTAATGGTGGACAGGACCACATGGCTTGAGCCCTGAACAGAAAAGGTGATCACATGCTTCAATGTTGGGGAGAAGAAGAGAAGGGAAGAGAAGGACTGAAGAAGGGCTTGGAGGGATTTTTATAATCTGTTCGGCCCCACCTATCTGTTTCCTGTTCCTGTGTAAGAAATGTATTCTGATTGGCTGTCAGACTCACATGGGCCCATGCAAGGGCAACCCTCTAGGCTGCTGAGTTTTGAATCCAGGTTTGATTGAGTTCAGATGCCATGTGGTCAGTTGAGTAAAGGCTTATATTATCATGCCTTCATTGTCACTGCCAGAACTCTACACCCATCCCCCTGGAGCTGAACTCTTTATTATGTAAAGTGGACTAGCTTGGCCTTCTTAATGGCCCATTGACAAAGTGGGGATGGGCTGGAAGCTGTAGGAATTTACTTTGTTTAAAATGTGTTTCTCCCTTTTTTCACATCCAGGAAAATATAATATTCTGCCTTATCAATATTTCCTAGGATATTTCATTTTTCTGGGAGAGGGCTAGGTGATAACTTCCTACAATCCCTCCTTTTTTTTTTCAAAACATGTGAGTGGAATGCACATGTTTTTGACAAAAGATAAAATTGGTCAGATCAGGGAAACTTAATTTTTCTGATGGAAAAGCATTGAAAGAGACAGCAGAAGGATCCCTTCAGTGGCTCCCAGAGAGCTTTCAACCATGAAGGTCTTAGCAACCAGGGCACAATTTCTGGAAAGAAATTTACAATATCCAATTTACCATGCCAATTATTTTCAGATGGTTGATATCACTTTCTGTGAGCTTCCAGACAGGTTACAAGCAACCACAAATCCCAAAAATCCTTCACAGCCATCGTTCTGCCTTTTAAAGAAGTACAGGCTACCCATTTTCAGGGGATGGTTCTTTAATCTGCCCTAGCTCTTATTTTAGTGAGGCCAAATTGAGATTAGCTAGTGTGCAATCCAGACTATTTAGTATTTTTAAAACTACACACAATGAGCCCTGGGATTCCTCCTCCTGAGACCACCAGTGCAACATATCCTGCTTTACTGGGCAGTGTGGTTTTTTTCTTCATCACCGTGTGAGAGCTTGGGGTTTTTGGAGATCCTCTCTGCTAGCTCTTCAAGTGGGGGGATTGCCTGAGGGGAACTTCCCTTCCCCCATGGGATTAAAAGGGAGATATCACTGTTTAGGCTTTTGTGCAAAGGCAAAAATCAACCTAGGAAAAGCTTTGTGGAGTTGGGTCAAGGAGATAGTTTCAATCTAATTCTGAATGGAGCCCCTCTCTCTCTCCCTCTCTCTCTCTTTTGTGTGTGTGTGTGTGTGTGTGTGTGTCTGCTTCTACAATACAGAAAATACAGACATTTTGGACAAAATTTCCCTCCCACCAGCCAGAAATCTAAGGTGTTCAGAACTTGCTGTGCTAGCCCTTCTCAAATACAATTCTTACATGAATACATTAAACTGATTACAATATAAATGAGACAGGAAAGAAGACCTTACAATTTCTGTGAAGGAGGCAAAGAAACAAAACTTTACAATCAGTTTCCACCCTCCCCCATAGTCTTTACAGCTGTCTTCTGGGGATAGAAGAGAGCCTTTTGGTCTTTACTTCTTCATCTCCTTCAGGGTTCTTTCATGTCTGCTAGGGTGGCATGCTTGGTTTGGTGGTAAGGCTGGTAAGAGTGGTCAGTCAGTCTTGGTAGTCTGTCCCAGGCTTGGCTAAGTTTTTTTTCCTCATGTCAGGTTTTATCAGCACGCAATCACCAGCAGCAAATTGGAGAGTTATGGTTTGAGCTAGCAGTCCTTTGTTTCTGAGGTAAAAAAAAAAGAGGCCAAGAATACAGTTCTTTACAGACATATCTTTAGTCTTATGTTGTGGAATCTCACCCATTCTGTCCAAGTGTGGAAATCCAAACATTATTTCAGGAGGCAGATGATGTAAATTTCATGGAACATGATATTCCCACTGCCTGTATGATTGAAACACTTTTTGCAGTAAGATGAGTAAATTTCCAAGAGGGACAACAACTTGTGTTGCAAACAAACAAACAAGCAAATAAAATATCATAGGGTAGAGCACCTTGACTCATAAACATTTAAAAATGCACAGGTGTAAAAGAGGGAGGTAAGAAGAACAGCTTAAAAAAATTGCAATTAAAAAAAAACGGTACTTTGAGTCAACACTCCAAAATATCAAATTCCATTCAGATGGAAGCAAATTCTCATTAAGTATGTTAAAACATTTACAAATGTAAGCAAAATATCTCAAAATCATTTCTTTTTATAGGTTTAATTAAGCATTTTAAACCTCAAAAATTTCCAGAAGAAAAAAATCAAAATTGTATTCAGAGCAAAGAAATGTAACTGCATAATTTTTATATGCAGATAAAAGATCACAATAGTGAAAGGTAAGCGGGAGCAGATCACCCATTTACTCCAAATTTCTCAAAAAGAGAGAGGAAAAAAATGGTTAAAGTGAGGAGAAAAAAATTTAGCCTCCTTTACTGACCCAAAAGGAAGGAGGGAAAGAAGGAGGGGGGGGAATGCCCAGAGGCTTTCACAGGTATCACTGGGGGGTTTCATACACACACTCATGGTAAAAATGAGCAGACACTCATTCTCCCCGCCTTTCCTACTTCCCTCCAAAGAATGACCCAGAAGGAAGATTGGGGGGGGGGGGGGAATTCACACAGGCAATCACGTGGATCTCTGGATCCATTCACTTATCACTCCCTGGGGCATGGGGGACACATACTCACATTCATACTGCAATCAGACCTTCATGCTTGCTCATGCCAAACAATCGTAGGTATTTCAGGAAGCTTTTTTTTCACAAGCCACCAAGCTTCATTTTCTTTTATTAGAGGATCTCACCCTCCCTTCAGGTTTGGAAATGATAACAAACATGCATACACACACATACCATTAAACAACCTTGTAACTTACTGCTTCTTTATATGAAAGGGAATCAAACTACATTCATACCAACTTTTACCATCAACATACTCACATTTGCACAGCAATCATTAATTTCACATACAAAAATTCCATTTCATTCTTTCTTCATGCAAGGCAGTTATTACAATTACTTCAGGGAGCTATACATAAGCCAATGAGCTCCATTTTCTATTATTAAAGGATCTCAACTTCCCTCCAGGTCTGGAAATGATCACGCACTAGATTGTTAATGCCTGTCTCTGCCCTGGGGTGTTCGTTTCTAATTTGGACCTGCCAGCGGACGCTGGCTAATTTTTAAAGATCCAAATTCTATCTTGATATCCCAGCACGCGCTGGCATTTTTAAATATCAAGATGTATAGAAACAATGTACAGAGATGTTTGTCCACACATTGTTTGCATTCAGCCAGGGTTCTAGGTTGGCGCTCCCAGCACACGCTGGCATATTTTTAAAGACCAAGATGTATGGAGACTTTCATTAACACATCGTTTGCATCTGGGTGGGGCCCTTGATTCATCAGATGGTGGCCAGAAAATCAGCAAATTTGTTGACAAAATCTAAATCAAAACTGTCTCCTGGAAGCCAGGTTTTTACTTTAGGACCAATAGAGTAGGTTGGCCAGATAAATGTGCAGAGGTTCTTTTTTACTCAGGTTGAAGGCAAACCTTTAGTAGGAATTTCCTTCATTTCATACATGCACACACAAGGCAACACTCTCCTCCTCCCCCCAAAAGGGAAAAAAAACTCTATACTCACCTGAAGAGTACAATCTTCTAGGGCTGAAAGACATGAGAACAAGGTTCCCTCCCCCACAGAAAAGGCATTGTTGGAAGATTAGAGGTAAGGGAGGGGCGTGGGGGGGGTAGATAGCTTGCAGGCAGAGTTTGAAAAAAATAAAACCATCAGTTACTCAGCAGATAAACAGATAAACATTATGGGGATATCACAGATGAGAAATGGGGTCTGGATTCACATGCTTCAGGAAAGAAATGAACAGGTAAAATCATTTAAGCACACAATAAATGCAAGGATGAAACTTTTCTTGCAAACATTTCCTGGGTTGTTACTTTAAGGTATAGGCAAGGAAGGAAGGGGAAAAAAATATCTTTACTCTATTTCTGCTGGCCAGAACAGACACAAAGTAAAGACTCTCCCCAGCTTCAGTTAGTTTTCTAGGCCCAACAAACTGAGCAAAGGCAATTTCTGCCAGTTTACTCCTTTCTTTGAACCTTCTTTGAACACTTTAAAATTCTTGTCTTTTGGATTGGAGACATCTTAGTTACAATTACCTTGAGGGTGCACAAAGACTTACACATACACACACAGACAAAGAGGAGACAACAAAACTCATGAGGAGATAACAAAACTCATTCCCGCCATGAATCTCAGTTAAATTGGGGAAGGCACAAATCTTAACAAACCAAAACCACGTGGTTGCATAGAAGACAGAGAAAGAGACAGACAAGAGAAAAAAGAAACATTTCAACATTTCCCTTTTCTTTTAAGTACCTTTATGTAGCCAAATTAGTTTTCCTGTGTCATCTTTCAGCAAAGCCCATTTCTCACACAATTTCCTTGCTCTCAGCCAAAATCTTGGCATCTAAGGAAATCTCCGAGGGCACTTCTGGCCACCCACGAGCTAACGCTTCCCATGACCCTTTACATGCAGGGCTCACTTTGGCCTAGCCGGGTGCCACCCACCGTAAGTTTTCAGAAAAAAAAAGATTCTGGGAAGGACTTCGATTCCCCACGAAGTATTCGGCCCCTTCTCTCAGGGAATCACCTGGGTTTTGAGGATCAAAAAAGTGATCCTTGAGGACCTCTGCCCCTCTCTCTGCAGTTAGTACCAGGCACCTCTACTCGTTTACACCATGGGCCTTTGCTTTTTTTCTTTTTTTGCTTTCACAGGACAAAAGCAACAACAACAAAAAATATTCATTCACTTTTCCATCCATTTTCACACACACTCTCCTTTCCCTAACAGAAGGTCCTGCTCTGGCCTGACCCTAATACTTTCCAGGCTCTCTCGGTAAAACACACAGAGGAACCAGGATCCAGCTGTGATTGGGAGAAAGATTTCATCACTCACACACATGCAGGCATACACACATTTCCATGCTTTGCCATGCTTTAACATTAAATTTTAGAGAATTAAAATTTAGAGGTACTCACCTTCTTTCCAGGCAGCCTTTGAGCTCAAACTCAAAACCCCTTTAAAACCTAGATCCAAATGGCTAAGGCCAAGATAAAATCCACCCACAGACTCAATGGGGTCTGTGCCGGCATGGGAGGCTTACCTTGGCCATATCCATTTGTTAGGCTAGCTTGGAGTCCCTTCGTGGTCGCCAATTGTTGGGAGAAATGTCCTTCTGGGTTCGGCTCCAAGTGGGGAAAAAGACACTGGAGACACGGAGGCTGCTTGGAAAGATGGTTTAATGGTGGACAGGACCACATGGCTTGAGCCCTGAACAGAAAAGGTGATCACATGCTTCAATGTTGGGGAGAAGAAGAGAAGGGAAGAGAAGGACTGAAGAAGGGCTTGCAGGGATTTTTATAATCTGTTCGGCCCCACCTATCTGTTTCCTGTTCCTGTGTAAGAAATGTATTCTGATTGGCTGTCAGACTCACATGGGCCCATGCAAGGGCAACCCTCTAGGCTGCTGAGTTTTGAATCCAGGTTTGATTGAGTTCAGATGCCATGTGGTCAGTTGAGTAAAGGCTTATATTATCATGCCTTCATTGTCACTGCCAGAACTCTACACCCATCCCCCTGGAGCTGAACTCTTTATTATGTAAAGTGGACTAGCTTGGCCTTCTTAATGGCCCATTGACAAAGTGGGGATGGGCTGGAAGCTGTAGGAATTTACTTTGTTTAAAATGTGTTTCTCCCTTTTTTCACATCCAGGAAAATATAATATTCTGCCTTATCAATATTTCCTAGGATATTTCATTTTTCTGGGAGAGGGCTAGGTGATAACTTCCTACAGTAGAATATTCATTTTAATTGTCGCTATACGTCCCAAGAGTGATAGTTGAATATTTTTCCAATTTTCTAACTCTTTCTTTATTTGTATCACTAATTTATTATAGTTATCATCTTTAATTGTGGAACATTTTGCCGACACCCAGATCCCCAAGTATTTCACTTTCTTAGTTATTTGCATTCTGGTTGTTACTTCCAGTTCCTCTTCTTGCTTTTTTGTCATGTTCTTGGTTATCATTTTTGTTTTGTTTTCATTGATCTTTAATCCTGCCACTTCGCCATATTCTTCTAATTTTTGAATTAATTTCTGACTGGATTCTAATGGGTCCTCTAGTACAAATACTAGGTCATCGGCATAGGCTTGGGCCTTATATTCTTCATTTTTGAGTCTTAAACCTTTTATTCCCTGGTCCTAGGACTTTGAAGTGTTTCTGAGAAAGCTAAATATGCACTTTTGGAATCAGCCTTGATGTAGAAATTCCGATGGGAAAGCAAGGGTTAGTGGCCGGAAATAATTTTTAACTAGTTTATGTGGAACGTACAGATGTTGCATCTGCAATGGAATGGAATGAAATAGAATAAGTTTTATTTGCCATGTGTGATTGGACACACAAGGAATTAATAACTGTAATAATAACTTGGCTGTGATCCTCTAGACATTTCTTTTGATGGAGAATATAAACCAGTGTTCCTCTGTTTTGCATTGGTCCAACCATATTTAGAATAGTGTACCCATTTAGGAATGATATGGATAACTTTAACCATGTCACCAAGAGCAACCAAAGATGATATGGAAGAAGAAAGATATGAGAAATGTGCAAGTTTGAAGAAAACAGTGGTGAGATACAATAATTACGGTGCTGAGAGGTTATAAATTTTTAGTAAGTTTATGCATTGACCAGCGGAGCGAAGGGAGACAGCGCTGCTAAACATTCTCCATTAGCTCGCCCAATAGCGAAAAGGACAAATTAGATCGCTCGCGGAACTTCATTTCGCCAAGAGCGCGTGCGCTTCATTCCTGTTCTGTAATTTCCGGGTTGCAAATGATAGAGTGAGAAGGGCTAGAACGGCTTGGAAGGAGAAAGGCAGAGGATTTCGTCGCGGGTTCGCGCGTTGGTCCGGGGAAAGACCGTTACCCCCTCCCCCTCCTTTGTGCATCTTCCCCGTTAAATGTTGGTCCGGATCAAGCGCCATGCCTCTGGAAGTATTGAGTGGGTCCCTTAGGGTGGCAAAAAACACTCTGCCCAGCCACCTGCAGAAAGTCGATCTCGCGCATTTGCAGCTGGGGCGCGACTATGCGAACCAATATATTCAGGTAAAGGCAGTTCGTGCATTTCAGAGGCATTTCAGATGCCAGCCTTGAAATACGGGGTGGAGTTTACGGGCTGCAGAAAAGTTGCTCTGCCTCTAGTTTTCCAACATAAAAGGCGCTCAAGGAGGATGAGGTATATTTAATGTTTATTAAAAAAAAATGGGTTTATTTAATCCATTGGGACGGATTCCCAAATAAATGGATGCAATTTATCTTCCTAAAACAGCCCACTTGCTAGGGAAGATTGTCCTTTGAGCGTTGCCCCAAATGTCAGGCAGCTAGATTTATCTTTGGAATTGCAAAATTCTGAATTCGATGATGATGATGATATCTTTAATATTACAAAACAATATCTACCTATCCCGGGATCTTGGGCAGGACTCAATTGATAGACAAAAATCCAGTCTGAACATCTGGCTAACTTTACATACAGCTATAATATATTACATTTTATGCCACCTGACTCCCAGCATCTCTGGGTGGTTATACCCCTTCCTGTCTTTTAACTAGATGTGATTAGATAGCCTACCCCCTCTTGTAATAAGCGCTAGGTTCAGTCAAACTTAAATCTCGTGTATGTTTTAGTCCTACAAACATAAAGATTCCTTTACAAAGTGTCTCTCTTGCATTGCTTCAGTTTAAAACTAGTTGCTGTTAAAATAGGTATCTCTTTTCCTGATATTTCCAATTCTTGGGGGGGGGGGGAGGAGACCCCAAACCCAGACTATTTTACACAAGCAATTTGGTAATTCTACATTGGATCTTTGACACACAAACACGGATTTACAAATTGGTCTCTAAACCTTAGGATTTGCTCAAATTAACCTCAGTTTAAGAACCATGGGTCTAATATATAGATATTTAGAGAATAAACAGAGATTTTTAAGTGGACATTTTCCATGTGGGAATCCATATGATCCATTCATGCTTTAATTTTAAGTTTTATTTTTGTTCTTTATTTTTCTGAAGACACACAAAGTGCCTTCTGAATCTTAGGCAATTTTACTCTATGTGGGTATATAATATACAACTTTGTTTTACTGATACAGAATTACAGCTGGAGAAATCTTTAGAATATAAAGCTAACAGGACTGGAATAAAAACCTATCTTGTGAATTATTAGGATTTTTTTAAACTTTAAAATAGTTTATGAAGCCATTTTTTAAAATTAGTAAACTATATCAGAATATTTTTTCTTTTTTATTCAGTATAAAATGAATTCTATGTATCAGTAATTTTCTGTTGTGCCATTTATTCCAATATAAAGATTAGGTGTGTTATGTTGTATCACCTATGCTTTGGAATATACCCTATGTGATTCAAGGTACAAAAATATATTGGGCCTGTTGTTGACATTTTTATATACAGATTCCAGTCTTTCGTAGGAATCTTTGCTTTTCCTTGATGTTGAACAAGTATTTCAGTTGCTGTTTACATACTACTTATGTTTATTCTGAGGAAAACCTTTGCAGAAAAATCATGCAATCAGACTTCATTGGTATTCATATATACTGCGTGCATGACATTAAGCCAAAGATGATGTGTTTTTCATTGCTGATAATGGGCGAACTGAGAACGACAAAATAAAATGGAGCATTAGGAAGAGCCACAGGAGTTTTGTAAGAAAAATGTTTTAGCTCAATTTTGTCAGCTTTCAAAATAGCCAGCAAAAAGAGTTCTATGTCTGCTCAGAAATAAGTTCTATTAAATTTATTGATACCTATTACAAAATTAGTGAAGGTAGCCTGAATTGCCATCATTATCCCAATCATAATACTTATTGTCAATGATCCACTGTGTAAACGTTGGCTTGAAGGGAAATGTAAATTATTTTATCTAACTATATTGAGTTCCTCTGAGAGTTGCTTGTGGCAGAGAAGTGATGATATTGTCTTGCCAGGTTGCATTTGCCTTATATTTATATTTTAGGAACATCCTCTGCCTCTGTAAAAAAAAAACTGAATCTCTTTAGTATTCTAGAAATATTTCGAAAGGATGTGGGAGATAATATTGTTTAAAGGTATAGTTTTAAGTTCTGAATATGGTTGATATTTATACAATTTCAAAATGTATTAATTAGAGTATTTTTCTCTGTTTTAGGGATCATTTGTTACATCCTATCAATTGATTAAACTTGCAAATGGGACACCTTTCTTCAAGATAGTACTTCAAGGTATTTCAGCACAATTACTATATTCTCATGATTCTTGGTTAGGTTGTATTCAACATGGATGGTGTGGGTGATATATACAGAATACAACAACAGTGAATGATCACAGAACATTTATATAGTTCCTGGGGGAATGGGTGCAAGTTATATTGTGCAGTGTGAATAATGTAAATATTGCTAAATACAATTTGAGAACAAAAGCTTTCCAAACTATGAATCTTGCTTTTTAGTATTTGTTCACCATGCCAACCTGTAAAGTGAAACAAGACGAGCATAATTTTGCTCGTAGAATGACTTGGGGGACAGTAAATTCTTTACACATCCTTCCCTATTAAAAATGTTCTGAGAACTACTGCATATAAAGAAGTGTTTTCTTCTTAACGGTCCAGGTTTTCCTTCACACTCTGATGAGAAATAATCTGATATGCTTAATCATAATATTGGCAAATGCGGGAGAAGTAGCTGTTGTAGACATGTAGCATATGTAGACATATGCAAATAGTGAGGCTGTGATATTTAACTTTTCAGAATCAGAAAACTCATCTTCCAGGAATAGCAGCATCTATATTTTAATATTTGGGAAACTGGCAGAAGATTGTGCCAAAGTTGTCCAACAAGGGGTAAGAAATTTTATTTTCTTGTTAGTAATATTAATATATATTGTATATCTATTTTACCCAATTGATACATGTGATATTGCAACACCAATCTATGTATCTTTATTTTAATTAATCAATGTTCATTGTCATTTTCCACAGATTTCTTGCTGGTTTTCTTCTTTTTGCCTCATCTTTTTTTTTAAAAAATTGCATGGTAATATGACAAATGGTAACGTTTTTTTTTCTTACTCTTTCAGTTGTCTTCTAATTGTCTTACAACCATTCACACTTATGATTTTTGCAGTCATGTTTTTTAGACAGACCATTGTAATCCAATACCATTTCTGTTTGCTCTAAGTGAGCAGCTGGATGTGTTAAAAAGTGAATATGTTAGATCTAATGAAGCTATCCAGCTCACAGTATTTCGTATGTAAGAAAACATGGGCTATTCTATACCAAAACCAGGAAAGATTCTTCTGTTATTTCTAAGACAAAATTTAAGGCTATATGTCAACCTAAGCAATGGAATCATTATCTCGATATCCTGAAATCCAATCATAGATTGCTTTTGTAGAACAGACAGTTGGCAGAATAACTTCTGCTGTTCAGGTGCACTTTTATGAAAGTTACAGGATCAGTAAGGCCCTTATCAATTTCCTCATCTGCTATCTAAGCAGATTAATCTGTTTGTACGAAATTGGAAGTATACTATTGAAAAAAAAAACAGAATGCCCCCTGGTTCCCTGAAAAGACATTCCTGGATAATAAGCCCAATCGGGCTTTAAGCGCATGCGCTAAAATAAGCCCTCCCCCAAAAATAAGCCGTACCCAAAAACATTGCAACACAGCAGCTGCCATGAGGTGACCACGAGGCTCGTCATTTCCTGCACTTCAAAAATAATAAGGCCAAGCTCTTATTGTGGGGTCAAAATAAAATAAGACCCTGTCTTATTTTCGGGGAAACGTGGTATTAAATGCTGTGTAACCTACTATTAAGAATAAGAACATAAAATGATTTTGAATTGAGTTTGACTCCTGGTAATTCCTTGGACACAGCCATCTGGTACTAGCAACTTGTAGGTATGGTATAAATATTTTCAATAAATACCTTTATATAAAAATTATATCTTCAAAGTATGGAATTGGAGAGAAAATCTACTTTGCCAACTCTAATTCAATCTTTCTATAAGTGTCCCGGAATGGATAAAAAAGATTAAAACTAACAAAAACAAAGTCGACGTCAATAAAGCAGGTTAAGAGACAGCAGAGGGAAATACCCATTTGGAAAAAATAAACTGGCAGTTTTTGAAGGAATATAGATACAAAACAAAGTGACAAAGTATAGAACGGAATGGAGTGCTAATACTAAGAAAATATGAATAGAAAGTCACTAATGGTTTAAGCAACAGCTATCATGAAAGGCTCCAATAGGTGATTTTTAAAAGTTGCAGATTCATATGAATAGAATGAATTGCAGACTCTTCAAGGAACCTTGTCAAAAGTCATTAAGGACTTTAAAGCATATAGCAAGAGCACTGAATTTTTCTAAAGAAAAAAATGTGGGCAGCCAAGTCCACTGATAAAATTGTGTGATCCAAGTAATGTGCCTGTTTTAAAATTGTAGCAACTGCTTCTGCACCTATTGACATCTCGTAGCATTGGCAATTCAACAGAGATAATGTATGGATTTATGGTCAAATAGGATCTTTTTTCTAATTGTTAAAGCCCTCACATCTTTTTTCAAGCCTTCTTTAGCTTTGGAAACTGCAAAACAATTCTCTAAAAAGATGTATTCCCTCATCTTCAAAAGCACTTCTTTCCAATGATCAACATATCCCTCTTATTCATTTGTTTAGTTTTATTTTTTAATGTGTTGCGGTACTCTTGAAGACTGTTTGTAACTTACCCATAATAAATATAAGAACAGATTTTGAAGAGTTAAACTTTAAAAACTTGCATGATTTACCCATCTTGGAGACTGTCTTCTCACAGCCATAAGATTAAGAAACTGAAAGTTCTTTGGAACAGCTTTGCTTTTTTTTATTGTTTTCCTAAATTCCATCAGGAAGGTTACATCGGGACCTCTGGTGCAGGCCTTGTTAGTAAGCACTATTAACTCTGCCTTATCTATATTTAATTTCATCTCCATTTACAGTGGATTCCAGTTGTGGATTCAGAATTTCCTGTAGTGTATCTATAATTAAAGGAAAAAAGAAAAAAGTGAATTGGATGGCAAATTGATAAAAAAAATCTCTACAAATTTTTATGCATCCTATATTTGTAAAGAGAGCCAGTTTGGCTAAGGCAGCAGGCTGTTGTTGTTAGTTGTGAAGTCGTGTCCGACCTATCACGGATGACATTCCTCCAGGCCTTCCTGTCCACTACCATCCTCTGAAGTCCATTTAAACTCACGCCTACTGCTTCGGTGACTCCATCCACCCGTGACTGACCGGTTTGATCGCCTTGCAGTCCAAGAGACTCGCAGGAGTCTTCTCCAGCACAACAGTTCAAAGGCCTCCATTCTTTGGTGCTCAGCCTTTCTTATGGTCCAAAGCAGCAGACTAGAAAGCAGGAAAGAGATGGTTTTAGTCCTGCCTTAGGCACAAAACCAATTGGATGACCTTGCGCCAGTTAATCTCCCTAAGTACTAGGAAGAACTACCTTTGAAACACCTAAATCCCTCATAACTTTTTTCCAGCCTACTTTAGCTTTGGAAACTACAAAACAATTCTCTAAAAAGATGTGTTCCCTCATCAAAGTATAGCCAGCCGAACAAACAGGTTTAAAGATAGTTTCTATCCTTGGGCTGTGAGACTTTTAAATACAATCACAATCACTCCATGCACACACTAGTTTTTTCTTTCTTTCTTTTTTCGTTTCTGTTATAATTTTGCACCAGTGAGGTTAAAACCAATTTCGTTGTATTTAAGTACAATGAAAGTAAAGATTATACTTATACTTCCAAAGCACTTCTTTCTTGTCAAAAAAGCCTCTGAGACCACTACAGAAGTTGCCAGGAGCCAAGTCTGGCTGAAAGACACACACATACTCATACACACTTTTTATTTTTGTAAAACGTAAATGCCAGTTCCTTTTCCTGACTTGGGCCCATCTTGAGAAAATAAAATGTAATTAAATAATATTCAAATCAGTGGCACTTCTACGTGAGTCCATCACTTTCAGTGGCATGTGCATATACAATTTGGTGAAAAAAAATATTCACCTATCCCTCTGGATTTTCTAAGCATTTGCAAATCTTTTCCATTGAAAGCTACGAGAGCTTTACGCTCTCTCTCAATAATATAAGTCAATCTGAATGAACGAATAACAGCAAAGTGCAGTTCATTGGTTTCATAAACAAAGTCATCTGCAAGCAATATGACATTGTGAAAATGTAATTGACCCTTTAAATTCAGCATCTGGTTGCATCAACTCTTGGCTTCAAGAGTTACAAAACACTTCTTTTCTCATCAGATTCAGTGGCAGAGGTACACAAAAAAGCTGAAAGGGAGAAAATACTTTTTCACAGAAATGTTTCATCAAGTCCATCAGACCTACAACCTCCGTTAATGTCAAACATCAAAAATGATTTATACAGTACTTACACTGGAATAAGCTATGTCACTACCCTGGAGATATTTGAAAATATTTTCTATTTTTCTGCCTCTGTGTGTGTATACAAAAGAGTTTTAAAGAAATTTCTGGGTTACTTATTCTGACAAGCTAATATAGTCTGGTTTAGATTGGCTTCATTTCATCGTCACTTGAAAGTATTATTGTGTTATTTCTCCAGTGCAGTTTTCAGATTATTGACATTTAAAACACGGTTTAGAAAGCATGTAATGGAAAGCTTCATTACAAAAGTCACTCTTCATAAAATGACATTTTTGACTTTATAACTACTTGGCTTTCAGTTAATACCACGCTAAACAATATATGTGTATATTTGCATTTATATTCATATTCTGATTTATAAAATATATTGGTGAAGAGGTCTTATTAAGAATGGACTTTTTCAAGAAACATTTTTATTTATTTTTATTTGCACTTCTTCAGACATTCTATTAGTTTTATCTCTATTATTCTGAAAACTGACTTTTTTCAAGAAACATAATGTTTTTATAATTATCTTACTTAAGTGACCCATCGCTTTCATACTTCCACATTTCTACATCTGATTTTTTTTTTAACTTGGTCTTGTTTTGCCTCATTTCCGCATTAATTTAAGTGGTTACTTTGCTAACCATAGCAGTCAGAAACAAATATGTGAAATAAACATTTAAACATCTTTCCTAGTATGAGAAAAATTACATGTATTTCTTGGTTAAAGTGGGTTTTATTTTAAATTTGCCATATACAACATGCTTAGTTATAGTTATATAGACATCATTCAGACTGATATTTGCACTTCAAATCTCTGCTCTTGGGTTTTTCTGTTACCCCATTCTACCAGACTGCTACTACATCAAGGTGGTTTAACCAATGATAATCTGCAAACCTATATTCTAAGCAATCCATTCTCCTTCTTTTGTATTGTATTTTTTTTTGTTATTGCATTTATTTAAAGTCTTTGTTTATTAAGATGCATTTTCTCTTTGTTAAAGATTGTAATATATGGAGACACTATTCGTCTTAAAATGGGCAGTTATATTCTGTCTCATTTTATTCATTTTAGCATTTTTCAAAATTCTAGCAATAGCACTAGTATTTAGACATATACTGCTTCATAGCACTTTACAGCGCTCTCTAAGCTAGGGCTGGCAAAACTCCTGGCCCATGGGCCAGGTGTGTCACGTGCTGGCCACGCCCAGTTTACCGAAGGGGAAAACAGTCCCGATACATCATGTGACGTCGCCGTAATGATGTTTGACACCCCTGCTCTAAGCATTTTACAGAGCCAGCATATTGCTGGCCCCCAACCATCTTGAGTTCTCATTTTACCGACTTTGGAAGGATGGGAGGCTGAGTCAAGCTTCAGCCAGCCAGGATCGAACTCCTGGCAGTTGAACACAGTTTGCCTGCAATATACATTCTAACCACTGCGCCACTACAGCTCTTATTATCAGCATCTTCTTATAATTTTTTAAAGGTAGAGGTGATGTAAATGGTATAACAATAGTGACAGATATAGTAACATGCTAATTGGCTATATATATTTTTGTTTTCAATAGGATATCATCATGGTGGCTGGATTCAGCTTGACAAAGTCCACTAATGATCCCGATAGACATGGATGTCAGGTGGAAGTGTCTGAAGAAGCCGGCTCAACAATCTATGTATATTGAGCAAGATTTTTTTTCTCATTCTCTCCATTTATACTTAATTTGTAGTTGACTTAGGCAGTGATTTTAAAAGATGACGATAGTTATTAAAATTAATGAAAATCTAGAACTTTTACAATAATACATAAACTTATTCCTTTTGTACAGTAGAAACTACCAGATTTAACCCAGTAATGGTCAAAGTTACATCTCTGTTTCATATTTTTCCTTTCTAGTAAATAGGAGCACTAGTGGTCATTATCAATATATAACAAAGAAAGTACAAAGAATAATTTAAATTTATACATGATGTTTTATGTTGTTTAATAATGCTTGTTTTAGATTATTTTATGATGGCTGCTGGGAGTTTTGGAAGCAGAATGCAAATAAATAAATATGTAATTAAACAAAAAGTTAAAAATACTAAAACCAATATAAATTTTATAGTTGCTTTAAAAGGAGTATTACAGTATACTATTAGAAAGTTGTGTATCTTTAATATAGATATAGATATTTTAGTTAAAATATCAAATAATGCTATATTTTTGGATATTTAAATTTAAATATTTAAGTTATAAAAATCTGAATTTCTCACTGTCCCTTATTGATGTAATTAAGTGTTATAACAATAGCACTTATTGCTAATAGACTTGTATCCTGCTTTACAGCCTTCACTAAGTGATTTACAGAGTCAGCTAATTGCCCCCAACACTTTTGGTCCTCATTTTCCTCACCTCTGAAGGATGGAAGGCTGAGTCAATCTTGAGCCTGGTGAGATTTGAACTGCCAAATTGCAGGCAGCTGGTAGTCAGCAGAAGTAGCCTGCAGTACTGCACTCTAACCATTGCACAACCGTGGCTCATAGGAGCTCACCCTAGTTATAGGAGAAATAAAATCCCTAGGTAGGATTAGTGAAGATGTTCCTAATTGGTAGAATATGCTTAGTGTTATGTTTTCAAAATAGTGAATTGGCAGTGAATTAGTAGTGGTTCCAGATTCCGTTCCAACCGGTATGGTTGGAACGGCCCCGGCATCACCCACATGCCCGCGTGCAATGCATGTGTACATGCATCGTACTTACCTGCACCGCTTCCTCAAGCCTCCGCGACGCTCCAGCTGCTCGGCGGAGCGTTGCGCAGGCACCGTATGCGCCATTTGCGTGCACAGAAGTGCTAAATGCTTAAAGCACAGGTAAGGACCGAGGGTGGGCGGGTGGACCCTCCGGAGCACCGTACCGGAACGGTATCCGGTGCTCCAGACAGGCTCCGGTATGCCCGTACCGGGGCGTACTGCCTGCAACCCACCATTGTGAATCTATTTGCAAAGTAATACTTTATTTTAGAGAATGAACAGTGATGAATAAGAAAATGACATCTTATTCATGAGATCATTTTCATTTTACCCTTTTTCATAGCACCTGAAATAAATGTCTATTTCTGATATAATACTTAATTTAGCGTTTAATCTTGATAAATATTTAATGAAAACCTTGTTAAAATATTGGCATGAAGAATCTGAAATTACTATCAGTTTTTTATAGTGTTAAGAATTTTTTTACCCCACAGGTTTGTACTAGATCATCACGAAACGTGACTGGGGCAGGAACAACATCCCTGGTAAGTTTGAATCAATTAAATTTTGTGGGCTGAATATCTAAAAATAAGCTTTCTCTATATTTTGCATTAGGTTACAAGACCTAGACCAACCTTATCCAGACTGGATAGATGATGTTGTGTCCCTCCCCCTCTGTTGAGAGAAGGCTGTTCAGTTTTGACATAGATGACTTCTTTGAACCCGCTTTCAATAAATCCTTCCATTCTCCACCATCCAGTCAGAGTTGAAGAAGCTTATTGGATGAGAAGCAAAACATTTTCAAAGAAGAACCAATTGCCTCTGGAAAAAGCTCCTTTGGGACATCTGCTTCTGTATTTTTTAAAAAATGAGGCATTATGTAAATTTGCATGACGAAATCCACTACTTGAAAAAATTAATTGACTAGTTTATATGGGAAAAATCTATCTTTTTTCCATAATAGTTTCTACTATTTTAAATCTTTAAAAAAAAAAAAAGTTCAGTCACAGAATTTTTGACCAGTTTGCCATAGATCATTTTTTTTTATTGTTTTAATTAAAGAAAAAAAACACACAAAAACATTCTTCATTACATCTTCCAGAAAGCATGTCGATTGGTTACAAATAAATTTCGTGCGTTACTACAATCATTCTTTATATTTCATTCATATTGAATTGTACATTTTAAATCAAAAATCTTTATACCATCAATATACCATCATTCTCATTTAACTATATTTGTTTAAACGTGCTTTTGTCTAGAATCATTTATATTTATATTATAATAAATCTAGACAAAATTTTATTGCTAGAATTTATAAGTACCCAGGAGAGATTACATCTTTATAACAAAATCTAAACAAAAAAAAATATTAATAAAATTAGTAAATCTTTTCCCCAGGTCCCATATTATAGTTTATATCCAAATTGTTTTTACCAATTAGAGTTATTATTTCATTATTATTGTCATGATGGGTTATCTGTTAACGAATACACATTTTAAAAACAAAAACATTCTATAAGCAGCTACAAAGCTCTACTTATTAATTACCAAAAATTAACTAAGATCATTTTCTAATTGGATCATTTTTATTTTATCTTGCCAGCAAGTTGCTCCCAAATACACATACACGCCTCTGAATCAGCTTAAAAATGGAACTGTAGTCAACCTGTATGGGGCTGTGAACTTCTTCAAGCCTCCATATTTAAGCAAAGGAACTGGTATGTATGATTGAATATACACCTTATCATTATAATATGTTAAAGCATGTGCCTTTTTTTAAGCAAATGTGTGTCCAAGTCGATTGTGGACTAGTGGTCAATTTCAGACAAACTGCCATAGCTGATGAAGTAAACATTCAGTCATATCAAGTCCATTCTGGAGAAAGTTATGGAAAAGGCGGTCAAATGATAGCAACAGAGGATCAAATGGATTATCTGGATCCATTTCAATCTGGTTTTAGGCCAGGGTTCATTGCAAAGGCAGTGTTGGTCACATATGTTCATGATGTTTGGCAGAGCATGGTATATCCATCCTAGTGTCCCTTGTTCTCTCAATGACTTTCAATACTGTTGACCATAATATCCTTCTGGACCAGCTGTGGGGATAGGAATAGGGGGCACTGTGTGGCAGTGGTTCCTCAGGGGTCAGTTCCAGTTGATGATGACAGATGGAAAGAGATTGATTCATGGCTCCTTGTGTGTTGGGTGCTTCTGGGCTTGATGATCTTCACTCTGGTAGATTTGCCATTACTTTGGGGTGCAATATCATTGGGATGCTGATATAGTCATCATCATACCAAGCTGTGTAGGTGAAGTTATCGTTCTATTGACCAGTGTCTGGAGGTTTTTCAGGTCTGGATAGGGTAGAACAGATCGTTCAATGTTTAACAAGACTGTGTGCTTGTTTGGAGTCCCAGTACCTACAACTGATTTAATATGCAGTAATGGGCAGCTCTCAATGTCCCCATGTGTTGCCACTGCTACACAAGCTGCATTGAATGCCAGTGGCTTCCAAATGCAATTCAGGTTGTTGGCTATTGCCTATAAGCCCTGTATGGCAGAGGGGATTGCATACCTGAAATAATGCTTGTTTATTGTCTTCAATACATTCTGGCAGAAAGGGTATGCTCTAGGTCCCCTCCATTAGATGTTGTCATCTTGTGGGACTAAGAAAGTGTGCCTTCTCTGTTGCGGCCCCTTTCCTTGGGACAGTCCCCCCTCCCCCCGAGATCAGGACAAGAGTCTCTCTCTCCCATGACTCTAGAAAGCTTTGAAAATCTGGTTTTAGTCCAAGGCCTGGGGTTGATGTTATTTGTTGAATGACTCCTGTTTTGCTTTATTATTAGAGCATTTTAGTTTGGCTGCCTATGATTTAATATCTTTAACGTCTTTAGTTTTGTGCTCTGCTCAGTGTTCAATAATTTTGGTGGTTATTAAATTTAAATAAATAAATGAAATAAATTGTGAACGCGGAACGCGCGGCCGCCGGGAAGCTAGCTTCGCCCGGGAAAGGCCGCTGGGCCTTTCCGGGACGAAGCGCCGGCGTCGCGTGGAACGCGCGGCCGCCGGGAAGCTAGCTTCGCTGAGGAAAGGCTCCTGGGCCTTTCCTCGATGAAGCACCGGGCTGGCGTGGGCGGCAAGCCTCTGCGAGGCTAGGCCAAAAGCCCCCCACCCTCCCCTCTCCAGCCTCGCCTGGCTGGCTAAGCCCTAAGCAGTCTTAAACAGTCTTACCTGTCCTCCTGCCTCTCTGCCTGTCTGCTGCCTGTTGCAGCATCGGAGAGCTGCTGATTCTGCCTGCTGGTAAGTAACCTGGTTTTTTTTCTTTTATTTTTTTAATGTATTTTAAAATAATATTTTATTTATTGTGCATAGAATTTTTTAAAATAATTTTATTTAAAAGTATTGAGTATAGAATATTTTAAAATGGTTTACTTCAATTTATTGTGTATGGATTCTTTTTTTAAATTGTCTCAGACTATTTTAAAAAAGATTCTATCCAAAATAAATTAAAATAAACCATTTTAAAATATTCTGTACTCAATACTTTAAAATGTATTGTGTATAGAATTGTTTTAAATTGTTTTATTGTAATTTATTGTGTATTGAATGTTTTTAATGCTTTCATTTTAAATTATTGTGTGTGGAATAGTTTGAAATGGTTACAGTATAAATTATTGCTGGTGGAATAATGGTTACAGTTGGTACAATACCTTAAAATAGTTATAGTATAAATTATTGCTGGTGGAATACTTAACAATGGTTTTTAAGGATTTTTTTTTATTTATAGAATATCTTTTTTAAATTATTGTTTGGGAATTTTTATGTTTTAATTGTTTATAAAATATATTTACTACAAGAAATGTTATTCCTTTTTGCAAATGTTTTCTTTGTGGTGCAATATGTTGCTTAAAAGTGTTCAGACCAGGTTTATATATCTCAAAGTGGGTGCTTTTCTATGGGCAGGCCAGGTTGGTGCAAGGCAGCTTTGCCACATTTAATGTGTTTCACCCTGGTTGTTTAGGTAATTCTGAGGTGGTTGCTGGTTCTGTGAGCTTCCTGGCACTGTCCTTTATAATTTCCCACAATGCCTTGATGGTTTTATTCCAGTGGCTTTGTCTTTCCTGTCCTTAGGGTTAGGGGGGAAAAAACACTGGTTTCATTTGCAGTCTTTGGGGGGGGGGGGGGGACAAAAAGGAGAAAGAGGGAGGAGGTGGGGGAAAGTGGGATCCTTGCTGCTTTCTGAGCTTGGTGGGTTTTTTTGCAGACATTTCACTACCAAACTAGGTAACATCATCAGTGCTAGATGGGGTTGTGGGGAAAGGAGGAGGAGGAGAAGTCGAAGGACAAAAAGGAAAAAGATAAGGAGGGAGAGGACTGTGGGGTCCTTTGGTGTTCTCTGAACCTGGTGGTTTTTAATTATTTTTAGGGAATTTTTATTTATTTATTGTTTATAGAATGTTTATTACAAGAAATGTTATTCCTTTTTGCAAATGTTTTATTTGTGATGCAATATGTTGCTTTTAAGTGTACAGGTTGGTGTATGGTATGTGTCTCAAGGTGGCTTCTTTTCTATGGGCAGGCCAGGTTGGTGCAAGGCAGCTTTGCCAGATTTTGTGTGTTTCTGTGTGATACCTGGTTGTTTAGGTAATTGTGAGGTGGTTGGTGGTTCTGTGAGCTTCCTGGCACTGTCCTTTATAATTTCCCACAATGCCTTGATGGTTTTTATTCCTGTGGCTTTGTCTTTCCTGTTCTTAGGGTTAGGGAAAAAAACTGGTTTCATCTGCAGTCTTTTGGGGGGGAATTGTTTTTTTTTTGTGTGTGTGTGTGTGTGTGTGTGTTTTCCTGGCACTGTCATAGTTTGTGTTTGTGGGTATGTAATGTCCTGCAGTTATCTACACATTAATAATGATCAAGTACTAATAATATTTCCTTATACATTTTAATGACCTTTCCTTTCATAATTGGTGTTTTTTTTCATACTTTTAGATTTCTAATTGCTGTTTTTGTTAGTTAGCAATTGATAAAACAAATTCCACGTGAAAAAGTATTCAAAGCCTTCTTGGTTTTAATTGTCAATTTATTCATTCTTGCACATTCTAATATTTATTCATTTTCATATCTTTGTTTTTTCCACTGTTGTGCAAACACAATTCCAACAGCTGTTAACATGTGTAAAATTAAATATGTATTTATTCCCTTTGAAATACAAGTAGTAAGTAGTAAGCTACTTACCTTCTGTAAGTAGCTCTTTTATTGTTTTGTGTACTTATTTTAATCTTATTTAAGTAGTAAGTGCACAAAATAATAAATTTCCTTTTTTATATCTTCTTTTTGTAGATCATTCATTGGGGCAAAAAATTCAGTGACATTGTCTTGGCCACTCCCACCCGGTCACATGACTGCCAAGCCACTCCCACCCGGTCAGATGGCCGGCAAGCCACTCCCACCCGGTCACATGGCCGGCAAGCCACTCCCACCCGGTCACATGGCCGGCAAGCCACTCCCACAAAGGAGGCCACACCCACAGAGTAGGTTCCAAAAAATTTTGAAACCCACCACTGCTCTTTACCCATTATGGAATTTGGTTTAATAAGAAATGCAAACCTTTTGCTAATGTGAGACTGTTTCCTATCCATTAATTTTGAAATGCAATTTTGACATGCATTTTTTTTCTTTGTAATTGTGACACTGATTAAGTAACCACATTGGTGAGTGCCATTGGATGAGGAAAGAAAATATGCAATATTGAAGTAGCCAACTTTTTAAATTGCTAACATATGTGTATTTTCATTTGAATTTGTTTCTCCATAAACAGAATCTGAATTTTGCAGAGTCCTTATGCAATTATATTTTTTCCAAGAATAATTACTTTAAAACAGGGATCTGCAACCTTGATAACTTTAAGACTTGTGGACTTCAACTAGCTGAGGAGTTGTGGGAGTTGAAATCCACAAGCCCTAAAGTTGCCATGGTTGGAGACCCCTGCTTTAAAACATCCCAAACTAAAGTACACCATGAGAAAAACTTGGAAAGCTGGAAAGTCATGCAGAATTTTCAGAAGAGTGTGATATTGTTGTGAGACTCCACAGATACTCAGTAAATTTCTTGTAGAAACTATGAGAGGGATCTTGGAGTCCTAGTGGACAACCATTTAAATATGAGCCAGCAGTGTGCAGCAGCTGCCAAAAAAGCTAACACAGTTCTAGGCTGCATCAACAGAGGGATAGAATCAAGATCACATGAAGTGTTAATACCACTTTATAATGTCTTGGTAAGGCCACACTTGGAATACTGCATCCAGTTTTGGTGATGTAAAAAAAATGTTGAGAATCTAGAAAGAGTGCAGAGAAGAGCAACAAAGATGATTAGGGGACTGGAGGCTAAAACATACAAAGAATGGTTGCAGGAACTGGGTATCTCTAGTTTAATGAAAAGAAGGAGTAGGGGAGACATGATAGCAGTGTTTGGGGTTGGACTAGAAGAGCTCCAAGGTCCCTTCCAACTCTTCCACCCTATCCCATCCTATCCTATCCTATCCTATTCTCCTAACAAGAAAGATGAAGAATACACTGTGAAATTTGTGATTCTTTCTCATTTAAATCTCCCCCTTTTTTTCAGATTAGTACAGTTAGGCTTATGTGTTTTGAAAAGGTTATTATTGGTTCCTTTCCAAACAATTTACAAAGCTATTTTGGCCTACAAATTTTATTTAAATATGCCAATAAAGTGTAATTTGGATAATTAAAATACCACTGCAAATGTAACCATAATCATACTTAGCTTTGAAGAAGTAAATGAAATGAACAGAAGTGTATTGGAAATTTAGATAATTTGGAGAGGCGTATAATTTCTTCTTACTGTATAATTCACAGACTGTCTCTATTCCTGTAAAATCGCTTACAAAAAAATGTTTTTCTTTGCTTGTGTGTAACGTGGGTTATAGAACCATAATAAATCTTAGCTTATAAAACTAGTACAACAAAGTCATTGTAAATAATTGGTTGATTCCAAATTTAATGACAATTATTTATTTTCATTGAAATAATTAAAATTTAATTGACAATGATTTTTGTCATTGTAATAAAATGGACTCATTGCTTTAAAAGGGATTTAACTGCTTAAATAAGGAAATTTGCAATGACAAAATATGAATCTTCAAAACAAAGATTCCACGTAGTAATTGCTTTTAGGCATAAAACCTTTGAAGTATAGAAAATAATCCTAGGAAGTAGCTCAATTGAATATTTGTTTTTTTCCAGTAATTTAATTTAGATTTTCATAGATTACTCAATTCGCAGGGGGGGAAATCCTTATTTTTTATTTTTTAAATATTATGAAATGATTCCCACATACCATAGTATTGTAAAATGTTACCTCGTTTTATAATAGCAATTATAGTACATAGTTATTATAATTTCATTTATGAAGAAATTGTTAGTTGCAAAGTCATGTCCGACCAATCGTGAACCCATGGACAACGTTCCTCCAGCCCTTCCTGTCCTCTACCATCCTCTGGAGTCCGTTTAAGCTCACGCCAACAGCTTCGGTGACTCCATCCAGCCACCTCATTCTTGGAAAAAATGTAATTGCACAAGGACTTTGCAAATTTCAGATTCTGTTTATGCAGAAACAAATTCAAATGAAATTGCACATACGTTAGCAATTTAAAATTTGGCTACTTCAATATTGCATATTGCATATTTTCTTTAATCAATCCAAAGGCACTCACACCAATGTGGTCATTTTTTGCTGACTTGCAAAAAATGCAAGTCAGCATCCCTTCAAAATTAATGCATAGGAAACAGTCTTACAGTTCTTCCTGCCTATGAAAAGTGACACAAGTTTCATACAATTATAAAAGTCTTAGACATCTGCCATTAATTTCTATGTGAGTGGATTTTTGAGTTTTTCCAAAATTAGCACCCCAACAAAACAGTTTTCCATTCAAAAACGTTCGTGAGAAGATATATTAGAATTTGTATGAAAACATGACACTGGATGGATATGTTTTTGTTTTGCTGAGACAAAAGCAAGAATTTTTTATTGTATATTTTAAAACTTTGGAAAAATTAGCATACAAAGATTTATTTTCTTGTTTTATTTGTTTATTTTTGTAAAAAAAAACCTGTCAGGGAATTACTTTCAAATAAAGTAGATGCGTAGAAAAACTCTCTAGCTAAAACACTTTATGTATAAAAACCTGTATTTTTTTTTTAAAAAGGTTTTAAATCATTCATGGAACAGATGAATATTCTGGTAACAAATTGTCGGATGACAGCTATGAAATAGGTTGGATTTTATTGATCCCCTCATCAATTCATATTGTTTCTTGATTTTAAATCAGCAGATAGATCTAACTAATTTGTCCTTAAAGGAGAGGAATACAGTTTGTTTGCTATGGTGGCAACAACACAACTGACGACATTTTTGTGTGAAAAATAAGCTATTGATATTCAGTCTGCTACTAATTAACCAGATTTTTCTATTTATGATACGAACTTTTCAAATATTGCTTCCATTCATTTGTATTGGCCCTGTGACAAGGAATTAATACTAAAGTCATATGGAATCTTACAGTTTAGTACTTATATTCCTATGTATACGTCAATTGTGTCAGGGATATGGAAACCAAAGATTTCTTTGCATGTTAAACATTCTTTTTTATTCTTTTTTTCAACATGTCCAGATTATTGTTCAATGGTGACCATTCTAGATCAGTCCAACGCGAAGTTGGTGTGTTCATTTTTTAAGGCATTCAGAGATGCCCTTCCACAGATCTACAGAATTGGAGATATTGTTCGATTTCACAGAATAAAGGTAATTTTAAAGCACTTCCAGCCACGTTGTAAGAAAGCTGCACTATAAACTGTTCAAAGGAAACAGGGCAGATACTTCTTGGCATTAATCTTTGACAGAGAGAATTGTATCTTTGATGGAAAATGCATATTGGTTGCTCTTACCCAGTAAACTGAACTAGAAGGCTCCATGTGGCCTTTGCGTGACCTGGTGGGGGATGCAGTGGAGCCAAACAAAATAATGAATTTAATTTTAATTGAATTAAATTTAGATTACATCAATTATAGATAGTAGAATAATTATTTAGGAATGTTGCTTTCTACTACATTAACATCAAGATAAATTTTTAGACAATTCCTGGGCTTTAATGGACTGTACAAAGTCTTGAGTTTTCTGCCATAGCAATATTATTCTTGTAGATAAGCAGAACTAAAGCTTTCTTATAATACTTTGTGCATTTTGTCTTTGTCTTATGATAAGGGTGGGTTTTTGTATCTGCTCTGTCACCCTATGGATCTTCAACTCTGATCTATGACAGCAAAGTTTTTTTTTCCTGTGAGATACTTTACTTCTGTGCTTTAATGTTTAAAGAAACGCAAGCATTCACAAATATTACTTAGAAATATTTTTTGCTCAATCTTCTTGGTCATTACTCTTCCTTATTTATTTTTGTTTGCCATTCTTTTAGCAGAATCTTAATGTCCTTGAACTTGTAAATCTCCTCTCTCACTTTTCAACATGTTTCAATGTTGGTGGAGCAGGGGATAATTTGAGTATAATTTTGCAACTTTGCAAAGTGAACTGGTTGCAAAGTTTTACAGCTGAAAATTGTGGGTGTTTACTTTATTCAATGGTTTTGAATTAGGGATATATTTACAATATTAAGCAATATTAATATTTGGTATGCAGCATACCTCAAAAAGCATGTTTGATTGCATGAATGTTATTCTGGTGGATTTTTTAAAATTTTCAAATATGGCACTAGAGAATGAAATGTTCACTAGAGAATGAAATGTAAGCAAACTTACATTAGGCATTAATTTAGATCCTGTTAAAATTTGTGAATTTTTTAAAGGATTATGTATCATTTACTTCATATGGCACGTTAGTTTAGGTCAGTGATAGCGAATTTTTTATCCACTGTGTGCCCAAACTCTGCGTGCATGCATGCCCAAACTGAAAGGTGCAAGCAAACGCTCAAATGTGTGAACATGCACACATGCATGCGTGGACATGTGTACATGCGCAGCAGAGACCCAAAGACCAGCTGGCTGGTGGCAGGGGGGGGCATCCCAACACCGGCAGCACAGCAAGAGATAAGATCTTTTTCTTTTGTGAGCTTCTGTTTCGTCGTTTGCAAGGAAATAGAAGTTCACGAAAGAAACTCCATGGAGATCTGACCTGGGGCGACGGTGTGCGTGCCAGCAGGGAGGGCTCTGCGTGCCACCTCTGGCACGTGTACCATAGGTTCACCATCACGGGTTTAGGTTACTGTTTTAACAGAAAGGTAGTATTCATTCAGCAACTGCTTTGTACAGTGACTCTTCACAATTATAACTGATGAAAATGTAACTTTGTGACCAATTGCGTTTAGGACTTTCATAGGTTTGTAAAGAAAAGGAAAACTGAAATAAGCTCACAATCACCATTGCAGTATGGTGACCACTTCAATTGATGATCCCAGTTGTAATAGGCATGTTTTTAGATGCATGTTAAAATGAATGGCAAAACCACAAAACAAAGTCGCACTTATTTTGGCCATGTCATGTGTGGGAATTCACTGGAGAAAGCAATTATATTTGGAAGAATTAGTGGTAAAAGGAAACCAGGCCACCAAAAAACACCAAAGAACACAGTTGGTTGACACCATCAAAGTTGACACCAGCCAGAGCATAGAAAAACTCAAGTAATGCAAAATTGGAAGATGTGGAGAGACCTGGCCCATAGAATCACCAAAAGTCGAATATGACTAAATGGGTATCTTCATTGTCATCAAATGATAGGATTTGCTAATTTGCCACATTCCATCAAGCATATCACAAGTGTTGCATGCTGCAGTTCCACTGCAGTTCTGTGAAAATTGAATGCAGGTGTGTTTGGTGTTCAGTTGCATGCAAATTTAGAATAACAACAGTTTAATTAAGCCACTTAATCATTTTAGTTTATGGGTTTTGGTATTCTTACATAGAGATACATGACAGTTAAACATAGAATGCACAGACTTTTAATCAATGCACAGACGAAACAACATTTCTTTGTTGCTTATTTATTTAGATTAGAGATTGTATAAACAAATCAAAAGGAAAATATTAAAAAGCAAGAGAAGAAAAACAATTCACATGTTGATAAGCCATTAAATGAGCTGGTTTATGCAATGCAGTACTGACTGTGACAGAAATTTTGTCAGTGTAGATATATTCATAAACTGGAATAGGGCTTAGTAACAAGGTCAGCTAATGGGAGCTGAAACAGTTTGGAGCCTGGACGTGGCTTAAATTCAACAGCACAGGAAGTCTGTGCTGAGCTCAGTCTGCTGCTCTGAACTGAAACTGAAACTCTACTCTCCTCTGCCTGTGTTTGCTTATACATGCTACCATGTTGGAAAACCTGCTTTTGGTATTATATATTTACTTTATGTGTTATATTATATATAAAGAGAAGTTAATGAATCCTGCTGAATCAGTTACCTGTGTGCTTTGTGGATATGATTGCTGCAACAAACTCTGACAGCATTATTTAACTCTCCTAAAAAACTTGGGGCAGTAGTCTGATAATATAATCCATCTGTTTTCTATCATATCTTTTAAGTACAAAGGGTATCTGAAGATTCGTGCATCGACTGCTACAGAGGAATGCATGAGCTAAGGTCTTCCGTTCCTCATAAACACATTTCCTCCAAAATGGGGATATTCTGCCTAGAACTGCTAGGTATCTTATTAATATAGTTCTATTGCAAAAAAGTAAATAATGATTAATTGAGTTTTTTTTTATATTTATATATATATATATATATATATATATATATATATATATATATATATATATATATATATATATATATATATATATATATATATATATATATATATATATATATATATATATATATATATAAACATTTTTATATAGAGAGAGATATACATCTATACAGATATATAGATGTATATGTGTTGGTAGGATTTTAATTAGGGGGTAATAAGCTATTAACAATCTGCATCAGTAAAATAAAATAAATGTAGTGTTTCTAATGAGAATATATACATATAATTATCAGATTGAGAACACCATAGCTGTTTGAAACATAAGCAAACATATTTTGATCATGCATTCTGTCTTTTGGAACAAAAAAAATTAGCTTATAGTTGATCATACTTAACTTTGACATTTAATTTAACATCTAACCCAAGGATGCTGTTTTTTCTTAAATGTTGAATCAAAGCAACTATAGATATCCACGTTTATTTGAATGGATCAGGTCCCACAGCTCACATATTCCAAAATATAACTCAGTAGGCTGTCATTAAAGCCCCTTCAAGGGCAACCATATAATTGCTTCAGCAAGTTGAAGTTCTGCAAGAATTCACTGAACCTCATGCTGTTACTGATGGTAGTGATGATAAAAACAAGATAAATCATGCCATAAATCAATCCCTGCATATGCATATGCATCTAGGAGTTATGAGATATTCAATATGTATATAAATACATTAAAGCTGATACGAGTCTTTTATAAAATTCCCCAATCAGTTGTGGAAAGAATCCATTCCTCGAACAATCTTAACTGATCTTCTCCAAACCAGATGTCTCCTTCTGGCCCAGTTGACGCCCATTGCATCTGCTGACCAAAATACTGAACAAAATTGCAGTAGACTCAATAAAGAGATTAGGAAAATAAATAAAGATACAGAGGTAGGAAAGATGAGACAAATATATTCTCCCATTGGGGAAAAATAACATTTGAAATTATGTACATTTTCCTTATGGCATATATTGGTGACCAGCTAAGTAAAGAAAATAACCATTTCAAGTATCATTGTACTGATTACAGAAACTGATTTATTGCACCAGAGACTAGTATTATTTTTATTTTAGGAAGATTTATTACCTGGAGTACCTAATTTCGAAACTGCTATGCCTTTCAAATGTTGATCATTCTTTTAGCAACCAACTGCAAATAAAAATGCTATAATCAGATGTTTATTATAGTATAACAGCTGTTTTCATGAAGCATCAACAGTGCAGGCTTATATTGTTTCTAGTTCAAACACACTGAAATTCAACATTTTTACAATCTAATGGCTTCCTTCAGAAACAGGGAGGCAATCTGTAGTACTGTGTTAGTATCTTTACTGCCACATTATTAGTCACTTTATGCGTTTAATTCTAGAAGGTATCACACTTTGTTTTCTGCAAATAAAATGGCCATATGTCAGGGGTGTCAAACTTGTGGTGTCAAGTGACATATTGTGACTTTCCCCCGCCCTCACTAAAATGGGTGGGTGTGGCCAGCACGTGACGCATCCGTCCCCATGGGCTGTGAGTTTGACATCCCTGCCAGATGTGCTCAGTTTATATGTGTGGGATTTCAGATAATGACCCCAATCATATAGAAGAATGGAGGACTTTCTCGGTTCCATCAGTTGAAATTAAAAAAAAAAAAATCAAATAAGCAAATATTCTGAAACCATAGTTAACCAATTATTAACTGTCATTTGACACTTTCTAAGCATCTTGATTTTTTTATTTCATAATTTTAGTATTGGAAGCCGATATGAAACCTTGACGTTTTAGGAGGAACTTTAGATAACATCATTTTTATTCTTATTCCTGTAGATCAAAGAATTTAATCGCCAGATGCAAGGGACTTCAGGCCCTGGATTTAGTTCACTTACATTTGATGGTAACATTGGAGCTCCAGTGATTCCCCGAACATCTAGTCAAACATTTACATTTACGGATGAAGATAGAAAAACCGTGGAAGACATGCGAATTTGGGTGGCAAAAAATCTTCTCAGTCTGCCTCCCGTGAAAAAATTATCTGAAATTTATCCACCAATGTTTTTTGAATTCACTGGCAAATTAATAGGAAAAGCTAAAGTGGATGGATCTTCTTATCTTCTCAAGGTCTGTTGTATTGATTATTCCCATCCTTGCACTCATTATATTTTCATTCAACTGTAATTTCACAGTAGTCATAGGTAGGCTATAATTGAAAGCATGCCCCCCCCCCCTCCATTAAAATAGTTTTAAATCTTTTGCTAGAAATGCTGCATTTTTAAATTTTCTGAAATTTTCAGAGACCAAAGGTTTTATTCAAGCAAGTTAATAACTTATGGTTTTCACTTATCGTGTTTAGCTCACTTTATGGTGGCATCTTTCCAAGCTGACTTCATTATTTGATGGGCCTGATTGTCATTCAAATAATTAATAGTACTTTGGGAAGAAAATAGTTTTTCTATCTACTTGTAAACATCCCTGCTTGAAGCCATATTTTTCCTACAGTATACTGTTAATCTATGAATATTTTAGTATTTCCCAACTACGGATTTTGATTTCCATTTTCCCTATAAAGCAGGGCAACTAGGATTGCTTATTAAACATAAACATATTCAAGTAAAAATATATTTCCTAGGATTGAACTGCTTTGCTTCTTTCAAACCTTAACGCTTTGCAACTTGCCAATGAACGGGGGGGGGGGGGTGTGTGAAATGCGAAGAGCATGAGAGCATGGAAACCATTAAAGTCACTGCTGCAGGTGTTGGAGGAAGAGATGGACTGTTCCCATAACAAAAGGACATTTCATAATTGGACAATGTGATCACCCAGGGGTGGGGAGAAGGGAAGATATTGTTTAACTAGGCAAGCATTTGCGCAGGAAAACCAAAGCTGGTTTTGTTTCTTCAGTACCAATATGGCGTATCCAATAAAGATTTACTTTTGAGAATTGAAATCTTCCCTAGACAGTTTCCTAATTTTGGGTTCGCTAGTTGGACAGTTAACATTCTCTTCTTTTAAATTATTCTTCAGGAAGATTGCAAAATAATGTTCTTTATAGAGAAATAACGGTCTCAGAAAAATTGAACAAAATGTATTTGAAGAAGCAGCTTTGGGAAATTATAGTCTTAACAACACCTTTAAGGCTCACGTTTTCCATCCTTTATTGTAATGTTTAATCTTTACTCTGGAATATTCTTGGTGCAATTTTCTCTGATTCCAAAAAGAGTGTTCTTTGTTTCACTGCAGGTATGGGATGGCACAAAATGCCCTTTCCCGTCTTGGAATGTGTTTGTTAACAAAGAAGACCTAGAAGGAGATGAATACGCTCTCCGCCAATTACAATACGTAACTGTGAATGTTGTAGCTTACGATAATCATGTTCATGTGGCAAAACTATTAAAGGTAAAGGAACTCCTTGACAATTATGGCTTTTATTTTTATTTTATTTTATATTTCTAGTTCTGTTTTAGTTGTCCTTTTTTTTTTTTTACTAAAAGTGAGCCTACAATTTCATTTATTTAAATTAAATGAATTTAATGTATATAAATTTTGTAATTGCCATGATCAGTTCTAACAAACCGAATCTCCCAGGGTAGAACAAGTAAAGAAAATTCAATTAATTTATTATGGAAGAGTTTCTTAATTAAAGGACTATGATATATCTTTTGGAATGCAACTATGAACATTTGGAAAAGAGATGGAGTCTTCAGTTTCCTTCCTATTATTCAGATAAACTATTTGGTGTTTTTTTTTTTTTTTTTTTAAATGTAGCTTTTCTTATAAATTACGCTGTTTCATTTTTTTCATTTTTTAATTTTTTTTTAAATAGCCTTTTTTCAAGGAAAAAATGAACATGGACTTCTATGAATTTGTGATTTGTTCATAAATATTAATTTCTAAATGTTTCATTTTGCGATTCGTAAACTTTTTGGGAATCCTGCAACGTAGAAAGAAAACATTTTAATCTTTATTCCTTATTAGAGTGTCATTTTGCTAGGAAGGTTATTTATAACATAGGAATTATTACTGCAATTAGCTCTTAAATACGGATATATCTAGTAGTATTTCATGTACAAGATTGCCATATAATTCCATTCTACTGTTAAGGCTGAAGTTGCCACATGTAATCATCCGCTTACTACCTATTGTTTAGCAATTAATCAAAATTATGATGGACCAACCTTGAGGCTACTTACAGTTCTGATTCACAGTTTCAACGGTGCTTCTCTCCTACAGTCACATGGCCAAACTTTAGACGCTCAACAGCATGGCTGCATTTACAGCTGTTTGCAGCATCCCAGGGTCATGTGACTCTGTTTTACAGCAGTTTTGCCAAAAACAGACACTTAACCCACGTCAGGGTTCCAAGCAATAATCCCAATGAAATAAGTCTCGGAGGCTTGAAGTTGTTCAAAGTTTCATTTTATTAGAAATGTCATATTGACACACCTTCCAGGTTTTTCCCACCCAAAGGAAAATCTAAGCACCTACCCAGCCCCCACATCTCCATCACATGGTCCAATCAAAGCACCATCCCAATTGGAGATGCCTCCCAGTCACACCCCTCCAGGTGCAGGGCAGAATGTTCTTGACTCTCAGAGAAAGGAATGTTGTTATGACTATATGCTCCATACAATCCCCTCCTCCCAGTTTCCCACAGACTAAATGTGGCAGGCCGGAAGATTCAATGCCCAAGGTGGCTTCCAGGCCTGACAACCCACATAGTTAAAAACTTTTTCCAACTTACCATTGTTGGTATGGCTCTAACGTAGCTGGAGAAAGTTGCATTTTCTTTTTAGCCATTGGCATTCTCACTTGCACTGCTAAACATGAATCACACTGCAATGCAGTCATGTACCAATTAATGCCAACCATGTCTCCGATTCCAACCTGCCATATGGAAAATGAGCTCCAGTTGTTTGGGAATTTACATTTGTAAGTTTGCTGCTTGGTTTTAAGCCATTTTCACTAAATAACCCTTAAGTTAACTTGGGATTTGTTTTCTTCAGTGCCACTTTTTAAGGGAAAGAGATAATTGTCTTGCCCTTGTTCACTGGAGATAAATCAAAGTTAGGGCTCCTTATTTTCCATTCTGCCTTAATTTGCTTCGGATTCTTACTAATTAAAATGCAACAAAACAGCTTGTTTTACCTATGGGAGGTAGACTTCATCTTTTTTGCTGCTACATTTTATGACAAAATAAAAACCTAATCCTGGTACATTGATCCAGTTGTGCAGATGTATGGAAACTGGTTGTGTGCTCACTGTGTCAAATTCTGTTGTTCAAGAGTGAGCATTTGGAAATCTATGCCAAGCCGAGAAAGTGTTCTGACCCACCTCCCCAAACACAACAAACCCTCTGAAGTGAACTCAAAAGATTCCTTTATTAGGAGTGCCAGCAGCCCCGGCAAAAAGTTTATCTCCCAGGCTGGCTGGAAGATGAATAATTGTCTGCCACATCTACTCATCCCCGCCCCACTGCCTTTTATCCCCAGAGCGAGGGTGGGTCTTCGCTAGCAGTGGTGACGTTTCCATCCCAAGGATCGGCTCTCCTCTCCTCTGCCTTCTGCGTGCATCAGGCACTGGACCCACCTGCTCCTTCTCTTCCTCATCAGTCACCTCCAGACCTGGGGGCTGTTGCCTCTCCATCTGAGGGCTGAGGGCGGCCCAGGCTCCGCCTCTGTCTCTCTCTCTCTCTCTCCCAGCTCCATTCCTTCTTCCCACTCGGAGCTCTCAGGTTGCCTTGATGCTGACTCCAAGCCACCGCCTCCTCTGATTCGGCTGCTGGAGGGGCGGGTAGCTGACAGGCCACAACAGATAGATACAAGTGGCTCTTGACTTATGACCATAATTGCGACCAGCTTTATCACTGCTAACCGAGTTGATTGTGAAGTGAGTCACACACAATTTGATGACCTTTTTTGCTGTGTTGTTAAGTGAATCATGTCATCGTTAAGCAAATCCACTTCCTTGATTGACTTTCCTTGTTGGAAGCTGGCTGGGAAGTTCATAAATGGTGATCCCACGATATCAGGACTCTGCAACCGTCATAAATATATGCTAGTTGCCCTGCACCCAAATTTTCACAACTCTGCTGCAACAAGTTGGAGAGTCACTATTTTCAGTGCTGTTGTAACTTTGAATGGTCACTAAACAAAATGGTTGTAAGTCAAGGACTACCTGTAATAGGACTGCTTTGCTGGCAAGACAGGAGACTCTAACGAACGGAAGAAGGAGGTGAGGACTAGTAAACATACTGACTATGGAGGGAAGGTAATTGGAGAAGCAGCATTGGAGAAGCAAGATCATTGATGCTAAAGAAACACATGGGACCTTTTGTTCCAAGAACATTCTGAGCTCATTCGTCTTCCTACAAGGATTATCCAATGCAGGAGTTTTTTTTCTATTCATGGCTTTTTGGTTGTAGTTAAGTGGTTATGAATTTTTAAACATGGAAGTATTTCAATAACTAGTTTGTGCAGGCTTGTGCTTAGAATTTCCTGTTCACAAGCTACAAAGGTAAAGGTATGCAATGCTGCCACCCCCTGGAAAATACTGATAGTGCACTAGAACGTTTTAACCAATAAGTGTGGTTAAAGATTGGTGCATTTGTTTTGCATTATCTCACTGCTGGGAGGTGGTACTGATTTTCTAAACAATACTTGTGTGCAAAAATTCATGCTCCATAAGTACACGACACCTGACACACCTCTGTATGATACAAAGTTAAAGATTTTTTCCAAAATCTGCAATCCATATTTACTCCTTATGTTGACTTGCTTATAAATTTAACAAAAATATAAATATGGCCAATGCAAAAATTTAGATACTTTTGGTCAATACTTCGATACCCTTTTTGCAGAAACAATAGTTTCCAACCATTCCTTATAGCCAGTTAATTCTGTTTTTTGAGATTTTTTTTAAAAAAACTTTTTACTATATAATTCTTTTAGCTCAGAAATATTCTTAAGTTTGCTTACATGCACTGTGCGTCTGAGATCTTCCCATACAATTTCAGTATTATTCAAGTTGGGGGACCACAAAAGCTATTCCAAAATTATTTTCTTTCTTTCCTGATTTGAAGGTACAGTATGTTTTGGGTTGTTACTTTGCTGAAATATCCAACTTTCTTTCACCTTCAATTTCTTCATTGACAGAGACATTCCTGGTATCCATCCATCAACTTACACCATCTTATGTAAAAAGAAACCCACTTAGAACTAAAGAATTCTGATTTTGCTTTGTTTATAATCAGAATTGTGTCAGACTCCACTATTCTAAAAGGGACGCGGTGGCTCAGTGGCTAAGATGCTGAGCTTGTTGATCAGAATGGTCAACAGTTCGGTGGTTCGAATCCCTAGCACCACGTAACGGAGTGAGCTCCCGTTACTTGTCCCAGCTTCTGCCAACCTAGCAGTTCAAAAGCATGTAAATATGCAAGTAGAAAAATAGGAACCACCTTTGGTGGGAAGGTAACAGCATTCCGTGCACCTTCAGCATTTAGTCATGCCGGCCACATGACCACAGAGATGTCTTTGGACAGCGCTGGCTCTTCGGCTTTGAAATGGAGACGAGCACTACCCCCCTAGAGTCGGGAACGACTAGCACATATGTGTGAGGGGGGCCTTTACCTTTACCACTATTTTACATGCCCAGTAACTCAGTATGTTTTTAATGTTCTAGTGTAATTTTAGGCAGCTGGGAAAGCTTACAATTATATCAGATCTACATTCAGTAACCATTATTTTACCATTTAGGATTAAGTTAAAAATTACTATTGAATTACAAGAAAGTATATACTGCCATAATTATATGTTTTGTAGATAACAGTAATCCAATTCTTTTTTCTGTGTATTTTAAGATTGGACAGTTCATTTCAATATACAACGTGCATGCAAAGATGCACAATTCTGAAAACGGGCATGATGTCGTACAGTTTTTTCTTCATGGGGGCACCGAGCATGGTCGTGGGATTGTTGTCCTTCCCGAAAACCACCCAGATATAAAAGAACTCAAGTTGTGAGTAAAGAACATTTGAAATTTGGAGAGAAAACATGCCAATTTGTTCAGCCTGTCATTTCCAATTATTGGAGCAGCCTTGATCAATTCAAGAATCATACCGTGTCATTTTGATTCTATCCCCAAAGTCTTAAAATTCTCCAGTGGACATCCCACAATTCTTTGACCAGAAATTAGAATTCTAAATGTTACACTGTTTATGAACTCTGATGTGAATCTTCTATGGTGGAATGTCTGTATTTCCAGGAGGGAGGGAGTGTGTTCTAAAGGACAAGAGACAGCATAGTTTAGATAGTTGGTGTGATAGAAAGAAGGTGAAGATGGTTCTTCCCTAACAGTTGTGTGTGTGTGTGTGTGTGATGAGTATATATCAACATTTAGTTAACAGGGAATGCATCCAACTGGGTCATTTGTCAGATGTCAAATAACACATTACGGCAATATTGGTTTTCATACACCATCACATTTTCAAAAGACCTTGTAATTTAACATTTTAGATCTGAGCATAACATTCTGGACGTAATGGCATATAAATTTAGAGGTGTGAAAAGTATGGTGCAATCAACATCTGCTAATATCAAACTGTTGTCATTAGGCAGTGGGATTGACTAAAAACTAATTTCCTTTTTTAATATTTTGATAAACTTTATTTACTTGAAGTATATTTTTTTTCATTATTAGATATCTGGACACTATCGAATTGGCATTATGTGACGATTCAGAAAGAGCTTCTCCGGAACCTGAAAATTCAGATACTTTCTGTAAGTTTTAAAAAATAAAATAGATCATATTAATGTACTATATTTTCGGACTATAAAATGCTGTGGATTATAAGATGCACCTAGTTTTTGGGAAGGAAAACAAGAACAAAATCTGCCTCTGCCTCCCAGTAATTTGTCTTCTTTCAGCAAACAGCCTGGTCAGTTCAGCACAGCTTGATTTAGCACGAGCAGCTGATTGCCGGTTGGATTGGCCTTCCGGAATACCGCTGATCAGCTGTTCCAGGCTGCGAGGATTGCCGCTGCCCCCCCATCTCCATTGCTGCCTCTGCATGCCCCATTTTCTGCCTCCATGAATCCCATTTTCAGCCTCTGTGTGCCCCATTTTTGACTTACACACGTCCTGTTTTCGGCCCATTCCAGGCGGCAGAGATAGACAGTGGCGGCAATCCCTGCTGCCTGGAACAGGCCAAAAATGGGATGCACAGAGGCCAAAAACAGGGCACGCGGAGGCCAAAAATGGGGCATGCGAAGGTGGTGATAGGTGATGGCGGCAATCGGCAATGGTGATCCCTGCAGCCTGCAACAGCTGATCAGTGCTATTTCGGGATACCGTGCTTGTGCTAAATCAGGCTGTGCTGAAGCTGACCAGGCTGCTTGCTGCAAGGAGGCAAATTGCCCGGAGGCAGAGACCAAAGAGGGGGGGCTGGCAGGTGGACGGGGCTTATAGAACATTTGTTCTATAAGACGCACATATATTTTCATCCACTTTTTGGGGGAAGAAGTGTGTCTTATAGATCGAAAAATACGGTATTTACAGGAGAGGAATGAGAAACCTGTTGCTTCAAAGTTTTGCTGAGCAACAGTCTTAGCCAGCATGTTCAGTAGTGTAGAAGATACTGGGAAATAAAATTCAACAACCTCTGGAAGGGTACATATTCCTATTTTTATAATGTGGTTAAGCCCACTACTGTTCCTTTTCTTAATGCAAAACAAGATACAAGAAAAGCTAGAGCATTTTAGTAAAAACTGTACTGTACTGTAAATTTATTCACAGCAGAATCATATTTCATTTTGTAATGAATAGGTACATTAATATGAAGTAATAAATTCCGAGTTTCCTTATTTCACACTGCATTGCAGGTAGTCCCGACTTATAACAGTTCACGTAGAGAGCTTTTGAAGTTACAATGGCACTCAAAAAAGTGACCATTTTTCACACTTATGTCCATTGCAGCATCCCTACAGTCACGTGGTTTACATTTGGATGTTTGACAACTGGTTCATATTTATGACGGTTGCAGTATCCCGGGGTCATGTGATCCCCTTTTGCAACTTTCTGACAAGCAAATTCATTTGGGAAGCCAGATTCACTTAATAATCATGTTGCTAACTTAACAACCGCAATGATTCACTTAACAAATGTGGCAAGAAAAGTCGTATAATAGGGCAAAACTCACTTAACAAATGTCTCACTTAATAACATAAATTTTGGACTCCGTTATGGTTATAAATTGAGGACTATCTGTATATCCTCTGAAAATTGGAATAGATAATGCGCAAGATTACTAATCAAATCTGAAAATGAACCCCCACTATCCATAATTACATGTGTTATTAATTAAAATTGAACTCTGCCATCGTACAGCACTCCTTTTCCATCTCTGTATGTTATATTTCTTTTTCTTCCTGTTTATGTAAAACACTGATAGAAAAAAAGAAAATAAATTTCCCTTTTCCTTTTTTTTTTAAAGTAGGATCCTGTGTAGAAAGATGTCAGCAATTGTCTGTTACAGGTAAGAATTTCACATTAGGTATTTTGGACAATGGGACTTCCTGTCTAAAAAGAATAGTTGGCTTGGGGATATTTTAGAATAGCATAGGGGATATTTTAGAATAGCATAGGGATATTTTAGAATAGCATAGGGGATATTTTAGAATAGCATAGGGATATTTTAGAATAGCATAGGGGATATTTTAGAATAGCATAGGGGATATTTTAGAATAGCATAGGGATATTTTAGAATAGCATAGGGGATATTTTAGAATAGCATAGGGGATATTTTAGAATAGCATAGGGGATATTTTAGAATAGCATGGGGATATTTTAGAATAGCATAGGGATATTTTAGAATAGCATAGGGGATATTTTAGAATAGCATAGGGGATATTTTAGAATAGCATAGGGATATTTTAGAATAGCATAGGGGATATTTTAGAATAGCATAGGGGATATTTTAGAATAGCATGGAGATATTTTAGAATAGCATGGGAATATTTTAGAATAGCATAGGGGATATTTTAGAATAGCATAGGGGATATTTTAGAATAGCATAGGGGATATTTTAGAATAGCATAGGGGATATTTTAGAATAGCATAGGGGATATTTTAGAATAGCATAGGGGATATTTTAGAATAAAAAGGGATGTGGTGGCTCAGTGGCTAAGATGCTGAGCTTTTCGGTCAGAAAGGTCAGCAGTCGGACGGGTCGAATCCCTATTGCCATGTAACGGAGTGAGCTCTCGTTACTTGTCCCAGCTTCTGCCAACCTAGCAGTTCGAAAGCGTGTAAACTGCAAGTAGAAAAATGGGAACCACCTTTGGTGGGAAGGTAACAGCGTTCCATGCGCCTTCGGCATTTAGTCATGACGGCCACATGACCACAGAGAGGTCTTCGGACAGCGCTGGCTTTTTAGCTTTGAAACGGAGATAAGCACTGCCCCCTAGAGTCAGGAATGACTAGTACATATATGTGAGGGAAACATTTACCTATTTTAAAATAGCATGGGATGTATCAGCTGGAACTACACAAATCACTGTGGGCGAGTTTAATAAATGCTAAATTTATTTTATTTTATATATTATAAAATAATTATAAATTTATAAATTATAAATTTATTTGATTAAATGTATAAACAAACTGTAATAGGGTAGGAAGCAGGGGGGGGGGGAAGGCCTGAGAGGAGCAAAAGTATTTTTTTTTTTTTTGCTTGGTTAGGAAAACATTGTGTCCCGGCCTGTAAAATTGTGAAACAAAACCTGATTACCAACCAGTTTTCCAAATTCTTAGATGCACTGATAGTCATATTAAAAATAATCACATGCATATTTTAAGAAAAACATATATAAATATTTGTTTAAACGTGGGGTATATTCCATATACTAAAAGATGAGTGTAGAAATTAAATAGGAGAATTTATGAACATACACAAATGTTTAATAAACTGAAAATGAGTTTGTCCGCTCTCAATGCAACACGTTGTTATTTTACATGAGTGGTTGAACAGGACCCATGCTTATATAGGTAGTTTAAACTTAAAACATTTGAAATACCAATGAATATAAATAAAATGACAAATTGGGTAAAGCAGCTCAATGAAATTACTGATGATGTTCGTGCATGCCATTTGTTCCTCTTTGTCCAAATGCTTTTTATGTGTTTATTGTTTTGTAGTATTAACAGATCACCAGCACTTAGATGCAACTACACTGAATACTATCAGAATGAGCAACATTCCGCAAAACTATCGCATCAGAGCGAGGCTGCTTAAATTTGAACCTGAGAAACTCTATCAGTCTGTAAAACTTCATTGCCCTCAGTGCAATGCATTGTAAGTGTCCAAGAGACAAGGGATCTTGGTACAGAGACCTTGTGAGTTGCTGGAGCCATTGCAATTATTGCTTACAGGGTAGAATTGCATAATCTATTTAACCCCCTGCAATTTAAAATGCTCAGTAATTTCATCCTTTATTTTGATATTCAATATTTGATTGTTAAGATTGCTATTTTATTTATTAAAGATTCTAAACTGCCACAATCAAAGCTTTGCCGTAAAAACACAAACACTAGAAGCTAAAAATTGAATGAAATCATATTCAGTAAAGTCAGATACAGTTCAGAATGAAAACACCATACCAGCTAGGCGGTGACAAGGGGCTCATTCAGAGCCTAAAACAATATGAATGTTTGCAAGCAAGTGTTTTGATATATGCCAATCAAACTCAACATGCAGTTTTCTTGGTGGTGTTAGAGAAGATATTTGCCATTGCTTTTCCCCTAGATGCTTTTTCACTTTCTCATCCACCTTACAACCCTGACATTTCTAGTCTCCCTTCCAAGCAATAACTTGGCCAATTTCATCTGATTTTTTTGAGATTAGCTAGGCATTGCCAACGTCTAGCTGCATTTGGCTGACCTAGTCTGGCCTCAAAAGCTAAGAAGATTGGGCCTAGTTAATACCTGAATTTGATAATACCTAAGAATACCAAGATTGAGGCTAGATTGAGAAGTAAGAAAAGAAATCCAGGTTTTTCAATTTTTTGTAAAAAATCTCTATACACAACCCAAACTCCAAAAAAACCCCACATCTTCTACCCAAGAAAACTATTTGAATGTAACAATGGAAGTAATGAAGAGTTGAATTCCACTTGAGGGAGATGGTATCTTTTAATATATGCCAATATATCTTTAGAATTCTTTTGTTTAAAAATTTACATATGCACATATGTAAATGGTGTAGTATTTGAAAATTCAGCAACCTGACAGGTTTTAAAAAATATTATTTAAAAAAAAATTGCTCCCAAATAAAATGGCAACAGTAGAACATTCAGAAAATCCACTAGTGAAAATGGACAGCCAGGGATCCAGCTGTGCAATGATCCTATCAGATATCAGGGAGTGCTTTATGGGTAGAAATAGTGTGAGGTTACTTTTTTCCCAGTATGACGTTACCTGTCTATTTGTGTTAATATACTATCTAAAATATTAAGCAACTCTGAACCTTTTTCTTTTTTAATCAAGCTTGAATGCTTTATGGAGATTTAGTCTTCCTAGTTTGTTTGTTTTTTTGTATTTATTTATTATTAAGTTTGCCCAATATCTTGCAAGGTGACCCAGTAACACATCAAGGCCTTAAAATGTGCAGCTTCTCCAACATGCATATGGAAATGTTGAATTATCTGTTACAGTTTTTTGACCGTATCTTATGATATATGATTTATCACTTTGTTGCTTGAATATACACTGAGAGCTTATGCACCGGAGACAAATTCCTTGTATGTCCAATCACACTTGGCCAATAAAGAATGTTCTATTCTACCGTGTTTCCCTGAAAATAAAAGTGAGTCTTATTTTCTTTTGGGCCCCAAAATAAGCACTAGGGCTTATTTTCATGGAAACACGGTTTCCGGGTGATCAGCCCGGCTGGCTGCCCCACCTCCCAGCCTGGGCACAAGAGCTGACAACCGTTTGGGGACCGATGGTATCAGGCAGCAGCTGCAACCTGTGCCGGTGCCTTGGTCGACACACTCTGGGGCTGCACAGGCGATGCTGGCTACAGGCAAGCTGAGACACATGAAGATAAGCCTCCCGCGGCTCCCCATCACTCTGGCCCACTGACGCTCGGCATTCCTCCCGCCTTTGCAGCACATCCGGATTGCCTGGCTCACCCCCACCTCTGCTTTCACCTGCTGCTTGCACAGGTACTTAACTCTGCTGTGCGGGCTGCGGCTCCTGTCGACCAGTGCATGCTCACTGCTTCCTATGCTAGCCACACCCACCGAACCCTACACTAGGTCTTATTTTGGGGTAGACCTTATTTTAGACACATTAAAAACAGGTTAGGGTTTATTTTCTGGATAGATCTTATTTTCAGGAAAACGGTATTCATATTGTATCTATGGAAAAGTTACTTTAAGCACATCTCTGGTGTTCAATTCAGGCTGTAATCGTTTCAGGCGAGAAATCCCAGATGAGACTGAACTTGATTCAATTTTACGAGAAGCTTCAGTGACGTGCTCAGATTCAAACTTGCAAAGCCCTTCATTCTGCAATTCTATTGTGTGGCAGGATAAAAATCAGGAACAACGGTGGGTAGCTGTTCATTTTGTGGCACACAACGAACTACTTCAAGACCCAGAGGACACTTTAGTTTTTCTAGAAGGTCAGTTAATTAACTGTGTACATTTCATTGCTCATTATAATAATCTCTTTTCCTAAAAACATTTGCATGTCATCTGTTAACCCTCAAATACTTCTAATAAGCCAACAAAATTGAAGAGAATAGTAGTTCTATATGTTAGCAGTACATGCATACACTTTTAGTTCTTACTACATAAGCACACGAGGTCCCACCTTATATTTTTCCGGTGTTAAACTCAAAGATTCATACAGATTCTTGAAAATACGGAAAATGAATATGGTAGTTCTATAAGCTTATATGCTTAAGTCTCTATTTCCTCTCTTTCTGTCGTTTTTAAGAAAGTCTCATCTTCAACTGTGTCTGTAACTAATGATATACGGCGAAACCTTGAAATAATTGATCCCTATTTAACACGTATCTTCAGATGCAATGGACCACATTCTATGCAGACATACCCTCAAAATAACCAACAAGTCCCTTGTATTGTTGAGGCAAATTAAATTGCATCAATTTTCTTGTAGCCATGATAATGTATATTATTTTCATAACCTAATTATGCAAATAATATTTTGTATTTTGTTTGCATAATGATATTCTGCAAATTATATAAATAGTTGTGATTATGTATATTTCTATTTAACAGATTTGGAAATAATGGACAATCCTCTCCTCCCCAACGGTCCATTAAAATTAGAATTCAGTGTATTTGAGATATTATCGTATACAGGTAGCCTTGTTTAGTGACTACAGTTGGGACCAGCAACTTGTTTATTTACTAAATAAAATTGAAACTATGCTTATGATCTTACTTCAAGTTTCTTTTTGCTTTACATACCTGCAAAAGTCATAAATGAAAGGACTGGTCCCAGTTACTTTTTCATCACCATCATAACTGTGAACAGTTGCTCAACGAAGACTTAAAAATAGAATAAAAATAAGGAGTAGAAGATGCAGGGGGGGGGGGAAGAAAAAAGGAGGAAAAAGAGAAATAGAAAAGTGAGAATATTGGAATGAATAAAAGAAATATTATAGAAGTGACTTCCCACTTCACAGCAATTATAAACAATTTTAATAATTTATCACATCTTAAAATGCAAGAAATGACACCACCTTCCCATATCACATCTGTCATCTATAAAGAAATCCATAAAGCATGATCATTTCAATCCTAGTGTCAACAAAAGTCCATTAAAGATTTCTAGAGATGATAGCATATCTTTTTCATTTTTTGATGAAAGAATCTAGCTTTGTATTCATAACTATCTTAATATTTAATCCATTTAAATAACATAGAACTTCATTTCTGTCGCCCACCCTTTCTTATGACATTCTTCAAAACTTTAACGAGTCTCTTTAGCAAATCCAATATAGGAAAATTATCCAGGTAACTCTTTTGGTTTATTGTTGGTATATTCCTTTTAATTATTAAGACATCAGGCTTTTAAATTTTTTTTAAGACACCTTTTTACATGACGTTCTTACAGCCTGTCACTTGTAGACCCAGTTTCAACTCAGTCTCAATCTTGCCAGGTAGAACATATTCCTCTTTCCTTGCATCTTACAAACAGTTTCTCATAGAAGCAGATGTTCTGTTGACTATTAAGGTTAATTTTTGAGACTTTTTTAAAAAAAAATCTTTAAAATTAGAATATTTTGCATTCTGTAATTGTGTCTTCTGTAATTCTGCCTCTCCCGCTGAGAGTCACCTTGTAGGGGAGATGGACAGCATAAACATTTACTAAATAAATAAATACATTTAGTAAAATTGTAAATTGAGTTAATGTGGGGTTTTGGGAGGTTTTTTGGTAATTTTTAGTTCCGTCTAGTTTCCTTTGGCATCCAATTTTTAAAATCATATCTTGCTATGTTTTTCAGATGTAGTTATTTTTGACCTGAATCATTAGGATAGAAAAATTAATCATAAGAAGAAAACGAATTAGAACAAGGAAAATAAGGATTTGAAGGAGGACTTGCAACAAAAACAATATGAAATTTTAAAAAATATCTTTAGTTATACAGCATGCATATTATATATTATATACTGTATAATATATATATATTGTATAACTATATATATTATACAGGGTATGTGTGTGTGTAAATGTATATACACTATACATAATATATATTATATAATTATATATAGTATAATATCAGTTATGTTTATTTTATTTGTGGGTGTGTGTATATGTATATAATTGAAATCTGCAATCAATCAGTCTTCCAGCTGATTAAAATGTGAAATGCAATTCCTTTCTTACTGCAAGCATACATTTAACTTAAGCATCCTCTGGATGTCAGTATTCTCACAAAGATAAAATTGTATTCATACTTAAAAGCAAAGGCCTTGTAATATATTTAATTTTATAGGAACATATAAACCTTACTTCTGGAAGGGATTTAGGCACAGTCTACAAGATCATACCATCTCTGAGATACAGATGTGTTGGCCTGGTTTGACTTTTTATTGTTTTTAATCCTATTTGGCATTGCTTTCTCTGTAGTCTGCTCAGAGTCTCCAGGATATAAACTTGAGGAAATAAACAAATACAAATCAAGATAATGATCATTAAAAGGAATGGCAACTATCCAAATAGATTGGTTATGCGCAACCGTTAAGTGTGCCAATAGAAGGAAATTTCCTGCTAAAATGTGTCATTCCACTTTTCTGACATCTTTTAAATACCATATTGAACATTACAGAAGTGACTAACATTTGTGGAAAAATCAAGTATGTTGTAATATAAACAAATTTGACATTATATATTGGAAGCTAGACAGGGGAATATGCCCATTTGGATTCTGCTGGGATTTTTAATGCATCCAGCTGAACAATCTCCAGCAATATTAATTAACTCCCCAACTTGTCAGTAAGATGGTATAATATAGCCATTACCGGCCAGTTTCTCACAGTGGTCCATATTTCATGAACCTCTCTCTAGGCCAGGGGTGTCCAAACTTGGGAACTTTAAGACTTGTGGACTTCAACTCCCAGAATTCCCCAGCCAGCCATGCTGGCTGGGGAATTCTGGGAGTTGAAGTCCACAAGTCTTAAAGTTCCCAAGTTTGGACACCCCTGCTCTAGGCAATTATTTGGAATTTGGAGATTTAGAGTCAATTGCATGTAGCACAGGGTGTTTTTTTTTTTTTTTTTTCAATTTAATATATGGAAGCCTGAATTAATCCATAGCGTAGGATTAAGGTTGAGGTTAGAAAGACTTTGTGTGGTGTGCTGAGATTTTTTTTAATGTAATTTTTTTAAAAATAATCTGAGTTGAATTCTAAACAGTCCACCTTTCAACATTTAACAATCAGTGTAGCTATGAAATGTTTGTTTACCTCATCTTCTACTAATCAGATGACATCTACATTTGTTTCCACAAACTACCGATGCATTAATGCCCAGGGATTAATATGCTAATTCAGTGACTATAATACTATTTAAATAAACAAGATTTTCTTTAATTTTTTTATAGGAGGGACTTGGAATGAAATCTTGACGTTCACTAGCGAATTTAAAGGAATTATACCAGTGACAGCCAAAGAAGACTCTCTTGCGCTATTGGATCTTTCAGTTCCATATTTTTGGGAAGATAACATACAGTATTATGGGTAAATGCAAACTTAAGCATAAAGCAATATATGTATACATATTCAGCTTTGTTCACTTAATCAAATTTTGATGGTTAAACCTCTGATCTGCATGTATGAAATGTTTGAGAAGTTATATTATAAATAAATTGAGCAAATAACGAACTATAACACATAGCTCAGGCAACATGGCTCAGTTTAATTTATCCTATCGTTGAACAAAATGATCATAGAAAATTATCTATGTGGTCAATAATAGACAGGGACTTGTTGATACATAATCAAATGAGCAAATTGAAAAAAATATAGCTGAACCTTTATGGATTATGGTGTCTCATCTATTACAGTATTATCCATTTGATGTTAGCTATAGAAAATATTATATAATAATTGGGGGGGGTGGCCAGCTTGAGGTCACTTTTGTTGGGGTGCCTGTGGTGGCCCATGCACTCTGCCAGCATGCACTCTGCCAGCTCCTGAGCTCTGTTTATGGCTGTGACAGCCTCCTGCAACCCTCTGCCAGTGAAAGCAGAGCTCAGGGGGGCTACCCGTGGGTCAGTCCTTTGCTGTTTCCAGGGCAGCCCTGCAGGCCAGATCTAAGCACCCCGCAGGCCGGATCTGACCTTCAGGCCTTGAGTTTGCATCCCTGGTCTAAGGCATTCATGATCTCCCAGTTTCTAGCCTGGTACCTTAACCACCAAAGTGCAGTACCCAGGTCTTCCCAAGCTCAATGTACACAAAAAAGGGCCTTCTTCTCCTCCTCCCCTCCCCGTGTGTGTTTGTGTGTGTGTGTGTGTGTGCTTTACTGTTTAAAATTCTCAATAGTTTACAATTAGAAATTATAATTACAAGTAATAGGTGTAAACAATGAATGCATTTCATTAACAGCGTTAATAAAAATACAATACAAAAATTCAAAATAAAATCAGCAAGACAAACATTGAAGCAATAACAGAAAGTAAAAGGTAATGATTAAAAAGTTTAAAAATCACAGCAGAATTGATACATTAAAAGTCTGGAAGAATAAAAAGTATCTTTGGCTGGTGCCAAAGACACAATAAGAATGGTTCCAGATATAACTAAGAGCCAGTTTGGTTAATGTTTAAGGCATTAAAACTAGAAATTGGAATCAGCAAATAGAATTTTAGGAACACCCTGATGTCCAATTCTCTGTATGTTCCTTTAGGTTATATGGCCAAATAATGTATTTTTGTGGGCAATGATTTATAAAAACCATTACTTTCCGGTGCTTTATTAAAAGAAAAACCCGTGTTTAAAGCAGGGGGAAATTTCCTATCAATAAGCATGATGTTGAGACCAGCTGAATCTATGAGTTACGATGATTTCTAATTGATATTTTGTTCCAAATGTTAGGTGCAAGCACTGTTCCAAACCTAAGCCTATGGAAAGTCTGGCTTGTCTTGCTTCACAGGAAAATCCATCTTGGGAACACACTTCTATAGCACAAGGTTATGTGATATTCTTCTGCTATTCAATAATATTGGACTTTCATTCCTCAGCTTATGTGTAACTTAAAGTAGTAAAATTATTTCAGCAGGGAAAGAAATGCCTAAATCTGTCTTGCTTATAAAGGTGAATTTTATGATAGATGCCACACGATGGTTATATTGTGCAGCATATTTACAGTAGAATATCCACAGGTTAAAAAACGGGGAGACAATGCATTTAGCTAAATTTAAAAAATAGGCTACACATAAAGCACTTTGTGGAAATAACAACATGCATGATTTTATATTCTTGTGTTTATTCTGGTGTTATTTAAATAAGGCATAATAACCCCAAAGAAATAGAAAGTAGATATAACCCAAAGCAGAGTTAGTAGTTTACAAATCATTCCATCATTCCATCAAAATCACTGAATAGTTTTATGAAAGCTTACAGGCTAAATTTTTATACCACGAGGGGTTCTTTTTGGCATTACATTCCAATGAGCAATATGCTTTCTAGACTTTAAATATTTATCAACATATGCCACACCTTCTACTCTGGAAAGTTTTTTTTTCTTTTTTGTTCATATAACACATAAAAATTCAATTTCAATCAAATAGTGTGTTGCCTGGGTACAATTATTTTTAGGAATTCATAATCAGAATGTTTACAATAGGTCTTTATCACAATAATATTAATTCTATAATAATGATATTATTTTACTTGTTTACCTTGTTTGGTCAAGGGGTTACAAATGAATGAGTCAGTTCTGTTTAAGTGGCATATGGAAATACTCCGCTCAAGGATGCTAGGTTGCATTCTAGACGCTTAGTACATGTGTGTCCACCAGAGCCGAGATCTCCTCCTTCAGTTTTTCTATAAGAGATTTCAACCAATAGCCCTCGACCTCATGAGACTTTTTAAAAAATAATTTAATTTATATTTAATTACTAAATGCTGCTGTTATTAAGCTCTTCTTGCCTTGAATCATTTTTAAATAACATTTTTGGTCTGCTTCTGCGTAGAGTTAGGAATTGTACCTCTGGAGTACGTCTTCGTGATGAAGTTTACATTGGATGATGGAACAGGAACATTGGATGTATATCTCCGGGACAGTGTAAGTGAATAGATTATGGGTCTCTTGACTTAGATTAAATCTAAACTTATATTTGACCAAAGCTATTTTTGTAACAAAGTGAAGATGGCAAGGACTATGTGGTAATTAAAAACACATGCTCAATTCCTTGTACAGTTGATTGAAAAATAAGCATATCCAAGTGTAAATACAGAAAGAAGGATACCTGCACTGAGCTTGTGTCAACCTGTTTACTTATTTTCCAATCCTCCTGGAAAATCCCCCTGTTTCCCCCCCCCCTATTTTAAATGTATCCTTAATTCACTGGGACAGTTTGTAAATAAATAATTTATTTAATAAAAACAGAACAGAATAGAATAGAATAGAATAGAATAGAATAGTTTATTGACCACGTGTGATTAGACACACAGTGAATTTGTCTCTGGTGCAAAAGCTCCCAGTGTACATATAAATAATATAATCAGTGTACATACAAACAGCATTTATATACAAACATCAAGGTAATATAATCATAAGATACCAACATGAGAAGGTAGTAGAAAAGATTAGAATGATAATAGTAATACAGCCATACTGTATTATTGTATTACCCATATAGCCATGGGTAAATATTCTTAGAAATAAGACAATACTGTGGTAATTAGGTGTTCAGTGATGGCACAAGGGGAAAAAAACTATCTTTGTATCTAGTTGTTTTGGGGTGCAATTCTTTCTAGCAGCGTCCTGATGGGAGAAGTTGAAACCGTTTGTGTGGATATTTTCTCAGCCCCACTTCCTGACCTGTGCAGTATACAGGTCCTCAATGGAAGGCAGGCTGATTGCAACTGTTTTTTCTGCAGTCCTAACTATCTGTTGAAGTCTGTGTCTGTCCTGTTGGATTGTTGTACCAAACAGCAACCAAACAGGAGAAAACAAAATAAAAAGCTTTTATTAAAACATAAAATTAATTTGTATTTTATGACTTTCGGTTCTTATTCCAAAATGAAATCTTTGGAAGAAAAACAGACGGTTTAATAATGTCAACATTATTTTTATTCTTCCTTCCAGGAAACATTCTTCCGCATTCCAGCTTCTAAAGTCTTATTCAATAATGTATTGCAAGAGGATATGGAAATCATTATGCGTAGGCTTTGCCCTCCAGGCAGAACCCCAGGTAAGGAATTTATATTGATGAAACTATGCCGATATTCTTTCATTATGCACCTTTTATTATTCACATATCGTGTTATATTTGTCTGTTACATCTGTCTTTATACTGCAATTTGTCTTAACCCTAAGGACGGGAAAATAAATAAATTAACATATTTTCTAACTGCATAATAAATCCCTTTGGTTACATTCTGGAAAGACAACCATTTATATATTAGATTCTTCCAATGTTAAACATTTCATTAAGGATAATTCACCTGTAGGCTCATACCTAATCATTAGCTTATTGCAGTTAGTTGCCATGAGAATATAATTGAGATCTTTCTGATTAACAACATCATAAAAGGGCTCTGGTTACCGATGTAGACTTTTTGTCAGAATGGACTTCTAGATATCTACTAGAACTACAAAAGAGGAATGAAAACTGTAGGTTGAGAGACAAAAGAAGGAAGGTGTTGAACTATCTCCCATTGCATCTTTCTATCCTTTTTAATATGGCAGAGATGACACATTCAGTTAAGCCAGTGGTCGGCAAACTCATTAGTCAACAGAGCCAAATATCAACAGTACAACGATTGAAATTTATTTTGAGATCCAAAAGAAGGTGTGGCCTGTTTTGTGGGAATGGCTTGGCGGTCATGTGACCAGGTGGGCGTGGCCAACTTGGAAAATGTAGTGAAACTCACTCAACGACACTCTTGCTTAGCAACCAAAATTTTGGGCTCAATTGTGGTCATAAGTTCTCTTTTTTTTCCTTTCTTTTATCTCTCCCACTTTCTTTTTCTTTCTTTCTCGTTCTCTTTTTTCTGTCTCTCTCTCTCTCTGTGTCTGTCTCTCTCTGTGTGGCTCTTTGTCTCTCTCTCTCCCTCCTTCTCTGTCTCTCTCTCTGTATCTCTCTATCTCTCTCTCCTCCCTACCCCCATCTCTGCCACTCTGTGTGTGTGTGTGTGTGTGTGTGTGTGTGTGTCTGTCTGTCTTTCTCCCTCTCTCTCTGTCACTCTGTGTGTATGTGTGTGTGTATGTCTGTCTCTCATTCACTCACTTAATCACTCACTCTGTGTGTGTGTGTGTGTGTATGTGTGTGTCTGTCTGTGTCTCTGTCGGTCCCTTCCTCCCTCCTACTCTCTGTCTCTCTCTGTGTCTGTCAGCCTCTCTCTGATTCCCTCCCTCCCTCTCTCTGTCTCTCTCTCTCTCTGTGCCTCTGTCTTTCTCTCTCTGTCTATCTGTCTGTCTCTCTCACTCACACACACACAGACACACACATACTGTGGTCACCTTGTTGAGTGTTCCAAGCACATTTGAAACACTCAACAACTGGTCTGCATTTATGTTTTTTTGCAGCATTCTGCAGTCTTAGGACCAAAATATATGGTTAAAAGTACCTGGCAGCTGCGTTTTTCCCTGTGGGTCTTCCAGAACATCCCAAGACCGATGCCACCACATCTCCCCTCTTCGGGGACAGGTCCTCTTCAGAAGGCGAGGCCTCTGTGGTCCCCCTCGCATTTCCCCTCTTCCGGCTGCGGCAATTACAGCCCAGAGCAGGACCAAAGCCCCTTTCCCCACTGGCCCTTCCTCCCTCAGAGGGCTTCGGAGGGAAGCTTCTGCAGAAGTCCGGGCAAGTGAGAACAAGTTCCCACCGTTACCAAGTCTCCGAGGCTGTAATTGTACAGGTTGTGCGCTCGCCTAGGTTTTCCATGGGGTGGAGCAGCGGCAAGGCTCTGCACGGCCGGCGATGACTCTGGAGACTATCCAGGAAGACGAGGAACGCGAGGGGACCCCGCCCCCCACAGATGGCCTCCGGAGTCATCGCCGGCTGCACAGAGCCTCACTGCTGCTCCACGCGATATTTTGTGGAAGAGCCACACTCAAGGGGCCAAAGAGCCGCATGTGGCTGGCGAGCTGCAGTTTGCCGACCACTGAGTTAAGCAGTGCTATTTATCGGGATCTTGGAAGCGTGCCTTCTCTGCTACATTGCTCTCTGTAAGGAGGTTCCCCCTAAGATCCAAATAGCTCCCAGTCTGCTGGGGGCCTGAAGATCTATTTCCTTGCCTAGGCTGTTGGCAAGGATGACTAAACCTTCCTTTTAAGTTAGGTTGTTTTCTTTTGTTTCTACCTGGTTTATTATTCTGCTATGTCTATCTTTTTTAGTTTCTGCTCATGTTTAAATCATTTGTAAATTAATGTCAAGCAGCATATAAATTTAATCATCATCATCACAAAATATAAAGACCTCCAGATAGAAGTAGGATGACTAGCAAAAGAAATCAAAGATAGTACCAATAGTAATAGGAGTCTTGGTGCAATCCCAAGACATATGGAGCACCACTTGAACACCACTTGGCATTAGCAAAATCACCATCAATCAATTGCAAAAGGCAGCTTTACTTGGAACAGCTTCCATCCTAAGACATTCAATATTATTAAACAACAGTATCCGCCTATCCCAGGTTATTGGGAAGGACTCAATAGCTGGACAAAAGGGCCAAAACCATTTTGAATTTCTGGTTGATTATGTGACCATTAATCATAATATTTTGATTACTACTAGTTGCAGGAAAAGAAATAGCCTAAAAATAGTTAGGTCTAATGTGGCGTTTGCAATAGAGATATAAAGTGAATAGAGAAAATGTGGTTTATGAAATAAGAAAGCAAGGGAAAATTAGAATAAAACTATCCAGTACCAGATACCTTGGAATCATATTCTTAGATATTATTTCTGAGCAAGGAAAATAATAGCAGTAATGACTAGAATTCTCTACTCTAGAATTATCTAGAACCGTGATGGTGAACCTAGGGCACATGTGCCCTAGTTCAGCTCTACCACACATGCGCGCGTGCATCCCACTGGCCAACTGGTCATCAGGTCTCTGTCGCACATGGGGGGGCATGCGTGGGGCATGCATGCATGCACAGGATTGGGTGCTTGCGGGGGGCACATGCATATGCGTGGGGCGCATGCACAGGGGTGGGGCACATGCGGGTGCAGGGGGAGCACACTCGTGCAAGGGGACCTTGTGCACATTGCATTTTGGGGTTCGGGTGCATTTGCACATGCTCACTTTGGGCACTCGGTCCAGAAAACGTTAGCCATCACTGCTCTACCGTAACAGAAACACAAAGGGATCCATAAAAAGAACAGATTTTTGCCTATCTCTGACAGGAAGAACAAGGAGCCAGTGAAATCTCTTTTCTATGGTAGGGAGGTAGTGCTCCTAACTTCTGAACAATGACAACATAAACTCTTAATATGAAAGCAGTCCTTCAGATATTCCAGCAAAAATTGCTAGCCAAGATGTTGAATTGCATCTAAAAAGTAATTTGAAACTATAACATACATACATACATACATACATACATACATACATACATACATACATACATACGAGGAAAATGTTAGTTGAACAGTGTCATTCTTGGTATTCTGGCAATGTTTTGACTTGAATAAGACAAGCTATTACAGCATGTCACAAAACTGCTGCTATCAAGTATAACAAAGGAAAGTCTATTAACATATTTTGGAATCATGTTGATGTACTAACATGAAAGCCAGCATAGAGAGCTGCCAAATTCTGGTTTCTGTAGGTAAAAAGATGCAATATAAATTTGATTACTTCCAAGCTAATTTTCAAAAACTTAAGTAGGATGTGGACCATGTTGCCAATTTCTTTTCACAAACCAAGGTCAGAAACCATTTGGTATGAACCTAAACAATTAGATTCATCCATTATAGTCTCGAAATAAATCACAATTCACTCAGTGAGCTTTGTTGGAGAATTGCAGATCAAAAATACCTCAGTGATTTGCCTTGAGATGTATTGAAGCATTGAGGTTTACTGAAAAGTTCTGCCTGAACTATTTTGCAATTTAGTAAACTTTCCTTGACAGGAAATCAAGACTTAATTTTTCTCTTTTTCATTGCAACATTTGCAAAAGCTATGCTTTTATGTTGATTATTTCATTTTGACTATCCAGTTCAGGGGAGGGGTTATATTCTTCCATTCAATTAAATCTGATCCTTGGGAACTGCTTGTACAAGGCCCTGCAGTTTTTTTTCAGAAGTGGAAAAACCTTCCTAGGGCCAAGAGACAGTGATTGGCCCATGGCTTGTTCTTGGAAAAGATAATACAATCCTTTTTTTCCACCATCATCACTACACACACACACACACACACACACACACACACACACACACACAAATATTATTAGGACAATTTAGGGATTTTTTTTCTTTGAAGTCCGTGTTCACAGTTACTTGAGATCTATCCTTTAAATTCGTCATTTCATAACTTAAAATATACAATCCCAGATCATTTACAATCCCAGTTCACTATGTGCCGTATTTTTCGGACTATAAGATGCACTCCCCCTCCCACAAGAAAAAGTGGGTGGAAATGTCTGTGCATCTTATAGAGCGAATATTGTGGCAGGGGGAGGGGGTTGGTGCAGCGCCGATCAGGTGGGGATCACCGCCGCCTATTGCTGTCACCACCCGTTTGCCACCAATCGTTTTAAATGGGCAACTCATCTCAGTTGACCGGTGGTGGACGCAACAGAGCAGTGCCCTGACAAGCCATGTGCTGGGACTGCAATAACGTGCTGAAGCTGACCAGACTTGTTTGCTGCAAGGAAGTTAGCCAGATGAAATGCTGGGAGGTAGAGGCAGATTTTTTTTTCTTGTTTTCTTCCTCTAAAGCTAATGTGCGCCTTATAGTCGGAAAAGTACAGTATACCAAATCATTGACTTATAGTCTGAGAAGGACCGGTAGACATGACAGTGAAATGTAGATTCCATAAAACTAATTAGTGAAAAGAGCTGCTATACTTGAAAACTAGATGAAGACATGGTAGATTAAGCCTAAATGGATAGAAGAGGCCTTTGGGACAGCAAAACATATGCTTTGATTTTCAGTAAAGTTGATGAATCTTGAAGAGTGAAGATATAGAAAAGTATAATTTTGGAAGAGAACATCTATGTTGCATTGGAGAAAAGGAGTATTCTCAATAGTGGAGTCCTATTCTTTTTTATATGACACTTCCATTATGTTCGATATAAGAACTCCATTGCATTGTGAGATGTTAACCATGTCAGACAAAATCACACATAAAATGATTTGCTGTCCCTTCAAACAAAGTCACAGATGGTCTAAGTTGTCTTTTCTAATCTTTATAAATGCTTTTCTTCCCATAAGCCTCACAAAAAGATTTATAAACCTAAATGCAATCTGTGCATTCGCCAGCAGGATTAGTCTTGTTTGCTGCAAAAGTAGTTTATATTCTGCACTATATATATTTTGTGTTTATGAATTAAAGATGTGTGATGTTTTTGAGGAAGAGGATAGAACATTAAGGGCAAAAGCTAGCTTCTGCATAATGTTTTGTTGTATCGACAAGTTATTTCTGTAAGAGCAAGGACTGCAATTGAATTCATGGCACGCAACGGGAAATCTAAGAAATACATTTTCCTCTTCATAAGGACAAATATCTGATACAATCACAACTGCCTTTAGAGATATATGAATTTTATGATGAGATTTTTTTAGCTAATTATTTTCTACATTTATTTCACAAAGTGACACTCCCGTGAAGCAGTTTGATCATTCAGTTAATGTTTCCAGCCTTGTAAAATCTATTTTGAAATAGGCCATATTGATTAAGTACAATATACAAAAAAAAAAAAACCCTCTCATTTCATTTGCCTTTCATTTATAGATGACTTCCCATGGCTCGAATGCTTCATCAGATCTTACTATGTCCGAGATGGAACAGAAAACCGACTTTTCTATCAGATTTTCGATACTAGAGTTGCTAAAGTTATCTGAGATCTTAACTGCTGAGAAGATTCAAAGGTTATAATTTTTAAACCTTCATTTGAATAAATAAGCAGAAGAGTTTTTTTAATGAACGTTTCTAACATGTGCATAAATAAAGAACTTACCTGAGAGTATAATATTTAAATGGGATGTGTTCTATTTTTCTCTACAGGAAACCCATCTCTACTCTTTCAAATTTCTTTGCATTTTTTTCAGGATAATTTAATGAACATTAAGTTACTATACCAGTGTTTTTCAACCTTGGCAACTTGAAGAAGTCTGGACTTCAACTCCCAGAATTCCCCAGCCAGCGAATGCTGGCTGGGGAATTCTGGGAGTTGAAGTCCAGACATCTTCAAGTTGCCAAGGTTGAAAACACTGTACTATACTACTACTGCATCCAAATTCTTAATCTCTTTTTTTTTTAAATTGAAAAAGTTTTATACAGACAAATTTTTCCCCTTTTTACCCCCCCGACATATAATGTAGATCACATACAAATACTGTACCCCCTCCCCCATCTTAAAATAGATTTCTCATTCAAATACTGTACCCCCTCACCTCCCAACAATCATAATATAAGTTTCTCTTAAACTAACAATAGCCCATTAACCCCATCTTCTAAATTGATTAAACATATACAAATCATAATATAGGTTTCTCTTAAAGTAACAATATCTCATTGATCCCATCTTCTAGGTTAATTATACATATATATTTCCCACCCTCCACCCTAACCCTCCCCCACCTCCCAATCAAACCTAGCCCCCTGACTTCCGCTATACACCACTCTAACAATTCCAAGCATCCCATATATTATTTACTCTGATCATCTATCAATCTAAACATTCTTACCTAAAGGCTACATAATACTTCCTAGTCTGATATTTATTCTGTATGTAATCAATCCATTTTTCCCATTCCTGTGTATAATTCTCCTGCTTCTGACCTTTTAAGAAAGCTGAAATTTTTGCCATTTCGGCAAACCCCGCCACTTTCTGAATCCATTGATCGATTGTCGGTAAAAAATCTTTTTTCCAGTGTTGAGCAATCAACAACCTAGCTGCTGTAACCATATACAAAACCAATTTTGTTTCCCCTTTAGTAAAATCCTTAGTTATACCCAGTAAAAACATTTGCGGAGTGAAAGATCTGCTTCATCAGATCTTACTATGTCCGAGAAGGAACAGAAAACCGACTTTGCTATCAGATTTTTGATACTACAGTTGCTGAAGTTATCTGAGATCTAACTGCTGAGAAGATTCAAAGGCTATAATTTTTAAACCTTCATTTGAATAAATAAGCAGAAGAGTTTTTTTAATGAATGTTTCTAACATGTGCATAAATAAAGAACTTACCTGAGAGTATAATATTTAAATGGAATGGTTCTATCTTTCTCTACAGGAAACCCATCTCTCTTCTTTGAAATTTCTTTGCATTTTTTTCAGGATAATTTAATGAACATTAAGTTACTATACTACTACTGCATCCAAATTCTTAATCTCTATAACCACCCAAAATCCTAAATGTTTCACAATCCTTTAAACTATTTTTTTTTCTTGTGTGAGGTGTAAGCACAACTGCTCTATAGGTAGTTCTCCATGATACTAATTGGGACTGGAAGCTCCATTATTAAGCAACATGGTCACAAGTTGAAACACTGTGTGCCCATACCACTTAGCAATGGCAATTTTGGCAGTCTCTGTTGCCGTTGTTAAGTGAGGACATCATAAGTGGTTAGCAATAGCACTTAGACTTATATACCACTTCATAGAGGTTTACAGCCCTCTCTTAAGTGATTTACAGAGTCAGTGTATTATCTCTAACAGTCTGGGTCCTCATTTTACCAATCTCAGAAGGATGGAGGGCTGAGTTAAAAAAATAATAATACTTTATTTACAGTCACAGACCAAAACACGACCACTACAAAAGAGACATAGGAGAATTTATCATAGTATCATAGCAGTCAGTCACCAAAAGCTTAACTAAGGGAGGTTACAGCGTTCTCCTCTAATGGCTACAGCTCTTAAGAAAAATTTGGAAACCTGAGAGGTGATGTATGAGGAGACATCTCCAAGGCACTATACCAGTGATGGCGAACCTATGGCATGCGTGCCACAAGTGGCACGCAGAGCCATTTGTCAGGGCACACGAGGAGTTCACCTTTTTAAAAGCTATTTTTCGCCTTCCCCAGGCTCCAGAGGCTTTATAGGAGCCTGGGGAGGGCGAAAAGAGGCCCCCCCGCCCCCCGGAGGCTTCAGGGACCGTCGCTCCGAAGGCGTCAGGGAAGCCTCCGGACGGTCCCTGAAGCCTCCGGAGGGCCTCCGGGGGGGTGGGGGAGGCTCTTTTCGCCCTCCCCAGGCTCCTATAAAGCCTCTGGAGTCTGGGGAGGGCGAAAAAAGCATGTAAAAATGGAGGAGTCGCGCGTTGTGCACGCATGTGCACTGGGGGGTCGCACGTTGTATTATGGGTGCGGCACGCCCGTACATGACCCCCCTGCGCTTCCCCCACTTGTGGCACGCGAGCCAAAAAAGGTTCGCCATCGCTGCACTATACAAACAAATTACAGCCATTAGGTCTAGAAGGGACGATTTCAAGAAGAGACAGTAACTTAGATCTGTCTGCCTTATACATGGGGCAAAATAGAAGGACGTTCTCCGCTGTTTCAACCTCGGCTCTGTCACAAGGGCATAGCAGCTCGTTAATCGGGAGCCTCTTAAAACGACCATCCCAAAGTGCTGAGGGCAAGACATTAAAGCAAGCTAGGGAAAAAGCTCTTCTATACTTGTGAATGGTTAGAGTATAAAAATAGGAAGCCATCCTCAATCCATAATGGAAGGCTGAGTTAGCCTTGAGCCCATCAGGTTCAAATTGCTGATAGTGGGCAAAATTAGTCTGCAATACTTCATTCTAACTACTGCACCATCACGACTGATTAAGTGAAAACCTCATATGACAGGTTTTGATTTGACTTGCTTCTCAAAAGCCAGTAGGGAAGGTGACCAATCACATCATGTGACCAAAGAGCCAGTCATGACTAGTGTGACTGTCATTCAGTGCCACGGTAAGTTTGAATGGTCATTAAACCAGGACCACCTATATTTGATTCATAAGCTATTCTGAGTCCAGCTTAACTGCTGTCATTTCAGAGGACTTCGATGTAAGAACGGCAAGAACTAGGAAGTACAAATTTAAGTTCATTAAAGCAAATTATGCTTAAAAGAGAGATACAGCTTTTGTATACAAAGGTTCTCCACCAGTAGTACATGGTTTCCATATAATTACTGTAATTATTTCAATGCAGTAAGTCCATTTACAATTTAGTTTGGGTGTTTAAAATACAGTCAGCTTTATATTTTATTATTCCAAAACAATGAAGCAATTTCTTTTATGCAGAAAGAAGAAAAAACCGGGAGCTAAAGCTGTAATGCCCACTCACTAGAATGCTTCTGATTGTGCATATAAAACACATGCATTAAAGTAATAGTATTTGAATCAAAGATGTGATATAGGCATACATTAGGGGATGATTAAATTATGGGGAAAAATTTAATACCAAATCCTTTCATTAAGTGATGTGTGTGGTTGTGTTTTAATGCATTTCCTAAGAGAGTGCATATAATCTAAGCGGCTAAATTTGGTCTTGGGTTACATTCCTGCTAATCCACTTTCCTCTTTTGTATCATCTGGTTTAGTTACTAGTTTAAGATATTAAGATTTTTCAGACCTATTCTGAAAATTGAAACAAACTACTGTTGGTTGTATTTTTCTTGTCTTCCAGTGGTGGTGGTGTTGTGTGCATGTGTGTGTGTATTGAATTTATATCAAAATATGTATAATTGTGCTTGCTGTAGAACATGGAATTTACATGCGTAGATGTAAATCCTTTTTCACCCCTATAGTGTATGGGTAGTGTGTGTCTTCCACCAAAGACCTGGGAATTTGAGGGTTCTACATAGAGCTATTCCTAGCACAGCACTCTTTTGGACAGACATCTCTGACATTGTTCCTGGGATCTGTTGGGTCATTCTCCCAGATTAGGAGTCACATTCTCTCTAGTTCCACCTTCAGGTTCTAGTATTTATCCAGCTTCTCATACTCTTTCTTCCTGATTACTTGCCATCACTATATCTATCAACATTGCTGTATTCTGGTTGTTTACTACCATGATGTCTGGTTGTTTGGCCAATGTCTGCTTGTGCAGCTGGATCTGGAAGACCCATGAGATTTTAGACCTATTATTCTCCATGATGGATTCTTCCATCTGGACTTGGGAGAGTTTAGCCCATACACTGTGCAGATGTTCCTGTACACAATGCCAACTACTTGGTTGTGCTGTTTAGTCTATGTTGTTCCTGCCTGCATCTTGTTCCTTGCCAGTATATGTTGGACTGTCTAAGGTCTCTGCATAGTCTACACCTTGGATCATCTCTAGAATAGTAGAGCCTTTCTTCTATGTATCTAGCTCTTAGTGCCTAGTCTTATGATGCTATGATCAGTGCTTCACTGTTCTCTTTTAACTCAGCCCTTTCCAGCCATTTGTAGGATTTCTCAATGTCAGGCACCTCAGCTATCTGTTGACAGTGTACCCCATGCTGGTCTTGTCTTGCCATTATCTGCTTGATTTTCATTCCTCGTGTCCTGCTGCATCTCATATTCTTTCAGAAGCTCATCTTTGTGTGCCATCTTACTGATGTATTGTTAGATGCACTGGGTTTCATGATGACTTTGACATTTAAAATGCTCTTTCTGGCTGGTGTACAGTCTCTGGGTATTGGACTTGGGGTGGATATCTCCATACATTGCAAGGAGCTTCAAGATCTTTACATCAACAGTGTCCACGTCCTCCTTTGGCCAGATCACTATACTGGCAGGATATCTGATAACTGGCAGAGCATACATGTTGATGGTGTGGTTCTAGTTCAGTGATGGCGAACCTATGGCACGCGTGCCACAGATGGCACGCGGAGCCATTTGTCAGGGCACGCGAGGCGCTGCCCTGTCAGCTGGCCAGCGCGCATGCACGCGCTGGCCAGCTAAGTTCACCATTTTTAAAAGCCGTTTTTCGCCCTCCCCAGGCTCCGCCTTTGGAGCGCTTAAAACGACCCTCCGAGCAAACCGGAAGCTCGGAGGGTCGTTTTGAGCGCTCCGAAGGCGTCAGGGAAGCCTCCGGACAGTCCCTGAAGCCTCCAGGGGGGCGGGGGAGGCTCTTTTTGCCCTCCCCAAGCTCCTATAAAGCCTCTGGAGCCTGGGGAGGGCGAAAAAAGCATGTTAAAATGGAGGGTCGCACCTGTTGTGCGCGCATGCGCACTGGGGGGTCGTGCATTGTATTATGGGTGTGGCACACATGCACATGACCCCCCTGCGCTCCCCACACTTGTGGCACGCGAGCCAAAAAAGGTTCGCCATCGCTGTTTTAGTTATTCCCACTGAGCTGGCTCTTCAGGGCCTGTCTTCTACTTAAGTTGCATTTGGATGTTGCTGTCTAACTTGCCTCCTCACCATGGTTCACATGTGACTGGAATATCAAGATACTTGTATCTGGACTGTATGCCTGCTCTGTGGCATGCCAGTAGTTCCATTCTATCTGTCTTAACTACTTCAAGAACTATATAGTCTCTATAATTATAGTGGATTTCCTTCTGGTAATTTACTTTATTCCAATTTAAAGATGCTTTTCACTATAAACCCAGGGGATGTGTTTTGTCATTTATGAGGACAAAATGTCATCAGAATCTCTCCACTGAAGAACGAATATAACTATTTTCTAAAACTGATTGGATTATCATCTTGCAAGGAGCAGGTGCCTATGACAATAATTTGGAAGCCTGGTGTTACTAGCTACGTGTTTTTAAAGTTTCTAAGATTTTTGAAATATTAAAATACTCAGCGAGTTTAATATTCACGTCAGGTCTTGGTTACTATACAAGCACTGTCACAGCCAAACATTTCTGCTTATTTCAGTGGGATTTAATATTTGCCTACAATTGAATTAATTGACAGATACAGATTGCCTTGCATTAGCTATTGACTACTCCTAATGCTCCTAAATAAAGTTACGTTCATCATTTTTGTAAGTTGAAGAAAATGCTGTGGAGAATGTTTTACAGGAAGCCCATGATGCGGTTAGAATTTCAATGTAAAGAGGCTTCCTGATGTACGATAAGGTGTGTAGCAAGGTAAGTATAGGGCTTACAATGCAAAAGTTAGAGATGTTGCGATAAGTAGCACTGTACATTCAATCAACTTTTAAAAATCTATTGTTTTTATTTCCATATATTTGTAATTAAATTTTTATCACTTATTTGTAATTTCTTGGCAAAACAAGTGGCTGCTCAGGACAGGTTTTAAAATGGCCGACAGCTTTTATTTTAGGCCACTGATTAGTCATTAGGAGATTTTGGGCTATGCAGTAAGTTGGGTTCAAAGGCCAAGAACTGTAGAACACCTGCTGAACTTTCGCAGAGCATCTGTTTTCCACCCATAGATCTAAGTATATCAATAAATTGTACTATTATTTTTCCTAATTTCATTAAAATGATTCTCCTCATGCTCATAAATAACATTTGAATATAAATTTGCAAGTAATCAGAGATTTAGTACACACATGAACACAATCATACATTAAGGATGAAACATCATACAATGCATGTTTTTTGAAAGATGCCGAATATTAAAACAATTAAAACTTGAAATATCGATAGACCATTCAACCAAATGTGTTATTTCCATTGGGAGAAGTTTGCTTATAAAGTTCTAACAATTTACATTAACAATTTACAAGGTTTTTTTTTAATTTTTAAAAATGTAATAAAGATTTAATAATACACTGACCAAACATTAAATATGAAAAGGAAAGAAAACACAAACATAATTTGGAAGCAAATTTAAGTGTGGTTAATAGAATAAAAGGGGCTCAGTAGCTAAGATGCTGAGCTTGTCAGTCAGAAAGGCCAACAGCTCAGCGGTTTGAATCCCTAGCGCCGCGTAATGGAGTGAGTTCCCATTACTTGTCTCATCTTTTACCAATCTAGCAGTTCTAAAGCATGTAAAAATGCATGTAAAAGAATAGGAACTATTTTTGGTGGGAAGGTAACAGCGTTCCGTGCGCCTTTGGCATTTAGTCATACCGGCCACATGACCACGGAAACATCTTTGGACAGCGCTGGCTCTTTGAATTTGAAACAGAGATGAGCACCGCCCCCTAGATTCAGGAACAACTAGCACATATGTGCGAGGGGAACCTTTACCTTTACCTAATATAGTAAAATAGAAATAAAGTTTTAAACATTCATATACAGTATTTATACACCAAAGGATACTTACATATTGCTGCCAACCCCACCTGCTAGATCAGATCAAAAGTTCAACTCTGAAGTCAACCAGAGCTGCACTTTACCAAGGAGCTGCACAAAGAAGAGGAAGTTAACCTATTTTCCAAAACACCAGAAGGCAAGACAAGAAGCAATTGATGGAAACTGAACAAAGAAGCAACGGAGAACAACAGAGAAATTTCTTGACAATAAGAACAACCAGTCAGATAACTTGTCTTCAGTAGTTGTGGGTGCTCCAACACTGGAGGCTTTTAAGAAGGAACTGGACAACATTTGTCTAAAATGGTATAGGGCAGTGATGGCGAACCTATGGCACGCGTGCCACAGGTGGCACGCGGAGCCATTTGTCAGGGCACGCGAGGCGCTGCCTTTTCAGCTGACTTCCTGTTTGCTCGGAGGGTCGTTTTGAGCGCTCTGAAGGTGTCAGGGATTGTCCGGTGGCTTCCCTGATGCCTCTGGAGGGCGTCCAGGGGATGGGGGAGGCTGTTTTCGCCCGCCCCAGGCTCCTATAAAGCCTCTGGAGCCTGGGGAGGGTGAAAAAAGCTTGTAAAAATGGAGGGGGAGAGCGCCTGTAGTGCGTGCATGCGCACTGGGGGTCGCACATTGCATTAAGGGTGCGGCACGCCCACATACAACCCCCCTGCGCTCCCCCCACTTATGGCACGTGAGCCAAAAAAGGTTCGCCATCGCTGGTATAGGGTCTTCTGCTTGAGCAGGGGTTGGACTAGCGGACTTCCAAGGTTTCTTCCAACTCTGGTATTCTGTATTCTGAGGTATAATAAAAAAAAATTGAAAGTCTGAATGTGCTGTACTACTTCTCCCTCTTACACTCCATTGAATAAGGGAGGTTTCCTTGAGCCATTTTCTAATACTGTCGTTTCCCAGGGCTTAATATTTCACTTCCCTTTGACTAGGTTTTTTTCATATTTCTATCAAGGTCACCTTCCTTCCTTACAGCCCTTAGTTAAAGATTCATCAGCACTTTTTCTACTTACACTTTTTACACGGTAATATTTTCCTTATCTGTCAGCTAATAGATATTGAATATACAATTAATTTGGGTGGCCTAGAATTTATTTTTTAAATAAAAGCTCGATTAACCTCAGACAAGAGTGAGAATGCCATTTTCCAAATTGTTGACAAGTGAGATGGATAGCATATAAATGTAACAAATAAATATAAATTAAATCTATGTTTGACATAAATCTCACTTAATTTGTATAGGCACAATCTTGTTGGAGTTGGGATATTACATTATCAATATTTCCGAAGACTGACATGAGGAAATTATTCAAAAAAAAATCTGTAGAAAATGCTCATTTTCAGACAGATATTTCTGGGGTTCTCTTAAGAGTTCAGTAAACCTTTGAGATTTGTCTTAAATTATTCTGAGATTATCTCCCAAATCCACAGCTTCATAATATCTTGAACCTTGTCTCATTCTAAGAATAATACTGGATTTGTTTAGATGAGAGGCATTAGGGGAGATTTTATTTGTAAAGTAGTTGTACCATATTTACTATAATTTAATGTACTAAAAGGCCTACACCAGGGGTGTCAAACTCAAGGCCGGATGTGTGGGCCGTGGGGGCTTAGATGCAGGCCGTGGGCCGGATGCGTCCTGTGGGGTGCTTAGATCTGGCCCTGGAAACAGCAAAGAACCGGCCCACGGTGCCTCTGCCAGTGGAAACGGACTCCTGAGCTCCGTTTTTGGCTGCGACGGCCTCTTGCAACCCTCTGCCAATGAAAACAGAGCTCAGAAGGGGCGCATGCGGAGTTCAGGCCACCACAGGTGCCCCCGACATGAGTGATGTTCAGGTGGCCATGCCCTGCCCTCAATGAAATCAAGTTTGACACCCCTGGCCTACACCGAATGCATGTGTTACCTGGTTATTTTTCCATGTAACATTGGACAGAATTGATATATCTGGTCAAAATTTCCTCTATGTTGTCATCGCTGTAATGTGATTTCTCATATTAGCACACATCAAACTGCACACCTGGTCCTTAAGAAATGCAACTCCTTTCTGACCAGGTGCATCTCCTGAAATCCAAATATTCAAATTAGCTACATTTCCATTTGGGCCTGGTTAAATTTCCATTTCATATCCCCCAATTAGTCTTTTACAGCTCAGATTTATGGAGGCTTTCAAGAACATGGAATTCTTGAGCTGTATAGTTTGACTCCCCAGATACTGTATATTATGCATGCATCCAACGATGTGTGTATATGTGTATGTATGTATGTATGTATGTATATGTGTGTGTGTGTGCGCACGTGCATGTGTGCTTTGAAGCACCTTACATTTTACTGAAAGCGTAAGTCACATTGTTTCCCCTAATTAGGTCTATATCCTTAATATATGGAATCTCAAAGACCATTTGGAATAGAGAAAGTTGGCTAAAAGAACTATGATTTGACACTGGAAGCAGAAATCCTGGGTTTGTATCACTAGATAGTTGTCTATCAACATTTGAATTAGGCTTTTGGTTCTGGGAGGAGATATGAATTGGGGAAAGAGACGAAGTTTTTGATGTGATTAGAACAAGTTTTCCAATCCTCCCTTTTCTGGAAAAAATATTTTTTTTTCGTTGTATTGTTTTAGTGCTGTGAAATTATTTAAAATCAAAGCCCATCTCTATTGAATGCATCGCCATTGTTAGAAGCAAAATACCACCAGATATTTTTCTCCCTCTGTTTTGGAGTGCCTTCATGTCAATCTTGATTCTTGGCAACTGCCTGGAGTAGTCCCTGCAGGTTTCATGGCAAGATTTTGGATGTGGTTTGCCATTACCCGCTTCTCAGGGCTGAGAGAGTGTGACTGGCCCAAGTAATCACCAGATTATACAGAAGCATTATGCTGAATATCTCTGGAACGCCTGGAGCAATTTCAACCAAACTTGGTACACAAATTACTTACTCTCTGGAAACAAATATTGTGGGGATAAGACACCCCTAAAACCCCTTGGGTGTGTCTTTGTTAAGATACAGCATGTTATGCCTTAAAATGGCTTCTACTGTACTGCCGTAAAATGGCTTTTCCTGTGCAGCGGAGTTGGATTGTCATGGTAACGGCTTCATAGTACTGCACAAGGGGTCTCCCTTTGATAAGGGGGAAAATCCAACATTAGAAATTACATTTGGTCCAGACATTTTCCTCCTATAAATAAATACCCGGGCACCGGGTTATCAGTGTTAAATATAAAACCACCAAACATATAAAGGTTCTTTTGGCAAATATAAAGAAGTAAGAAGAAAATACTAGAAACAATAGTAACATGATGTTGTCTCTTCTATGAACGCACAATACATTATTAAATAAGATAAAATTCATTCTACAAAGCTAAAGTCAGCTGCCTTCTTTATTGGTTTTCACTCCTATTCTCCTTGGCCAGAAGCAAAAATCTAGCCTCCGGTTGCCATTATTTTACTGCAGTAGAATATTTGGAAACCTCATGCCAGCCTTACAATATCCCTAGGAAATGGAAGTGGAAGGTGTGTGTGTGTGTGTGTGTGTGTGTGTGCAATTCTTTTCTTATATCTGAGCACCTGTCTTCAAAACCTTCATTAAATCTCAGTAAACTTTTCTACCGAGCATGGTGAACACTAATATATCACAAATGTTAGTGTTTCTAGTGTTCCAGAAATATTCATTTCTTGTCCATTCTTCCCAAGACGCCATACATTCTATGCAAACAAATATGAATTCTTATCTACATCGAAAGATATTTGATGTTATGTTACAAATTGAAAAGATTTTCTGACTGAGGAAAGAGAGTTACAACCTTGTGGATCAAGGTGCTTACAGGTAGCCATGCCATTTTCAACTTTTATTTCATTCACAAAAATGAAAATGACAGCAAAAGCATTATATTGGTCCTTTACAACGAAAGCTCTGATGTCCTAGTTGTCCAAATATTTTGCATAGAAGCCTAAATGGCCCTTAATATGTTGCAGAATTACAGCACACATATGTCCAGAACACGAAGGCCTGATGGGTTTTACTTTAAATCTTTTACCGTGCAGGAACCGAAGATATTCAAAACACTTTTGTTGATGTTGCAAGTCAATAATCCTGGTTCCAAAAAGAAGCAGGGAACTACATTTCAGAATTTTAGAATGTTTTAGTCATCAGGAGAGGCTTTATCACTTTTTCTAGGATAGGGGTGTCAAACTCAAGGCCTGGGGGCCATATCCAGCCCACAGGGTGCTTAAATCTGGGCTCCCTGGAAACAGCGAAGGACTGCCCCGCAGTGCCTCTGCCAGGGAAAGCAGCCCTCCTGAGCTCCGTTTTACCTGGCAGAGGATTGCAGGAGACTGTGGCAGCCGAAAACGGAACTCAGGAGCCCCCTTTCACTGACAGAGCCCTCGGGCCACCACAGCTGCCCCTGACATGAGTGATGTCGAGCTAACTACACCCACTCTGGTCAAACACAACCCTGATGCGGCCCTCAACGAAATTGAGTTTGACACCCCTGGTCTAGGATATAAAAGAAAAGAAAAAAGTAAAGTATAATTGAAGACAAATGCATCTGTTTTAAATATATTGGCCAGAATTTGTTCCTAAAGCTATGAGCCTCACAGAATTAAGGAGCATCCCAGCAAGGAAATAAATGTAATTATTTTGTATATTTTGTAATTAACTGATAAACATTATGGAATACTAATTTTTCAACCACACAACAAGTTTCCCTTAGTCCTTCTTATATTTTAAGGTTAAGGGGGTCCATCATGTCAGTGTTTAGTGAAGATAATATGCAACTCATAGGAATATATAAGGATGATTCCATGTTAATTCTTAGTGTGGTGACGAAGAACGGGGTGTCTTGAATGTCGATGATCCTGTTACATGATTCTCTGTAAAGATTGATTCTTATTTCAAATTTGATAACCATCGACCATTATTCCATCCAAGGGTCATGCAAATTAAACACCAGCAAAGATGGTACAAGATAAAACATTGAACAAAATCAGTGTCATCATCCATTTTAAACCGAGTTGCATTTATTTAAAATAGATGTGTGGCCAACTGCAGATCAACTGCTTCAGTGCCAAACATCCTTTCATGCAAAAGCTATTTTAATCACTGTTTAAAAATTTATAAACAGCATGATTTTTCATCCTTTCATGTTAATATTTTATCTACTAATGGGTTTCTTACATTTGCAATTTCTCAAATTATGTAAGAGTGCGGGAGGCAGGTGGCTTGGAAGAAGCAACACAGTCCAAACTGGGAGTTGAGGTGTAGATGGGTAAGAATAGGTTCAAAAATGTGTCTTGATTGGATTGCTATAAGTTTTCCTGGGAAGAAGGGGGAAAAAAAGATTAAATCTGTGTGGAACTTGCTTCTTGAATTTGCTAGCTGTGTGAAGTTTAACAAATGGTTGGATAAACATATTTTTACCAATGGTTATTAAACAAATGTATTATGCATTACAGGTAGTTCTCACTTAACAGTGATATTTGGGACCAGAATATCCATTTCTAAGCAATGCAGTCATAAAATGCAACATCACATCACTGCACCACTTAGTGAAGGCTGTTCTAGCAGTTCTGATTCCTGTTAAATGGATCCTGTGATGTCATTAAGCATGACATCACATAGTCATTATTTGTGACCTCCTGCCAGCTTCCCCATTGACTTTGTTTTCCATAACTGACTCCCTGATTATTATTTTTTTGAGTATTTATTGGCAGGGTGGATTTTTTAAAATTTTTGGCACCGATTGCTAATCTCCCAGAGACAGCAATGAAGAGTTAAACCAAATTGCACTAATTCTCTCCATAGACTGAACATGTGTTTTTCTGGTGCTAATAGCTAGAGAGACCAGAAGAATATGTATTATGATTTACCCTTCCCATAGAAACAGGGCGTTTCTGCAGCCATCAAACCTATGCTGACTGCACGCGATATATTTTAAAAAGTGTAAAGTATCTCTCAATAGAAAAGACACAGCCTACAATAAGTTAGATCAGATTAATGTTCCTGATAACATAACATGACATTTCAAATATAATATATTAAAGGGTGGCTATATGGAACATATTTAGAATCTTTGATTATGATCATCCCATGTTTGCTAAAATTATGGAACAGAGACGGACTAAAAAGATTAAAGCATTTACAGGTATTGGTATATTAAATGCTCCGACCCATAGAGTGAAAGGCTGGATGTCCCAAATATTCTCTCCCAGAAGCCTAGTTCTACCGGTACTTCACTCCTTTGGAGTAGCAGCTTAGTGGTTTCTCCTGCCAACACTATCTTTCGGGCATGCCTCACCTGGCATCCAACCTATAAGCCCAGTATGCCCCCTTTTTGGTAATTAACAAGTCAAAATGCAAAAATTGAAATCATTTAAATGGTACAATCTCCTGGATATGTGATCGAGGTTTCAATTCCTTCCTGGATATGTGATTCAAATTCACATATCCTTCCTGGATACCGGTAGGTTCAAATTCAAAAATCTGACATATATACACCCCCCTCAAATCAATCTTACAGTGGATAAACGAAATGAACTTTATTATTTTAAAGCATGAACTATTAAAAAAACAATTCGGACTTTAATATTAAAATGCAAATATTCACTGTGGAGGAAAATTATAAAGCCACAAAGATTCCAATAATAGAACATCTTGCAATTTTTTTTAAAAAAAACTGAAAGTAAGTATTGTACTCTGGACAGATCATAAGTGCTTTCAACATACTACACATTGCAAGATGCAGGAAAAAAGAAATCTATCTCAAATGGATCACATCTTTAACATCAATCATATGTGATGTCTAAGCTCACTTTTACACTGGAAAAGTCTGACATTGGGAAAAGTCAGGGTCAGCTGGGAGAGTTGACTATAGGTCAATCTAATTCTAAAGCAATGTATGTATGTATGTATGTATGTATGTATGTATGTATGTATGTATGTATGTATGTATGTATGTATAAATGGCTCTGTGTGTGTGTGTTTCAGCACAACTCTGGAATGCCTCGAGCAATTTCAACCAAACTTGGTACACAGATTACTTACTCTCTGGAAACAAATACTGTGGGGGTAAGACCCCCTCTAAGATCCCGGGGGGAGGGTGTTCTGTTAAGATACAGCCTGTTGTGCCATACTGCTGTACTGGCTTCTACTGTACAGCGCAGTGGAGTTGCCATGGTAACAGCTTCACAGTACTCCACAAGAGGGCTCCGTCTGGTAAGGGGGAAAATCCAACATTAGAAATTACATTTGGTCCGGACATTTTTGGGAAATGTTGGAACTTCTGACTTCAAAATATTCTGACTACAAATATTTTGTGAATCGTCCCTTCTTTTCTGAAACTTGCCAAGCATAAACATTTATTTTAACCCGTCATTTGTTCATGTCACAAGTTCAAAGTGTGTAAACTTCATTTGCACATCAATGACATCATTAGCCATTATTTGGTCCAGGACTGCAGTCTGCAGTTTGCAGTCCACGATACCCTTAATAAATATCTTGAGTTCCATAATTCAAAGCTTACCTTCTTTCTCTCACTCTTTCTCAGCATCCACCTTTTACAGCCATGTATTATTATTAGAAAAAAAAACACCATTGGATCCTTATTAACATTGAATTATTCCTATCCTTCATGACCTCTTCTAAGCTTGTCATTTTTTTTTCCTTCTCTTCAATCATGTCCAATTATTTGAGACTTCTTGACAAGTCTCTGCAGTTTTCTTGGCAGCATTTTCAGAAGTGATTTGCCACTGCCTGCTTCGTAAATCTGAAATAAACTGGCCCAAGGTCACCCAGAGGGCTTTGGGTCCAAGGCAGGACTAGCACTCATGGTCTCACTTTTTCTAGTCTGATGCCTTAGGCATACATCAAACTAGCAGTCTTGGTTATTATGTTTCTTCCTAAAATTAATGTCTTCTTTACTTTTTCAGAACATGGTGCAAATTTGTTCCTGCATCCTAGAAAAGAAACTATCTTCTATTCTCTTCTGTCAGCTACATGTTCAGTAACACACTCATCAACATTTTTTTTAGTCTTAATTAACATTAACATTTCTGTTTTTTTACTTTCATCATAAAATTTTCTCAATATCTCTTTCTTCTGGCTAACAAAGTGATGGGTTTCCCTTGCCTCAGACTTTTAACATTAAAACATCCAACTAAGTTTGATTCCAACAATCACGTCTCCTAGTCTTGTCATTTTTATATTTGCTGTGTAATTTAAAGATATGAGAACAATAGTACAGTGCTATCTCTCTCTTATTTAAAAATGTTCTTTTCCTTCAAATTCAGTTCTTATTGTAGCTTTTCTTTTACAATAAAGCGGGGTTCTGGAAATTCTATTCGACTTAGTATGTTTCAAATTCTTTCAAGATAACAAATTGTTGATGATTTGAGAAGGGATGGGAAAATGAATGATATACAATTTCTGAGACTTTCCCCCCCCCCCAACATCTGGAGGAAGAGGATTTTTATCTTTCCTTTAAATATCAGGGCAGAATAACATCTAGTATGCAGAGGATAATCTGGATGTCAGATTAGGAGGCAAATAAAATATTTCGTCTCCAACAGAAATGGCTTTTCTGTAGAGTGCCAACGAATTTGCTGTTGGCAACCATGCTGTGATAACATTTGTAAATGCAAATATTTAGTCCATTTCTGGACTCTAAATCATGTTATTTACAAGAATGTTTTCCATAGGTATTTTGGAAAATAGTTAATTGGCTTTCTGCCCAACTCTCAACCACCACCACCACCACCCAAAAAAAAAAAAAAGAACAAGGAGGGATATAGTTCTGGAAAGTAGATATTTTGGGCCTAGATGCCATGGCTATGACAGTGTTAGGCCTGGAAGCCATCTTTTATGTTGGGCCTTCAGGCCTGCCGCAATTATTGCTGTGGAAACTGGAGGGGGGATTATATGGAGTGGGATAGATACAGTGATGAAATTCAAAAAATTTTTACTAGCGGTTCTGTGGACGTGGCTTGGTGGGTGTGACAGAGGAAGGATACTGCAAAATCTCCATTCCCACCCCACTCCTGGGGCCAGCCAGAGGTGGTATTTGCCGGTTCTCCGAACTACTCAAACTTTCCCCTGTCAGATCTCCAGAACCTGCTGAATTTCACCCTTGGATAGATATAGTCAAAATAATATTCCTTTCTCAGAGAGTCAAGGTCATCCTGCCCTGCACCTGGAGTGGGGTGACTGGGAGGCATCTCCAGTTGGGATGGTGTTTGAATGGACCCTAGACATGTTGGTGCTGGGCAGGGACATGAACTTTCATTGCGATAGGGAAAACCTGGAAATGTCCAGATTCAGGTTTTCCCAGATGTGCCAATATGACATCTCTAATAAAATGGAACTTTGAGGAATCTCAAGCCTTGGAGTCTTCTTTCATAGGGGGTGTTACTTGGAACCATACAGACAGTTGTTTTGAAAATGAACAAGAACTCTCCATGGTAGCCATATTGTATCATATTCTCAGCATTTCCAAATATGTTTTGAAAGTCTGGGAATCCTTGCAATGCTGGATCCTTTATGCTCAACATAGATTAGTAGCCCAAGAACCTGTTCTGTCCAGCAAACACTCTGCTGACCAAATACAAGCTCAAGGGTGGGATAGCTCCCAAGTGGATGTGTTTCTCTACCCATCCTTGCATATTAGTAAAGCTAAAGGTTCCCCTCGCACATATGTGCTAGTCATTCCCGACTCCAGGGGGCAGTGCCCATCTCCAGTTCAAAGCTGAAGAGCCAGCACTGCCCGAAGATGTCTCCGTGGTCATGTGGCCAGCATAACTAAACGCTGAAGGGACATGGAACGCTGTTACCTTCCCCACCAAAGATGGTTCCTGTTTTTCTACTTACATTTTTATGTGCTTTTGAACTAGGTTGGGAGAAGCTGGGACAAGTCACGGGAGCTCACTCCGTTATGCGGTGCTAGGGATTTGAACCGCCGATCTGCTAACCTTTCTGATTGACAAGCTCAGCGTCTTAGCCACTGAGCCTTGCATATTACTAAGTTGAATATGGAGATACTAAACTATTTGCAGATTTTTGAAAAACTGAAGCGCAAGAAATGCTGTGAAGAATTCAATGTGCTTTCTGAAGAGATTCAGTGGTGTTCGAGACCAAAATCTAGTCTGATTGCCTTGGGAATTAGTAAGGAAAGGCAGGAAAGGCAGTGAAAGTGTCTTTATTTATCCAGAAGGCATTGGAAGTCAGCAGCAGGGATTTATCAAGCCCACTTCATAGGAGACAAATTGTGATTGCTTTAAAAAAGGGTAGGATTTCCAGCAGAACGTGAGAAAAGTCCTGTGACTTTAATGGCGGTGGGTTCAATGCAGCGTTTTTTAAAATGAATTCAAACTGCAATGAGAGACCTGTAGGCAGAAAAGGAATATCAACAAATAAGAAAGCTGAACAATTTATGGTTGCAATTCCAAGATACAGCTATATGTAAAAAAAAAAAAAAAAAAGGAAAGAGGATGAAAAGGAGAATGAAAACTCTGCAGTAAAATGAAAAAACAAACAGCTTTCCAAAGGCGTCAGTTAAAACAGTGCTAAAATGTCACCTTGTAACAGATTAGTAGCAGGCAGGAAATGAGAACACAATATTCCATGTAGTCTGTGGGGAAGAGGGGGTGAGGAATTGAAGACAGCTGGAGATGAATAATCTACATCTTGGAAATCTGCTACCAAATAGATTAGACATGAGATGAATTGACATATGTGCAGGCGTGATGTAATGACCGAAAAAAACGACTACACATTTGAAATATGCCGTGTTTTCTATACCATACTACCTATAATCACACTTCCCAATCTTGTTTCAGGATCTCTGGCACTTCAGTTCTCATCATTCCCAGCCAGCATGATTTGTAGAGTGCTTGTTGGCCTGATTTCTTAGCTCTTTTCTTCTTCTTTTCTAGCTTTTGTATTTCCAGAGATACTGGGGAAGATGTGGGCAGTATTTCGATCGCTGGTTCAATAAGCAGACCTGCTCTGGTTGTTAAGCATTCTGAATCCAAAGCCATCTGAAAATTTCAAATTATCCCTGCCTTCCCTCCCCTCCCCCCTCCCCATTCATCATTAAAATGTAGCAGAGGAACATTGTAAGAAATGTGAAAGGTTTTCGATGTGCATGCAAATGCATTAACTTGGAGGTCCTTTCAGCGGCAGAAAATGAGTTTTCTAGGGTAGGTCCTTGTATGGAGGAGCTGAAAAATATATCTATATAACCAGGATGGCTGGATAGAAGTGAATAGTAGGAATAACATGTAGATATAATAAGAATGATAAGTCAGCATTATCATTATAGTCTTTCAATCAGAATAGAGCTGGAAGGGACCTTTGAGGTCTTCTAGCCCAACTTTTAGTTCTTAGTTTATTGTCATTGCACCTCATATGACAAAGTCAAATGCCATCTTCAGTGTACAATATAACTAAAAATAAAACAGAAACACACATCCTTCACATTCTAACTCCCTGCTCAAGCAGGAGACCCCATACAATTTGAGAAAAAAGGCACCCACAATTTCTAAAGGCAAGCTGTTCCACAGGTTAATTGTACTCACTGTTAGGAAGTTTCTCCTTAATTCCAGGTTGTTTCTCTCCTTGATTAGTTTCCATGCATTGTTTCTTGTCTTTTCTTCTGGTGCTTTGGAAAATAAGTTGACCCCCCTCTTTTTTGTGGCAGTCCCACAAATACTGGAATACTGCTATCATGTCACCCCCAGCGCTTCTTTTTTCTAGACTAGCCATACCCATACTAGCCAGTCCTTCTTTGACTGAACAAAGGCATTGAAAGGGCCCATAGGGTGGGCACCCCATTGTCTTGACTGATGTATAGTTTACCAATAAAATTAGTTTAAGTGAATATATTAAATCTGTATGATTTAGCAAATAAGGAAAATTATCCTTCTAAAGAACTTTCATCAATTGGCATTCCTGTAAAACGTAAAGTGGTCTATAAAGATTATCATGGCATGTCTTTGCATAAAACCAAATTAGATTTGCTGGATGAAATTTGTGAGCTGGCAAATAGCAACTGTATTTGTCTGGAGAAGAATTAAACAAGAAATCCCTAATGTTCAAAATTTAAAACTTGTATAAAATGATCAGCAGCAGTAGGAATTATTATTCATTGATGCTACATCTAATGGACTAAAAACTATATAGGAAAAATGAGTACAATAAGGAAAGTACATATCCATATTTTTCTAGAGCTCTATATACTTATAGTCACTCAAAAGTGGAGAGATCTAGTTTTCATAAACATACCCTCCTCCCTGTTCGCTGTTTAGTGCTAAATCACCAATATTCTGAGTATTTGAGGAGATCCTGCATGTGGTGGTATAGTGAACCTTAACTGTTGTAGGCATTTCCAGTTTTGTGCTCCAAATCAGTATCAGAAAAAGCCATGCAGTCAAAGTGCTCTCACTTTTTCAGTTTGTTGACTTATTTCATGCACCAGGGGCTGATTCTAGGAAAGCCTGGGAATTATATTGGAGACAGTTATCTCTGGCTGAACACGTACCAATGGCATATACTATCTCTTTATCAGAGCAAATTAGATGTGATCAGAATGTGGATCAGTTTGTAGACCAACAGTTTACATTAGGTTTGCCATTCCGATTGTCAGAGACTTGGCTCTGTATGGATAGAGACTCATGTTACAAGGATTAATTTTGGCCTTTGGAATGATGTCAAGAGATGTCCAGCATGGTCTATTCCACCCATGGGCTTGATCCTTGCTCTCCTGGCTTCTTCATGAAGTCAAGGAAGTTATGATTAGCTATATCTCTACATTATTACTACGCAACCTTCATAGAGATTATCTATGAAGGCTACTAGTAGGTACCTTCTTGTGGCCGGACCATTAGTGGTTCCTCTACTTAACCACCTGGTTTTAATCTGCTTCATTTTCTCTGGTTGAAACTGAACAGAATTAGGTGTGATACTGGAAGAAGTGCCTCTGCCCTGTATTAGTGGGGATGGAAAGATTACCCTTGTTGCAATTGTGATACTGATATGCAAACTATTAAACATAGCAATAGCACTTAGACTTATATACCACTTCATAGTGCTTTTACAGCCCTCTCTAAATGGTTTACAGAGTCAGTATATTTCCCCCAACAATCTGGGTCCTCATTTTACCCACCTCGAAAGGATGGAAGGCTGAGTCAACCTTGAGCCTGGTGAGATTTGAACTGCCGAACTGCAGCTAGCAGTCAGCTGAAGTAGCCTGCAAACATATTGTACAACATGCATTCTCTGGTTTCCTAGATGAGCTGCATGACGCAATGCCAGAGACAACATGGACAGCTGAATTGGACATTTAGTTATGATACCATTGCCATACCCACTTAGAAATTTTACTTATTATTGAACTGAGTATATATGTTTCTCTTCTGTCATGTTCTAATCCAATGATAAGTAAATAGTAATATACATAGCGGTTTGCCCTTAACATTTCATGAATATGAACTAGTCCCAGTTTTCCTTTCTGCCAAGTAAGCAAGCAGCTGCAAGATGCCCTTGAGGAAGCAGATTAGCTGGGCTTCCTTCAATCATGATACAAGCCTAGGAATGGCACTGGAGCAGCTTTGGTCACCCTAATGGAACCTAAATAGGATATATTTATATTCTACCATGGACATTTTAAGTTGCTGATGGTGCTTATTGCTATTCTATTACAAGTGCTGGGAATCAGATGAGAATACTGCAGTTTGGAAATGTGATTTATAGGCAAGTAAGCAGCTGTGATCTCATTTATTCCCCGGTTTGGGCCATGCTTGGGACTAGATTCCAGGTATTTCAGGTGGTTTGATTTAATAGCATGTGGAACTAGTGCTAGTATTTGAGAAATCTGAATCTTGGTTTAATATTTGTGCAATAAATTAACATTACTGTATGGAAAAGAAACTTGCTTCCCTTTCTCTCCTTGAATGCTGATTTCTTACGTCACATTAGTTCTGCAGAGTCATCATAATAGACAGACTGATATAGAAATGTATGAATCGGAAGTCCTGATTTTCCCCACTCCTTACTAGCACTGATGGCATTGCCAAGTTTGGGTAATGAAACATCTGCAAGAAGACAACCAATTTCAAGCCTAAGCTACGAAGATTCTTCCTTATTGCTATAGCAACACAATTTTTTTAAAATTTAAGCTAAGTCCCACAACTGGATTTTGCATAGTATGCCAGAGGCCACACTGCAAAAACCAGATAGAGCCAAAAAAAAAAAAGAGACAAGGCCAGGAAATTCAATTCGATACAAAGTTAAATTTAATTAAAATGTAATTAATTAAGTACAAGATGGTGACATCATATGATGGAAACCGAAGACCTGGGGACTGAGATTCTTCACCCATTGTTTAGAATCTGTGTAACACCCCCCCCCCCAGCTAAACTATGAGTCATGATTGAGCATGTTGTGTTAACTCAGCCAAATTCAACAAGCTGTGGTTATAACTCTAGTAGAAATGTAATTGAATGGGAAGTAGATGTATATCTCTCTGTGGGATGTACTCTGCAATTGTGAATCACCACTGACTGCTGATCAGTAGCTCCAATTCTGTCATAGCAGCAAGAAACCATCCATGCATAGCAACCAGTTGGCCCAGAGGTACATTTCCTTTCACTGCCAAAGATATGCCCCAGCCCAATAGGTTGAACATCACACAGGAGGTGCAGCTGTACCAGCAAACTGACAATATAAAGCTTGTTAGATGCTGGACTGGGAGACATACGCTTCTCTTATCTACTTGTGAAACCCTCTGGGAGGTTGAAGGAAGAGTAGTCTCACAAGGGTAAGCTCATTATGCTCATTACCTCTTTTCACAGCAGCTGAGCAGAGGCTACATTGGATGCGTTTCTGTCTCCCGGTTTCCCTCGTTGGCCTTTCTTATGCAAACACCAAGTTTGTTTGTGCTAAGGAAGTGTGAGCTACTCAGAGAAGAAGGGGGAAAAAAACCCGACATGCTGAATGATACCTATTTCATCAGCTCCACCGTAGTAGATTCAAACCACTATTTGCAAGAGGTAACCAAGGACTACACATGACAATGTAATATGATGGCAGGATGCAGTCAGTTTTCATCATTGATCTTTTCCTTCTAACAGGTTGGGAAGAGCTACCCAATATCTTGCTGGCAAAAGAAAAGCAACATTGTGATTGTATTGAAGTACATTCATATTTAAACCACTGAGTTGCATTTTCAAATTGGAGAAAGAGGGTATTGAAAGCCCTTGAGATGGGGATTTCAATATATTTAATGAAGCCCCTGTGGCTTCCCTAAGAAGCAATGTTCAGTTCTGAAAAACCTTTGTACCTATTTAGAAGCAAATCTGTTTAACTCAATAGCAGGGGTGAAATGCTATCCGTTCACCCGAACCGGTAGTAAAAAATGCTACCCGTTCTCCCTACCAGTAGTAAAAAATGCTTGTACTATATTTTACTATATGATCAGCTGTGACGTGTGATTTATACTAGCTAGAATCATCAGATTTCCTGCTTTCTAGATAATCTAAATCGCGTGGCACAGCTGATCATCGGAAAGACCGCGGATTTCCCCCCCCCCCTTGTTCTACTTACCTTTGCAGGCGTGCTTGGTAGTAGGCTCCGCCCACACGCCCGGATGTCATCACATCTTTTTTGACATCTGTGGATGCGTGTAAGGTCCTGCACATGTGTGGAGGTGGCTCGTTCCTGCGGAGCAAGCATGCACACATGCGCGCTCACATTTGCGAAACTGTACGGTAAGATGATTTCACCCCTGCCCAATAGCATTTATTTTGGAATAGAAATGGGTAGGTACAGGTTTCTTTGTATAACTGGAAAGCATTAGAATAAATCTAAGAAAAAAGATTATAAAGAACTGATGGAACATTGTGTAAAGTTCTTCCCCTAATCACCCTAAAAAGAAAAAAAGAGGAAGAGATGCTGCAAAGAAAGCAAACTGTAGGTAAAATAATAGTTGCAAAAGTTATTACTCCTTTATTGGCTTCATGCCTTATGAGGTATCCTTGTTTGTCATATTAAAAGAGCAACAGGAAACACCCAAGAGCAACTTAAGAATGAAACTGGAAGAAAAAGGAGATGAGAAAGTTATGATTAATCAACTTTTAAATTCCCACACTGCGTTGAATCATAAACTAACCAAACAGGATAGGGTTTGCACAATATGCTAAACTCAAAAGCAAAACCTGCCATGCCATGTTAGAGAGACAGTTCAGAACTGATAAAGGCATAGTAAAGGAGCTACTTGTAACCTTAAAGGAATTTAGGAACAAAATAAATGTAAGCTTCCCAGAGACTGTGCACCTTGATCCCACTTAAACATGAGTCAAGAGCTCTCATAATATTGTGGTTCAGAAGAATCAATGTTGGATTTGCAACTTGAACAAATTCATCCCACATATACTCATAAATAGGGCATCATGGTGGCTCAGCAGCAGTTAAGGCGCTGGGCTTGTCAACTGGAAATCCAGATTCGAATCCGGAGCTCAGTGGTGGGTTTCACTTATTTTTACCAATGATTCACCATGTGCATACATGCTCGCTGCATGTGCCCAGCCTTTTGCGTTTGAGCTTTGCAACCATGCCTTCCATGCATGCACCTGGCCTCAAAAATGTGGCTAAATAGGACGGCATAGAGCCGGGGCAGGTGCGCAGACCCACCCGCGATCTCCACTAGCGGTTTGCTTGAACCGGTCTGAACCAGCTGAATACCACTTCTGCCCGAGCACTATGGGAGGGGGTGAGCTCCTGCCCACCTGGCGGTTTGAAAGCATGCAAATACAAGTAGATAAATAGGTACCAGTGCAGTGGGAAGGTAACAGCGCTCCACATGTCAAGCTGGCCACATGACCATGGAAATGACTTTGGACAGTGCTAGCTCAATGGCCTTGAAATGGAGATGAGCACTGCCCGCTATACTTGGCTATCACTAGCAGAGTAAAATCCACATGGGACTCCTATACTCATAAATGGTTCATCATTTCCCTGCAAGGAAGCAGCAGGTGAGGTGGGCCCAGGATTACTCAACCTCTTTATAAATAACTTCCAAGATTGAATGGAACAGTCTTTTTTCCCCAAATTTGCAGGTAATACCAAATTATAAGGATTGGCTAATCTTTTGCAGAACACAATCCCAATTCAAAATTGTGCCCAAACACATCAAATTTAATAGTGTGCAGCAGCTGCCAAAAAAGCCAACACAGTTCTAGGCTGCATAAACAGAGGGATAGAATCAAGATCACATGAAGTGTTAATACCACTATATAATGCCTTGGTAAGGCCACACTTGGAATACTGCATTCAGTTTTGGTCACCATGATGTAAAAAAGATGTTGAGATTCTAGAAAGAGTGCAGAGAAGAGCAACAAAGATGATTAGGGGACTGGAGGCTAAAACATATGAAGAACAGTTGCAGGAACTGGGTATATCTAGTTTAATGAAAAGAAGGACTAGGGGAGACATGATAGCAGTCTTCCAATATCTCAGGGGTTGCCACAAAGAAGAGGGAGTCAAGCTATTCTCCAAAGCACCTGAGGGTAGGAGAGGCAGCAATGGGTGGAAACCAATCAAGGAGAGAAGCAACTTAGAACTAAGGATAAATTTTCTGAAAGAACAATTAATCAGTGGAACAACTAGCCTCCAGAAATTGTGAATGCTCCAACACTGGAAGTTTTTAAGATGATGTTGGATAACCGTTTGTCTGAAGTAGTGTAGGATTTCCTGCCTAAGCAGGGAGTTGGACTAAAAGACCTCCAAGGTCCCTTCCAACTCTGTTATTCTATTCTATTCTGCTCTGTTCTAATTCTAATAGGCTGATGTTCACTCATATCCAATGGAATATCCTGCACTTGGGTAGAAGTCAGATGTACAAGTAGAGGATCAGAAAGTTATGTCAGATAGCAGGGCTTGTAATAAGACTATAGGAGTACTAATGAACCACTAGACTAAGAGAAAATTGATGCAGCAACAACTCAAAAGGCCAATGCAATATTGAGTTGCACTAACAAAAATACTAATCAAATTATAGGTCATTATTCCACTGTGATTCCATTAATAATCCCAATAGTTAGATTATATGCTATGTCCAGTTCTAGGCCAGACAAGGACTTGGCAGGGTTCAGAGGACATCTACTAGGCTTGTACTAAACACTGTAAGTGTAAAGAACAATAAAAGGAGCTGGCCTCCTTTAGTTTGCAAAAAAAAATATTAATGAATAGTCTGCAAAAACTTAAAAGCTTGTTATATGAAAGAGCCAAAAAGGGTGGTGACAGAACTACCTTCTTGCCTATTTTTAACATCTTCCACCAGTCTTGTCTGTGGGAACTGCTGACTGAACTTGTTCTAAGTTGAAAAGAAGAGCAGACCAGGATCTAACTATTAGAAAACTGATTGGGGAGCAATCAAACAGGCTCCCCTCTTATCAGTAATGTTTTTCCTCCCTGGAAGTTTTCAAATGGGGGGGGGAGCTGAATGCACCAGACAAAAGGTTGGACCACTAGAATGCTCACTCATCCATTCCGTGAAGAAACAAAGACTAAGCTTAGCATATTAATTGACCAAACGCAGCTACAAAGTTTTGTCTGTAAGTGTGTTGTACTATAAGCTATCGCGATTTCGGTCAGGAGCGGGTGCAGTCTCTCAACCCCTAAGCGAAATAAACACTGAGCGAGCATGTAACATGTAGCAGCGAGACTTGTAAATGTTCGCTTATGTGAACTCAGCTCTCCTTACATAGAATTCTTTATTGGCCAAGTGTGATTGGACACACAAGGAATTTTTCTTTGGTGCATATGCTCTCAGTGTACATAAAAGACAAGACACATTCGTCACAAATCATAAGGTACAACACTTAATGATAGTCCTAGGGTACAAATAAGCAATCAAATCATGGAAACAATCAATATAAAGCGTAAAGATACAAGCAACAAAGTTACAGTAGTACAGTCATAAGTGGGAGGAGATAAGTGATAGGAAGAATGAGAAGATTAATAGTAATAGTAATGCAGAGCTAGTAAACAGTTTGACAGTGTTGAGGGAATTATTTGTTTATCCTAATGATGGCGTGGGGGACGGACGACGACTGTCTTTGTGTCTAGTTGTTCTGGTGTGCAGGGCTCTATAGAGTCGTTTTGGGGGTACCAGTTGAAACAATTTGTGTCCAGGATGTAAATACTTTCACAGCCCTCTTTTTTGACTCGTGCAGTATGCAGGTCCTCAATGGAAGATAGGTTAGTAGCAATTGCTTTCCCCCCCCCCCCTGCAGTTCTAATGTACTTCTCTCTCACACCCGCTCCATGAACTCATTCTAGCCAGTAACGTCCAGCGGGAGAGTACGACAGGTGCGGGCGTACGCAAGGACTCTCCTGCACCCCTTTCGAGCCTTGCCTTAATTAACCTAAGAGCTTCTCACGCTCCAGGCTGCGAGGGAGCGCGCGCGCATCAGGTTCCCGGGGATTTCGCCTCGCTGCGTTTCGGATCGAACAATTACGTCCCGGGGCGGGCTCGAATTTACGTGGGCTCGGCTCTTCTATTACCCGGGTGGGTGGGTGCGTGGGACGCCACTGCAAAATATCAACAAGGACGAGGAAGGTCCCGCTTTTTGTCTTCGAAGCCAAGAGAGGCGAGAAGCAAGGAGGTTCCAGCAGCTGCCGCCCCTCAAGCACACACCTCCCGCTCCCACTCAGGAGAGAAAGAAGCGCTGGACTGCCCGAAGCCAGAGGAAGCGCGGCGCGTGCGCACTCGGAGAACCTCCAGCCTCTTCTCCCGCTCCCCTCCCTTCCCCACCTTTTACTCCCAAGCCGCTGCCAAGCGCGAGTGGATGTATGGCGTGAAGCTTAAGCGGAGGAGCGGCAGCCGCCAGGGGAAGCCGTTCGCCCGCCTCTGGAGCCCGAGGCAAAGCAAGCGAGCGAGAGAGAGAGAGAGAGAGAGAGAGAGAGGAAAAGGAGTCGACCGGGATTTCCACCGGCCGCGGCAGAACAACAGTCGCCGCCCCGTCTCCGTCCCCCCCGCCTCGCGCGAGGCTGCCTCCCGTCCGCAGATTCAGGAGCTGCCCTTTTCGTGCCCAGCTGGCGGGCGCAGGTAGGGCGGCAGGAGCAACACGTTGTTGGCTCTCGAGCGGCGCTGCTCCCAACCTGCTCGCAACTGGCCCTGGAAAGCAACTTTGCGGGCTCCCCTTTGGCGGCGGACGATCCGCTCCCTCCAAAAGCGAAGAGACGCCTCTTATTTTCCCCCTCGGGGAAAGGGGACCCACCCTGCTCCAACCACCCCTGGTTCGGTTCTGCACGAGGACGAGCCCTTTCCGTGGGCTTCACCTGCCTCCGGGAAAGTGCCGAAGAGAGCTCCGTTGCGCCTCCGGACGACTGGGAGAGGGCGAGGGGGCGATTCTCCGCCCTCGACCCAAGGCGGTTAGTTCCTCCTCATCTTTAATTGCACCTTCTGGAAACGGCGGGGGTCACGTGCAGAGGGCATGACTCGAACTTGATATCTCTCGAGGAAATCATCAGGGTTATTTATCGACAAAAGGGACTCCTCGCCTTTCTTCTGCTTGGCAATCGGTTGGTGAAATGCGTTTAAGGGGCAGCCCTTCCGACTTGGGCAAAAACCCCTGTTACTAAGCGTGTGGTTGGAAGGTACCACCAGGTCCTTCTTGCTAACCATGCCTCTTCTCAAAGCAATCTTTGGCTGGCTTTGGCACCTGGGCATGCTGTTCATCTTTGCCCAAGCCACCTTAAACGGAGAGGGTGTTGTCAGAAAAGGTCGGGAGTGTGAATTGTGGTGCCAGACAGCTCCTCCGTTACTTCAACAAGTGGCCCACAAGCAAGAAGCAGCTTGGGTTGTGGGGCACTTAGGTGGCATTCCTGGGGTTTCCTTACCCAAAGAGCCTCCAGTCAGACTCCAGGCTGAGGCTGGAGGTCAGGAGGGCTGGGCTCCCTTGAAGGATTATAGCGATGCCAGCAAAGATCGGAGGGACACTCAGACTGTCAAGCCTGGAGAAGGTGTGCATCAGGCTGAGGGTCACTTGGAAAGGAAAGACGGGAGTCATTTGAGGCAAGGTTCTCCAGTAGCCTTGAGGACTAGAAGTGTTCTGAAGGCTGAAGAGTGGGAGAAGAGCTCAGCAAGAATTGGGCGCAGGAAATTTCCAAGAAACAAGCGGGGAGCTGGTGAGTCCCAGGATACAAGAGAAGCAAGAAGAAGCAAAACTTTCCAGAGCAGGCACCACATCAGTGTCTTCAATATCTCAGTGGATAGTCAGACGACTCCCTTTCATGGAGTTGTGGGGAATGTTGTGCCTCAGGCATTACCCTTGAATGGCTCAGCCAGTCACGTGGCAGGAAGGGAACCGGCTGCCCTCAGAAATGGGACCTTCCGACCACCTCACGTGAAGAACCCTTTTTACCCACTGACTCAGGAGTCCTATGGTGCCTACGCAGTCATGTGCTTGTCAGTTATAATCTTTGGCATTGGGATAATGGGGAACATGGCAGTGATGTGCATTGTCTGCCACAACTACTATATGAGGAGCATCTCCAACTCTTTGCTGGCCAACTTAGCCTTTTGGGATTTCCTTATCATTTTCTTCTGCCTGCCTCTGGTCATCTTCCAAGAACTCACCAAAAAGTGGCTTTTGGAGGATTTCTCCTGCAAAATTGTACCTTACATTGAGGTAAGTAACAATAAATGTTACCTCCCTGCAGTTTCGTATAGAGGCTCACAAAATTGGGATCGTGGGCCCAATGCTTTCTTAATGAATTGGAGTCAGAATCCCATTGCTTTGGTCTTTCACATTTACAGATATTTACTATTGGCTCTACCTCAGGGGTTTCAAACTCGTGGCCCATGGGCAGGATGAGTCACATTCTGGCCACGCCCACCCCGGTTTAGCGAAGGGGGAAAAGTCACAAAACATCACGCAAGTTGAACACCCCTGCTCTACCAGATATTTAGAAATTGAGTGTGCCCTTCTTCCTTCATATGGTGTGTTTGCTTTCACTTTTTGCATTTTGTTTTTGATCATGGAAATCATTGTGTTAAATTCAAGACATGAATTATTTATATTATTGTGGTATGAGTTAAGAATATGTACGTTCTTTCTCAATCTGCTAAATAGTTCTGCTTGAAGAAGGCACTGGGTACATAAGTTAAAGTATGTTTAGATATTCAACTCTGTTCCAAAGATCTCAGGTATAGGCATTGTCCATTCTTGTTCTATAAACTCCAGTAATTTATTCCAAGGGCATGCAATCTGTTACTCTCCCTTGCCTTTGGCTATGCTGGTTTCAGCTGATTCTGGCTGGAATCTCAAACATCTGGAAGGTTGCTTAATCTTTATGTATTCAATCAAAATGGTTCAATAGATTACATTTCCCAAACTGAAGAGATGCATTTAAAGTTAAAAATGATGTTTCTACATTTCCCACTGATTTTTGACTTACAAATGAGAAATGGTTAGACATAACTAATATAAGACTTTTGTCTCTATTTTATGAAACAAGTTGCATTAAAAACTGTAACATTTGCTTCCAACTTTCAACTTAGTAGGGTGTAGAAACTGTATATTGGCTTACATCCATGCATTGTAGGCCAATAGATGGAGTTAAACAAATATTTGTTGGATATGATCCAAGTGTTTGCATCCAAACTTATATGCAAAAATATAATATAGGGTACTTAGTTTCGTATGATGTAAATGTCACAAAAAAGGACCAGGAAAATATTAATCCTTGTTACCTGTCTTCTCAGATTTACTACCGAAGAAAATACCTCATTTTTTCTACAGGTGAAAGTTGGTAGAGCAAAAGAGACAGTCTTATGGCATGAAAGCCACAAACATGATGGTTGCAATATTCACAATATTATTTTTTATTAATTTTTATTTATTAAATCCATTTGTCACCCATCTCACAGTTCAAGCAACTCGGAGCAGCTTAGATCAACATATAATAACAGTCATAAAATGAATTAAAATTACAAAAATTCAAGTAAACTAAAAGTATTAAAAATATGAACTTAGTTTTGGGTCCCTTGCTTTTTTTTTCTTTTTTTGTTTGTTTTACTTTTTAAAATATCCCAGGTTCTGATTAAATCCTTGGCTCTTGGCAAGGAAATAGATATTTTGCTACCCAGGTTGGACAGAATCCTTTCCACTGTTCGGTTGTCTATTTTATTCATTTCTTGGAAAAAAGAAACCATTAAATCTGGTTGATAGTGTGAAATGATTCTATGCATGTGACAGTATGCTTGGTATCATTCATTTAATTAGCAGCAGATGGGTAAATGAAGGGAAATAGGATGCTCATAGTCCCTTAGAAAGTCCATTTCTAGTAGCCCATTAGTCAGGCAAAAATATTTCCTGAATTATATTTAAATTGCATTCATGCCAAGGAATGGACAACAAGGTGTGGATTTATTTATTTATTTATTTATTTATTTATTTATTTATTTGGGTCCTCTTAGAGCAGAAAGTGCAATGCTTTGGAAATACATTGCCCAAATAAATCACTCTGATTTGTAACTTTAAAAGCTTGCCTGTAAGATATGACCCCTAACTGTAGAACTTCCCATAAAATACAGGAGCATGGAATAAACATGACCTTTTCCATGAGAGACCTAGAGCTATTTAATAAATTTAAGATGTCAGTGTAACCATCTGTCACTTTATATTGGAGGGTTTCTACCTTGACAGCAATAATGGGTCTAAAACTGAGGTGAGGAACTTCTCATTTTCACTGAACTACAGCTCCCAGAATTCCACACTACTGAGCTTGGTGTGTTAGCTTAAATTAATATGTAAGCTTAGAATTCTTTTATATTGGGTCAAGGGTATTTTAAAGTACAGGTGCATATTGAAAATATATTAAAACAAGTATTGCTGGATCATGCTGTTCAATTGTGGCATCGTGTTCAATAGTGTATAACAAATGGCTTTAATAAGAAATGAAAAAGTAGAGATATGCATTATATATAGAAGATGTATTTTGTTCCAAACTTGTATAATTCAAAACAATGGAACAATTCAAAGAAAAAATGATTTGTTTGTTCATGCTCAAACTCATGCCTCTCAAAACAACCATGTTTTGTTTCGTACTTGGAACAAATCTTTCATAACGTATGTTGGGTTTCATGTTCAGAAGACGGACAATGGGCCATTTTGAGCTCAGAACATTTCATCATTATAATGTTTGTAGAGTCCTAGGGCACCATGTGAAAAAGATGCTCCCCTATTTTTAATCCCAAGCATCTGCCGCTTAGAGGCATGTCATCTCTGAACATTTGTTGATGTGTCTCTCATATGTTCATCTAATCCCTTGTAAAGCAGGATAATAATGCTCTTCTAGAGATTGATGAAGTACAAGCATTACTATAGAGGCCTTAATTTGCATCAGCAATAATGAAAGCTGCTGGGAGCTGTACCTGAATAATCTCTGGAGGGCCTCATAGTTTCTAAGAAAAAAATTGCTCCTCAGTTTAAGTCCTAGTACAGGGGTGTCAAACTCAATTTCATTGAGGGCCACACCAGTGCTGTGTTTCACCTCAGAGGGGTGGGGGTGGGGGCGTGTGTGTGTGGTCAGATCGATGTCATTTGTGTCGGGATAGCTATAGTGAGCCGAGCTCCATTTTTGGCTGTGGCAGCCTCCTGCAACCCTCTGCCAGTGAAAAAGGAGCTTGGGAGGGCCGCTCCATTTTCACTGGCAGGGGCACTGTGGGCCAGTCCTACACTGTTTCCAGGGTGGTCCCATGGGCCAGATCTCAGCACGCCACGCATCCCCCCCCCGAGCCTTGAGTTTGACACCCCTGTCCTAGTAGGTTTGTGAACAGTGTTAGTGGAGTTGAGACTAATTTGCCATTGATTGCTTCCATTTTCGGGTTACTTGAAACTTTTGGGTTACTTGAAACTGAGAGGGAATATGGTAATGCTATTAATCTTCTGAACTAGGAAGTGATTTTTTTTTTCACAGTGGAGCGGGGGAAAGGCTATTTCTGCCATCTTCAGATATTACCTACTATGTTCTCATGATGCAGAGAAATCTGTGAAAGTTGATATTGCAGAGCAGTCTGCTTAAAGAATCACCTTGTAACCTAAATGTAAGGTCTTTTTAAAAATGCTCATTAAGTAAGCATTGGCTTACTTAAAGGCTGATAGTGAGTCTAACGTAAAGATATCATTAAAGTGACCTGTTTATTTTATTTATTTTTCATATTTATGTGGCCACCCACCTCACACAATTTAACTTGGGAAGGTGTACAATAAAAAAATATAAAATAGCAATATAAACAAAAATTCTACAATTGAAAGCATTAGTATTATGATTCAGGGGCAAGGAGATAGCATTAGATCAGAACTGTCAAACTCCCGGTGAACTGGATGTGTCATGTGCTGGCCACGCCCACTCCCGGTTTAGCAAAGGGGGGGAAGCCCCGATACGTCATGTGATGCCACCATGACAAGAGTTTGATACCCCTGCATTAGATGTTATAAACAGTGAAGTCATCTTATCAAATAATCATTCCCTTCCCTTAATGCTATTAGTGTGCGTGTTATTTTTCAATATGTACTTGGTTCCAAGAAGTTTAAAATCAACTTAGAAATTAAGCACAATGGGATACTTTATACCTTATTTCCAGATATAACATTGCATTCTGACTTCAATAATTTACAGAGTAGGATAATACAGCTTTCTTCAATAATACAATTTTCTTCTAGTCATGGTTTTGATTTTTTTTCCTATTATCTATTGTATTTAAGTTCAGAAGAAAACATGAATGCTTTCCATGAGCATCATCAGTGGTCTTTAGGCAAAAAAAAAATGCAGATATAGAAAGTTCTCAGGTTTTCTTATCTACCTGAACATAGAATTCATGCATCACTTATATTACATGTTTCCTGTTTTGTTTTAGTTCAGTTTTCACCCAGTCATTCTTCCATGAGATAAAGGTAACTTACCAGGGAATCTCCTTTCATTTTATTACCCACAACATCTTTTTTTATTTTTTTAAAAAAGAATTTTGGTTTTTAAGCATTTATGGGGAAAGGTAAAAGGGTACATAGAAAATTTTGGCACTCCCGTGCTAGTGGTAGAAATCCCTCCAAATCTCACAATTTTTACAATGTTAAAAACAACGTATGAAAGATAAGCATAAACAGAGTCTTGTTCTACATTATATCAACCATGTGTTCAATCATCTCTTTCTTTGTCACTTTCTAGTATATCAACAATTACCATAATATTTCAAATACATTTATTTTTGTGACCTGAGCCTTTTCGATATTGCTCCCTCCTCCCTGTCCCCAGATGGAGCCACAACCCCCCCTTCCTTCATATCTTGTACATTACTACCTTTTTCACCACCTCCCCTATTTTCGTCCTTGCAGCTGTGATATCAATCTTTCTCACATAGTTAGTACAAGTGACAAGTCAGCCTTTATTCTCTCTCCATTCCAATAGAGAGAGAGATAGTTCAAATGCCGCTTTGTCCGAGGGGGGGTGTAAAGTGAAAGAAACACCCCCCTCTGATCTTCCTGTTTCAAATAGATTGAACAAAAACTTACAATAGTCTGCTGCTTATCCGTTAACGATGATTAAGGAGATTAGTACGGATCTCTCCCCACCAGCATTCCAGCCGCTCTTCCTTCAATTAACTCCTTCCTCCCGGAGCCCATTCGGCAAAAGGGCAGACAGCCAGAAGCTGTTTCATGCCCCCCCCCGCTCCCTGGCTCCTGGGGCAAGGCTAGAAACACCCCTGCCAGCTGCCGCCGAATCTGGGGGGTTCCAGCAAGTTGCCCTGTGGCAGGAGACCCCTCCAGGGCCCCATGTGCTCCTGAAAGGAGCCCACTGGGGAGACGAGCAACGGACAACACGTCCGTCTCCTACAGGAACCGGAAGTGATCCACCCACAACAACATCTGTGTGAGGTAGGTTTCACTACGTGAGAGACTAGTCCAATGAACTTTCAAAAGTGAGGAGTTCTCCACCACTAATCTAGTACTGTATCTTATGCTCAAGAGATTGCTCAATGAAATTGTAATTCAAGTGTATAAATTTCCTGAACCAGAAGAAGGAACTAAAATAACATTGCAGCTGATGTTGCAAGCATGTTCTTTGTAAATCTAAACAAAGAACTTTAAAGGTGCTGGCTCAGTTTATCCTTTTATAAAAAGGATAATGTGGATTTCATCTTAATTGCATGACATGAATTTATAAATGTATATCAAAGCACTTGATTTGTGGTTTATGGTCAGCATGAATCTTTTGATCTGGGTTAATATTTGCATTAACATTTGTTAAGTTTTTTTTCTACTGAAGATGGAAAACAGTTTGTTGAATCTCTTTAAAGACTTAAAACCCAATTTCCCGTTAATTTTCATGCGGCTATTATAAAACATGAAAGAATTATGTAATGGCAATTTAATTTCCAGATGCATTGTGGAATTTTAATTTGCTGTTAGAACAATTATATTCATTTGCTGCATCTTCATTTTTAATTTGGAATCTCTTTTTTATACTGTTTTTATGAATTGGTTTTTAATCAACAATTTAAAGCCATATTGTATAAAGTCTATCCTAATTGAAATATTGCTTATATTTGTCATAATTCAGAAAGTACTTATTGTAAATTAGTAAGAAGTTAGAAAAACTTGTATTTTCTTGCTTCATTTATTCTGAAATATGTTTTCTTTCTATTAATGTTCTTTATTTTAATGAAACTGCTGCTCCCATGAATTGATACTTAAAAAGAGGGGATATTTAGAATGGTTAAGACACAAGTGCTTTATTCCATGCACTTCTGGAATTAACCCCGGGGAATATATATCATGGATTACAATTTCAAACAAGTAATGTGATGACATCACAATAGCACTAGCACTTAGACTTATATACCACTTCATGGTGGTTTACAGCTCTCTCTAAGCAGAGTCAGGAAGGATGGAAGGCTAAAGTCACAATAATAGTGTGACGGCTTAGTTGTTAGAAAGCTGCTTAGTTCTTACAAAACACGGCAGCATATGTGTTAAACTAACAGTAGTGTTAAAGTGACAAGTTAGTTATTTAATGCCATGCTAATTCAGTTGTTGGCTCACATCTATGGTATATGATATATTAATGACAATAAATATACAGTAATTTTAGATATATATCATTTAATAATCAGGATCAATTTATGAGCATGCAGGTTAATCAGCTTATTACACTACAAACATGCATTTAGCATAGAACTTCACTAATGCAATTTAACATTGGTTAATATTCGTAAGGCAGTGATTTGCATTTCATGTATTTTTACAACTGATTTTAAGTAAATCATGCAACAAATTAGTAACAAGAGGTGAGACATGATGGTTCTTGCAAATGTTATTCTGAGCTTCCCAAAGTTGATGATTTGGGCAGTATATACTGTACGTGCTGTGGAAAAAAACAATGTATTGATTTAAGCAGTGAATTTTCCTTGTTATATTCATCTTCTTTTCTCACAGTGATGAAAAGAAGTTTCTTGCCCAGTGGAATAAATCTACAAAATACTTGGAGTATTTCTTAGAAATGTCAAAGCAGACCTGAAAACAGGTTGAACATCCAGTGCAAATCTGCACTTTCAGTGAGACATGAAATTATAACTTTGACAATTTCCCTACCAATAAAACCTGATCATTTTAAATTCCTCTTTTTTTCTTTAAAGGAATCAGGATCCATGTATGCTTCTCAACAAACATACAAAGGCTTTGCCAACCAAACTTTGGTCAAATGACCAGTCTTGTTTTTCTCTCACCCTGGTATTAGAAATGTTTTGGGATCATTTATACATGCAAATGAAAAGAGGTAACATTAGCATTGGCTAAAATGGTCCGCAAACATTTGTATTTGCCCAACATATGTGAAATTTCAAAACAAAAAGGAATTGTCTTTGACAGAAGAAAACATAACTCAGCAGTGTTTTGAGGGTAACAAAAGCTACATTTGTTATCTTGCTGCTCTAGAAATTAGTTCTAAATGTTCTTCCTTGGAATTAAACTCCCTTCTAAGTTTACACAATAAATGATGTCAGACATTATTGTTAAATATGAAAAGGCAACAGTACTGACAACTGTGATTTATCTCCAATCTGATTCTCTCCATGTCTTCCAATTGTAAGTTTTCAAATTCTTAGAAAGAATTTGGATTGGAGGAGAGAGTCCGTGGCAGCCAAAAATCAGAAGGTGTCTGGTAGCACCTTTTCAAATTTAATTGAAAGCTATAAACATTAATTAACTGTAGTTGTATTTCACAAAAGTGATGCCTTTTAATTAAATTTGTAAGTCTGAAAAGGTGCCATCAAACACCTTTGATAGTTAGAAAGTACGGAAGGTGTCAAATTCAAAAGACTGTTGTATTTCAATAACTTACCATTCAAAGAGTAATAACAGCACATTTGAAACAGTTTTGCAGGACCAGATGTGCATATGAAATTCATATTCCAACATAATCCTCAATTTAAAATTTAGTTCACTCCTGGTGTGTGGATGCTATATTTCAATGGGACATAGGAAGGTATGTTTAGAAATGAGAGATGACATCTGTTCTAATCTTTTCTTGCTGGTTAATTTTGGCTAGGTTGAGGCTATATCTATAATTACACGAGAGAGTTCTTGTTTCCTTGGGTGAGGGATGTATTTAGAGAAGGCAGTTATATTGCTTTTACTGAAAACACTATCCCTAAACCTGGAACGTCCTCTTATATTTATAAGGCAGTCTTCCAATCTTTCATTCTTATGAAGGTAATACTCTTAAAGTGCGAGATATATCTAAAGTGCAAGATAAAACATTCCACCTACTTCAAGTGGAATGCCATCCAGAATATAATACTGAGAATACTTTGTTCACTTTGATGAATAATTATGCAAGAAACTATATTCAAGGAAAATGACACTGCTAATTCTATTACCAATCTTCAGTAGCATTGGTAGCTATGCCAGTAGCCACAGTATTCCTCTGGACCATGGTAGAGACACTGTTTCAGCTTCCTTCCTGTTTGGATGTACCTAGAAGGAGGTGCTACCAAACTACTGTTGGAGACTTGTGTCATTGACCTATGAGATTATTTATGTGCCCTACATTCACAGGTGGTATTCAGTAGGTTCTGACCAGTTCTGGAGAACCGGTAGTGGAAATTTTGAGTAGTTCGGAGAACCGGTAAATACCACCTCTGACTGGCGGTGCCCCCATCTATTCTCTGCCTCGCGAGTCCCAGCTGATCGGGGGGGGGGGGATTTTGCAGTAACATTCCCCTGGAGTGGGGAGGGAATGGAGATTTTACAGTATCGTTCCCTTGCCACACCCACCAAACCATGCCCACCAAGCCATACCACGCCCACCAAGCCATGCCCACAGAACCGGTAGTAAAAAATTTGAATCCCACTACTGCCTACATTGTTTCCCATTTTTACGAAATTAATGAGAATAATCTTACTAGAGGTGACATGGTAGCAGTCTTCCAATATCTAGCAGGCTGCCACCAAAAAGAGGTAGTCAACCTATTCTACAAAGCACCTGAAGGCAGGACAAGAAGCAATGGATGGAGGTTTATGAAAAAGAGAGCCAACCTAAAACCTAGAAATAAGGAGAAATTTCCTGACAGTAAGAACAATTAATCAATGGAATTGCTTGCCTCCAGAAGCTGTGGATGCTCCAACACTGGAAGTTGTTTTTTTTTAAAGATTGTGCAACCATTTGTTTGAAATGGTATAACACCTGCTTGAGCTCCAGTATCCCACCTCTATTATTCTAATTCTTATCCTAATTCTGAACCTTTCAGGTTAAGTGCAATTATCAAGCTGGTAAAATCCAGTTCTTTTGTTCCCTGTGAAAGTTGGACTTTGAATGGCTGTAGCAAAGAATATATTCATACAGCTACAGATAATATGCCAACTATGGTAATTCTTGAACCATTCAGGCTGTTAGCCATGCTTGAATTTCACCCTATTATGATAAATGCAAGGTGCTTTATCGGGGATTGCCTGTGCCAGAGTCTAGGCTGCTGACTGGCCCAAGGAATTCTGCAAACAGGGGAAATGAAAGAACCTCTCTAAATGCAAGTTGCCCCCTGGGAAAAATTTAATGAGCTGTGGCTGCCCTTTCAGGACCTATGCAGCTTAGGGCCAGACTATCTGGAAGGCCACCTCTCTCTCATAAATACAGGAGATCTGCTAATTACTACCGACTCATAGTGGCCGCCTGAGTCCCCACAGTCTCATTTTGCATCCTTTACAACCCTCTGACCATGAAGCTGACACCAATTTCCCAGCTGTTCTTGGTGGGAAAGAGCTGGATAACAGCAAACATGCACACATACAGAAACCCCCTTTTTCCCCAAGCCCATCCTTACCTGCATATATGTGATATGATTCGGCTCATCTTGCAATCCTCAATTCCTCCCCCTCCCCTTGTTGTGTTCAGACCCTGCATGCCAAAAGGTAGTCCATTTTGGGAACAGGTGACGTTCCAAGGAATGGACTAATGATCTAACGGGAAAAAGTAGTGCTGTGTTCTTTAAATAGCTCTTGGTTGGAATTTGCTTTCATCTGATGGTAGATGCTTGTTTTGGGTCATTTTTTTTAACTGAGGCAAGATAATATGCCAAAGGAGCAGAGCAACAGAGCATGAACTGAAAAAAAAATTGCAATTACACTGATTTTCTGCTGGCAGGATAGAATCAGCTTTAATTTCAATTCAGGTAATACTTTTTACTGGACCGAGATGCATCCTATACAAACTGTGACAAGTGCCTGGCTCCCTATTCAGTGTTATTTATTTAGTTATATACCCCAATGATTATAGTGTCAGATTTAAAACAAATTATAATAGAATACTATTAAGCTTTTATTCTGTCTGAATGTTTTTCCACACCTCTGTTTAATTCCTAATATATTGAAGCAATTACCATGTGTATTTTAATTATTTTGGTTCGAGAGGAAGGGAAAATATGAATGTCATTTAAAGGAAGTGCTCCATTGATTGAAAAAAGTGCTGGGACTGGCTGTGATGGGAAAGTTAACTGTGTTGATTGAGGAAAAGAATGTATCAAGCTTTCTTTCTATTTGGAAACCACTTCTTGACTTTCTGCTCAAAAGAGAAAAAAGAATTAAACTCTTAACTTTGGGTTGTGATGATTAAAATAGGTTGTTGTTATAGAAATGCTAATACTCAGTATTATGTAGAAGTGAAAAGTTGAATTTATGCATTTACTATGTAACTTACTGCCTATGGAGATTCCCAGTCATTCGGGACATGGTTGCTGTTAGATTGGGTAATGGAAAGGCACACACACAGGCTAACGGTAACAACAGCTTTTTATTGTAAAAGAACAAGTATGAACAATCCAGCGAAGGTTGAGTCTGACAGCAGCCCTTTTATAGGGAGCTGTCAGACCCTTCGACCAATGAGATTAAACCTCTTTCCCCGCCGGAACAGAGGACCTTGGTGGAAACCATTATAACTGTAGCAAATATCTAACAGTTGCTTCAAAGTTGGTTTTTCAAAAGGACTTCCTTTGTTTTGCTTGAAGACATTTCGCTTCCACCATTCAGACAGAACTGAAGATGCTTCTCGAGTGAGAAGGGAAATATCTTCAAGCAAAACAAAGAAAATCCAGTTATCTTTTGAAAAAGCACCTTAATGTAACTTAAAGCACCAGGAAAAGTTGGAAGTCAACGTTTTTTTCCTCTTCCCTCTGTCCCAATTATTTTCCCAATTGCCTTTATTTTCATTTGCATTTTATATTAAGAAAAATTTCAATAAAAATAAAATGTGAAAGGAAATACTCCTCCAATAAAGAGACATCCTATATCAAGTTAATAGGTTAGGCTGGTAGTTTTCTGGACGTCTGGAATTTTGTGTTTGGTATCAAATTGTGTATTTCCCACCATCCTCATATCTACATTCTGATTTATTTATTTTTTCTCCTTATTCAGGTAGCATCTCTTGGAGTAACAACCTTCACATTATGTGCTCTCTGCATAGACCGATTCCGTGCTGCCACCAACGTGCAAATGTATTACGAAATGATTGAAAACTGCACATCTACAACAGCCAAGCTGGCTGTGATATGGATTGGAGCATTACTGCTGGCTCTTCCTGAAGTGGTTCTGCGCCAATTGACTAAAGAAAACTCTGAAATCAGTGGGAACCCACCTGTGGAGCGATGTGTGGTCAAGGTCTCTCCCCACTTACCTGACACAATATATGTGCTAGCCCTCACATACGATGGTGCAAGGCTTTGGTGGTACTTTGGCTGTTACTTTTGCTTACCAACACTTTTTACCATCACTTGCTCATTGGTGACTGCCAGGAAAATCCGAAAGGTGGAGAAAGCTTGCACCCGTGGGAACAAGCGGCAGATTCAGCTGGAAAGCCAAATGAACTGCACAGTGGTGGCGTTGACCATTTTGTACGGTTTTTGCACCATTCCAGAAAACATTTGCAACATTGTCACTGCCTACATGTCCACAGGGGTATCTCAGCAGACTATGGACCTTCTCCATCTGATTAGTCAGTTTCTCTTGTTCTTTAAATCTTGCGTGACTCCAGTTCTCCTCTTTTGTCTTTGTAAGCCATTCAGCCGAGCTGTTTTGGAGTGTTGTTGTTGCTGTTGCGATGAGTGCATTCAGAAGTCTTCTACAGTAACAAGTGACGATAATGACAATGAATATACCACAGAGCTTGAACTGTCCCCTTTTAGTACGATACGTCGTGAAATGTCCACATTTGCCTCTGTGGGAACTCACTGTTGATTTTCCCTTTGATCAGAATTCTTTTCCAACTTACAATAAAATTGGTTTGAGTTTTAGGTTAATTTCAGTTGGATCCTATTTTTTATTTTCCTATGGTGCAAAAGGAAAAGTACATTGTGTAAAATTTAAAGTATGCCGGTTTGTATATAACAACTTTTCTTTGAGAAATAACTTTAGCTACTAAAAAGAACAGACTTACCAGAGATCTTTAGAATCATTATCTTGATGGTGCTAGCATTCCTTTATTAAGGGAAGGTTGAACTAGTTTTGGCCACTCTCTTCTATTATTTAAACTAATACAGATTTTGGCTTGGGTAATTATTACTGGAATTTCATTCATAATGTTTATAAGAAGCATTTCTAAAGTTGCAATCCTTAATAAAGATACTTGATAGTAAGTCTTCTTAAATTTAGACTTCTGCATAAATATGCAAAGGATTCCACTGTTTGTCTATGAACTTTTTAAAATATGGAAACAAATAGTAATAAGTCCATTTATTTTGAGGCATGTAAAGTATATGCCTATATATTTTACTAATGGGGTTTTAAATTGCTTAACCAAGATCACTGTATCCATACACCCACCTCCAAATGTTTTGACGAAACTACGTGATTTAGAGTGTTTAAGAATAGTTTTAAATTTGTTTGATGTAAATAATTATGAGATTGTTTGACACAGAAACAATAGAATTTTTATTGTATTCCCTGTACTGTTAACCAGCAATTAAACAATTTTACCAAGTAATACAAGAAAATTTCCATAGGGAAAGCAATCATTTTTATGTTGACTTGTAATAAAATAACAAAGATGGTCTTCATAATATGCTGTTCCAGTCAAAAGCGTACATCCTATCCATGTATATGCATAAAGGTGTAAAGCCTCTTCCTTCTGCCTGTATGACCAACAATAACCATTTATGGAATAGAGTAGGATATATAATTGTATGGATGGCTTCTAAGTATGAGCTCCAATTATATGTTAACACATTGAATTGGAAGTTAGAACATATTCGCACAACAGGTTCCCAATATTATACACCTTTAAAAAAATCATAACAAATCCCTTAATTCTGCAGTACACAATATACAGGCTGAAGATTGTTTCTTTTTAACCCATTGTTGTATGCAAAGGCATGTATTCTGTCTGTCCCGATGGGGATTCCCACTCATATTGGGTGTATGACTTGTGATTCTATTAGTTTCTTTTTACAGTATTTTCTACAATTAAGGTATGTCTTCAGTCTGTGTATATAACACTTGCTGTAAGTGAAAATGCCATTTGTAGGAAGTAGAGAATTGCCACAGAATTAGTGACAATAAATTTGGAAGGCTTACAATGTGTGGTGCATATTTTATTTCCTGATGTTGTTTCTTAGAAATACATAAACATGGAATTGAAATCAAATTTCAGAAACAGTGGTATATTTATGTTGCTGTATGAAGACTGTTTACATCAGGGGTGTCCAAACTTGGGTACTTTAAGACTTGTGGACTTCAACTTCCAGAATTTTGGGAGTTGAAGTCCACAAGTCTTAAAGTTCTCAAGTTTGGACGCCCGTGGTTTACATCTACTGTAATGAGAGGTAGATGAAGAGGTTTTTTTTAAAAAAAAATGCTGAGTGCTTTTGTCAAAAGTGATTGAAACAACATTGTGAAAACAGTGGGAACAAAGCAAGTGTTCTCGGTGTTTTTGAGTAGATATTCAGGCCCGCCTGAGCTCCGTTTTCAGCCGTGATGGCCTCCTGCAACTCTGCCAGTGAAAATGGAGCTCAGAGGGGCCAGATGTGGCGCTCCTGAGCTGCATTTTCACTGGCAGAGGCACCCCCGTCCAGTCCTTCACTGTTTTCAGGATGGCCCCATGGACCAGATCTAAGCATCCTGTGGGCCAGATCCGGCCCATGGGCCTGGTGAGCTAGGGCTATTTAGTTTTGATCAAGCATGTAGATGTGTGTCTGTATCTCTCTCTGTGTGTGTTCAATTTTAAATGGAATATACCAACTTTTTTCTTCTTGTTTATTTTTTTTAAAAAAGTTCAAACAAAATATTTCTCTTTTAATTTCTGTCAGTCTAGGTTGAATGCACAAAGGTGCTTGAAGGTTTGCTTATCTCATTTCAAATCACATTTTGGAAATGATTTTTGTTGAAGTGGGGAGAAATGGATATGTAGCTGTCCTTGGCTTATCTAAAAAAGCTTAGAAAGGGGTTGCTGGTCAGTACCTGGATAGAAAATTACTATGTAAACTCAGGGTGTAAGGCCAGAATAGAGAGTCAGTGAAATTTTCAGAAGAAGGTAATGACAAACCACTCCCATACTATTGCCTAGCAAATTGCACACTTATGTCAGTGTAAATCAGCAAAAATTGAGCTTGATATAAAGGTGATAGTCTGTTTTCTCCATCAGTGTCATAATTTTTTAATGGGAATGGATATTTATCACTGTGCTGACCTGTTAAAACTTCATTGTTTTCAAAAGGCTATATCACTAAATGCACGCAATCAAGCATGCTTTAATTCAGCCTCCTGTGTTGAGGCCTTTTCTAATTTATTACCTTGAGTTTGTGAATGAATGATGGCTGCAGTCCAAGAACACAGGGTACAGCACCCTAAAGCATCAGCAACAGGGACGTGTAGAATTGTTCTGGGTATTTATGCAATAATGATGAGGTAAGGCTAATATTAATGTCTCCAAATGAAGAATGGTGTTCTGTGTTTCTACCTGTACAGAGTCACAGGGACATTGTCTCTGCAGGTAGGGAATCTTCCTGTATCAGCCTTCTAGAACAGCTGAGGCAAGGACATGACATGCTGAGAATTAAGACCCTCCAGTGCTTAAGTACTTCAAGTTTAGTTACGTTTGTCATAAGGGAGGCATAGTACTTGTTGGATTCACGGACAATAAAAGTTGGCAATCTGGCTAGATCCAATTAGCACTCTGTGATTGCTATATGCTGTTTAATGAGTGCCTTTGGCCGATTACCTGTATTTTTTTGGAGTATAAGACACACCTCCCCCCCCCCCCAATAATTGGCCTATTGCCTTGGCTTTAATTTGAGTGCTGCAAATATATAGTGAACATCTCTTGTCTTGGTGAATTTAAAGATGTCAAAAGAGCATTTTCACCAATGTAGTCCCCATGGGGTTTCCTACTATTAGCAAAATGAAGGCTTACTCCCAAGTATTTAAACAGGAGAGCTGCTCAATCTTGGAGCCACCTATTCTCCAGAAGTGTTTCTTGGGCCTTTGGCAAAGCAATAGCAATAGCACTTAGACTTATAGACAGGTAAAACTCGGAAAAATTAGAATATCATGCAAAAGTTCATTTATTTCAGTAATACAACGTAAAAAGTGAAACTAATATATGAAATAAGACTCATTACATGCAAAGCAAGATAGTTAAAGCCATGATTTGTCATAATTGTGATGATTATGGCGTACAGCTCATGAAAACCCCAAATCCACCATCTCAGAAAATTAGAATATTACATGCAATCAATAATTGGTTTGGGCCCCCTTTGCAGCAATTACTGCCTCAATGCGGCGTGGCATGGAAGCTATCAGCCTGTGACATTGCTGAGATATTATGGAAGGCCAGGATGCTTCAATAGCGGCCTTCAGCTCTTCTGTATTGTTCAGTCTCATGTGTCTCATCTTTCTCTTGGCAATGCCCCATAGATTATGGGGTTCAAGTCAGGCTAGTTTGCGGGCCAATCAAGCACATTAATCCAACAGTCATTGAACCAGGTTTTGGTGCTTTTGGCAGTGTGGGCAGCTGGAAAATGAAGTCAGCATCCCCATAAATCTACTCTGCAGAAGGAAGCATGTAGTGCTCCCAAATCTGGTAGACGGCTGCGTTGACCCTGGTCTTAATGAAGCACAGTGGTCCAAAGTCCTGTTGCTCAGTGGTCCAAAGTCCTCTTTTCTGATGAGAGCAACTTTTGCATCTCATTTGGAAACCAAGGACCCAGAGTATGGAGGAAGAATGGAGAGGCCAATCAAGCACAGTAATCCCACCATCATTGAACCAGTTTTTGGTGCTTTTGGCAAACGTTGCTCCTTAAAACGGCTTCTACCATACTGCCGTAAAATGGCTACTACTATACAGCACTGTGGAGTTGCCATGGTAACGGCTCCACAAGGGGGCTCCCTCTGTTAAGGGGGAAAATCCAACATTAGAAATTGTGGCGGCGTTCATGGAAAGAAGGTAGGGATAAATAATTATCCGGACAGTGCCAGGTTATCAGCTATAAACACTTTCTCATTTTATCCAACTTATAGAAATAGGTTGTAACGAATATCTCAAACTTTAAAGTGATATTAAGGACACTTTGGGTGGATCCCCTCATGAATCTAACCATGCAAGATAAGTGCTCCAGCCTTTTTTGTGATCTTATGTTTTTTTTATCTTGTCTATGACACAAGAGTAAGTCAGACTTGTGTTGTAAGCTGTAGTGTGTATCCTAAAATAATATTTTTTAAACTTTATTCTGGGATTGTCCCAGGACAACAACCTCATTGCCTTCGTTACTCATTTCTTGGGAGGGGGGGAAGTTAAGTTACTTAACTGGCTGTTCACATAAGCAAATTATGGTATATAAAATATACAGATTTGTAAAAACTGCAGAGAGTTTACTGTATGTAGCTTTAACATAACTGCCTGGGAATTAATTACATAAGATGTAGAATGCCTTTGGACTTGCAAATGTTGTTAAAGTAGAATTCCCATGAGGCCTCATCATTGGTCATACTAAACCAGGACTGCTGTAAGTTACAGGTCAACACTATTTGAAGGAATGTAAGTTTTTAAATGTATTTTTTCCTAAATTTAATAATAATTAAAATAAACCCATAACAATCACTGGTACAAATCTCTCATGACTAGTTTCATGACTAGGCTATCTATTTCAATGGACTTGTTCAAAATAATTAAGGCTACATTAACATTTATCATAGAAAAAAGACTAATGAGAAAGATAAAATCATTCACTGTAAATATTTTCCAGTCTTTTTAAACTTCTGATCATCAGTTTCATTTCTCCCAGAAGAACTATGCTAATTTAGGAATCTAAAAAGATTGCAGTCTTGAATACCATCCTCAGAAGAAAATGCAAATCTGGTTACGCAGACTTGAGTTTGCTTGCTGTAATTACTATTATTTAACATCTTTTCTAAACAAGAGATTCAAACCTTTGTTTTCAAGCTATTCTTGAAATTTATAAATGCAATTAAAAAACAATGTCTATTTGGTGTGTGTGTGTGTGTGTGTGTGTGTGTGTGTGTATATATATATATATATATATATATATATATATATATATATATATATATATATATATATATATATATATATATATATATATATATATTTATTTATTTATTTATTTGTCATAGTTGCATATTCAGTAATGCTTCTGAAAAAGTGTCATGTCTGTGAATTGGTGATTTTTGGAATGTTTTTTAAAGTATATATTTCTTAAGTAATTAAAGTTACAATCCTATATTTAACTACAACCAGGGGCAGGCTGCTGGGGGTTCGCAAGGGTTCAGGAAAACCTCTAACTAAGATTCTGTGCAGTTTGGAGAGCCCCCAAATCCCACTCCTGGCTGGCCCTGCCCACCCCTTCCCTCCCAGGAGTCCCCACCCGAACCATTTTGGATGTAGATAAGTGCAGGGCGCACACCCTCCCAGAGGCTCAAGAAAAGCCTTCGGAGCCCAGGGAGGGCAAAAACGCCTCCCGCCGTGGTGCAGCGGGCTGACTCGGCATGCCCACCTTGGCCATGCCCACCCAGCAACTGGGCAGAGAACCCCTATCCCACCCCTGACTACAACAAATGAGACTAAAAGGAAAGAAGAAAAGGAGGACAAATGTGAATTTGGGTTTTACTAAAACACTCTCTTATTTAAATTGTGAATGATCACATGCATAAACTTACAAAATGATAATGAATTATAACTTCAAAATTATATAGCTATATTTTGTCCTTAAAACTTAAATCCATAAAATATACATAGAAACAGGTATTTAAAAAATAGATATAAAAATCCTCAAAGGCGATATAGCTCTTTGGGTTAAGATAGATGACACAGTTGGACAGGTAAATAGAATACAGACAGACGTTAGACAGGATTGTCTTGAAATGAATTAAAATGGCTGAATGAATGAAGAGGCTGCTTGTAGCATTCAGACATTCAATTGTTCCATTCATTATTTTCCTGGTAAAATTCTCATAATGAAATATTTGCATACCTGTGGATGATTCAGTAATAGAATTTAGTAATAGTCCTGGATTTTGGGGCATTGCTTACTTTGGATATAGCTAAGAAGTGTATTTATTTCATGACCATATATTATTTTCCTAGGTACATAAATGTTTCAGGTTTATTTATAGTAGTGCTGAAAAACAGAGGCTCTTTGTGATTTGTGAAATATATTCCAAAGAAGTGACAAAGAAACACGTGTCCTCAGTTTAGTTTTGAATGAATTTCCAAGATGTAGGACGGGTATAAAAAAGACTTCTTCCTCATTTTGTTTATTTTCTTATTTTTATCCTGGCATTATTATTTTTACAAATATCTCAAGGTAGTGAATGGCGGGATTTAAATTTTTTTACTGCCGGTTCTGTGGGCATGGCCCACTAACCTGCTTTCCAGCTCTGTTCTCCTGCTCAGAGCAACAAAAGATGAGCTGGGAGGCTGGGATGCAGAGGGGGCAGGGCCAGCCTTTTTGCTGGTTCTCCAAACTGCTCAAAATTTCCGTTACCACTTCTCCACAACCTGTCAGAACTGGCTAAATACCATCTCTGTAGTGAACATATCAACATACCTTCTTTTCCTCTAAACAACCATGTTGAAGTGGGTTGGGCTGAGAGAGAGTGATTGGCCCAAAGTCACCCAGCTGGCTTTCGCGGCTATAAAATAAGCTTTAAAATTGTAGGAAAACCTCCTCTGATAAATTTAATGAACAGCAGATGAGGGGGATCACGTACATTTTTTGTGTGGATAATTCATTTCATATAAAGGAATACTAGCTAAAAATTCTATGCTGTTAAAATAAGTACTTCTATTGGTTATGGTGTTCTTCATATTATTTCTTTATTATACATGCAGTGGAAAATGCTGAGCTTGAATTTTAATTTCTGAAGCAGGCAACTTATTGGGCTTAAATATCCACAGACAGTTGGAGTCATATTCAAGAATTTGGCCAGGGGTTATGAGGAAATCAATTTAAAAGCCATTCCTCATTTAAGGTCAATCAAATTTTACTCATAGTTTCACACAGATTTAGAAAGTTATATCTCGGTTACATTATGCCTGCAGGTAATGCTGTTTTCAGTAATGTGAATCTTCTGGATTTTGCTCACTCTCCTATTTTTAACTAATGATGCAGCATCATTTTGCTTACTGGTATTTTATAAACGGCTGAATGAAACATGCTATAATGTAATGTTATGGACTGATATGCCTTGCAAGTGCACTCAGGTCTTATAATACATACATTGCAAGATAATTTGAATAATATTAAAAGTCATAAATATAAGTTCCAAACCAAGGATAAACCTAAGGAAATGCCACCCTGACATATGTTAATAAACATCTGTGTAAGTTTTCATGTAGACCAGTGTTTCTCAAACTTGGCGACTTTAAGTCCTGTGGACTTCAACTCCCAGAATCCCCCAGCCAGCATAGCTGGCTGGGGAATTCTGGGAGTTGAAGTCCACAGGACTTAAAGTCGCCAAGTTTGAGAAACACTGATTAGACAATAGAACTTCAGTTGATATGAAAATGAAAACCTGAAGACAACTGATAATGTATTGATTTTTCAATTACAGTTGCCTAAAAAGTTAGAGAGTTCAATCTCTTAAAAATATTGTATCCCAAAATTCAGTCCCATTATTTCTTTTTGAAGTGGAAACTTCCGTAAGGGTGGGGAATAGAAAGGAGTAGATATAATGAAAACATCTGAACTGGCTTACTTGCCAAATTCACACTAATTTAGGATTCCTGGGAATGTGGAATCAGTTTTGACATGCAGTCAGACCAACAATAAGGTTATTTACCTCTTTCTCTGTCATTTCTTTATCGTTTCTCTTTTCTTACAGACTTTGGACAGGAAGATAGTATTTAGCTGAGTTCATTTGATTTTATCATCTTAAAGATGCTAAGGGAGTGGAAAAACAAGAAAAGAACATTCTTCATACCAATAAAAAATGACAAAGACATGTCTTGTAAGCTCAAAAGATTTACTAATTACTAAGTGTTTTGTGCTTGGCTAGGTCCAAATTGATATCATTAAAGGTATCTAAAGCCACTGATTCTAATGAGCTTGTGCCTGTCTAAGTTGCCCTTATCACTATTTGTTTATGAAAACAAGTTAAAACCTTTCTATGCTGCCCTTTGATTTTTTTAAAAAAATAACTTCATAAAATAATTTTAAAAACATCTAACTACAACGAGACAGCAGGGAATTCAGCAGAACATGAATGGCATCAAATGCAAAACCAAGAATTAAAGCTGGCTGGAACAAATTGCTAATAAGCCTGGGCAAAGAGAAATCTTTAGGGGCACCAAAAAGATATTTTATTTCTTTACAGCTGGTCCTATCATTAGACAAATGAAGGCAATCACACTATGCCAAACTACTGTAACTAATTTTTAGAAGAGAGAACTGTGTGCCATGTTGCTTAAAACCTATTGCTTTCAGTCCATTGAAGTACATTGTGTCTTCCTGCTATTAAAGTAAGATTCACCTAGCAGTCAACTCATCTTTTTCTGCATAAAATAGCAGTTGTGGCCATTTTTCTTTGCCTCGGGCAACAATACTGAGACAGTTGTATGTTTGTTTGTTTTTTTTACTAGGAAACATTTTCTCAATGGTAGTGCATCTCTCACAGCAGGTAGAAATATCCAACTCTTTAATCCTCTCTTAATTTTAAAAAGGGAAGGGTCTTGGGAAATGGCCTTTGGTGGTCCCAAAGTCTGTCCAGGTTTATCTGGAAACAATAACATTCTGAAATGGCCGGATCTAAAGATTATAGCTTGGAAGATTATCTACTGAAATTGTACAAGAGAAGAAGAAATCATGTCCCAGGGAAGAGATAGTAGGACTGGGAGGAGCACAGAACAGTCATCTTTCTTGGTTCCAGCTAGGTGTACTTCACAGAGTTTCCATCAATATTTTTAATGGCCAAGCAAGTTCTTATGGAATTGTCTTCTATGAGACTACTGCCTGTCCTTGCAACATGGAGACTCTGTAATTTAAATGGTCTATAAATGTACAGAAGGAAAGGAGGTGCCATTTCTCAAATGTTGTTATGAACACTTTCGAAGTAAATCTCTCAGTGAACGTGACAGATAGGAGCAGCAGTGACCAGAGAAAAACTGCTACTCAGCAGTTAACAGAGTTACACATCTCTTACTTCAGATTTTAAATCACAAAACCTTAATACAGAACTGTTTTATTCACAGCACAGATAGTCTTCAACTTACAACAGTTCATTTAGTGCCCATTCAAAGTTACAACAGCACTGAAAAAAGTGACTTATGACCATTTAACATACTTATGACTATTGCAGCATCCCCATAGTCATGTGATGAAAATTAAGACTCTTGGCAATGGACTCATATTTATGATGGTTGCAATGTCCCGGGGTCACCTTTGGTGATCTTCTCACAAGCCAAGTCAATGGGGAAGCCAGATTCACTTAACAATCATGTTACTAATTTAGAAGTGCAGGGATTCACTTAACAGCTGTAGCAAGAAAGGTTGCAAAAGGGGGCAAAACTCACTTAACAAATGTCTCACCTAGCAACAGAAATTTCGGGGTCAGTTGTGGTCATAAGTCGAGGACCATCTATGTTGAAGGAAGAGTGACACTAAATCTGGTTGCTCTTATGTCATTTTGTTCATGTAACATACTTTAATTTATTACTGATTGTCCCAGTAAAATAAGATGCTTTATGAGAGATTCCCAAAGAAGTGGGATAGAAGGCAAAGGTATATATATTGTATGCACTTGTGTCTATGTCTAAGTCATTAATTTAAGTCATGTCCTAATAGTGTATAATGCACAAGTTATATACTGTTTGTATATATTGTTATACACTGTTAGCCAGTTTGATCTAGTGGTTAAAGTATCAGGCTGGGAACCAGGAGACCGTGAGTTCTAGTCCTGCCTGAGGTGTGAAAGTTGGCTCAGTGATTTCGAGCCAATCGCACTCTCATGACCCAACTCACCTCACAGGATTGTTGTTGTGGGAAAAATAGAAGGAGGAAGGAATATTAGGTATTCCACAGGTGTTCCAGTGAATATTAGGTTTACTGCCTTGGGCTATTTACAAAAATAATAAATCTGGAACTTTTTTTAAAAATCCAATAAATACAGTAAATTAATCATCCAGTCACTCTCCCATGTTGAACCAAGAGCTGATTCCTGTAACATATCCCTATAAATGGATAATCCATTGTATAAAGCAGTGATGGCTAACCTTTTTTGTCATCACATGCCCAAAGCATGCACACATAATGCAATACAGGTGCAACACTCCCTTCATGCACACCCCATTTTGGGCCTAACTGGCTTCCCTGCAGCCTCCTGCGACCAAAAACACAACTCTCCCCCATGCTTCCCTCACCCCCATGCATGCACATGCGACCCCCCCATGCATGCATGTGAATCTACCACATGTTCCCCTCTCCCCCCCTCTGCACATGTGCAGCAGAGACCCAAAAATCAGCTGGCCAGCGGGAGGTGCATAAACATGCACGGAGGACCTGAGTGGGGCTATGGCTCGCATGCCTGCAGAGAGGGCTCTGTGTGCCACCTGTGGCTCGCGTGCCATAGGTTTGCCTTCACGGGTATAAAGCAAGGAAAAGAAATGCATCACCCAAATGTGCTAAAATTGGCATATGCCTATTTATTGATATACGTGAAAATGAGATTAATTTCTAATTGAAAAGTAGTAATTAACATGTTCAAAGACTCTTTGCAATGACTAGAGACGGAGGTAAAAAAGAAGGCTTTGAAGCAACCCATTAACCACTCTCTGATTAATCTAATTACATCCTAGTCTCAACAAGGCTACCTCTGTTGCCAACCCGAGGTAAAGCATCTTCTAAAAATCAGCCTCTTTTTTTGCTAGTTATTTTTCCCAATTAAAGCAAATGAAATGGGAGTTTGATACCTATATAGAAAGGGCTCTGCAAGGTAAAATCGTCCAGAAAGTGATGAATATATTCTGACAAATTTGCCTGTAACTTCACTACCCAAGAATAACTCTGTGTGTGTGTGTGTGCGTGTGTGTGTGTGTGTGTGTGTGTAAACTTAATAAATTACAAAGTCAGCCCATTTTCACAAGCTAATTAAAATAGTCTGTCAGTTTAGCCATAGCCTGAAGCTATCATTTCACATGTAGAATTATCCACAAGCCGAGAATGATTTTTTTTTTTTAAATGTATGAAGATAAGGAAAAGGGAATGAGAACAAACAGTAAAAGTGTATGCACTTTAATAATGCAGATACTTCATTTTATTGTAAAAGAAAGTAAATATAGTCTCCGTGTTTTATTAAACAACTTCAGCAATCTTTTTCGTCCTTGGAAAGAAAGAACAATATTGAACAGAATTACAATGTAGAGAACAAAAGGGTGAATTCTTGCCTCTCCCTACTGGATAGAGAAAGCATTATTGTCAGATGTCTCTCTGAGATCAGCATAAAAGCTGATTGTAGCACACAGAACTTCACTGTGACCTTGTATTCAACAGTTCCAAAAAAAAAAAAAAAAACACCTCTTGATCAATGGTGCCATGTTATGTAATTGGTGTAACACTTTTAAAACACCCTTTACTAAAGGTGCTGAGAATAAAAAAGGAGGCTTCTGCATCTTTAATAATGTTTTCCAGGAGGTAAGCATATAGAATTAATAATAAAGCTACTGTATATGTATCGGATGCATTCTTGTTTTCCCCAGACAGATTGTTACGAATTTATAAGTTGAACAAAATTAACGGTTTCTGCATCTGGATTGTCTGAAATATCCTTATCAAAGCAGGCAGGAAGTTCTTCAATACATTTTAAAGAGATTACTATTGTTTATAGTGTGGTGTTTTGTTTTGTTTTTTGCATTTAATTGTTAGATTCAACTCCTTATTTACTTGAACTATTGTTTCAGAACTTTGAGCAAAAATAGCTACGTATCTCAGGAACAAGCCCATCTTTTCCATTTGGAATTCTGAAGGTTAAATCTAGATTTGCACCAAAGAATATTTGCTTGTTTCCTTTTTTCCCCAAGAGACTATTTTGTGCCCATATTTTGGGTTCTGTCTGTCTAACATTAGAAAAGATATCCTGGGTAAGGGAGATTGATACAGAATTCAATAATCTACCTGTACATCTGAAGGGATACTGAGATATCAATTACTGAGTGGTATGTGTTTGCCAAAGAGTCAACAATCAGTTAAACTTTGGGCTGTGAATATACCAAAGATTAGAGGGTTTTTTGGTATGTGTGTATATACAAACGATTCAATTATCATATTTTGGACATATACAAATATCTACTTCTCTATAGAGCTAGGAAAAATGGGAGGAAAGAGAAGTGGTTGAACTCATAAGATGGAGTCACTGCTGGAAGATCTGAAGAACCACATTGGGGTCAGATTATCCTGGAACACCTAAAACTGATTGGAGACAGATTATTTTGGACACAATCTATCTACAGTATCTGGTTGCTAAGGTTTGGCACCAATTTGATGGCACATTTTAAAACCATATATGGTGGAGTAACTACATAATTGAAGGAAAACCTGTTCTTGAGTTGACCTTTCTAAATTCCTTTTGAGAAAATTGAATTATTTGGCAAGTTTCTAGACTTAAAAAGGAGATTAGAAAATTCTCAAATGCAATTATGTGTTTATATAATTATTGAACTCAAACATATGTATAACACATCAAAACCACAGAATAAATATTCATGTAAAAGTTGTAAGAAAAATGCAGGTGCGTGTTCCCAATGAAAAGGGCTAATTTTACCCTGAAGAAGAGTAAGGTGGCTGAGTAAGATGGCTGAGAAGAGTAAGATTATTGACATATAATTGTATTATCGATCAATGATACTAATCAACTTGGAAATATTCTGCCTTCGGTGCCAAATGAGTTGACTTTCCTTGAATTCTCATGGATCAAGTTCTTGAAATGAATCTGATAGAGACCATAAACCAACGAGACAAGTCAGTGGGAGATACAAGATCAGATCAAAAAGTGAGTGGTCACTTCCACTGTCACAATGTTTGACATCCAGCTTTATTTCTGTGATTTTCTCTCGCAACTATGTCACTTCCTCCCTATGCAAAATGGTACCAAGGAAAGGATGAATTGCTTTTGCATGAATATTCAAATGCTTGCCTGCAGAAATTAGATGAAATGCAACAGGCAGGTCTAGGATTGAAGACTGCCTAGCTTTGCAAATTTGGGCTGGACAACACTTAATATTCCACCTCAGATACCAAAATATTTTTTTCAGTGATAATGAAATTGTAAAAGTCTAGATCACCATTCAATGGCACCAAAGACATCTAGAAAGCCTTCTTGACATCTAGTGGCCATCTGACGTTTTGCCACTCAGATCTGCTAATTGCCATCTCTATGCAATCAAGAGCCAGCAAAGGCATTTAAGAGAAGGCAAGCAGTTTTACAGCATAGATTAGATTACTTCGAATGCTTCTACATGCATTTGTTATGGTTAGTTACTAGACCTATCAAGAACTCTTCTTGAATCCTCAAAGATAGTTTTAATTCTTGTCCTATTTCTATTTATTTCAACTTTCTACTATTTAACTGTTATGCAACCATATATCCATCCATACATTCCCCAGGTACTAGAAAATGCCTTTGTACTAGCAAGAGGGAAAGAAGGAGAGAGGGAGGAAAAGCTGGGAGATCTGAATGAAAGCCATTCTATTACCTTGGCAACGTTACCATCAACTGCACATCACTCTCTCCTATTCCTCCTTTTTCTATGAACACAGCCTTTTGTCTTGTTATTCCATTGCTTCCCTTGTTTTCAAAGCTACTATTGCCTGCATATGAGGTGGCATAAATTGAAAAGCTTTCTTGGCAAAAGCACCGGATGCATTCAGTCCAATAACAAAGACTGAGTGAACAGAGAGGGAAGAAAAACTATGGTGCCCTGAACACTGCATGAGAATGTCGGGAGGTTTGTAGATTGTTTTCAGAATTTTTAAACAAAACTGTAGGAAAGCAGATATTTACAGATGATTAAAAAGCCAGGATGAACAGCAAATGAAAATCAAGGCGAAAAAAAACAAAATAGGAACAATGTATATATCAATATCTGACAGTTCTTCTCAGTCCTGCTTTAGGATTAATTTACTCATTCATTCATTCATTCATTCATTCATTCATTAGAATGCAATTGTAAAGCTTTTCCTTCTCCTATTTACCTGCAACTAGGTGTACAAATTGAAAGAATATAAGAAAAATCTGATTGCTCCAAGAAATATTTAATAGTGTACAGGGAGTCAGTCCTTGATTTACAACTAGTTGCTAGGAACTGTTTGAAGTTTATTATTTGTTTGTTTGTTTGTTAATCATGTAAAAGATAACAAGTATAGTTATGAACATAAATATGAACAAAGAAAATAAATACAGATAAATTCACATAATTCAGATAAGTAAATTCAGATAGGTTCTGAGAGACCTACCTGGGAGGGACTATTTATAACCCATATTTGAAGTTTGGATAAAGTTTGCATCTGGTTTTTGGCAAAAATGACAGCAGCATTCAATTGGCTATTCATTAGGGACTTCCAAAGCTTTTCTTTGATTAAAATGCATAGGATTCTAGCATTATCTAGTCTTTAATTCTTAAGTTGATAAAAAGCAACAAGAAAAAAGTTTGGTTCATAAAACACTAAAATCTTATGCTGCTGTACATCGCAGCACTTTGAATATCCAAATGCTATTGTTTGATCGGAGCTGCTCCGCTCAAAGAGTTGGATAGAGAAAGGGTCAGCGTTAAACAGGCACACAATCCTACCTTGCACAGCTCTAGCTGTGTCTCTTCTAGCAAAAGCTTTAGAACAGGGTCGTCAAACTCAAGTTCACTGAGGGCCACATCAGGTTGTATTTGATCGGGGAGGGGCTGGGGGGAACATGGCCATGGTGGGCATGGCCATTTGACGTCACTCCTGTTGGTGCCTGTGGTGACCTGAGTGCTCTGCCAGTGAAAACAGGCACCCAAGCTCTGTTTTCGGCTGTCACGGCCTCCTGCAACTCTCTGTCAGTGAAAACGGAGCTCGCACGCAACCTTCTCAAGTTCTGTTTTCATTTGCAGGGGGCTGTGGCAGCTGAAAATGGAGGCAGGAGCCCATTTTCACTGGCAGAAGCACTGCGAACCGGTCTTTCGCTGTTTCCAGGGCAGTCCTCCAGGCCTTGAGTTTGACACCCCTGCTTTAGAATATGAAGAATCAAGTAAGAGAACTGGAGTGCAATCTTCCTCTGCTTCTTTATATCTTATTGATAAGAGTTGTTTGTTTTTTTAAAAAAATACTTATTAAAGCATAATAATTTAATACAGCTTTGGGTCCTTAAAGCATAGAGTAATTCTCACCCATTCCAATCATATTTTTATGTTGAGGTATAAAAGAAAAATATACACTAGAATGCATGCTAAATAATCTCAATGGATCAATGATCACGATATGCAGGCTCCATTATGGTCATAATTCAAGACTGATTTTACCATCTTTTTAATGGAGTACCCCAAGGCAGTGGAGTACCCCAAGGCTCTGTTTTAGGCCCAGTACTCTTCAACATCTTCATCAATAATTTGGATGAGGGGATAAATGGGGAACTCATCAAATTTGCATATGACACCAAGCTGGCAGGAATAGCCAACACTCAGGCAGATAGGCTTAAGATACAGAAAGACCTTGACAAACTTGAACATTGGGCACTATCTAACAAAATGAAATTCAATGGTGAAAAAAGTAAGGTTCTACATTTAGGCAAGAAAAACGAAATGCACAAGTACAGTATAGGTGGTACCTTGCTCAATAGTAGTAACTGTGAGAGGGATCTTGGAATCCTAGCTTGGAATATGAGCCAGCAGTGTGCAGCAGCTGCCAAAAAAGCCAACACAGTTCTAGGCTGCATCAACAGAGGGATAGAATCAAGATCACGTGAAGTGTTAATACCACTTTATAATGCCTTGGTAAGGCCACACTTGGAATACTGCATTCAGTTTTGGTTACCATGATATAAAAAAGATGTGGAGACTCTAGAACAGTGGTTCTCAACCTTCCCAATGCCGTGATCCTTTAATACAGTTCCTCATGATGTGGTGACCCCCAACCCTAAAATTGGTGGTTCCTAAGACCATCGAAAATATGTGTTTTCTGATGGTCTTAGGCGACGCCTGTGAAAGGGTGGTTCGACCCCCCCAAAGGGGTCCCGACCCACAAGTTGAGAACCACTGCTCTAGAAAGAGTGCAGAGAAGAGCAACAAAGATGATAAGGGGACTGGAGACTAAAACATATGAAGAACGGTTGCAGGAACTGGGTATGTCTAGTTTAATGAAAAGAAGGACCAGGGGTGACATGATAGCAATGTTCCAATATCTCAGGGGTTGCCACAAAGAAGAGGGAGTCAAACTATTCTCCAAAGCACCTGAGGGTAGAACAAGAAGCAATGGGTGGAAACTAATCAAGGAGAGAAGCAACTTAGAACTGAGGAGAAATTTCCTGACAGTTAGAACAATTAATCAGTGGAACAGCTTGCCTCCAGAAGTTGTGAATGCCCCAACACTGGAAGTCTTTAAGAAGATGTTGGATAGCAATGTGTCTGAAATGGTATAGGGTTTCCTGCCTAGGCAGGGGGTTGGACTAGAAGACCTCCCTTCCAACTCTGCTATTGTATTGTATTGCATGCGCTGGTGACGTCCCGTCTGGACTACTGCAACGCTCTCTACATGGGGCTCCCCTTGAGATGCACCCGAAGACTGCAGCTGGTCCAGAATGCGGCCGCGCGGGCTATCATGGGGAGTACTAGATACTCCCACATAACACCTCTCCTGCGCGAGCTGCACTGGCTACCTGTGGTTTTTCGGGTGCGTTTCAAGGTGTTGATTACCATCTTTAAAGCGCTCCATGGCACAGGACCTAATTACTTGCGGGACCGCATCCTATCCCATACATCCCTGCGACCAATTCGCTCTCACAGGGAGGGACTCCTCCGGGTGCCATCCACCAAGCAATGCGAACGGGCAGCGCCCAGGAGTAGGGCCTTCTCTGTGATGGGCCCAACCCTCTGGAATGACCTCCCCCCCGATATTAGAACCATCACTGATCTCCGCTCCTTCCGTAAGAAACTCAAGACTCACCTGTTCCAATTAGCTGGCCTGGCCCATTCATAGCTCTATTCCTTATCCTCCTGGCAGTTATTTTAATTTTGGGGTAGTTTTTGGGGTAGTTTTTAATATTGTTTTTAATTTTATTACTATTGTACAGTTTGTATACCGCCTCCTCTATGTATATGTATGTATATGGTGTTTTTTACTCCGACTGTACACCGCCCCGAGTCCCTTCGGGGAGAGGGAGCAGTTCATAAATCTAAATAAAGTTAAAGTTAAAGCATTGTATTGTATTGTATTGTATTGTATTGTATTGTATTGTATTGTATTGTATTGTATTGCATTGCATTGCATTGCATTGCATTGCATTGCATTGCATTGCATTGCATTGCATTGCATTGCATTGCATTGCATTGCATTGCATTGCATTGTATTGTATTAATAGTGGCTTGCCAGTCACCAAAAATGAAAAGTGAACGAGCAGCTAATAAAACAACACACCTTCCCCCAGTGATTGTGGAATTTAGGGTTGCACTAATGATCATCATGACATTTTGCAGAAGAGAATAGTCTAAATGCATTATGCAAAACACTCCAACTCTAATATTCCAATCTCAAAACCTCATTCTGAGAATTTCAAACTTGAAAGTCAAGCTGTGTCCAACCTCAAAATGAAACCCAATCTGAAAAGAAAATTAGGCCCTGTTCATTGCTTTGAGAGTCTCAGTTCCAGTGATTGGTGTGTTAAAATTCAATGGATTTAGAATATATATATATAAAGAACAAGGAAAGAAAGCTTTGGCAATAAGGAAGAGAAAGCAAAATATTCACATCACAGAAATGTCATGATTTCTGTTATCTCAGCCAGTGGTCCAGAAATCTTCAAAGCCTCATCCTGCAATTCCAGTTTTTTTCCAGTAGCTGATTCAAAGGCTTAGAAACAGGTTTCTGCGTGTGCTTAGCATGGAGCTTCTCCCAGCTCTAAGAACTGCAGGATGGGGACCAATATATTTGAATATTTTGAGGGGGGGGGGCATTGCTTGGTATAGCATCTAAAGATGAACCACACAAATATTTCTTGGAAGAAAACTTTGCTTCAAAGCTTTGCACAGGGCTATTAAGCCCCAAGGTAATCTTGCTGGATTTCAGTTGTTGATTCAGTTGGGTCAGGAAGAAGATTGGAGGTACAAGAAGCAATTTATGCATTACCACACTCAAACTTAAGAACTGAGGGAGATTGCTCACATTGCTTTCCTCTTTGCTTGGGTGAAATGAGAATTGTTGGGCAATCTGTGCTGTGTTTTGTATTGGGCTTTCCTTAGCAATTGGACTAAATAAATATTAAAACCACTCCTAGTGCTGACAAAGTTGTAGGTTACAACGTGTGAAAGTGGTTGGCTCTGTTTATCCCCCCCCCATCAGTTTTATTATGGATTCTCTGTACACTCCCTCAATAAATATCATCTTCCAGGCTGGATGCTAAATGCAAAGACTGAGAGTTGCTTTGTAGTAGCACAAATTTCCATCCTAACTTTCTAGATAGCATGGCTTTTATACACAAAGGCCATCTCTTATGTAAAGCAGGAAGATAATCAATGGACTGTTTGCATCCCTATGAAGAGAGTTAGTAGCCATCCCTCTTAGAAGAATGAAATATTTTGGGAAATATTAAGAAGGCAGAATATTGTATTTCCCTGGATGAGAACAGGAGAAACAGGTTTTTTAAAGACAAAGGGCAGCTCCCTGCCCCCAGCAGATATTTTGGTGCACATTAAGACCATCCTATCTACAAAACAATGGACCTCAGCTCCGGGGTAACAGGATTAAAACATGACCCTCCATGACATATTAGGATTATCTAGCTCACCACATGGCACAACTAAGCCCCTTCATTACATCACCCAGCAAGGCTCAACCAAACAAACATGACTCCATATGGGAATCTGCAACCAATAGGATACATGCCCTGCCACAGGAACAGGAAGCTCAAGTTCAAAGCCCAAGATAAATAACATTCACTCTCCACTCCATGTGTTCAGCTACCCAGAACTTCAAATCCATGTGGTCTTGTTCACCATTAAGCCATCCTTCCAAGCAGCCTCCATGTTTCCAGTGTCTTTTTCCCCACTTGGAATTTGAATCCAGGTGGACATTTCTTCCAAGATCTACTACAGATCATTTTCTACTGCTTCTGGAGCTTTCCTTGATCGTACCAGTGAAATTTGACAGCAAAGAGGCAAATGAACCAAAGTGAGAGTCATTTCCTGCTGATTTTCATGGAGCAAATCAATGAAAACCTGTCCTAAAGCAAATTTTAACAAGGTTTGAAATTCCTGCTTCTGCTCCTCCAGTGAGTTTCTTACTATTGCTCACTACTAATGGTGGGTTTCACATTTTGTTACCACAATTGCAGGTGCCTGCACCCCTAACAGGGATGTGCCCAGTCTTTCACACATGCGCTTTGCTCTCTCTCACACCTTCCACATATGTGCTCAGGCTCAAAAACATGCCTAAATAGGATGGCATAGAGCTGGGGCGGGTAGGAAGGCCCATCCCTGATTTCCACTACTGGTGAAACCGGTCCGAACTGGCCGAATACCACCTCTGCTCACTACACCACTAGGTTGTGTAGTGGACCTCATGCCCACTACACCATTTGATTTGCAAAACAGCAACAACAACACAACACGAATGGAAGAACATAGTCTTCAAGGCTTCAGATGTTATGCAATATTCCAGAAGCAAATTTAGGCCAGAGAATCTGAAACATGCTTCATAGATGGATTTGCTTCAATGGCTATAAACTGACCCCATATTAAAATGCAAATCCAGGAAACAACCCTCAGTAACACATCAAATGTGTATTTTTCTCCATGAACTAGATATGGTACACAGCGTTCTTCCTGCAATTGCCTATGGCGTGGAAGCAAAAACAAAGCCACAAAGCAATTTCGTCTAAGCGGCCGAATAGAGTCATTCAGTGTCCATTCGCTACCCATATCAGGCATGCTTTCAAGCCTCTACAACATCAACATGGGTCATTTTGTTTTCTCCACCCAGTGGTAATATGGGTGGTAATGTATCTGTATATTTTCATTTATTATTTTTTTTAAAAAACTTGCTATAGGAAAAAGGGACATTTTGTAGCCATTGTTATATGGATGTTTTACTGAACTGGCAACATGTCATGTTTCTCAGAAAATTCTTTTAGAGTCGTCGTCCCCCCGAAGCTATTGAATTAATATTTAATTAATATTCACTGCTCACTTTCATAAAACCAAATTTCATTAAATATAAAGGGGTCTCCTGAGAAAAACTGAGAGTATCAGGTTGTACAAAATAGAATAAAGTAAGGGGGAAAAAAATACTCATTTGATTCATCCACGTCTCTCGATCCATGCCACCACCCATCCTCTTTTTTGTGCTGGAACTCTAGAATGGCTGGAAAGTGGGTGGCCATGAGTTCTAATCCTGCCTTAATCACAAAAACATTAACAGATTAACAGAGTTGGAAGGGACCTTTCAGGTCATCTAATCCAACCCCTTGCCCAAGCAGGAAATCCTACATCTGCCTCTACCTAGGATCAAACTCACAACCTCCTGTTTGTGAAGTGAGAGCTCCACCTCTAGACTAGAGCATGCAGCTGTGACAACAGTTTTTGACACTGGGCCACTCACTCTCTCTCACCTCACCTCACCTCATAGATTTCTTATAGGGAAAATAGGAGGAGGAAGGTGTGTTGGATATGTTCAGTCTTGAGTTATTTGTAAAAAATAATGAAGGATACAAGTAAATAAGTAATCCTACAGAGACTGTGCCTGCAGTAAGCAACAACACCTACATCTTTAATCTTCCTTTCACATGACTTGATGGATTCATTTACCCCCGATAAAGCTAGCCCTCCCTTACAAAATGGCTGCCTGCTACTCATTACAACCTTTTAGCTTCTTACAGTTCCTATACTACTTTGGACATTGTTGCAAACAAATAAAATATTCCAGCACTAGCAAGTGTTAACAACTGAGCTCTGGTCAGATTTGGATAATTTACTGGTAGTTGTGGAAGGGAAAGGTGACATTCTTAATGTTTGTAGGGGGTTGAAGGCTACAGTGGTGCAGATGTAAATGTACCTGGAAGCAATATTGTAATTTTGGGGTAGAAGGTTAAGGTTTGGAGATTCTTTGATGTTTATTTTTCATAAAACCACATTACATTTTTGCAATGCAACTGCTTTGCATATTTCCATCTCAAATTATTGAGAACACTTATCATCAATTTTTAGCAAACATTGTCAAGGAATGCTTAGGACCATAGAAGAGAGAATTGGGGGCACTGTTCCCTCTAAGGTGCGCAGCTGCGTGGCCGCGCATGTGGCAAGAAAACACTGCGCAGCAGTTTCCAACTGCCGCGCAGTGATTTCTACTGTCACAGGTGCCGGAGGCTGGGGAGGTCCTTTGCAGACGGCTAGAACTGGCCGCCCGCAAAGGACCTCCCCAAACTTGTTTTGGTGAGCGCGGGGCGACTGACGCTAGTTCAGCAAAGCAAGCCCAGGGAGGTCCTTTGTGGGCGGCCAATCCTAGGTGCTTGCGCCCTGCGCTGCTGATAAAATGAACTCCCAAAGCCCCTGCCGCTACCGGAATATCTCCTCCTCCTCTAACAGCACCACCACATTTGATGCTGCGGCAGAGGTGAAGCTGCCAAAGCTCCTGCCGGTGCCCCCGCCCATGGCAGTGGCGCCTCCCCCTCTGTTCGGAGCACCTGAGCTGAGCCCTGCGTTACCCCTGCCCCCTCCTCCTCTGCTGTGCTTTTGAGGAGCCATGAGGCCGCGGGAGCCAGTAGGAAGGCGGCGGAGGAGGCGGGAGCAGGAGAAAAAGGCCTCATGGCTTCTCAAAAGCACAGCGGCAGAGGAGAAGGCAGCAGGGGTAACGCGGTGCCCAGCTCAGGTGCTCCAAGTGGAGGGGGACGTGCCGCCGCTGCTGCCACGGGTGGGGGTGCCAGCGGGAGCTTTGGCGGCTTCACTCCAAATGTGGTGGTGCTGTTGGAGGAGGAGGAGGAGGCAGTTGTTATTCTGGTGGTGGCAGGGGATCGTCGGCATCTTCAGCGGCAGCCCTGCCCCCTGTGAAAAAAACTGAAGATGGAGCAGATCCACGCAGATGACGTCGCCGCAATATGACTGGAGGAGGAATTCTGGGAGTTGAAGTCCACAAGTCTTCAAGTTGTCAGGTTTGAAGACCCTGGGGTTTTTTTCTAAAGGGTTAGGGGTGCAAGGGTCTTGCAACTTGACAGCTTTAAGACTTGCATGCTTCAATGCCAGAGTTCCTGAGCCAACATGACTGGAGGAGGAATTCTGGGAGTTGAAGTCCACAAGTCTTCAAGCTGTCAGGTTTGAAGACCCCTTGGGGTTTTTTTCCCTAAAGGGTTAGGGATGCAAGGATCTTGTAACTTGACAGCTTTAAGACTTTCGTGCTTCAAATGCCAGAGTTTCTGACCCAACATTTTGGTTGCTAAGCAGGAGCGTTGTTAAGTGATACTATATAACACTTTTAATTAAGCGGGTACCTTGAATAAACATAACTTTGAGTTTCAAATAATACTGATTTTGTTGTTGTCTTAGGTGACACCTGTGAAAAAAATTCAGGTGCTGCTCAGGCATAAAAATGTGCCGCTCAAACACTATACTTTTCTGCTCACACTGAAAAAAAATTAGAGGGAACATTGATTGGGGGACCTATCTGTTCCTAGCTGCACCTCTCCACCCCACTTTATCTACAGCAAGATTTTCACCTCGTGTCTTTCAACATTATAACAAAATAACAGATCGTTATGCTTAACACTAATCCCACTGCAGTGAAAAATATTCTTATTTTTCAAAAATGAACGTTAATATGATGACATTAATGAAAATTGGTGTTTTACTGTAGCAGCCTAATGCAATTGCTATGGCATTATGTATTTCCCCCCCAGGTTTTTTGTTTTATTTCAATTACTATGGAATTATGTTACGTGGAAATTAAATTGTGTTAAGTTTAAGGCTAATGGAAATGGGGTGGGGTGGAGGGAAAGAAACATTAACAGTGAAACAGAAAAGCGTTGAAAGAAGGGAAAGAATTGAAGTAAACGTAAATGTAAGCATCGAAAGCAAAACAGAAATGTTTTAATATAGCAGAAGCAGTAAACATGTTTATTCCTGATCTGCTGTACATTGTCATTAGAGGACATATTCTGATCTCAAATCTTTTTCAATACAATACAATACAATAGTACAGTTGGAAGGGACCTTGGAGGTCTTCTAGTCCAACCCCCTGCCTAGGCAGGAAACCCTATACCGTTTCAGACAAATAGCTATCCAACATCTTCTTAAAGACTTCCAGTGTTGGGGCATTCACAACTTCTGGAGGCAAGCTGTTCCACTGATTAATTGTTCTCACTGTCAGGAAATTTCTCCTCAGTTCTAAGTTGCTTCTCTCCTTGATTAGTTTCCACCCATTGCTTCTTGTTCTACCCTCAGGTGCTTTGGAGAATAGTTTGACTCCCTCTTCTTTGTGGCAACCTCTGAGATATTGGAACAATGCTATCATGTCTCCCCTAGTCCTTCTTTCTCTTAAGCTAAACATACCCAGTTCCTGCAACCGTTCTTCATATGTTTTAGTCTCCAGTCCCCTAATCAACTTTGTTGCTCTTCTCTGCACTCTTTCTAGAGTCTCCACATCTTTTTTACATCGTGGCGACCAGAACTGAATGCAGTATTCCAAGTGTGGCCTTACCAAGGCATTATAAAGTGGTATTAACACTTCACGTGATCTTGATTCTATCCCTCTGTTGATGCAGCCTAGAACTGTGTTGGCTTTTTTGGCAGCTGCTGCACACTGCTGGCTCATATTTAAATGGTTGTCCACTAGGACTCCAAGATCCCTTTCACAGTTACTACTACTGAGCAAGGTATCACCTATACTGTACCTGTGCATTCCGTTTTTGTTGCCTAAATGTAGAACCTTACTCTTTTCACCATTGAATTTCATTTTATTAGATAGTGCCCAATGTTCAAGTTTGTCAAGATCCTTCTGTATCTTAAGCCTATCTTCTGGAGTGTTGGCTATTCCTGCCAGCTTGGTGTCATCTGCAAATTTGATGAGTTCCCCATTTATTCCCTCATCCAAATCATTGATGAAGATGTTGAAGAGTACTGGGCCTAAAACAGAGCCTTGGGGTACTCCACTGCATACTTCCCTCCATGTAGATGCAGTTCCATTGAGAACTACACGTTGAGTGCGGTTGGTCAGCCAGTTACGAATCCATCTGGTGGTGATGCTGTCTAACCCACATTCTTCTACTTTATCTAGTAGTAGGTTATGGTCTACCTTATCAAAAGCCTTACTGAAGTCCAAGTAAACTATATCAACGGCATTCCTCTGGTCCACTAACTTTGTCACATTATCAAAGAATGCAATAAGATTAGTCTGGCATGATCTGTTTTTGACAAATCCATGTTGGCTTTTGGCTATTACTTTGTTTGCTTCTAGGTGTTCACAAATTCGTTGCTTGATTATTTTTTCCAGAATCTTTCCTGGTATTGAGGTTAGGCTGATAGGTCTGTAGTTTCCTGGATCTAATTTTTTCCCTTTTTTGAAGATGGGAACCACATCAGCTCTTTTCCAGTCCTCTGGTAGTTCCCTGGTGTTCCAGGATCTCTGAAAGATATAATTCAGTGGTTCTGAGATCTCGTTCACTTGATTTCCTTCACTTGTTTTCAAAACAAATGGAAATGTGATGGTCAAATCATGTCTGGTGGTTTCCGGCAGACATTTGACACTGAACAATTTTTAAAATCATATTGAGAACGAATTTAATATTATGCCTCTGTTGTGGTAAATAAGTTTGCATGACAATTTCTGTAAAAATGTTTATGGGTGCAGCAGTCCTCTAAATTTACCATATATTTCCGAAATAAATTAGTTTAGCTCTATGCTTCTGGTGAGGAAACTAGGTCCAGATAAATGAAAGGAAGCCTGTCCTACATTTTCATGCTGAGAAATTTCTGCTGGTGGAACCAGTGTGGGCTTCCTGCAAAAGGGCTGTTGAACTGTTATTATCATCTTTCATTACTGGCTGTGCTAGGTAGGACTGTGTGAGAACGATAACCTTAATAATGAGCAGGCTGGAAACTCGATTGAAAAAAGTTTTAGAAAATAGGCTGCATTTTACCTGGAGAATTTTGGAAAGGCTATAGATTGAGCTAAGTTGTCTTTGTTGCTGCAGAGGTAATAACCACGAGCCATATACATCTTCTATGTTTTATATGCTCCATTGTACGCCGCCCCGAGTCCTACTTGGAAAGGGAGCGGCTAATAAATTCAAATTATTATTATTATTATTATTAAACCAAGCGAAACAACTGTCTTAGGCATTGGGAAGCAAGAATGGCATCTCCTTGCGGGTTTTTTCTGATCACCTTTCCTTTCTCACAAACTTAGTGGATTCTTTCAAGCTACTAGATTCAAGGTAAGTTGCCAGTTTAATTAGTAGATGGAAGAGAGAGGGCACCATTCGGATCTTCACTTTGAGATAACAAGTTTATGGAGCTGGTCCTAATCCAAGGAGCAGGACTAGAGCAATAAGTAAACTTTGAAAGAAATTGATTTCAGTCAAAGGTAAGCACAAATGTGCTAACCGTAAGAGCTGTAAGAGAAATAAATCAGACTGTTTTCAAAGGCATTTTCTCTCTTTCTTTTTTTGGAGATATTTAAACCGCACAGGTAGATTTACGACCCAATTGAACCCAACATTTCTAAGCAAGACAGTTGTTAAGTGAGGTTTGCCCCATTTTACAACCTTTCTTTCCAGGGGTATTAAATGAATCACTGCAGTTGTTAGGTTAGTAACATGATTGTTAAGTGAACCAGGCTTCCCCATCAACTTTGCTTGTCAGGAAGTTGCAAAAGGGGATCACATGACAATGAAACGGTCATAAATATGAACCTGTTGTCAAGCATCTGATTTTTGATCATATGACCATGGGGATGCTGCAACAGTCGTAAGTTTAAAAAATAAGTCACCTTTTTCATTGTTGTAACTCAGAAATGTTGTAAGTTGAGGATTACCTGTACTTCAAAAGTCCATTGCTCAGGCATGTGACTGTGACATTCTACATTCAGCAAGAAGTTGAATGTGATCTTTTCTAAAGTATCTACCAATCCCAGGATCCACAGCATAAATTATTATCATGTAAACACAATGCATACTGATGAATAATTGCAATTGTCTTATTGTAACTGGAATAATCTTCCTCCCGGGGATCATATATCTTCCACCCTTATGCGATCCAGGAAACTATTGAACACTTGGTTGTTCTTCCAGATTTAAAAGTCATTTTTTATCCTTTAATCTGTTTTGTTCCACTCTTGTTTTGAAAATTTGCTCCCTCCCTCCCTCTCTCTCCCTCCCTCCCCACCTCTCTATCATTTTTATTTTTTAGCTCAGCTGAGTGTTGAGAATAGGCCAACTACCTTGTCACCTGAGCTTGATGTCATGGGCTGGAAGAGAATGACTGGCCCTAAGTCATTCAGTCAGGATTCATGCCTAAGGCAGGACCAGAATCCAGAGTCTCATAGTTTCTAACCTGGTACTTTAACCACTAAAGATGATAGAGGGATGAGATAGATAGATAGATAGATAGATAGATAGATAGATAGATAGATAGATGATAGATAGATAGATAGATAGATGATAGATAGATAGATAGATAGATAGATAGATAGATAGATAGATAGATAGATAGATAGATGACAGGCAGGCAGGCAGGCAGGCAGGCAGACAGACAGACAGACAGACAGACAGAGAGACAGACAGACAGACAGATGTAGATGATATTATATAGAGAGAAATAGACAGATATGGAAAAGGAAGGAAGGAAGGAAGGAAGGAAGGAAGGAAGGAAGGAAGGAAAGAAAGAAAGAAAGAAAGAAAGAAAGAAAGAAAGAAAGAAAGAAAGAAAGAAAGAAAGAAAGAAAGAAAAGGTCCTGGTAAGAAAAAACAGAAACCATAACTGTGATTAGAGATAACATAACATAGCCAGTGTATCTTCACACCAGGAATAAAAACATATTGCTTTTGCAATATGTGTTTGTTTGTATCCCCTTGATGTACTATCTTGCAGTCTTTTCCATTTTCCTCACTTCCATCAGCTGTCCATTTCCCCCTCCCCTTCTTTTATTTTTCCCTTTTGAGATCTTCAGGTGAAACAAACCGAAAAAAGACAACAGTGATAAAAACACAATACAAGAGCACAGTTTGTTTACATGGGTCAGATAAGATCTTCTTTTTTCCACTATAACAATTCTGCTGTTCTCATATAACATTCAGTTACTGAGCTTCAAATCTTTTATTGAGCTTCAAAACTTTTAGCTGACATGGCATATTACAACAGTGACCTAATCTTTAACCACAGTTATGGCTCATAGAGTCACCACACTATAAAAAAGATGTTGAGACTAGAGACAGTACAGAGAAGAGCAACAAAGATGATTAGGGAACTGGAGGCTAAAACATACAATTAATGGTTGCATGAACAGGGCATGGCTAGTGTAGTGAAGAGAAGGACCAGGGGAGACATGATAGCAGTGTTCCAATATTTGGGGGCTTCCACAGAGAGGAGGGGGTCAACCTATATTCCAAAGCACCTGAAGGCCAGATAAGGAATAATGGATGGAAACTGAACAAGTAGATATTCAACCTGGAAATAAAGAGAAAATTTCTGTCAGTGATAGCGATCAACCAATGGAACAGTTTGCTTTGTGGGAGCTTCATCACTGGAAGCTTTCAAGAAGAGACTGGACTGCCATCTGTCAGAGAGGGTGTAGGGTCTCCTGCTTGGGCAGGGGGGGTTGAACTAGATGACCTACAAGGTCCTTTCCAACTCTGTTAATCTGTTTAGATAAGGAGGACATGATTCCGTGACCCACTGACAAGACTATTAGAGACTAGCTTTGTTTATGCATTTAAGCTATTTCACAAGTTTGAATGTGTGCATAAACGATGTAATGAACCATTTTTCTGATGTAAAAACCACTGTATTGAAGACAATGTTGGTAGAGCTGCTGGGGACAAAGAACCCTTTTAGAGGATTTCATCTGTTTAACTTCACAGTTAAACATTTGGCTGCTTATGCTAAGGGGCGGAGTCACATGACCAATTGAACAGTATCAGAATTTGAATATGTTGTGATCTATATTTACTTCACTTTTAGGTTCCCCGTTGTTGTTGCTTTTTTGGGTCATTCTGATTTGAGTAAAAGCATGGTGAAATAAACATGCTAATTAAATAATGAAGATGTATATCATAACTTATTCGAATCAAAACTTTTAATACTGTAGTGGAATCCTTCCTTTTCTCTGAGCTTGGTTGTTTTCTTGCAGATGTTTCATTACCCAACTAGCACGAATTTGTATAGCTGTCTATCACACAAAAATGGTTTATTTCTTTCAGGCCACAGAAAGACAGTCCCTGAATAACAGACTCTATGAGCATTGACTCTTGTTTTCAACACTCTTGACTTACAATAATGGTGGTTCTACAAACAACCCTTGCTACAAATGTTCTACTTTCTGAAGTTCAGTAGTGGGTTGCAAATATTTTTTACTACCAGTTCAGACTCGCTCCCGTGCATGCACAATGCTTCTGCATATGGGCAGAAGCGTCCGGGCAGGTAGGTGGGGCCTCCCACCACCATTACTAGCAGTTTGGCTGAACCTGGCTGAACTGGCAGCAACCCACCCTGCTGAAGTTGTGTTATTAAGATGCTCCTTAAGCAACTTGAATCTGAAAAGCTCTCAAAATGTATCATTAACATTATCACACTTACTGATATTAGAAAAAGTGTAAGATATCTTCCTTATGAACCATGGTGGTGCAGTGGTTAGAGGGCAGTACTGCAGGCTACTTCTGCTGCCTGCCAGCTGCTTGCAATTTGGCAGTTCAAATCTCACCAGGCTCAAGGTTAACTCAGCCTCCCATCCTACAGATGTAGGTAAAATGAGGACCCAAATTGTTGGGGGCAATATGCTGACTCTGTAAACCATTTAGAGAGGACTATAAAGCATTGTGAAGTGGTATATAAGTGCTATTGCTATTGCTTACACTAGTTCATGTCTGAAAATTAAATGGTTAACATTCCCTCTTGCTGTCAGCGCAGGCAATATTAGAATGAGTGCTTAGGAACATCCACCCCAGATGCTTCTAAGGAATTCTGATACTGAAATTATTTTTCTCTTGTGCTTCATAACTGTGGATATGTGTCCATGCATGGATGGATGGAAGAAAGCAGAGAGCAATATGGGGATGACAGAGAAATATAAACTCCACCAAGCCAAGAAATTAAAAATGGGATGCCGGTCAAATCCCAGTTTCCATGGAGTCCAGTAAGGAGATAAGAGAAACCAAGCATTGTTCGTTTGTTTTGTTTGTTCATATGTTCTATCTGAGCTGCCTCACAATGATTTTAGGTTGGTTTCGGTTGCTCTGGGAAAAGTAGGCAAACCAGCAAACAAATATACTGGAATGTGTTATTAAAATGCCATGCTTGAAGAACAGTTAAAAAAGGGTTGTAGTAGGGCAATGAAGCAGAAAGAGACTGCGCTGAGCTGACAAACCTATATTTTAAGCATACGGTGCCTGCAAACATTCCATTTGCAGGCACTTCTATAGGCCGTGATCATAGTCAGCTCTTGCTGATATAATCAAGAATTTTATTGGCTCACATACACTAAGAGTGTCATTTCATGTGGTATGGGTACAAGGTAATGTTGGTGATGTCTGTGGGGGGGGAGAAAAGGTTGAGAGCAGAAGCCTAATTATACTGAGTAATACTCATATGTGGTTTTTGCAGCTCTCCTGACTGGCAGCTTGTTAAACGAATAAAATGTTGGCCATAAGAGAGATGAAATTGCAAAGCTGAGTGATAACTGCTTAATTTCTACTTGCTCTGGATCAGATCACCAAGGTTATCAAATTTCATTTGTGTAGTCGCGCAGGCTTCTGTGCAAAATGGGGCCATCCCTATAGCCTTAACAAATAGTGCAAATAAACCACCACAACCAAAAGTTATCAAATATTCCCTCTGTTATTACTTTAGCAGCATGCTTGCTTCATTATCTCCAGCTTATCTTTGTGCGTTGAGCCATTTAAAGCAATAAAATGGAAACAATATAATAATCCTCAAAATAGCTGTGCCAGATAAATGCACATTTCAAACATCTTCCCAATGGTACAACAATTTGTTCTGGGAAGAGTTTATCAGTACAATAGATTGTTCTGGTTTCTAGGCTGCTTAAATACTGCTCTCCTGCAACATGTAATCATTTGGCAATACAATTGTTTGGCTTCATATGCCCATCACTAAAAATGTAGGGGGGGGGAGAGATACTAGATTTTTATTGGTGGATGGTTTCATTAGCTGCTTTGTTATCTCTGTTAATTGTATGAGAATTATGTCTTTGCAGATTGCTGAAAGGCAACAACTTTTTTCCCACCATTGAATTTCAAATAGCAAAATGTCCAGTTGTATAACAGTATCTCAAATGAGATGGCACAAACATTTGCCATTCGGTGCTAGGAATTAAGAGGAGTTAGAATCATTTACAGGATTTGAATAGGAATTTCACTGAAGCAATACCAGGGCCTATTTGAGCTTTTAAAAAAAAAAACTAGAACGGCTAACAATGGGGTATCAATATATCTAGTGAGCATTGGGTTTTTATAGCCACATGTAGTTTTCCCCCGAACTCTACTAAACAAATAATTCCCTCAACACTGTCAAACTATTTACTAAATCTGCATTGCTATTACTATTAATCTTCTCATCGTTCCTATCACCCATCTCCTCCCACTTATGACTGTATGACTGTAACTTTGTTGCTTGTATCCTTACGATTTATATTGTTTCCTAGTATGATTTTATAGTGTACAATTAGTACATTATCACTATCATTAATTGCTGTACCTTATGATTCTTGACAAACATATCTTGTCTTTTTATGTATACTGAGAGCATATGCACCAAAGACAAATTCCTTGTGTGTCCAATCACACTTGGCCAATAAAGAATTCCATTCCATTCCATTCCATTCCATTCCATTCTATTCTATTCTATTCTATTCTATTAATGTTATAAAAGATTGATTAGAGAACTGTCAGCCTCCTCCCCCCAAAACCAAGAAAGATACCCAGGATTATTTCTAAGCAATTGACTCTCACCTATAGACAGAAAGCTTGCCAATACAAAGCAACTACTTACATCATTAAAGTTGTATTCTAGGAACTTGTTAGGAAACAGCTTTCTTCACCCAATGTTTCTCATTCGAACTATCTAAACTTCTCTGTCTCTTGGTCTGCTGGAATGTAGCCCCTTCCTCCTGAAAAGGACACACAGTGGGCATTTTGCATTCAACATCTTGAGCATTCTCTACTCCTTCCAATCTTGTTTAGGTAGAGTTCAGCAGTCATCTGTCAGGTGAGATTTGACAATCAATGGAAGAACCTTTCAGAATAAACTGGAATAAATCATATTATTAAGAGGTTGCTAACAGGAACCACCTAGGAAGAGAGACACAACTGAGGTGGTATGCTTTTCCAAATAATTTTACATATATGGCTTGCAATTGACAGTCATTAACAATGAAATATAAGGTTGCCCAGAATAAAGATGTGTTTCCATAAAGGTACATTGATATGGAGACTTAGAGAGCAAATTTTATGCACTACTTACTCTGCATCCAGTAATGATAATGTTTTTTAATTTGTTTTGAGCATTTATATCTCACGCAATAGAAACAATGGTGAAAAAGTTACATGTGACCCCAGAAAGCACACAATGCACAGAGAACAAAATCACAACAGGAGTTTGGCTAGTCTTCTAACATCCTGGCCTGGGGACAAAGCTAGGTTTTCAAGAATTTCCAGAACAAATGAAAGGTAGGACTCTCTCTCTCTCTCTCTCTCTCTCTCCTCTCCTCTCCTCTCCTCTCTCTCTCTCTCTCTCTCTCTCTCTCTCTCTCTCTCCTCTCCTCTCTCTCTCTCTCTCTCTCTCTCTCTCTCTCTCTCTCTTCATATAATTAATGACAGGCCTGAGAGAGAGAGCCCTGGATAAGGAATTTTCCATATATACAGATTCCCCAGTATTTTGGGACACTTCCCCTCCCCGGTTCCTTTCTTCCCCAGTTTCTCAGATAGTGCCGGGAAGCAAAATAGAAAAATGTAGGTCAATAGTATGCAGAAACCAACTGTTAAGTTGCCCTGGAGCTTCCTTCACTTTCTATACCTCCCCCCCCCAAGCGCTCTTGATAAATCAAAAGAGCGCCACAGTGAAAATAGAAGAGGTGGGAAGAAAGGAAAATGCCACAATTAATTATCAGGCTTGATCTACTGGACTTTTGGTCCATTGTACTGGACCTATAGCCTTTTCTGATATGATGAGATATCCTAGAGGAGATCTCATGTTAATATTGCATACTTCCAATTGTGCAAAGATCATTTCCACTGATGTTGAATAAAGATAATTAAATAAATCTCTCTTTCTTTGAAACTGATTCCATCAGAATAACTGGCATATCTGAAGTATTTTATATTAGATCCATTTTTAAAATAAAAAACCAGGTTTAACATTCTTGAGTATCATTATATGGACAGAATACATATATCCTATCTTTTTCCATTTCAATCATTTTCACATAATAAAAAAATCAGAACAAGTTATTGTTCATCATAACGTAATTTAAGATCATTCCTATTCTTTTAATGAAGTGCAAAAACTTTGTTCTAATATTAGGACTTTACTAACATTTCCCCACCGATATATCACAGTTGAGGGATGTGGTGGCTCAGTGGCTAAGATGCTGAATTTGTTGATCAGAAAGGTCGGCAGTTTGGCGGTTCGAATCCCCAGTGCCGTGTAACGGAGTGAGTTCCCGTTACTTGTCCCAGCTTCTGCTAACCTAGCAGTTCGAAAGCATGTAAATATGCAAATAGAAAAATAGGAACCATCTTTGGTGGGAAGGTAAAAGCCTTCCATGCGCCTTTGGCGTTTAATCATACCAGCCACATGACCACGGAGATGTCTCTTCGGCTTTGAAATGGAGATGAGCACCACCCCCTAGAATCAGGAACAATTAGCACATATGTGCGAGGGGAACCTTTATCTTTACTTAAATCGCAATTAAAACAAGCAAACCATGATTTTTACAGAATATGAATCCCTATGACGTTTCCAAAACATTTTTAGTCAGATTTTATTTATTATTCAGACTTAGGTGTCCAGTAGGTATCATTTGTTCATAATATTAAGGAAATGTGAGGGGCACATGACATCGGTTTTATAACTTGTTAACTAACATGGTTACTTTGTATTTTAATTTAACTTATTTCTCTCTCTTTTAAAATGATGACAAGGCTTTATCAAACCATTATAGATTGGAATGTAGGAAAACTTTTTATCCTATTGCTGTATGGATGGATTGATAGCTTTTAATATTCCTAAATTGAAAAGATAAATTATAAGAAAGATGAATGGAGAATATCTCCTGATTAAAAAAAAAAGTTTATTAGAGCTAATTGGCATCTGGTTTATCTCTTTGTGAACTCCAGATTACTTTTCAGTAACAACTTACATTTTATGCTCCTTCTGATCTTATTTAAATGGACATACATGTAACATGATTGACTACATGTAACTGATTACTTTTATCCTGTCCAATCAACTGTTTTTCTTGCATTTTCTTAGATGGGTTAGCTATAAAAAGGAATGTAAGCTAAGGATCTGGGTTCCCTCTTTGTGTGAAAGGAATCCCTTTTATCTCAATATTCTGATAAATTGTAATTAAATGATCTCCCTGTCTCGGTTTGTCTCATTGGAAAATATGCATACCAAGGCATGGGCCTAACAAGCAGATCTTATGGGTGGTTTTGTACTGTTATGATGTCCCAAATGAAAAATGAGAGCTATCATTTTGAAGATGCTCACAAATATAATATGATACAAATAAAGAACAGACACAGAAATAAATGCATTATTTATAGAGGAAAAATCTTAGCTAACTTGTAACCGTAGGTTTCATACCAAAAGAGATGTTCTATTTTCTGTGGCTTAAGTTCCTACCTTATGTATTTTTGACATGTTTTATCTTCACAGGCACACATTTGGAGAGAGAAAGTACACATTTTCTTCAAGCAGTATGCTACAGGAATGTTTATAATCATTCGTTCTAAATACTTCCAGAAACAAAAAAGTAATGCCAAGTTCAGACACATTTACAGAACTTTACAGATTATCAATTCAAGCCATAAGTAGATGATGGTTTATAACATAGGCTACACCAGGATGATTTTTTTCATCCAGGATTTCTCTCTCTGTGTCTCTCTCTCCCCCCCTCTCTCCCCTCCACACTCTCGTTCACACACACACAAAACAAGATCAGTGTTCTTGTCTTCAAATTATGTCTTATAGCCAAGAACACCCTGTTCTGACTCCATTACAATTATATGATGGCCAATAAGTAAACTCTCCTCACAGTTCCTGCATGTTGAAATAGGGCATTATTGTCATCTGTAACGATTGAAACTTTGCTAGGCTGAGGGAGTTCTGAGGTGAATTCTTCCAAAGCTTAATGCTTCATTAACAGCTATGCATAGTTATAAGGTGGTGTTTCACTCCAGTAGTGAAGTGTGAAATATTCTCCATTGTCTAATTACTACAGGTGTAGAAAGTAGAGCTAATTCTTGAGAAAAATGCAGAAAAATTATATGCAAGTTGCATCTTTGTCTTTTCCCAAATCTTGCGCTCACTGGGAACAGGCTTCAGCTGTTTGTCTGCCTCACTGATGTCTGACTCTGAAGACAGTTGATAACTGTCTGATGGCCCCGGCCCCATCTCTGTCTCTGATGCAGAGCACTCCTCAGAGCCTTCCCCAGACTGCAGGACTGGCCCATGTTCCTCCCCAACCTCCTCACTGTCCGGATCTGCTACCAGCTCTGCTGGCATCTGGCAGGCCACAACACAGATAGAAAGACACAGCGAGAGAGAGAGAGAGACAGGTAGATATAATATGTAAATGTGATCCATAAATAAATAAACAAATTGAATCTCCTGAGAAGATGAATTTGACCTTGGTCATCTATTAATTGTAATATCTTCTTAGATTCTCTCTCTTTTCTCAATTTATACGCCAACCATCTGAAATTTCAAAATAGTTCTGTTTAGCGCCCCTAATTTTTTGAGCTAGTTCCTCCTTTTCCATTAACCCCATTCTGTGCTTAATCATGTTCATTTTTGTTTTAATGTCCTTTTTTTGTGGGGCTTTCTGTAGTTCTTTTTCAAGACCCTTATAGTCATTGTCAAGCTCTTTAAACATTTGTCTCTTTTTTATATTTCTCTTCCTTGTATAGTCTATTATCAAACCTCTGGCATAAGCCTTCATTGTATCCCAGAGATTCTGCATTGAAGTATCTTCTTTTCTATTTACTTTAAAAAAGAAGGCCAATTCCTTTTCCATTTTCTGTGCAAATTCTTTCTCTTTTAATATAGTGTTGTTTAACGTCCAACAGTTTTTTTCCATGCTAATTATTAATTATTAAGGACTGAGCTCATAAATAATCACCAAGAACTATATTTGAAGACGAGCATTTTACAAAAGATTAAAAGAAAACAAGGATAGGAAGAAGAAAAATTACAGCTATGTCTACCATGGATAGGTTAAAAGTAAAGAGAGGAGGAGACAGTGAAAGGGAAAATAAAATCAAAATGTCATGCCAATAAGATCATTCTGATTCAATATACAGAATGGCCTGTGAGGCCAAAATGTTTAAAATGTCCTATAGTTGAGCCAGTCTAGTATACTGGCTCACTACACCAGACTGGCTCATGCTAGAAAGCAGGAGACCTCGAGTTCCAGTTCCACATTAGCACAAAGCCAGTAACCTTGGTAACCTTGGGTCAGTCACTTCCTCTCAGCCCTAAAAAGGAGACAATGGCAAAACATTTCTGAAAATGCGGCCAAGAAAACTGTAGGGACTAGTCCAGGCAGTTTCCAGGAGTCAAAACTAACTTGATGTCACACACAAAAACAAATGAAATGGAATGGAAAGTTACAGAATCAAGAAAACAGATACTTCAACTTTCCAAACAAGGTGGTGGATATTTTGTGATAAGAGATGAAAAAGAGGAAGGGGGGGGGGGGATGAGAAAGGAATATAATAACACATTTTTTTTATTTTTTCATTTACATGAATTACATACCCCTTGCTGGTTTTACTAATTACATAATGAAAAATGCTATTAATTGGAGCATCCGCAAGCACATTTGGGGGAACAATTGTATTTTTTTTTTAATTGTTTGGCACTTTTCAGAATTAGCAGACTGTAAAAAAAACCCAATATTTTTAAAGAAATAGAGATTAGAATCTTCTGAGGGTTCATTTTCCAATGCAGTTTCAGTAATTTGATATTTGTGTTACTTTTTCCACTTAGAAAGTAAATTCACTGGAGTAGGAAAATAGAATAAGAAAACTTAAGCATGGCCCATTAAATGCAAACTTTTGTTCTGAAAATTTTAAAGAGTCATAATACATGAATTGCATTGCAGTTTTGATGATGATTATGTGTTATCAAGTTGATGGTGAATCTTATGATGATTACGTGCTATCAAGACAATGTCAACCCTTCATGACCACATAGATAGATTTTCCCCATGATGAAGTGTCCCTAATCTGGTTTTTCAGTTCTTCCATTGCATTCTTAGCACCCAAATAAAGAGATTTTATCCCAAGGGTGATCTTGCACTGCATTAAGTAAGCTTAAGTGTCAGTTAGTGCAGTAGTTAAAGCATCAAGCAAGAAATCAGAAGACCATGAGTTCTGGTCTTTCCTTAGCAAAAGCAGCTGGGTAACCTTAGGCACTCAGTCCTAGGAAAGAGGCAATGGCAAACCACTTCTGAAGAATCTTGCCAAGAAAACTGCAGGGACTACTCCAGGCAGCCTCTAGGTATCAGATACAATTGAATGAAAGGGGGGAAAAGAGTAAAATTAAATTGCATCAATTATATTAGTTTCAAAAATCTATAATTTTCCAGACTGAATGAAGAAATGAATTTGAACTCACTCAATTAACTTTAAGTTATTTCAATAAAAATGAACAGGTGCTGTTTATAGAGTCTTGAACCCTTCATTGGTGAAAGTAACATTTTCAAAGATGAAAGATTTGATGGGCAGAGGACAGGCTTTATAGTGAGTGTACTTTTATTTTTTATTTTACTTCTTATTTTTCAGATAAAAAACCCTCAAAACTATCTATGGATGCTGCTCATTTTTATTTCAATGATTACAAAGGTGAGTCGTGTTAAATGTGTGTGTGAGAGAAATCCCAAAGCAATGACAAAGTTAATAATGAAGCAAAACGATTGCTTATTAGCTTTTACTAAGCAAAAATATGAATATTTGGGCATGAGCTTAAATAGACTCCAGAGGATGGTAGAGGACAGGAAGGCCTGGAGAAATGTTGTCCATGGGGTCAGAATGGGTCAGACACAACTTCGCAACTAACAACAACAATCAAAACAACAGCAAAAAGTAGAGCTATCATGCTAAGTTTGGCTCACACAGCACCTGAGGGTTGGAGTTACAAATCTAGCGCTGATCAGCTCAAGGTCAAAAAAGGACAACTGGCAGTGCTGTGACATCACTAACACAATTTAGCAGAAAAACCAGTGAGATTTTGATATTCAAGATAGATGCTTAAAGGTGTGACTAGGAGAAGTTAAATCCTCAATTTAAAAAAAACCCAAATGCTAAAATCTCGCAACCATAATGTGATCATTTTCAACCCAATTTCAGCATATGATCTGAGAACGCTGGCCAGGTTGCCTACAAGCTGTAGTTTGCCCACTGAGCCATACGTATTATAATTTGCCTGGTTTTCACTTAGTATGTTGTGCTAATTCATCCATGATATTTGTAAACAGGGTTTATGTAGAACAGTGCTTAACTTGTCTTGCTCTGGATCTGCACCAAACTTTTCCAGACAGGAGTTTATAGTGAAGAACTACATTATAATAGACTGGAATGTACCATAAGTTAAAACGTTTTTCTCTTATCTTTATTGTTTTATCACTCCGAGAAGTCTGAAAAATATCTTCATTGCTTCTGTGACAGAGCATATCAGAGGCTGAAAGATAAATAGGAATTGAAATTATCTTTTGCTTTTATCCAAAACTGAGAATTTTTAAAAACTATTAATTTTATTTATATTTTCCAGTTGATATCCAGTTGATAGTAATAAGATGTCCTCTCCTTCTCTTCATGTCTTTTGGCAGCTATTTCTCCAGAATTACATTTTATGTGTCCTTCTCATCAACTCCCTATCTTAAGCCAAAACAGACATTTAAGAAATTAAGAATGCACATTGCTCACACTAGTATCTTTGCTACATCAATCTGTTCTTTGATCTCTGTACCCTCCTTATTCTCATAATTATGACTACAATTCTTGATTCATTCAGAGGTCATTCCACAATTGTTGCAAACTGACTCAAGGATTATAAGATTCTATATATTGATCTTATACCTCATTATGTGACCCTGTTCTTTAAATGATGGCCTAAAAAGGGGAAACCTGCATCTGTTCAACATATTCACCTCTTATTTTTGTTTCTTTTTAAAGTGCAAAAATTAAAAAGCTGCAGTTATTTTACCTTCAGAAGAAGAGGGCACTACAATACTCTCTTCTCAATTTCCCCCTTCCCTCTGCTGATAAAAAAAGGGACTGTAGCCTTTTTATTAAGAAGAAAATGGCATGGTGGAATGGCAGGAACCAACATTTTAAGGGTGGGGGTGAGGTGTTATGGGACAAAATGAGCTTCAAGAGCACAAGAAAAGATTTGGACTCCTCCTACTGAGGTAGTAAGGAGGAGGCTCTGTATGCATTGGCTAGTTTTAGGCAACATGCTAACTGCACTTTTTGCATGCATCAATACGACTATTACTCTGTTTCCCTGAAAATAAGACCACTCAGGATAATAAGCCCAATCGGGCTTTTGAGCACATGCTCTCCCCTGAAAATAAGCCCTCCCTGAAAATATTGCAAAACAGCAGCAGCCAAGAGGTGACCATGCTCACCACCTCCTCCACTTCAAAAATAATAAGACCTTCCCAAAAATAAGGTCAAGTGCTTATTTTGGGGATCAAAAGAAACTAAGACCCTGTCTTATTTTGGGGAAAACACAGTATATAAATTATAAATCACAGCAAAGGAAATAAGGCTTAGCAATTCAAGCAGAAACTTAGGAGTCAAATAAAAGTAATCAAAAAGGATTTGAAATTGGACCTAAAATTTAACTATATATGTTAATTCACAGAATTAAGAAATATATAGTTTGTTAATTAACACATACATACATACATACATACATACATACATACATACATACATACATACATACATCTATATTAATATCTAGATGAAGAGGCCAATGGGAGCAAGATGAAGCAGATATTTCATTTATTCATTCATTTATTTATTAAATTTGCTTGCCAGCCATCTTGCTGCAAACTCTGCATGGCTTACAGCATTGAAATGCAAAATATGCAGTTTGCATTTCAATGTATCAAACATTTGCAATACAAACTCTATGTCTTACTGTACATATTTATTGGCAACAGTGCAACATAGTGTAGATAGCAGAGGGCAGATACTGTGCTGTTAGAGCATGGTGTAAGTTTCATTATTTGATATCGTATTTAAGAATGGAGCCCAGGGTATCCAGGTAGACTCAAATACCAGTAGCATGGCTCTGTTATATCAACATTTAAATCACCAGACTCCCTCTTTTCCTGTCAGTTACTCAGCACATCTTGCCTATTCAATTCTAAATGAAATCTGCACACTTTCTTTTATTTATATTTTGTAATTGTACTTAATAGGCCATTTCAAGGCTAGTTATAGCTAGAAGGTGGATTATATTTTTTTTAAAAAGCTAAGAAAACAGAAAGTCAATATAATAGTATCCATTAAACGAAGAATGGAGCAGTTATTGCAAACTCAAGCTTAAATATTGTTTATGAAAATATGGTAAGTTTAAATAGCACTATATTATGAATCCATATCTTATGCACTTTATGGTCTAATGGTTCTCTTTTACACAGTAAATGTCTCCCCCAAGGGACTGTTACCGCCATATGGTAGAAACTCAGTAGCTTCAAGGACTCTGAAAGCAACACCAATGGAAAAATGAAGTCCTGATAAATTCATTTTTGCCAGTGAGGTTCAAAGGTAAGATAAAGCTCTTACATCATGAGGATAGATGAAGGTCTGGTGCACAGGAGAAGCTAGATCATCTAAAGAAAAGTAGGTCAAAATCAATTTTCAAGCAGATGAACAGAAGCAATTTTGGTATTATTGCTAAGAAAACTACATGGATATGGCTGCAAAACCTGAAGACATGTGCAAAATGATGAGATTCCCTGATTGGAAAGCACTTCTCTAATTACTGGGGAAGAATGTAAAAGTTTCAGAAGTAGATCTGACTGTATCAAATGCAAGGAAAATTAGTCCTTGATAAAATAAGAACTAAAAAAGGAGTTCCTTATTCTTACAAGGATTGGTGTTGTTAGTTGCGAAGTCATGTCCGGCCCCTTGGACAACATTCCTCCAGGACTTCCTGTCCTCTACCATCCTCTAGAGTCCATTGAAGCTCATGCCTACTGCTTTGGTGACTCCATCCAGCCACCTCATTCTCTGTCGTCCCCTTCTTCTTTTGCCCTCAATCTTTCCCAGCATAGAGCCTTTTCTCCAGTGAGTCCTTCCTTCTCATTAGGTGGCCAAAATATTTGAGTTTCATCTTCAGGATCTGGCCTTCCAAAGAGCAGTCAGGGTTGATCTCCTCTAGGACTGACCGGTTTGATCACCTTGCAGTCCAAGGAACTCACAAGAGTCTTCTCCAGCACCATAGTTCAAAGGCCTCAATTCTTTGGCGCTTAGCCTTCCTTATGGTCCAACTTTCAGAGCCATACATTGCAACTGGGAAAACCATAGCCTTCACTATATGCACTTTTGATGGCAGGATTATATCTCTGCTTTTTAGTATGCTGTCTAGATTTGCCAAAGCTTCCCTCCCCAGGAGCAAGTGTTTGAAATGCTGTAAAAAGGATTATATTATTAGGGTATGATGAAGAGGAGAAAAGGATTTCCTTACAACAAAGCAATAATTCAGAAGAAAACCTAGAACATCTTGTGCCATGTGAAACTAAATCTGAAAATAGGTCAAGTATACTTTTGTAGAGAATAAGGAGATGTTATACTTACCCCCTTGTTTTCCACTTCAAAAGACAAAAAAGGGTAATAACATGTTCTAATGGCTACCTGCCAACCAACTTAGAGAGAAAAACAATCATGATAATTACACAAAAAAGTTTGAAAATAACAAAAAAATCTCAATGAAAACTATGGAAGCACAAATTTTGAAACAGCTTGCTTCTACTTATAGCAGAAACATATAGCTTTCGGTTTTTTTCAACCCAACCCAACAACAGCAAAAAAGATAACTACAATACTATGGCTGTTAGTTTGAGTCTTCACCTTTTCCTTAAAAGACAGAAAAAAATTGGCGAACTGCAAACAAAACTCAATATCGATTATATGAGTGTAAACCCCTAGGAATCCTTTGATTTTGACAGTATCTCAATGACATAAATGATAAAATTGATGCAGTATTTGTATCACTGCTGGATATAGTGCTGTTTAGCCTAGAGCTCTGAGCAAAACTAAGGGTTTGTTCGAAGTTTGAAAGAAAACTCTTGACAGCGTTTGAAACACTGGGGGGGGGGGGTGCATTTGGAAGATTTTGCACATTATTAGGTAAATGATGATGGGCACAATAGGATGGGGGAGTGTGGAAACCTCTGGCTTGTGTCATCTTTCAAATGCCAATTCGCAGAACCGTCTTGAGTACTTTTATGTTGCATATTTGGCTTTCAAAACACCTGTCATAACTTTCACTTTTATCTAGAGATCTAACCAAACTTCCCATGCTCTGATTAAAAAGAGACTTCTAACGCTAGATTCAGGGATGGAATGGGAATTAATTTTTACATGAATATTCATCCCTCGTGGTATTAAAGTTTTAATTCAGTATTATTATTTTTTTGCTTTATAGTTTTACTGAGTTTTGAAGAAGTAAAAGGGATACAAATCGAAAACAAATGTGGTATGTTTTGTTCAGAAATATTCCACAGAAGCTAAATAACTTTTTAAGAGTTAAAAAAGAGAAGAGAAGCAAATAAATGTAGAAGAATATAAACTAAGAATAACAAAAATATGCACAATAATTTTCATTACTTTTTTTTTACAAAACTAAACACGGCGGCATCTTTATACAAATGAAATACATGTTTTAAGCAACAGATTAAATCAGTGTCCAATCTTCCCTCTCTTCCAATAAAGTATAAGTTCAAAAGTTAAGAGTTGACAAATGCATTAAAGCAAACTTTAATACATCTTTGAGGGAAAGGGGCAGTTCAGAAATGTGATAGATAGATAGATAGATAGATAGATAGATAGATAGATAGAGAGAGAGAGAGAGAGAGAGAGAGAGAGAGAGAGAGAGAGAGAGAGAGAGAGAGAGATGATAGATAGATGATAGATAATATAAAAAATAAATACCTTTTAATGTTTATAATACTTTCCAAGTATATAGAATCACATTTTTTTTGCAAATTAGAAACATAGTAATCCATGAAATTCCTAATAAGTAATTTTAATGTTCCAAATTATCATGCTTACAAATGAAACAAATCAGTGAGCAATAAGCATTCCAGGTTTTAAAAGATTTGCTGGTTAAAGTTTTAGCAAACATTTATTGCAGCCTTTGAAAGTTGAAATTGTATTTGTAGTCCCCATTCCATAAGAGGACTGTTGAGTTTGCCTTTCCTTCCTTCCTTCCTTCCTTCCTTCCTTCCTTCCTTCCTTCCTTCCTTCCTTCCTTCCTTCCTTCCCCCTCCCTCTTTCCTTCCTTCCTTCCTTCCTCTGCCCTAATGAAGAGCTGGGTAGGCGTGGCTCAGTGGTCATGTGACCGTGTGGGTATGGCCAACTCAACATCACTCATGCCGCTGGGTGCTTCACCTTAGCTGTTACAATGTAATAAGGGTTAACTGGAGAGGCAGTTTTTGTAAGCAGGGCAATAAAGATTAGGTTAGAAACAACACCAAAATGTTTCCTTCCTGCCTTCCTTACAGGATTAGCCCTGTAAAGTGGAAAAAAACTAAATGAGATTTCTTCCAACAACCGGTTCTCCTAACTGTTTAGAAAGTTAACAACCGGTTCTCCTAAATAGGTGCGAACTGGCTGAATCCCACCACTGTTTCTAAGGTGCAAAGATGCTCTAAGACTGATGTATGTCATGAAATTTCTGAACATAATTCTAGCTATCCTTCAAAGAGAGAACTGCATTCTGAAATAGCCTGACACATTGTAGAGACAGAGGTGGGAAATGGGGTGAAGTGGGCAGAGTAACTTTCTGTTTATCTTTCACACTCTCACTCTGTCTCTCTCACTTGCTCATCTTACCTCTTATGCTTTCTACTTTGTTTTCTTTTTTTTCTCAGTCTTTTACTCATCTTCACTCACTCACTCTTACCCTCTTTCTGGTTGCTTAAGGAACTATTAGTCTTATATTTTAAACAGATCTAGAGATCCTTCAAAAGATAAACCCATGTATACACAGAGCCCACAACAAGCTCTGACAAACGCATTAGAACAGGGGTCTCCAACCGTGGCAACTTTAAGACGTGTGCACTTCAACTCCCTGAGTTCCACGGCCAGCTGGCTGAGGAATTCTGGGAGTTGAAGTCCACACATCTTAAAGTTGCCAAGGTTGGAGACTCCTGCATTAAAAAGCACTATACAGCATCTGCCTTTGCAGAATCCATGTGTCCAATGTCTTCTGCAGGTCAAGGGGAAATGATCACAGAAGACAATCCCTAATAATCAAGAGAGAGTGTGCTTTCAGCAGTCTAATGTGACTAATCATATAATCAGCGAAGCCTCCAGATAGAGTCCATCAGAAAAACATTCTTGGAAAAAGAGGAAAATCACCATTTAAACTGGGCTAACCAGTGATCATTTTAAGTTGCTTCTGCTGTGGGCTGGTGAGGAGTTGAAGGCAACCTCAAGAGGACATGTCATTTAAAAATGGCTAGCATGGCATGTTCATTCCATGTATAGAAAGCTGTGAGGATGAACCTTTGTGAAGCAAAATTGAAACTCTTCTGATTTATCTGTACTTAAAAACCCAATGCTATTGAATTATGAACAAGAATATGGCCCATACTAGCCACCTATCTTGTTTACCAAAGCCTTGCATGAGCAAAATAATTTAATAGTCTGCAACACAAAATATGGAAAGTGATTGTCAGCCTCTGCTTTGCTGCTTGCTTTCAGCTGCCATTGAAACGGGGAGAGGTGAAGATAATATGGTATTTGGGAGGGGAAGCTTAAGCACAGGGGTGAATGAAGAAGGGAGTGGTTTTCTCACCATCTACTGCGCATGCTGCAGATAGTGGAATTGCCGCCGAGGCCAACCGTCCGGCATACCAACCTGATGATGGGTTTTGAAGCTGCAGCCCACATGACACTTGTGGGGTGTGCGGATTGGACTGGGGGATGGGGTTACTAGGGGGAGGGAGTTGGGTCACATATTGATATCTATGATTACGCGCTTTTGCCTCAGATCTTGCTTTGCTTAGCTGCTATCTACTCATAACCAGTAAAAGTACTCTTAATTCTGAAATATGGAGTTGAGTGGTTTCTTTCTTGGTTACTGATGGAGGCTGCCCTGACAGTGATAATTAAAAAAAATCTATTGCATCTTTAAAAAGTTATTGTTTCAGATTTGATTTTAAATCTTTAAGGTCATTATAAGGTTTTATGTAGACTTCTCCATTCTCTACTTCAGATGTTTAACCTTACATGTAAACTAGAATATGTTGTTTCATAACTGCAGTCTTTGTTTTATCTGGGAAGTCTTAAGACAAAGCTTCATTCATAAAGACAGTACAATATTTGAAGTACTAATTATTGTGCGCCGGAATTAATTTTTCCTTGGTAATTATTCTTCAGGCAGAGTTGACAATCCCAGGCATTTATCTCATTCATTAAAATTCCATAACAATTTCTCCAATGGCTTTCACTCATAATAACAACATGCATTATTATGCACTACTAATTTCCATGAAGAACAAGAAGGGACTATTTCTTCTGGCATCAGCAATTATCCTCTAAAGCTTTCAAATTTAGTTTTTTCCCTTGTTGCTTGGTTTTGTGGCAGGCCATCAGAACAACAAAATGACCATGTATTTAAAGATGACTTGAATTTCTACTGAGCAATAGCACCTCCACCATTTTCTTGCTTCTCTAAATGACTGCCCACTATTCATTCAATGGAAGTGACATTTGATTAAAATCATGTAGGCTTGTTTATGAATGACTAACAGGAAGTGTTTTTTGCCACAACGTCTTTTGTTTTAGAATTAACTCCTCTTCTTTCATGCAGCAGCAAAGCACAAATAATAGGGAATTTGGTGTATCAAAGGGAAGGATCCTCACGCAGCTGAGATATTTTGAGAGTCCAACTGTGTGTTAATCATTTTTACTTGCAAAGCCTCAGATCCTTTTAACGGAAACTGATTTCTCTTTATGGTCACTGTAAATCATGGTCTCTGTCAGAATCCGGCACACACACAAACACACATACACTTTCAACTCTTTTCACCCAAATTAATAACAAATTATTCATTGCTGTTGTGGGAGCCTTTGGGAGAACTTCATTTCCCCTAGGAATTTGTGTAATGGTATCCATGTATCAAGCTGATAGAGAAGTAGTAGGGAAAGTGATAAATCTCTTTTATTCTTTTCCTGCTGTGCTATTGATTTTTAACTAAGAGGAAGGAAGGAAGGAAGGAAGGAAGGAAGGAAGGAAGGAAGGAAGGAAGGAAGGAAGGAAGGAAGGAAGGAAAAAGTCTTAGCAGTTTGCAGATCTGAGGAGAGGGAGAACAAAGTAAGCTAACATAAATGGGAGAAGGACATTTGTATTTTTTTCCCTTGCTCAGATTTTAATTGGAGTTGGGAAGAGTTTTCTTACTATAAAAATCCACCTTTTCTTTGAGGCAACCATCCATAATAATCCCTAAGTTTATTTTCCCTAAGAACATCACCAGCAGCTTTAGTGGCTCATAAATTTTGGCTCTTATAATATAAATAAATGTGTTTCAGGAGAACTATTAAAATGTGTCCAAATCTTTCAACTTGTATTATGACTGGGTTATCATAGGGGCATATATAAAAAAAATCTAAAGGACATTGAAGTCATCTCCTGTAAATGTTATTCCAAAAATAAAAGCTATATATTCTCTGCATAGTTTTCTGTCAATTCAAGGTTGGATAAAGAAAAGAAAACTCCAAAACTCGATTCTCTGTACTGACTCAGTTCAGTACAGACTATCACAATGATAGCTGACCTAGTACTTTTTAGAAGAAAAACCTGCTAGCTTTAGAGTTTGTCCCAGTGTTTTTAGGGATGACACATTTGTCTCCTCATCCACTGAGCTCAGTTTGGCTTTAAAGAGTATCCCTCAACACATCCTACCACTAAAATGATTTGAAGGGCCAGTGCAAAGGGCCAGTGCAAACCAGGATAGGTACTCAGATTTCAACTTTTACAATACCCTACAAGGCTAAAAATAGTATTTCAATCTTTGTTGCACAGTGTATAAGTCACTATCCACCCATCCTTACTAACAGCTCTTTCCTAACAATCACATTTTATGGTAACCACTGATCAATTTCTCAACTTCCACCCAAAAGAAATATTAAGAATATGTATATCCCTCCTATTTACACCTCTCTTTATCTGTTTTCTGGTTTTCACTGAGTTCTTCCTGTTATCATAGTTAGGTTGAAAGTTCAGGCCGGTCTCAAGAGTGATGTCTCCAGGTGTTCAAAAAAGACATTTCTCCAACATTATCCCTCCAGCAAAGAGATATCAATTCCTGCTTGCTCAACTCCAGCTCTTTTCATGAGCAAAAGATATGAAGGAGGCCTCATCATCTTGATAGCTATTTCAAGGAGCAAGTCATGTTACATTCTTTTAAAGCTTTGTGCAGAAAGTACAAGGTAAATTGGTACCTGTCTACAAGCTTGCGATGCATCAGACATGGTATTCAAAGGAGGAAAAAATAAACATGAAACCAGTTGAAACCATTCTTCCTAATAGTCATTATTTTTGTATACAATGTTCACCAATGTAAGCATATTTGTGCAGACTTTTTCCTAAGGCACTTTGTGAAATTCAGAGAAGCACAGATTTTGTATGCTAAGTTTCAATTCATGTATTACGGTAGTTTGTTGAAAGTACAAATCAGGTACATGTATGAAGTGAATATTTAGAACAGTCTGTTTAAAAACGAAGGAATAACATTTGTGCTTGAATGTGTGATGCACAAGGACAACAATGAACATAAGCATACTTGATGCATGATTGGCGGGACTATGCATAATCAAAAGTAGTGATGTATAAACATAAATAGTTGGAAAATTCTTTCACACTGTAAAAATAACTAGAATGAGATAGGTGATTATATAAAGGTATATTGTTATTAAATAGATAATTCAGGATACAAGGGAATTAGGTTTGCTGAAAAGGAAGGAATATTAATTGTTAACTGAATACACAATGTACAATGAAAGTGAGGTACTTAGTTATATTTGATGGAAATTTTGTGATTGTATGTGTAATTGAAAATATGGATGCACAAACGCTTGTAACCAAACAACATGCTGTATATAATGGATGAGAGTTTTTTTTATGTTATGTGTTGTTGGTCTTTTATGTTTAAAAAAAAGAAAGTACAAATCAGATACAGTTTACTGTACAATGTGCAACCCAACAATTTTTTCTTCCTTAGCTGGCCTTGAATATAAAGCTTTTGTTCTCAAAGACTCGACTCGAGAATACAGTTCCACCGAGGGAGAAAAAAGCCACTTTTTCCCAAGGAGGACATAAGTATGTTTACAGGAATTTTGTTATGCTGCAGTAATTGCCATCTACCCTGAATTATACACAGAGGCTAGAAGTCCAGGGATGTATACATTAAGGTAAAGTAAATAAATAATTCAGGACAGAAATATTAATCAATGAGAATTCAGAGGGAGTGTTGTTCTTGTTTTTCTTATATTGTAAAGTATTAAACCTCCTGAATTTCTTAAATGGATAAGAACTCCATATGCAATTATCTCTTTCATTATATTTGAGTATTTAGGAAGGAAAAAAATACAATATTCTCTTTGAACGAATTAGGTAAATGGCTAAAGGAAGGGGTGGCAGAGGTGTTATTCAGCCAGTTCGGGCCCTCTCGCCTGAATCGGTAGAGGAAATCATGGGTGGACTCGGCCACCCACCCCAGCTCTATGCCATCTATTTAGGCACATTTCTGAGGCCGGGTGCATGTGCAGAAGGCGCATGCGTGAGCAAAGTGCATGTGCAGAAAGCTGAATATGTGTGCAGAAGGAGCACATGTGAAGCAAGACGAGGTGAATTGGTGGTAAGAAAATGTGACGCCCACTGCTGAGGGCAGCCACAAGATATAGTATTGGCAGAAACAATGATATGATTGAAATTCTACTTGAATCTTTAGGAGGTTGCCTTTATTAAACAGAATCTGTTTATTTTGTTTAGGTTGTACTTGAGTGTCTTTTATACAGCCAAGCAAAGATTCTAATTGTGCAAAAAGCAGGCATATTGAAAAAGACACATGTCTCAAAGAAAAAAGAATCAGCAGAAAAAAATATCTTGAACTTATTTTTAGTACTATAGGCAGAAGAATATGTGAAATATTTATTTTATTAAATAAGTTCACGTTTAATAAAATAAATATTTAACAAAAATGTTCCACGTATTCTTTTATCTTTAGTAATTTATTGTAAGAAATACAATATATATTATATTTATTTGAAATATATGTGATTTTTTAAAAAATAATTTAACATGCCTAAATTAACTCTAAATTAACAACAATTGCAGGAACTGTATTCAGAGCTCTATAAGTCACACAGGCACACATGCATACACACACACACAAACACACACACACAAACACACACACACAAACAAACACACACACACACACACACAGAGAGATCCATCTTAGTTCATTCCCTGTATCAGAAGCTGCACTTTGCCCTTGTTTAATATGGGAAAGATTTTGAAATTATTCTATTGTCACTAAACAGGAAGAGATTTTTCAGGAGTGTGAGGATATTATAAGAGGGGAAGAGAAAGCAAATTCATAGAAATTAATGTTGGAAAATTAATGGAGGTTGTTTCTATTTAATTTGCATCCCATTTGCTCTTAGTCAATATTCACATCCAGATTAGAACAAGCACACAAGCTGATGAATTCAGCTAGCATAATGTAGCTGGACTTTATTTATTACACATCAGCAAACTTCAAAAACTGAAACAGAACAAAAAAGAAGACACAACAGAGAGAGAGGGATGGACAGCAGGCATGAGATAAAGGACAAATGTCTTATTAACAACTCTCTAGGTTATTTATATCTATATCCGTATAGCAAAGGAACAAACTCTTTGAAAATGACTGAAAAGAAAACCAGCTGTAATTAACATGGGCTATGCCAAAGGGAATGGCTTTGGGTTATTCCAGTCTTAACCCTTTTATATATACAACACTAGCAAATTAGCAGTGGAAAGTAGGCCATAAGCAATATCAATAGCACTTAGATTTATATACCGCTTTACAGACCTTTACAGCTCTCTCTAAGGGGTTTACAGAGTCAACATATTGAATCGTCATTTTACCCACCTCGGAAGGCTAGAAGGCTGAGTCAACCTTGAGCCTGGTGAGATTTGAACTGCCAAATTGCAGGCAGCCAGCAGGCAGCAGAAGTAGCCTGCACTACTGAACTCTTACCACTGCGCCACCACGACTCATTCACGGTAAGGTTATCCCATGAAGGTTATCCCTCCATTTCTGCACCACAGAAGAAACCATTGGGGGGGGGGGGTTTATGTGTGTGAACATGGAAGCTTTTTTTTTTGGAATTCTTTTTGTTTTTTACCACAGTGAAATAAACTTTATAGAAAAGCTAGACCACTCCTAAGGGCTGTTGTTATTGAAGTTCAGTCACTAAGTTGTGTCTTACTCTTCACGACCCCATGGATCATAGCATGCAAGGCTTCCTTGTCCTCTGCTGTCTCCAGGAGTTTGCCCAACTTCATGTTCATTGTGTTGATACCACTATCTAACCATTTCATTCTCTGCTGTCCCGTTTTCTTTTTGCCTTCCATCTTTCCCAACATCAGGCTCTTTTCCAATGAGTTCTCTGTTCTCATTTTGCGCCCAAAGCAGGGATGAAATGCTACCGGTTCACCCAAACCAATAGTAAAAAAAATGCTACCAGATCAGGCAAACCTGTATTTTTGATGATCAGCTGTGATGCACAATTTATATTAGCTAGAATCATTGGATTTCCTACTTTCAAGCTAATTTAAATTGCATATCACAGCTGATTGTTGGAAATCAAAGGTCTTGCGCATGCACGGAGGTGGCGTATGTGCTCGCTCACATTTGTGAACAAGTAGCAAAGTTAACTTGATTTCACCCCTGGCCCTGGTATTTGAACTTCAACTTCAGTATCTGCCCTTTCAAAGAATAGTCAAGCTTGGTTTGCTTTAGGATTCACTGATTTGATCTCCTTGCAGCCCAAGGATTCTTAAGAGTCTTCTCCAACACCAAAATTCGAAAGAATCTCAAGAGCTACAAATGACAAACATCTCAGAGTTTGTTTCCTTAATTTTTGAATTAAGATACTTTTGTGTTCTTTCTCTCTTAAAAGAACTCATAATGCTTTCCTTCTGAGGTACCAGATGATGAAATTTTCAGCAACAGTGGCCCCAATAGTGAAGAATATCACTATAAAAGACAAATGAACACAGTCCTCGAGCCCATCAGATAGATGAGACATCCATAAAAATGACTATCATCATTAAAATATAGTCTTCAGGAAGAAAGCCTACATGGGTATAACTGCTGGGTCATTCTACTTGTCTTTGGTCCTGAATTACCTGGATTTTGGGGGGAAAGCGCAAACCTAATTTTCAGAATAACTGAAACGGAGCTGCTATGAAATTTTAATATCATTAATACCAAATGTCAATTCTGTCCTTCAAAATATTGATGACCAAAAATCCCAGTGTACCTCAATAATGCTTATGCTAGTTAGATAATCTGGTAGCTGAAGTTCAGCAAGAGTAAACTTCATTTCACAGATAAACAGGTTGCTTACCTGGACTAATTATTTGAATTGGATGACCTCCATTAACTGTACCCCATTCTGAGGGGATTTTAACTTTAGCATTAAATTTAATCTAGACATACACAAATTGCTCCAGCTATTTGTGATATCTTTTGAATAAACTTAATCCAAATCTTACGTATCCTGATTGTGTGCTATGAATGTCACCAGCAATTTTTAAAGTAAATGGCCTTTTATGAAATTGCTATGAGGCATCCTACATCTATCACTCTCACTTGAAAACATGATGGTTTTGTGACCATCAAAAGGCACAAAGAAAAACATTTACATACCATTCAAAAGAGATAATAAAATGAAAGCTAAAAGAGAAATGAAAAGATCAGAATACCGTCTTGCTAGTAATCAACATCCTGATAAGCAGAGATTAATACTAGACAAAACAATCAAGCAGTAAACAATACCCTAATCAAGGAAGTACCAACTCAGACAAACAATCAAGCAGTAAACAACAGCCTAATCAAGGAATTACCCAGGAGAAAACACCCTCATTAACACTGACAGGGCAAGCTACTGTATACAACAGAGAGCAAATCCCACTTCCTTCTACCACTGAAGATGTTATCCAGTCTGATAAGGAAAACCTGCAAGCAACCAAGCTCACAGAACAATCAGGGCTGCATTATTTAATCTGTCTCCTGAATGTACATATGGCAAAATTGCTTAAAATGCAATTTGCTGGGTACAGCTTCCATTTTCATTCAAATAAGAGGCAGTATATTTTGAAAGACGTTAATGAAAGTGTTGTTTTCAGAGTGCTAATTGAACGGAATCAGTTCAGATAACTGCTGAATCTCACAGTGGGCTCACAGTGTTTCTATTGGAATTTCTGATAGATAGGAGCATCAATTGAAGTTAAGCATGGATTGTAGAAAAGGATGAAGCCTACTTGTTTATTGCATAAACAAACAAGATAACTGTTTAAGTCACCAAAACAGCAAAAACAGCTGGATGATACTTGCAAAGTTTTTCTGTTTACTTGAACACCAGATATGTTTTCCAATAATGTTGCCTTAATGGAAAACAAGTTTTCCATTGTTTGATAATTTTTTGTTACCACAGATTTATACTTACAGAACTGGTGTTTGGGTCATAGTGTTGTTGTTTTTTCCCAATGGATGATTCTTGTTTCTTGACTGACAACAGTCCTTCCTTTTCTTTCCTATGCTATAATGCTGTAATGTGATGATGTTAAAGGAGACAACAATGAGACTATGTCTTAGCGATGTTTGTGCAAAGCTGATGATTACAAGAGAATATTGATTGGCTGGTGAAGCATGGCTCCATAATTGCCCTGTGTGGATGGCAGAGATGGTTCTTTCAGTTGGCTATGAGCCATAAAGTGATGTGGGCACTCTATTTTTAGGCATTAATGTTCATGTTTTCAACTGTTACAGGAAGGAGCAATCGTTTCATCTTAAACACAAGATGGGTTACAACAGAGAATGCAAGATAAGATGATGAGACAGTAATCATTTCCCCCCTCTTCATTTAAATGTTCACTAAGTGAATATGATCTGAAAAGGTCATGGTGAAAACAGCTTTTGTATCTCTTGGAGAAAAATTCAGCCACTTCTCCATATGAAAATTGTGCCAATCTGTTCAGTAATGTCTCCATCACCACCACGTTCTCTCTACAATGCTGGGTTTTCTTTTCCATGCACCTTATGCTCAGAGGTGGGCTGCACATACTTTAACAACCGGTTCACCAAAATGTGAGCGCATGCGCGTGCCCGCTTCATAAGCGTGTGCTATGTGCGTGCACCTTTCACATTTGCTGGCAACACCTAAAACAAGGCTTTTTTTTGATATGGGTGGCTTCCTGCACACCTGCTAGGTCAGCCACAGTTAGTAGGAGAGGCATGCAAATCAGCTTGGCTGCGGGGCGGGACGAGCAAGATAGAAAGTGAGATATCTGGGACCGGATAGTGTCGGGGCAGGTGGACAGGAAGCTGGTGAACCAATACTGCTTCGGGTGAACCAGTATGAACCAGCATCAGCCCACTCCTGCTTATGCTGTATTGAAAGAAAAAACTGGCAATATTGGGATAGTTAAGAAAAGTCAATTCAGATAATCAGAATATAGTGAAAGGTTTGTTTGGGTTATACATAACAAGGTGCTACTTGAATGTAAAGTGCACCTAACAATATAGTAGCAAAAATGTATGATAATTATGGAAATTTTCCAGGGAGATTATCATAATTTATGAAAAATCGCAATAATTAGTCAAATTGATTATGATAATTTGTGATAATTTATGATAGTTTGCCAGGCAATTATACAAATTAGGAAAATTCATGATAATTACTCAAGGTAATTATCACACTTTATGATAATTTATGAAAATTATGATAACTAGCCAGGGCAATTATCATAATTTATGAAAAATTATTATAATTCTCCAGAATAAATAGTGAAAATTTATGAACATTTTCCAGGGTGAAATTTTACAGGTTTCTATAGTCTGAATTTCTTTGGATTAATTATATCCATTGAAATATCTTGCACTTCAAGGTTTGTAGCTTCAATTGGCTTATCCAGAGCTATGCAGTGCATGGCTTCCAATTTGTATCTAAGTGATAGATCAGTGATGGCGAACCTATGGCACACGTGCCACAGGTGCCACGTGGAGCCATTTGTCAGGGCACACGAGGCGCTGCCCTGTCAGCTGCCCAGTGCGCATGCGCGCACTGGCCAGCTGAGTTCACCCTTTTTTAAAGCCATTTTTTGCCCTCCCCAGGCTCCAGAGGCTTTATAGGAGCCTGGGGAGGGTGCAAAGAGCCTCCTCCGCTCCCTGGATGCATTCTGGAGGCTTCATCAGCTTCCCTGAAGCCTCCGGAGTGCAAAAACCCGGCCCTACGGGCAAACCGGAAGTTTGGGAACGGACTTCCAGTTTGCTTGGAAGCTTGGTTTGACTGCTCCAGAGGCTTCAGAGAAGCTTCCTGAAGGTCCCTGAAGCCTTCGGAGCGCTTAAAACGACCCTCTGAGCAAACCAGAAGTGATTTCCGGTTGCTCGGAGGGTCATTTTGACTGCTCTCGAGGCTTCAGGGAAGCCTCCTGAAGGTCACTGAAGCCTTCAGAGAGCTCAAAACGACCCTCCGAGCAAACCTGAAGTGACTTCCGGTTTGCTCGGAGGGTCATTTTGACCGCTTCTGAGGCTTTAGGGAAGCCTCCTGAAGGTCCCTGAAGCCTCCAGAGGGCTTCCGGGGGGGGCGCGAGAGGCTGTTTTCGCCTTCCCCATGCTCCTATAAAGCCTCTGGAGCCTGGGGAGGATGAAAAAAACATGCAAAAATGGGGGGGGGTCGAGCCTGTAGTGCGCACATGCGCACTGGGGGTGTCGCACATTGCGTTATGGGTGCGGCACGCCTGCAAATGACCCCCCTGCGCTCCCTCCACTTTTGGCACGAGAGCCAAAAAAGGTTCGTCATCGCTGGCATATATCTATGTTGGTTATTTTGTAAAGGATTATAGAGATCTTCTTTATTGCCAAACTACACTTTTTAGAGTTCTATACTGCATTTCATGTTTTAAAAATTGCATGTTCAATTAATAGGATTAAAAATACATTCCTAAATTTTAGGAGTCTGTGTTCCTTTGGGATACTTCAGATCTGTGTAACCAACTCAGTTATCACGAAGACAAGCCAGAATGTGTTAGGTTGAGGAATGGAGGTGTTTATGTTTGTGTGCATGCTAGAGAGAGAGAGAGAGAGAGAGAGAGAGAGAGAGAGGGAGGGAGGGAGGGAGGGAGGGAGGGAGGGAGAGAGAGAGAGAGAGAGAGAGAGAGGATGCACATGCATATTTTCTTATCTACCTATTTGACAATCCATCACTTTGATTTGAACAAACCTAGCTCCAAGTTTGGCAGCTGTTCAGTTGAATGTAGCATTTTTTGAGTGATTGCCTTTCCCCATCTTCACGAAACTGTACTTAGACCTTTGGCTTAATGACCAAGAGGGAATTTCAGTTAAAATGATGTGCAATCACTCATTTCTGACAACTTTGCATGCAGGGCAGGCAGAAAATAATGAACCAAATATTTCTCTTTATGGACTTGTGACAAAACCACTAAGTTCTAATACCTTCAGTTTTTTAATTTTTTCTTTAACACCATCAGTGGCATTCCCTGGAAATGCAGACTGGCACTATTTAAGGAATAATGTGGCAATTAATGTCATGTCTCCTCTCAGCTATTCAGTTGATTAAGGATGCAGATTTGCATATCCTTTCCTTTATAGATGTGAATGAACCAGATTTTCTAGTGAAGTGAATTTCTCATTACTCATTATTTCTTCTAAAATTATCCAAGCATCCTTGTACCAACTAGAATAACAGCAACATTATATTTCTTTGGTTATGGCTGGATGATGCTATATGACATTAGAGATGAAAATGTATAATGATCTACTTAGACACTAGTAACATCTAGAACCTTTGGGTTAAATCTCACTGACTACCAAGTTGATTCTGAGATAGGAACGTGGATATACACATGCACACACATATGTATGTACAGAAATGTAGCCTAGTTAAAATTAAAGGATTAAATGGGAATGAGGGAACCATATAATAGCCTAAAATCCTTACAGGAGTATGATAAACCAATGGTAGCAGTAAGCCTTGTAAACAAAATATCCCTTTGTTAAGCACCATTGTTGCAGCAGATTTTTAGTTCAAACAATAAAAAAACTGATTCATATAAACACCTCAGTAATATGGTCCTCCTAAATCATATGGACACCTATCTGTGGTTAAGCAATTTGCACTGGAGGAAATACTTTAGTTTATTCCAGCATTAATAGTGGTAGGGAAACTAAGGAGACTTTATGGGTGGTGGGATGATTTCTGTCTACACAAACAATATATATTTACAATATTCTGTAATTTAGGATCCAGACAGATGACTTTTCTTGAATGTTGGTTAGACTTCTAAGGATTTAAACAAGATCCATTTTTTATTGGAGAAGGGAGAGCGAGAGGGGGATGAGTTCTAGATAAGGTTGGAGAACCCTAAGTCAAAAAGTGATGGACTAACCAGATTTTTTTCCCCAAGACATACATTTTCAGTGTGTCTAAATCCATGCTGGTGTTACCATAAAGATTTTGTTGGTCTTCTTTGCATGGTTTTTGGGAAATAAGGAACAGGAGGTACTGAGTATACAAAACAAGACTTATAAAGGCTTAATACGTTGTTCTTTCTTCCCCAATAACTAGCTATCTGCTGAAGTAGAAGAGGAGAAGTGGAATGTGTCACGGAAAAAGTACTTAAATACCCTTATATCCAGATCATGGGAAAATCAAGCGAACAAATGCGGCCAAAATTGGATCTGTGAGAAACAGACCATTTGAAACATTTCACATGTTTGCCCTCTGTTGGGATAAATTGGTGCACATTATGGGACTCCAGTGAAGCAACTCAAAAACTGAACTGTGCAAAAGAAATATCATTTGATGAATGGAGGTGAGAGAATAAATTAATTCTGAGGACCTGCATTATCATTATTTCTTCAGGTTTTAAAATAAAATGTCATCGTGTTGAATATTTGTATGATGTATTACCAAACCTTTCCATGAATTTATGTGTTCACTTTTATTTTTGCAGTTATGCATCTTCAGTTGAAAATAGAAGACTTACATAGATAATTTAAAGCAGTCTTTGGTTCAAGCCAGAGTCTCAAGAAATTCTAAATGTTACTCTTCTTTACTGCATCTTTAAGTACCAGGTGAGTTCAGCTGTATTTCAACTCAGATATCAGTAAATCCTCTATAGCTCTTCCTCCGAACAACTTCCCTGAAAACTGAAGGTTTTTGTTTTACATAATATAAACTAAAATTTGGATGCAGCACCTGTTCTTCAATTATATTATTCACTTGGAACAATAGGAGGAGTCCAGGCGGTATCCAGTTAATTGTAGCTACAAACTACTCCTAGATGGGGAGGGGGTCTTAATCCATCTTTGGATTTCTTGGTGTTCTCTGAACTTGATTGCTTGAAAACTTTTCATTATCCACCTAGGTAGGTAATATCAGTTTGAGTAAGTGTTAGGATTTGCTGCCTGTTTATATATAGTAGCTTATCCTGCCAGTTTTGGTGGGGATGTGGTTTACTCCTTGGTGATTCACTGATTATTGTTTTCTAACCTCATTGTTTGTCTGGTGTTAATTCCTGCTTATCTCACTGTTGGTTGCTGCAGAGGATGTGTTCTACTCTTTTTGTTTCCTTCCTAGATTTATTATCTCTTATATTGTCTGTTCCTTTTCTAACAAATAACAAGAATAAAATAAAAGAGAGAACTATGGGAAAATACAGGAGAATCACCAATGTTATAGATCACCATTTGGATCTTCTATCAAATTCTATTTGCATTTTGTAAAAGCCTCATTTTGTCATATTTGTATATATAGGGATGCTAATTTGTACCAAATTAGACTGAAACATTTAAAAGGACATAGATGAAAATGTATTCCCTTTAACAATAATTAAAATATACATAGCTTGTAGAATTGCAGGTACTTCCTCTTACACCCATCTATACAAAGGAAAACTGGGGAATGCAGATAAATCCAATAAAAACAATTATAAATCCAATAAAAACAAACAAACAAACAGAGCAAGTGAATATCAAAGAGAGATGCCACATCTACAGTATTTATACAGTTGCATAAGGCCATGAACAAACAGTTTGTTCTGTTTGCTAAGCTGTTTAGTAACAATTCTGCATGTTAATCTCCTTCTCTCCCCATCTCATCTCTCTATCTCTCCATCTCTCCATCTCCATTTCCATATCCCCCCTCTCTCCATCTCCATTTCCATCTCCATCTCTCCATATCCCCATTTCATTTTCCATCTCCCTCCCTCTTTCCCTTCTCTCCCTGTCTCCCTCTTCCTCTCTCTCCCTCCCCACCTTTCTCTCTCTCCATTTCCATTTCTCCATCTCTCCAGCTTCATCTCTCCAGCTTCCTCTCCCTCCCCGTCTCTCAAAATAAAATAAAAATAAAAAACCCAGACTGCTTTGGTAAATATGGTTTGATATATCCAGGCTTCTTTTCATTGAAATGTTATGTAAATGGTAAACAAACAGCTGACTGATTCAGTTGGTTTCAGCTGGGGGTCAATAAACAAGCAAAGACTAGTCTTTTGCTCCTGGAAATATTTCCTTTGAAGCACATCTATTCATTAGAGCAGGCAGGTATGGAAAATCCTGCAGGTTTTCACAGCTGCATTTTGTGGCTGATAATAGTTGAGTGAAGTCTTTGGAAGGGCTGGACACTGATACTCTCCCTAGAAAGTTTTAAATTTCTGACCGTTTTGAAATCAGAGGTATGTTCTATATTTTAGAGCCTTTATACCCAGCTGGGCAATTCTAGGAGTTGAAATTCACACATTTTAAAGTTGCCAACTTTGAAAAAAAACACTGGCCTAGGTAGACCTGGAATCCAAGCACCCAAAGGAAAATGGAAAGAAAATGGGAAGGTAGATAATGAACAAAAGAGTAAAAAGGAGGAAACATAAATTGAAGTAAGAGGTGAGTCAAGAGACAGAGAGGAAGGAAGCAAAAGAGAATGCTGATTTGGCCACCTCCATATTCACTTTAGCTGTGTTTCTACCTGGGAATAAATAAATGCAGTTTAAGCAATGAAAAACAGTTTCTATGCATTGTTAAGGTTCATCTTTTTTAATCAGTAGATTTTGGTAGAAATGAATGAGAAGAAAAAGGGTGAGAGGCTTGACTCTTCCTGTTGATCTTACCCCTTCATCTAATTCTTCGAATGCAGAGATAATACATAGATCCTATAATGTATAGATCCTATGAATCAGTGGTTCTATCTGGTTTGGGCCCGGACGTCATCGTTTTTGATACTCTGCACATGCGCGGAAGGTCCTGCGCATACGCAGAGGCATGCACGCAAGTGAAGCAAGAGTGCACGCTGGCTCACATTTGCAAACCAGTAGTGAAGATAAGTTGATTTCACCCCTACTAGGAATGCGTTATCTTACTTTTGCATATCTGGGTTATATGATTTAGGCTACTGTGTAATGTACCATATGCAACAGTACATAAACCATACAAGGATAAGGTTCATAGAACTTGGGGACATCTTTCCCACTTTAGATATGTTCTCAACAATTATAAATATAAGCAAATACTTTGTTTCTTCAAGTATTCAAAATCTAAACTGCATTTTTGGAGGGGAGTTACCACTTGCTTCTTTTCTTGGAGAGCTCTGCAGGGCACATGGGGTTACTTAATCACAGAGATAAGCGGAGACATCCGTGAGCAGGTCAAAGCAGTCAAGATGGCATCTCCCATCCCACAATCAAAGCCCCATCTCAGAGGTGTAAATATATGTTCGAAGAAATGTCCTTCTGGGTTCAGTTCCAAGTGGGGAGAAAGACACTGGAAACATGGAGGTTGCTTGGAAAGATGGTTTTAATGTGGACAGGACCACATAGTTTGAGGTCCTGGGGAAAAAGGTGATCACATGCTTCAAGATGTTGAGTGAATAAAATAGAGAAAGAAGGGGTTTGCTGGGGTTTTTATACTCTCTGTTCAGCCTCACGTCTCTGTTTCCTGTTCCTGTGTAAGAAATGTATTCTGATTGGTTGTCAGACTCCCATGGGGCCATGCAGGGGCAACTCCCTAAGCTGTTTCGAGTCCAGGTTTAGTTGAGCATTGCTTCTTCCCAGGTGCCCTGTGGTGAGATGGATAAAAGGCTAATACTATCATACCTTAATCCCATCACCCTGGAGCTCAAGGGGGAGATATCGGTTATGTTGAATAGACTGGCTCAGGCATTTTAATGGCCCATTAAAGGGTGGGAGCTATTAAGAACGAGTCTGCTTCCTGCCAAAAAACATGTTTCTCCATTTCTGATCCAGGGAATTTTTTTCTTTTCAATATTCCCTAGGATTTTTCATTTTTCTACGAGTGGGGTGGGTGCTAACTTCCTACACATGGGCAGGGCTTCAATTGCATGGCTGCACCTTGAATTTTTTTTGGGAATCTCTGCCAACCCCTTTGGATGTACCATTATGTTGCACACTTTGCTGTAGGAATCTAAAAAATGCAAAAATGGGAGGGAAAAAAGTCTCATTTGTATCTGTGTTTTAAAATAACAGATCATTTGGAGTGAAGGAGATCAAAAATAGTATCTGAAGCTGTTTATTCCAACCAACCTATTTAGACTATCATTTCCCCTTCAGGTTAAATTCTTGTTAAACTGATGAGAATTCAAGACACAGAAGCCTTATCATATCTCTAAATTTGCTGTAGAAATTTGTTGCCATGTCTGTTGTGAAGCTGAACTCTCCCTGGTAAATGATCCCTGATTAATATACTCATGTTATAGTACAGACACCGTCCATTTATTTATATATATAATTTGTAAGGCAGTTCCTATGTTACCCCAAGATAGTTTACATGGTATTTTCCCGCTCAAATTTATCCCTTATAATAGGGGTGTCCAAACTTGGGAACTTTAAGACTTGTGGACTTTAACTCCCAGAATTCCCCAGCTAGCCGGCTGGGGAATTCTGGGAGTTGAAGTCCACAAGTCTTAAAGTTCCCAAGTTTGGACACCCCTGTCTTATAATGATAAATCTGTGTATTACGTTGGGCTGAATGAAAGGGATTGGCCAAATGTCTCCCAATGAGCTGCTTGGCCAATTGCAGATTAAAAACCTGAATCTCTGCTGGTCCAAAACTAGGATACTATTTTGCTTTCATGCAGCAAAGATGCTGCCTTGCTTTAAAATCCTCTTTGGCTTATCCAGCAAACTGCCTATTTGCTGTAAGTGTAGTTCTTGTCCTGGAACTCAGCCCAAAGTTCCTCTGAGAGTCCAGGTTTCATCCCTTGACATCTTACATGCCAAAAACAAAGGCTGTGTTTGCGTTGCATACTTGCTTGTAAAAACTGAATCACAGACTACTCAGGTAACCCATTTCTCTGGGATCAAACAACCCACTAAACTGCAAACTAACCACACAGGATGAGTTACTCTCCCACCTATAATGTTAAAAGTCTGGTTCACTATGACATGCATGTGTACCAGTGGTGGGATACAACCGGTATGCCCCTGTATGGGAATACCGGTGCCTGCTAGGAGCACCGGGTACTGTTCTGGAATGGTGCTCCAGAGGGCCCACCCACCTGCCAGCTCTCCTTACCGCTATTTGAGCCGATTGGGGCATTTGCGCATGCGTACAGAGCATACGGCACCTGTGCGATGCTCCGCCAAGCAGCTGGAGCATTTCAGGCGGTAGGTACGCATGTGTGCACTGCGTACATGCTGGGCACCCGCCTGGCCCCATTGCACCATACCGGTTGCAATGGGATCCAGAACCCATAACTGATATGTATCCAAATCTTCATACCCTGAATCACCTATTGATTGTCTTAAGGCGATGGCCATCACAATGATGCTACCAACCCCGTATGAAAGTACAGCTGATTTCTCAGGAGCTCAGAAATCTTTAAGATGATATACGTGTCATAGTGACTGGGCACATCTAACTTGGAATCAGTGGAATTATAGAACACCACGTAGCCCATTCTTCTCTCTAGCCTACTTCCCTTCAGTTTATGTGTTCTTATCTCAGATTAGTATCTAAGGTCAGAATCCTTTTTCTAAATTACATTCCACACTAGGAGAGTTCAAGGTTTCTTTTAATAATGACTCTTTTAATAATACAGGTCAGTACCTTGTATATGTGCATGCGTGTATTGGAGAAAACGTGATGGGGAAAAATGTTAGAGCCAGACAGATATTTACGTACATCTGAGTCCAACTCAGTGCAATGATTCTGTGATACAAGAACTGTGCTAGATGTTCAGAATTAATGTTTTGAGGCTCAGAATTCTAATGATCATCTTAAGCCACATTCTGCCTAATTTAACAGCATTGCACAATAAAAAACATAAAGGTAAATTGGCTGTTATGAGTTAATCTAGTGCACTATAATTGTGTTTCCATATTGAGCTCTGATTTTACAGCCTTCTTCTCTGTTTGATCTTTTTTTAAATTTTGCAAGCTGACGGGAGTCACTGTGTGCGACTTTGGCCGCCATATGCATTTGATAAATAAATAAAGCTTGCATTAATCTGAAGTGGTCAATAAGGAAGGACATGATGCCATCTGTATTGTTCTCTCATGTTGCTTCCAATGTAAGAGGTGATGAAGTATAACAGTTTTTACACACGTTGAGGCTGTCCTTGGATGCTATCAGCTCAACTTGGAAAATTAAGGCCAATACAGTTGATGACTTGTCTTACTCCTAGGCTGAAGGATCAGGGGGGAAAATGATATTACCAGGGTATGTCTGCATCATGATGTAAATGAAATAGAATAAATTGAAGAGCATTACGTAAAATTCCAGCTAAATGTGTGCAGGAAGAAAGTAGCTGTAGGAGAAGAAATGCATCAGAGAAACAGAAACTGAAAATATCCAGAATCACTCAAATCTATTACTCTTTGTTCATATTGGTACAGTTTGTTTTCTACTTGTCTAAACAAGCAATGGAATTTACAGATTCCATTGAGAAGGCAAAAAACAACAACCCCAACCCACAACCTACATAGACAACCCTGGCATTATTATTAAGCACTATTTGCAAAAGGATGCTTTATTGGAATTATATACTAAATACCTGTCACAGAATTGAAGAGTTATCTGAGATTTCCTACCCTGCCTGCCTCTTTTCAGTAGTACTGTCTCAAAGGGATTCTCTTAAGAATTGTTGAGTATCATTTTGCTTTAATGCAGGGTTGGGCACAATTGGTAGTCCTAATGTTACCTGAGAGGAGATTGAAGGCGATAGTGGGAGAGTGGGTTGGGCTGGGAATGAAGCTCTTAAGGTGGAATTTAGGGTTTATTGCATCTCTTTGGGCTTACATTACAGCAGTGTTTCTCAACTTTGGTAACTCTCAGATAGGTGTACTACAGCTTCCCGAACTCCCCAGTTAGCCATGCTGGCTGGGGAAATCCTGGGAATTGAAGCCCACATATCTTAAAGTTGCTAAACTTGAGATAGATTGCACTACAGCTTTCATGGGTTTTCTGCCTGATGGGACTCTGAAATTCCGCTGTTTGGTCCCCTTCGTCTTCATGATGTAAAAACTGAAGTTAAAAATTCTAATCGCAATTGGCTGCTTATAAATTTTAGAATGAAAATTGAAAAGCATTCTATCCTATAAGGGTCACACAAGAGTAGTATCATTTTTTCTAGGACACTGAACAAGACAGTATTTATATTGGAAACATTCAGTGAGACCTGTTGTCTCTGCCCCCATTCCAATACACTCTTCTGGAAAGATTAGCTTAGCTTTTCCTTCTTCCACAAATGATACCATAACCTTATTTTCCACATGATCAATTCAATTTCACAATGTCCTGCTCACTTTGGTATTTTCATCTGAAACAGTTCCTGCAGGTCAAATATTATTTTACTGTCATCTGATTTTGAAGTGAAGAGTCCAGATTGGTCTCCTTTCTAGTCTTTCTAACATATCACGAGTATCGACCAAATCCAATGTTTTTTGATAACATAGGACTAGATAGCATAGAATGCAATCCAGAAAGACAAAAGTAGATTGTAGATTGGATTTACTTGTACAGTCTGATATGGTGATCATTAACCCCACACCCTCCTTGAGTTTTTAAAGCTAAAAATGGACTATTTTCACAAAACTCCAGTTTAATCCAGTCTGGACCTCAAATTCTGCTATGAGAATTATGTATTGTTGATATAAGCTGATAAATGGTCGCTTTTATGTACTGGCTTTTATTATTTTCACCTTACCCCAATTAAACATCTAAGTTTCCACAGAAAATAGTTAGTTAAATGCTAACCAAGAGACTGGGTCTCAACAATTCACTAGGTTGAAATGCAGTTGGCTAATTTGTGCTTTGGGAGCTCTGCAAACTTAAAATTGGCCTCTGTCTTCATAGCATAAGAACTGTAGACAGTGAGGCTCTCTTTGTCTGGGGCTATTTCACAAGCTCCTGTTTTCTGACTCATTGACAAGCCAGGGCTATAAAACAGGAACATAGGTAGCTGATAAAACCATGATTTATTTCTTTAAACAATTTATATGGCAGCCTATCAAATCGGCCAAGGATTTGTTCCAGATTGTCCAACTAAAAGATGATAGATGTCTCTAAACTACAAAACTTTGGCTTGGAAGTGCGGACATTGACGTAATTGTGCTCTGTTACTGTGATTAAGGAATCAATGCTATTATTTATTTATTTATTTATTTATTTATTTATTTATTTATTTATTTATTTATTTATTTATTATTTATTTATTTATTTATTTATTTATTTATTTATTTATTTATTTATTTATTTATTTATTTATTTATTTATTTATTTATTTATTTATTTATTTATTTATTTATTTATTTATTTGACTTATATAGCTGTGCATCTCACAACAGCAACTCCGGGATAGCCTACAATATTTATAATAATCAATAACACAGTATGAAACAGGATGTACTTCCAGGATGTTATTTTTGAAATAAATTATGGTGCTTGTTGCATTGGTTGAGAAGTATTACAGGTCACAGGATATGACTTTCCACCAAGTCATGAATACGCAGTATGTCACCAGGCTTTAAATCGATAAATAAACGTTGTAGTTAGAAAAATAATCTGCCGCAAAACACAGCCTCAGTCTCTGATGCCACATTTGTTTGCAAAAATGACTATATTACAGCTGAAAGCCACTTTTAGGATTGATTTGCCTTTAGTTAAACAAGTTTTTATGACTTGTATGTGCCCAGGGGGAGCTATTTTTTATAGAAACAATTGCCCCTATATAGCTGTTTTGTGAATCGCCAATTATAAGCTTTTATAAATTAAAAGAAAAATGGTTGTTACCCAAAAAGATTGTTTACCCAATTCAGACCATAACCTCCTGGAAGGAAGTCCTTTAATGGACTTGTTTGAATGTATAATAGTCACAGGGGTCATTTGTGAACTGCCCTTTTAAAAGTAAATATTGGCTGGGAAGATATTTAGAAGCTCTTGTGTCCATTATTCCTAAGGGCTTCATTTCCATGTACCTTTGCTCCATGACATTTTTGTAAACAGTATAATATGTCCAAAGTCACGCAAAACAGTCACACAATACTTGCAAGTAGATAAAGTCTTATGCCACCCCCAAAATCTGATAAACTCAACAATTTCTGAATGTATACATCAGAGTGAAAATATATACAATACAGCCAACATATTTTATGTAATTGTACATAGTTTTCACTCCCAACATGCATTTTTATCTTTCCGTAGACTTAAGTTTTTTATCTTCATTTGACAGATAACCCATGGCATGTATTTCATCTTATAATGAACTTTTGAAAGCTTTTTAACTGGTTGAACTTTAACTTTTTAACTGGTTGAACTTTAACCTTCTTTCCAGATTTCAGATCACTTGATCTATAGTTAGATAAGGTTCAGAAACCTGAATTTCTAGCAAGGTTTACGTCTGAGTGTGATTTCCATTGGCATTTGATTCAGGGACATTTTGTTTCACGTGAATGGTGACCTAGGAATTGTAAAGTTCATTGTACTTCAGGGTATTTATTTATTTATTGGCACTCATCTGTTTGATAGAACCTCTTTGCTATAACTTAGGAGTCACTCCTGGAAAAAGAACATTATCTCTCCCCCTAAACAGACATTGTCATTTTGCTATTCGTCGATGTAAATTGAATGTTTACTTGGCCACACATCTCGCCAAAGGCACCTGCAGTCACTCTCTTTAACGTCAACTGTTTCTGCCAAGGCTTACCAGAGACTGCCTCTTTCTTATGCTCATCAGAAGATGAGACATGCATCAATTTCAGACTGCTGGTGAAGGTACCAGAGGAGGGGTGGGCTGCAATAGCTTTGCCTAACAGGCTTGTGCGCAGCGTTCAAAATACAGCAATTTAAAGCTCAGCTGCTTACCTTCTAAGGCAGCCCTGGTAAGTAGAACAACGGAGGCACAGAAATCAGCTGTGCCATGCAAATCAGCTGATCCAGAAAGAAGGAAATATAGGACAGGATAGGGTGGTGGGCAGGGCCAGCTGATTATTGGAACTACCAGTTTGCCCGAACAGGTCTGAACCGGTATCAGCCCACCACTGTACCAGAGGTGGAGAGATGTTTGTGTGTTGGGTGAAGAGGACGAGAAATGCAGCAACTAGAAGCCATCATAATTAAGCCAAAAGTAACTCCACAGCTGTTGTCCCAGGAGTAATGGTTGTCAGGTTTTTTTTGGATATTAAGTCTTTTGAAAGGCTGAAAAGATCAGGCAATGTTGGTCCCTCTTGAGTTCCAAATCTTATCTTTCTAGTTTAAAAAATGGGGGAGCTTAACTTCAGTGAAAGCTAATAAAGATGAGATGAGAGCTATGACTCTGATATATGAGCCACGGTGCAGTGGTTAGAGTGCAGTACTGCAGGTTACTTTTGCTGACTGCTGGCTGACTGCAAATCTCATCAGGCTCAAGGTTGACTCAGCCTTCCATCCTTCCTAGGTGGGTAAAATGAGGACCCAAATTATTGGGAGCAATATGCTGACTCTGTAAACCACTTAGAGAGGGCTGTAAAATCACTGTGAAGCTGTAAATAAGTCTAAGTGCTATTGCTATTGCTATAAGAGAGACAAATTCCGGCCATTAAAAATGATACATGTACAGTACGTTTAATTTTGTGTGTTTGCCTAATCATTGTTACGCTGACAACTGCCTGAACTAGTCCTTTCAGTTTTCTTGGCAATATATTTAGAAGGGGCTTGCTAGAACTGAGTGACAATGACTGGGTCACCCAACTGGCTTCATGCCTTGGACAGGACTAGAATTCACAGTCTTCTAGTTTCTAGCTACAACACCAAACTGGCTAACTCTATTTAAATATTTGCATGTGCTTTTTGTTGAAAGTATGGTAGTAGATATACAAATCTAGCAAGCACTTACCCAACAGTAGCAATCAGTAAATAATTAAGGAACATAAGGAAAATAATCATGCAACTATTGAATTAGTTGAGAAACTTAGTTATAGACTATTCTGATTTTGGATAAAAGGTACCTTTTTTTCTGCTTCCTTATTGATTTCTCCTGATATGAGAAAAGTAATTCATCTTTCCCATTGCAAAGTGAAGTTGCCAAAAATTCAGCTAGCTTACAGTGGCACAGCATACAATCATTAGTACACATTTGCCCAGCAAAAAAACTTGTGGATTGAAGTTGCTTTAAACTGCCTTTGCTATTTTTGAAGCTGAACTCTTGTCCTACAAAACAATCCATGCTGAACTGGGACCATAACAATGCCTTAACTATGCTTCTGGGGACAGCAAAAAGCTGCCTTCTCTTTCAGTCCAATTTGTAGCTTTTGCTTTGTTTGGCTAGAAAGTGGGTCAGAGAGAGAGGCAAAAAGGAATGCACAAACTCTTAACAATATCTTCTAATAAAGAAATTTACTTTGGGGATCTTCTAGTAACTGTGATTTGAGGAATTGTTTGCCTCCAGCAAATGTGATCCAAAATCCAAAGTTAACAACCCTTTAAAAATAATAATTTCAATAATTTGGCAAATTCTTTGTCTAACTCCATGTCAGCATTTCAAATATCATGCAGAATTAAATCAGAGTCCAAGGCAGAGCTATCCTTAAAGTTCCAATTTAATAAGACAGACAGGTTGGCACATCTGTGGAATCCCAAATCTAAAAGCTTCCTGGGATTCCACCCAGTTCATGATCTTATCCCCACACCCATAAATCCATCACATGGTCCAATCTTCTTCGGCCACGCTGGCATTTCCACCCATCTAGTTCCGGTCAGATGCAGAGGTGCAGAGACAAAAGATGACCTTGATTTCTAGAAAGGAATGAAAACAACACATTCTACAATTCTACTCCTTACTATTCTCCCTCCCAATTACTACACTAATGAAACAGCATAGGAAAATAATAGAGAGTGTGACAGGCCAAAAATCCTAAAAGGAACATAACTGCAGGCCTGACACTCCACTTCTATGATGTGTTTTTAGACACATTCATTTCTGTTGCTCCTTGGGTCTGTTTTATATATGATTTATGATGGATTTATGCATATAGGATTGTCTGTGACTGTAAATAAAGTCCTACAATGAATATAACAATCAAACAATAAAGGACAATTAATTTCTTTTTTTTAAGTAATCATGTCATTCATTTTAACACATTGTCATTTACCTATTAAAAAATTCTCAGTGATTACACAGTGATTATGGGAGTTGAAACCTGATCTAGAACATGTTTATGGATTTGCCTTATCATGAGTCTAACTGGCTTTATTTTCTTTTACAATACAAATCAGCTTTTGACACTATCCTACTGAACAGTCTCTTAAATCCAGTGGGTTTTAACACTAAGTGAGCTTAAGGCTAAAATCTAAGACATAAAATGTTTGCTATTTTAATAAATATTGGTTTTGCTAATAATTTCTGATCAATTCAGCAAAAAGGCAGAATTATTTGCATCTCTTTGTGCGCCTCTAGTGCTTATTTGGATTTTTGTGGCTGGATATAATATTCCTAAGAACATGACAATATTTGATTTCTGAAAATGTGCAGTGTTTTCCAATCCAGTATGTTGTTTATTTATTCCTTTCAAGGCAATATGATTAGTTTTCCTACCATGTTCCATCCCTGTTTCAGAAATAGGTTTCTAAGCATAGAAACTATGCTTTGTTTCTTCATGCTAGAAACAAAACCTTGTAATTTGTTAACCTTAATTCACTTTTGCAGGAGCCTGACTGATGGCAAGTTTCTTTCCTTGGCAACTTGTTGAAAGTTCACTCTTGCCCAGTAAATCTAGATGGTTATCTTTAAAAGGGAAAAATGTTATAGCTTCTTTTCAGAAGGCAGGAATGAAAATTCAGATTAATAAAACAAGATACAGAATTACAGTGGTACCTTGGTACTCAACTGCTCTGAAACTCATCAAATTTGGTACTCAGTACATTTTGACATGAGAATTTTGTCCTGGTGCTCATCATTTGTTTTGTACTCAACATACAAGCTAGAACGTGTCAGTGTCAGCTGCCTCATGACTCACTATATTATTCCTTATGGGAAAATGGTTTGGTACTCGTTTTTGGTACTCATCATACCTCCCAGAACTATTTAACAATAAGTAGCGAGGTACCACTGCAATGAAAGAAAGAGGTTTTCTTACTGACATGCTATTCACCAAGAATTAGTCAAAATAAAGGCAATAGTATAAAGGTTAATACTTTCTTGCCTTGTTTATCAATAGTTTTAACAAACTGGGAACTGAAGAATGTGTGGTCTTTACACACTCAACACAAAATATCTGCTTAAGTCGGTGTGGAACAATTAAACAAAATAGTAATTTTGTTGTGCTATTTTTCCAAGGCATGTTTGAATCTTTTGAATGGTTTCTGAACAAACGTGCCTCTACAGACAAGATTGAAGATTTAGAGCTGTGTTTCTCCAACTTGGCAACTTACAATAATACAATAGTAGAGTTGGAAGGGACCTTGGAGGCCTTCTAGTCCAACCCCCTGCCTAGGCAGGAAACCCTATACCATTTCAGACAGATGGCTATCCAACATCTTCTTAAAGACTTCCAGTGTTGGGGCATTCACAACTTCTGGAGGCAAGCTGTTCCACTGATTAATTGTTCTAACTGTCAGGAAATTTCTCCTCAGTTCTAAGTTGCTTCTCTCCTTGATTAGTTTCCACCCATTGCTTCTTGTTCTACCCTCAGGTGCCTTGGAGAATAGTTTGACTCCCTCTTCTTTGTGGCAACCCCTGAGATATTGGAACTGCTATCATGTCTCCCCTAGTCCTTCTTTCTCTTAAGCTAGACATACCCAGTTCCTGCAACCGTTCTTCATATGTTTTAGTCTCCAGTCCCCTAATCATCTTTGTTGCTCTTCTCTGCACTCTTTCTAGAGTCTCCACATCTTTTTTACATCGTGGCGACCAAAACTGAATGCAGTATTCCAAGTGTGGCCTTACCAAGGCATTGTAAAGTGGTATTAACACTTCACGTGATCTTGATTCTATCCCTCTGTTGATGCAGCCTAGAACTGTGTTGGCTTTTTTGGCAGCTGCTGCACACTGCTGGCTCATATTTAAATGGTTGTCCACTTTAAGATGTGTGGACTACAACAAGTTCCCCAGCCAGCCATGGGAATTGATGTCCACACATCAAAGTTGCCAAGTTGCAGAAAGACTGGTCTAAAGTGATGGATGCATCATTTCTATCCACCAACTTCATAGTGCAAACTAGAGGAAGGGTTACCTGCCTTATGAGGTTATTTTCTGGATTGCTTTTTAAATTATCTAAGATGGACATTTTAATAATTGTACTTATTGGGAATGGTTTTTCCAGGGAAGCTCAGTTTCCCAGTGTTGAATCAGATAACTTTTACTTTTCCAAGCCCTTCGTTTTGGGTGTTCCTTTTTAAGGTTAGAAATTAACGTTTTGACTTCATATTTTACAGTCAGAGGCAGCTTTTTGTTTTCTCTTCATTCGTGTGCCTAACCTGTGAACCATCTCGGAGAACCTGATTTTCTTTACTAACAGCATTGGCTTCCCAATTGTATTTGTTATCTCCTTAAATCCTGTGCTTAAACAATAATAAGATGTCACAGAATTGGATGGCCTTCAAGTACTGAAACTGAAATGTAGTTTTAAAATAATCTATAAAAAAGAATTTCCCTTTTGTAGAGGCTTTTTGAATCTAGTGTATTTTGCCTTTATTTTTTTCCCCAAGGAGCTTCTGGCATGGGAGATAAATACTTCAAAACAAAGAGAAAATAGAGCTTTCCTGGTGAACAACGCAGTAGTTTTCTGCCTGCCAGACAAGAAAGTCGCTAGAATTTTTTTACCACTTTCTTTGCAGTTGCTGTGCAGAGATTACCTTCCTTCCTGCCATCGTCGTTCTTATTTTTTTAAAGACAGTCCCGTTTCTGAATTTTTAAAAGGAAAATTTTGAACAAATGGGCTAAGGGAAAAAAATGAAGGGAGAAGGTTTTTTTCCTTAAAAGTCAAAATCTCTGAACTAAATTCTTTAAAAATTTATAAATTAAAAAACAGGCCTCTCATCCCAGTAATCCATAAATTTAGGTTAAACCTTAAGAAGTAAATGCCATGGAAAGGTAACTATAGATAATCCTCGAGTTATGACAACAATGGAGACTTGAGATTACTGTCGAAAGTCAGGATGAACATTACAGGAATCACCTCCTTAACAAACCTGCTCTCCCCAATGCATCTGTTAAACAAACACATGGTTCAGTAAGTGGAGCATGGGGTGCCTTGGGTGGGGGAGACCCTGGGAGTAGAGGTGGGTTGCTGCCGGTTTGGCCTGGTTCAGCCCGGTTTGGCCGAACCGGTAGTGGAATTCAGGCCTGGGTCGCAGAACCAGCAGTGACCCAGGCCTGCCATGCCCCCAAACCACTTCCCTCACTGCCGCTTGGCCGCCACCATTTTGGATTTTAGTGACTGCGCATGTGCAGTTCACTGTAAGTTGTTCTGTGCATGCGCGCAGAACAATTTACATTGAACAGTATGCACGCACATTACGCATGGGTTGCGAACTGGCAGTAATGCTGTCAGCAAACCACCCCTGCCTGGGAGGGCCTAATGCAGGCACAAGACCACCTACCTTGGGCCTCCCAAGGCCTTCCCCATCTTCTGAGTCCTGCCACATTTTGCTTTCCCCCTCTCCCATGGGTCAGGGGTGGGCTTCAAAAATGTCAGCAATAGGTTTGCTGACCCATTGCTGGGTGGGCATGTCCATGGTGGGCATGGCCTAGTCATCTTCCTGCATCACGATGGGATGTGTGTATGTTTTGCCATACCAAGGCTCTGGAGGCTTTCCTCAAGTCTCTGGGAGGGTGAAAACTACTTCCTCCGAGCTCCGGAAGCCTTCTGGACTTCTGGAACCTCTGCTAGGCCCATTCCCATCTCCTCCCCGAGCTTCCATGCAGCCCCTGCACTTATCTGGCATGATGAATGGGCCACTTGGAGACTCTTGGGAGGGGAGGGGTTGGGTGTGTGGGTGTGGCCAGCCAAGGGTGGCATATGGGGTTTTGCCAAACTGGGCAAAATCCTAGCTAGAGGATCACCTGAACCCATGCGAACCCCAGCAGCCCATCCCTGCCTTGGGTCCCCACAGCTGCTCAGGTCTCTGCTCCTATCACAATCACTCACCTTCTGAAGACACGAAGAGCTCAGTAGGAGGATGTAGGGAAGGGAGGCAGGCTGTTCTAATGCTGGACCACATGGCAGAATCCCACAAGTGGCATCGCTTTCTGAGAGCAGCCGCAAATTGTGATAGTGATAAGGGGAGAACTTACAGAACCCGGTTGCCCAATACCTGCAAGGATGTGGCAGGGCAGGATGGAGGGGAGGCTAATAGTTGGGTGGACATACTGCAAAGTCTTTGTGGTCAGTTATAAGGGGAAATGAGTCCTGGGGCACTCCAGGCATCATAACTCTGAAACAGGGTCATGTGTAACTTTTGGAAGATCTGCTGTGTCTTCAAAGCAGTTGTTAAATGATCTGTCATACCTCGAGGACTACCTGTATGGAATGCCATTAGAGATGCCATTTGATAATTCCTAGAATAATCCCCACTGAGCTCAATGGGATGTACTTCTGTGATACAACTACATTGTTGTAAAAATACAACATTGTATTTTTCTCCTTCTGTTCCATCTAAACCGAATCCCAGAGGCTGTCTAGACATCTTTTCTTGGCTGGGTTTTTCAGAAATGGTTTGCTATTGTCTCCTTCATTGGGCTGAGAGGAAGTGACTGTCCCAAGATCACCCAGATGGCTTTGTGCCTAAGACAGGACTAGAACTCACAATCTCCTGGTTTCTAGCCTGATGCCTTAACAATACCAAACTGGCTCTTACATTGTAAATTAGTAGTTCCTAAATGCACGGCGTCAGCAATGGATTACTACCACTACTCTTGTTCTAAGCTTGATCCACGGTTCCATAGATGAAACTTAATTTTCTTAATGATACATTAATAAATTGTTCATAAATAGATTCCCAGGTTCTAATGATCCATCTGTAGGCATGGTGCCTTTGGGATATGACTCCTTCCAACTAAATTTATATCATAAGGTTATTGTGAGAAAAATAGGAGTGAGTGTTATATAGGCTGCTTTTAGTGCCTACGTGGGAAGTAGGATTTGAATCCAATAAAGAAATAAATCTATACTGTCTGAAGAGGCATGCATTATTATCTATTCTTCACAAGTCATCTCTGCAACTAGAAGCAACTAATAAGCAGTGTTCTGTGTTATGAAATAGCAGCAGGTGTCTTCCAGCAAAGCCAATATTCTTTAAGTAGCTGAATCCAATAGGAAATAATCCCAGTGTTTTATAACCACCTACACAATCTTACTAGTCATTATAACAATGATCTAAAGTAGGCCAGGAACGTTGTATCCACTCAAAGATAGAAAGCTGTGCTTGATATGTGGTAATGAGCTGACACATGAGCTGTATGTGATGCAGGCATTTTGCAAAGGGACATAAAACCAAGGTGAAGTGCTTTTCCTTTCTTGCTGTATATTTACTGTTTGTCTGGCTAAGGCACTCTTAACTTGCAACAACTTTATTAATTAGGCCTGTAGCTATAGCAACTATAGCAAATGAAATGCTTCCTCGTGGCTTAGTAAGAGGCAACTAATGGGGTTATTATGAAGAATATATGGAATTATTATAAAAATGTGCCTGGCATTCAACTGAGCAATTCATGGCCACTTTCACCACATATCACCCCCAATTATTAGTGGAGAAAGCTTGCAAGCTAGTTTGGTTTATTTACTTTCCATAACGGTTAATGTATTATTTAACGGTTTTGCTTTTTTAAACCATTTTTGACAATATTTTTGGAAAGCTTTCATAGCTTGGACTAGTATCTGCACTATTCTGCAAAGCTTTTTCTATAACAAAGCAGAAACCTACCTTAAATTAAGGCCTTTGGGTCTCTTGGAGTCTCCCTCCCAAAAGCAAGGACACAAACTAGACCAGGGATGTCAAACTCGTGGCCCGCGAACCGGATGCGTCACGTGCTGATCCCGCCCCTGGCCAGTTTAGCGAAGGGGGGGGGGGAAATCCCAATATGTCACATGATGCTGCTGTGATGCCACGAGTTTGACATCCCTGAACTAGATGGCAACTCATTCCAGAATTTCTCTTGCAATAAATCCAGTTCCTTGTCTCCTCTTGCCTGGCCATTATGTGTCAAACCCATGAGGTCACATTGCCGCCATGTGACATTTTGCAACATTTCCCCCATTTGCAAAACTGGAATGGGTATGGCCTGTGCATGACGCATCCAGCCTGCAAACTGCCAGTTTGACACTCCTGAATTTTAAAGAAAGGACAGAGCAAATTTAGGGTCTTTCTTAACTGTGGTACAAACAGCCAAACATTTTTTTTTTCTTGATAGGCTCCTAGGACTTTATTTTCATTTCATCCTTATCTTTGGTGAGATGATCATCTTTATCAGGACTGATGTTAATATAGTTGTTTCCTTGCACAATCTCTCCAAATGTCAAGTGCAAACTGTGAAATCTGTCCCTCTTTGCCATGCAATATTGAATCAAAGAGGCTGAATCAGAAATGCATTTACTGACAGTTACAGATTGATGGGTCCTTCCATCTTTTCATTGGTATTACATAGCCATTCTTTGATGTCTTTCTGCTATGGTTAGCATAAAGACCTGGACTCAGTACGATGTCTAAAATGGAGAACCAATAAAGGGGACTATTTTTGCTCATGGTTGAAATGAGGGGTTCTTGATGCTTTCTAAGCTTGGTTTTCTAGCAGATGTTTCATCACTCAAACTAGGTAACATCATCAATGCTAGCACTGAAGTTTGGGTAATGAAACCAAGATCAGAGAGCACCAAGGGTCCTTCAAAATGGAGAGCCTGGGCAGTCATCAAAAGTTAAAGCTATGCTGACATTAGATATGAAAGACCTTGAGAAAGGTTATACAAAGAATGCCTGCCCTTTGCACAGCTTTTGTGCCAAAAGCAAGAGGAGCGCTTGTGTCAGGACCATAAAGGCTGGGGTAGAGTTTGCTGCTAAATAGCGATTGATATAGTGAGCATCCAAGTAAAGATGAAAGTCGATTCATTCTGCTATAAATAAACATATAAATAAGTATTGATTTGGAAAGTGAGGCAGCAACAAATTTTAATCAAGAAAAATGCTTAAAGTCCACTGAAATAGATTTGCTAGAAAGCATAATCTTTAGAATGTGTGTGTGTGTTTTTCTGTGTAATATAAGACTCGAAGAATAATGTATTTTTAAAATATTTGTAAAATGTGTTTTGAATCTACTTAATTGCTGTGTCAAAAAAGATGGTTTTAGAATGAGTAGTAAGCACAGTTTGCCTCAAACTGACCATGAATTATGGATGTTAACCTCCAAAACATCTGAATTAGGCTGGCGTAATTGAACCATTTTTTAATTCCATTCAATCACATCCAATTCTTGGAGACTGCCTACAACTCTTTACAGTTTTCTTGGCAAGGTTTTTCAGAAATAGTTTTCCATTGGCTCTTTCATTGAATTGAAATAAAGTAACTTCTCCCAGGTTACACAGCTGGCTTTGTGATTGAAACAGGACTAGAACTCACAGCCTTCCAGTTTCTAGCCTGATGCCTTAACCCAGGGATGTCAAACTCAATTTCATTAAGGGCTGCATCAGAGTTGTGTTTGGGGTGGGGTGGGGGGTAATCGGGGGTGATGGTGGGCATGGCCAGCCCAACATCACTTGTGATGGGGGCACCTGTAGTGGCCAAGTGCTAAGGACTTCCCTGAGAGCCTCCCTCACTCTCATTATAATCTCCTAAACCTTCCTTTCTTCCTCAGTCTCCTTTCTTCTTCCTTCCCCTCTTTCATTATTTTCCTTCCTTGCCGTCTTTCCATCTTTCCTTCTTTTTCTTTGTCTTTCCTCTTTCCCTTTCTCCTTTCCTGTCCCTTCTTACATGCTCAAATGGAAAAGGGGAAATTTCTTCTTTTGTTTTGTTTTTAGTTTATTTTGATAGACCTCTGCCAATGGAAATGGAGTTTTTTTTGGGGGGGGGTGCAAGTGGTCACTGGCAGAGGGCTGCAGGAGGTCATTGTGGCCCAAAAACGGGGCACAGGGGGCACATATTCCCCCCCATTCTGTTTTCACTGGCAGAGGCACAACAGGCCAGTCCTTTGTTGTTTCCATGCCGGCACCGTGGGCCAGATCTAAGCACCCTGCAGGGTGGATCCAGCCCACAGGGCTTGAGTTTGACACCCCTGCCTCAACCACTACACCAAACTGGCTCTCTAAGTGATGCTATAAGATTAGCTATTAAATTTCTGACTGATTCATTCAAAATTCTGTTTCCTTCTCTTCATTACTCCAAAATATTTTTAAGTCTTTATGAAAATTTGCATATAGCTAAAATGTCAAGATTTCTAAAATATTTGGTCTTATTTATTTATTTATTTTATTTATATTTGGTGCTTCTAGACCGCCCCCTCTCCCAAAAGGGACTCGGGGCGGTGTACAGTCCATAAAGAATATCACAAAATACAATAAAAAATTAAATTAAATAAATTAAATATGTACAGTTTGGAGGAGGTTAAAATGCAATTAAAAGAACTGTACAAAGCTAAATAAATATAATTTTTTAAAATCCCTAAAACAAACACAACAGATTAAAAAACCCTAAGATAACCAGATAATAATACATTTGCCAGGAGGGACAGTTGTAATTATGCCAGGCCTGCTAATCGGAACAGGTGAGTCTTCAATTTTTGCCGGAAGGAGCGGAGGTCAGAAGTGGTTCTAATGTCGGGGGGGAGGTCATTCCAGAGGGTTGGGCCCATCACAGAGAAGGCCCTACTCCTTGGTGTCGCCCGTTGGCATTGCCTAGTGGACGGCACCAGGAGAAGTCCCTCCCTGTGTGAGCGAATTGGCCGCAGGGATGTATGTGGGAGGATGCGATCCCGCAAGTAACTAGGTCCCGTGCCATGGAGCGCTTTAAAGATGGTAATCAGCACCTTGAAACGCACCCGAAAAACCACAGGTAGCCAGTGCAGCTCGCGCAGGAGAGGTGTTACGTGGGAGTACCTCGTACTCCCCATCACAGCCCGCGCGGCTGCGTTCTGAACCAACTGCAGTCTCCGGGCGCGTCCCAAGGGCAGCCCCATGTAGAGAGCATTGCAGTAATCAAGGCGGGACGTCACCAGCGCATGAGTGACCATGCGTAGGGCATCCCGGTCCAGTAGGGGGCGCAATTGGCGCACCAGGCGAACCTGGTGGAACGCCCCCCTCGCCACGGCTGCCACATGGTCATCCATTGACAGCCGGGCATCAAGGAGGACGCCCAAATTGCGTGCCCGTTCCACAGGGGGCAATTGTTCGCCCCCTATGGCCAGCGATGGAATCAGCTGGCTGAACCGAGGTGCCGGTAGCCACAGCCACTCGGTCTTGGAGGGGTTGAGTTTAAGTCTGTTGTCCCCCATCCAGACCCCGACGGCTTCCAAACACCGGGACATCACTTCAACAGCCTCGTTGGGGTGGTTTGGGGTTGAAATATACAGCTGAGTATCATCAGCGTAGAGGTGATACTCAACCCCAAAACCACGGATGATCTCACCCAGCGGCTTCACATATGTGTTGAACAGGAGAGGCGAGAGGACCGACCCCTGTGGCACTCCACAAGTGAGTGGCCTCTGGGTCGACCTCTGTCCCCCTGTCAACACACATTGCCTCCGGTCGGAGAGGTAGGAGCCAAACCACCGCAAAACGGTACCTCCGACTCCTATCCCCTCCAACCGGCGCAATAGGATACCATGGTCGATGGTATCAAAAGCCGCCGAGAGGTCTAATAGGACCAGGATAGAGGAACAACCTCTATCTCTGGCCCTCCAGAGATCATCGACCAACGCGACCAAGGCTGTCTCTGTGCTGTGCCTGGGTCGGAAGCCGGACTGGCGTGAGTCTAGATACTCGGATTCGTCAAGGTGTTGTGGAAACTGCTGCGCCACCACATTCTCGACAAACTTCGCTAAAAACGGAAGGTTGGAGACTGGACGATAGTTAGCTAGCTCCATTGGGTCGAGTGCAGGCCTCTTAAGTAAGGGTCTCACCACCGCCTCCTTCAAGGCGGCTGGTAAGGATCCCTCACCCAATGAGGCATTCACCAGGCCCAGAAGCCAGCCTCGGGTCACCTCCCAAGATGCCAGTACCAACCAGGAGGGACACGGGTCCATTAAACATGTGGTGGGCCGCAGCCGTCCACGCAACCTATCCAAATCCTCGGGGGCAACAGAATCAAACTCCTCCCAGGATGCTCTCACAAGACTCGCTGTTGGCGGCCCGTCCGGTCCACTGAGGGGGGCCCATCTGCTCCGGATCTGAGCGACTTTATCCTGCAGATATTCCCCAAACTCCTCTGCTCTGCCCTGCAAGGGTGCCCCTTGTGTCCTCTGTGACAAGAGGGAGCGGGTCACCCTAAACAGGGCGGCAGGGCGGTTATCCGCGGACGCAATAAGAGCAGCGCAATATCTACGTTTGGCCGCCCTTAATGCCACAAGGTAGGTCCGTAAATAGGCTCTTACCTGTGTTCGATCAGATTCGGAGCGTGAGGACCTCCACCTGCTCTCTAGACGTCTCCTATGGCGCTTCATCACCCTCAGCTCCTCGGTATACCAAGGAGCCCGGGTGGGTGGCTGCCGCAGGAGATGTCGCAAAGGCGCAACCCGGTCCAAGGCCCCAGCCGCCGCCCTATTCCAGGCGGCCGCTAGGTCCTCTGACCGGGCGTGGGTCAGGGCTACAGGTAATGGCCCAAGCTCCGTCTGGAACCTATCCGGCTCCATCAGGTGCTTGGGGCGGTACCAGCTTGGACCATCTGGTCCCGCCTCCTTGCGGTGGGGGGTAGCGCCAGGGAAGTCCAGCCGGAGACATGAGTGATCCGACCATGACAGGGGTGTAACAACAAAGTCCCCTATACCCAGATCACTCGTCCACTGCTCAGATACAAAAACAAGGTCCAATGTGTGGCCACCTTCGTGTGTGGGGCCCTGAATTAACTGGGTCAGGCCCATGGCTGTCATGGAAGCCATGAACTCCTGAGCCACCTCAGACGCTGCTCCCGTCGACGGCAGGTTGAAATCCCCCATAACCACAAGCCTGGGGATCTCAACCGCCGTCTCCGAGATCAGCTCGAGGAGCTCGGGCAGGGCCGCTGATGTATAGCGAGGAGCCAAGTATACAATCAGCAAGCCCAACTGCCTCCCTGGGCCCCATTTCACACCAAGGGACTCACACCCAGATATCTGAGGAGGTCTTGATATATATATATTCTCAAGTACATTTTGGTACATTTCAAACTGAGAAATACACCCTAACATTCAAATGTAATGGGTAACATACCCTACTCTCAGAAAATGTCAGATCAGTTTGTAGTAATGTGCATTAAAAATAAAGTTCTTTCGTCATCTGAAAATTGTTAAGATTATAAAATTACTGAAGATTAAAGTAGCTTCAGTTCAATTTATTGGATTTGACTGAACTGAAATATGAATTGTGGGAATGGGATATATTGTAGAACAATAGAAATTGCAAATTACTGAACAGTATAGATTAACAGAATAACAGAGTTGGGAGGAACCTTGGAGGTTTTCTAGTCTAATCGCCTGCTCAAGCAGAAAACCCTATCATTTCAGACAAAAAGTTCTCCAGTCTCTTCTTTAAAACTTCCAGTGTTGGAGCATTCAGAACTTCTGGAGGCAACTTGTTCCACTGATTAATTGTTCTAACTGTCAGGAAATTTCTCCTTAGTTGTAGATTGGAATGGAGGGTAGAACAATCAAGTGTGAGAAATATAGAAATGGAAAGCTCTAATATATACTCATAGGCCTTTTCATGGAATTAAATCAGGACTAGAAAGTCTCCAAGTATATCCCAAGTGGTATATATGACTAATGAGGTATGTCTAATCCAGTGCTTCTCAATTATTTTCTGTCATGCCCCTCCCTAGGAAGAAGAAAACATTTTGCGCCCCCCGCGCGACTGTAAATAGTATCATTTGTCTATAAAATTGTTATAAGTACACCTCTGTATAACACTGTATCCTTATTAACGTATAAGAGAATAAAAAAAGAAAGAAATGTGGATCAATTTACAACAAAGAATAGCTTTATTAACTGTAGCAGAAAAGATTTAAAGGAGCACAGGATTTAAAGGAACACAATATTAAAAAAAACTTTAACCTGCAAAACAAAAATATATAAAATAATTTGAGCTGAGCCCCCCTTTACGGAGCCTCGCGCCCCCCCTGGGGGGCCCGCCCCACTATTTGAGAAGCACTGGTCTAATCTAATGAAAAGGACTAGGGAGACATGATAGCACTGTTCCAATATTTGAGGGACTCCTATAAAGATGAAGGGTCAAATTATTTTCCAAAGCACCGAAAGGCAAGATGTGAAATCTAGCCAAAGAGACAACCAACCTAGAACTAAGTACAAATTTCCTAACAGTGAGAACAATCAATCAATGGAACAGTTCGTCTTCAGAAGCTGTGGGTACTCCATCAATAAAGCTTTCCAAAAGAGACTGGACAACCATTTATCTGAAATGGTATAGAGTCTCCTGCTCGATCAGGGGCTTAGACTAGAAGATGTCCAAGTTCCCTTCCAACTCTATTGGACTACAATAACAATTAACTTTGACCATTTGCCTTGGGAGGTTAATTATATCTTCTGGCAACCAAGTCAAAATACATTTAGTCAGTCATAATATCCATAATGGCTCAGTGGCGAAGATGCTGAGTTTGTCGATCAGAAAGGTCGGCAGTTCAGCGATTCGAATCCCTAGTATGCATAACGGAGTGAGCTCCCATTACTTGTCCCAGCTTCTGCTAACCTAGCAGTTTGAAAGCATGTAAAAAATGCAAGTAGAAAAATAGGAACCATCTTTGTTGGGAAGGTAACAGCATTCTGTGCACTTTCGGCATTTAGTCATCTGATCACATAACCACGGAGATGTCTTCGGACAGTGCTAGCTCTTCGGCTTTGAAACTGAGATGAGCACCGCCTCCTAGAATTGGGAATGACTAGCACATATGTGCGAGGGGAACCTTTACCTTTAATATCCATAAGATTGCCTCAACAACTTCAGATTAGTAAGCTTTTAATTCAAAAATTGAAGACATTCAACACTTAATTCAAAACTCAGTGTCGTATTTTTAAAGTAGGCAGGATCAAGAAATAGGCAAAAAATTTGTAGAACGTTATAACTGAACTTTGGAAGTCTGCCAGAGCATCCTTCAGTTTATTTAAACAGAATCATAAATGTCGTTCTTACTCTTTCTCCATTCCTAGAACTGAGTTTCTCTTAATGGTCCCAGCCTTCTTTCATCAATGTTATCTCCATAGTCTCATGTAGTCTGTTACACTATACTTGCTTATATCTCAGACTTTGGTTAAAGCTTAGAAAATCGCACTTAGTGGAATGTTTGCAATAAGATTTAATAAGGAAAGATGTAATTTGTGAGTCTCACCTGCTACAAATGATTTCATTCACTTTCAGGAGGAAAAAATATGAAGTCAGAATGTGATTTTGGAATCAAAGCAATTTCATTTTTATAGTTCCAAAATAACATCTTAAACACAAAAGTTGTGCCAGCACTAAAGGAAAATTATTGCAACAAACCCATACTGGTCAGAATAATATTTTGTAGCAGCCAAAGATTCAATTTTTACATTGGCTCTAATGTTTTGAGCATGGCCAGATAATAAGGAACAGCTGTTCCTTTGTTACTCTTCATTGGGAGAAGATTGTTAATAACTGATTCTAAAATCAAATCAAATCTTTATTACAGTCATGGAGCAACGTAAGGAAGATGGGGTGCAGGCAATTAAAAAGCACACAGGATAAATCAGAATCTAAAAAACATTATGAAAAGCTAGAAGATATATGTATGAAAACAGGAAGTATAAGTAGTCCTAAACTTACGGCTTCTTGTTTAATGATGGTTTAAAGTTACAACAGCCACAGAAACAGTGTTTCATGACTTTTCTTCTCACCCATTTATTCATTATATTTATGTGCCATCCTTCTTACCAATAAGGCAACTTCAGCAGCTTACAAAAAGTAAAAAGATAAATATAAAAAATAAATACAATTATAGCGCTATATAAAAACCAGAACTAAGGAAATGGATGGCATGGGGATAAGATCTTATTATCTGCCAACTATTTCTAGTGGTGGGCATTCCTGAAGCCAACTGACAAAACCAAGTTTTGATAGCCTTCCAGAACGCTGAAAGGTGGGAGAGCAGTTATCTCTTCCAGTGGTTGAATGTTCCATAGGAACAAGGCCACAGTGGAAAAAGCTCTTTTCCTTGACTCCATCAGCTGGAATTCTTTAGCTGACGGAGTCCTTTCTGGCTGGAACAAATAGTGTGGCTTAATCCCATTGGGGAATATGACCATTCCATATAGCAGGGGTGTCAAACTCAAGGCCCGGTCCACGGGATACTTAAATCTGGCCAGTGGGGCCGCCCTGGAAACAGCAAAAGGACTGGTGCCCCTGCCAGTGAAAAGGGAGCTCAGGAGGGTCGCACACAGCCCTCCCAAACTCCGTTTTCACTGGTAGAGGATTGCAGGAGGCTGTCATAGCTGAAAATGGAGCTTGGGAGCCTGTTTTTGCTGGCAGAGCACTTGGGGCACCACAGGCGCCCCCAACACAAGTGACATAGAGCTGGCCACACCCACACGGACCATGCCCACCCGGGCCCCCTGAGTTCAAACACAACCCTGATGTAGCCCTCAATGAAATTGACTTTGACACCCCTGCCATATAGAGTAATAACTAACACCTTGAATTGGACCCCAGAAATAAACTGGCAATCAATCTAGCTCATGCAAGCAGTGTTAGATGTACCACTCTAAGGGTCCCCAGAACTGTGTACATTGCTGCATTCTACACCAGCTATAGCTTCTGAATGCTCTTCAAGTGTAGCCCCACATAGAGAATGTTGCAGCAATCTAAATGAGAGATGACCAGGACATGATTGTGGGCAGGGCTTCACAATTCAGATAAGGGCAAATCCAGATTTAAAACTGTCACACCATCCTTGAAGTCATGTGATTGCAATTTAGATGCTTGCATTGAAAACTGGTTGCAGTATGCTGTAGTCACATGGTTGCAATTTGCAATCATGTGACCACAGCACATAGCAACCACTTGCCAGCAGTTTCCAACAAGCGACATCAATTGGTGAATACGGATTTTGCTTAATGACCAGAGAAGTCACTTAACTACCTCAGTGATTCATTTAACAGACCCACTAAGAATGATCATAAAATTGGGTCCTGTTATATAATGACTTGCTTAACAGCCACATGGCTTAGCAACCAACATTCCAATCCCAATTGTTGGAAGTCAAAGGCTAGCTGTATAGAAACAAGAATCTAAAAGAAGAGGAAGGAACATTAGATGGTTATTAAAGGTAAAGGTTCCCCTCACACATATGTGCTAGTCATTCCCAATTCTAGGGGCGTTGCTCATCTCCCTTTCAAAGCTAAAGAGCCAGTGATGTCCGAAGACATCTCCATGGTCATGTGGCCAGCATGACTAAACGCTGAAGGTGCACATAACACTGTTGTCTTCCCACCAAAGATTTTTTACATGCTTTCAAACTGCTAGGTTGGCAGAAGATGGGACAAGTAATGGGAGCTCACTCCGTTATGCAGTACTAGGGATTTGAACCATCGAACTGCCGACCTTTCTGGTCGACAAACTCAGCGTCTTAGCCACTGAGCCATTATAGAACGCTATAATGTACATAGTACAGTATAGAATATTATAGTGAACGAGACATTCATTTAATCTAGTTCATGGCACCGGTTATCATTTGATGAATTTTAAGCTCTCTGCCCTTCTGCAGAAAACCTGACAACATTTTTTGTCGTAGAAGGGTTGGTATGCCCAGGGTATTTATGAAGTAATGTTGATATGGGGCTAGTATGAATGCCTCTGTAATATGGGCCTTGGAGGAGCATATGCTCCATTTTTTCTGTGTGTCCAGAGTCACAGGGACATCCTCTTTCTGGGTAGGAATATTCATGTATTGTCTTTCAAAGACAGCTGAGGATAGAGATAACTAATCCTAAATCCTGCAAAGTATCAAAAAGCAGTCAAATAAGGTCTGTGTTTGGCCTGGGTGAGAGATTGTTAGACAGGGAAAGAAATGGTAGAGAACAGAGATATAAACAACTAAGACATATCAGCAGCCAGTTATTTTGACATTTTATATCTTCAAAGGTAGTTCGGGTGTCATAAAGATTCAAAGAAAACCCACCTTAATTAACTCAAAACAACTGAGGCTGAGATTTCCTCTTACTGTTGCCAAGATTCTGATTTACCACAGGCAGCATTAAAGATGAATCCTAAAATCTGTTCAGTTTTTATTTCATTTTACCTCTCTGTACGGTGATTGGCAGATTGGTTTTAATTTTTACTTTCTGTTACCTCAGCACAGTATGACCATCTACTGCAGTGTTTCTCAACCTTGTATTGAGAAGATTGAGAAACACTGATCTACTGTAATGTAGTAATTAAATACTGTGGTGGATTAGGACTTGAAAGTCCCAAGGTCAAATCCTTACTTTCATATGGAAACTTGCTGGTTGACTTTGGGCCAGTCTCTTTCTCTGGGCTCAGTCTACTTTCAGATATGGGATGAAATTAGAAGAGGAAGTCCTACAGAGGGACATCACAATAAATCTGACTGCTGGAAAAGAAGCAAGGGTAGGCTTCAAAACATTTAGCAAGAGGTTCTCTGACTGGTTGCCGGTGGGGTGTGGCCGGGGTGGGTGCGTGGCCTAGTTGTCCTCCTGCACCACAGTGGAGTGGTGGCAGTGTTTTTGCCCTCCCGGGACTCCAGAGGCTTTCATCAAACCTCCGGAAGGTCAAAAATGGCCTCCGCAGGCTACGGAGGACCTCTGGAGGGTCTCTGGCCTTCTCAAACGTCCAGTAGGCCCATTTTTCACCATCCCCAAGACTCCGCACATGCTCTGCACTTACCTGCATCCAAAACTGGCCACTTGGGGATTCTTTGGAGGGAAGGGGAGGGAGGGACCAGCCAGGAGTGGGATTTGGGGGTTCTCCGAACTGCACAGAATCTTAGCTAGAGGTTCTCCTAACCCCTGTGACCTCCGACAGAAGTACTTCCACCTGAAAAGAAGTACGCTTGTATAAGCACTTTCCTATTCCACCAACTGCCTCCTCCTATATCTGTTAAGAACATCTGGCTGTAATATAAGGGAGTTCTAATAACAGAACTGGAATTCATTGTTCAGTAGTCTGTCGTTCTACCATGGGAAGAAAATTCAGTAGTGTGGGAAAAGGTATTAAAACTTTCAGAGTTGCACTTCAGAAGGGTTGTGTGCTTCTTTATTATCACAGTTAAAAGGTTTCAGAAATGGAATTTCCTGTCTGTGTGCATATATATATATATATATATATATATATATATATATATATATATATATATATATATATATATATATATATATATATATATATGTGGAACCATGCTTGCATAAGCCCGTAGACTGCCCTTGGGTTAGTTTGGATTCTTCAACCAATTTATTTCACTATATGAACGATGCTCTGCTCAAATCCCTGGATGGCACAGCAAGCAGATAATTCATGCACTGGGGCCTGCTTTGCTTTTGCAAATGGCTTTCTATCATGGGGTCATGTTTCAAGTAAACACAGCATGAGAGATAGATTCTAAATAGTCAGGGATCAGTGTTTCTTCCACATGAGCATTCCTTGATCTGAATCTATATCAAATTATTTTTATGTACTTTATAGTCTTAGCTCCTTAATATATTGCAAACCATAATTCTCAGAAGCATCAGCCTGTGTGTCCCAAAGGTGGTTTTTCAAGAGGCAACTGGACTTTCTGTTTTTCCTTGAAGACCTTTTGCTTCTCAACCAAGAAGCTTCAGCCACCGTGGTTAAGGGTAGGGGCTGCTAGAAGTAAGTGTTTGGCAATAATTAAATAGGAAGTTTTATACTGTTTCTAAAATGACTTGTGATTTATTCGGAGTGGGTACAGTTCTCTAATGTTTTAGGTGATAGCCAAGGAGGTGGGTGGAAATAAAGAAGGCATGGATTTTGAGAAGAACATGTCAAAATGTATGGATGAACACTAATCGAGAGAGAACCTATCTAGAACTAAGGAGAAATTTCCTGACAGCTAGAACAATTAATCAGTGGAACATCTTGCCTCCATAAGTTGTGAATGTGCCAACACTGGAGATTTTTAAAAAGAGATTGGTCTATGCTTTGTCTGAGATGTTATAGTTTCCTGCTTGAGTGGGGGGTTGGACTAGAAGACCTCCAAGGTCTCTTCCAACTCTGTTATTCTGTACTGTATGTATTACAAAAATGGGAAGATAAGAGTCTGCTTTTAGAAGAAATGTACCTCTTTTATTGCAAATTCTGATAGAGTTTTGGCAGCGTGACTATTATTATGAGATAAACCAAGGAGTAAAACACAGCACACAGCACACAGCATACAGAGCCTTTAGACAATTAATAGTGGTTTATACATACATACATACATACATACATACATACACACACACACACACACACATACATATACATACGCACACACACAAGGACACAAGGAGAGAAATGAGATTCATTTCTTAACCGAGAGAAAGAGATGCCCTCTAATGGCCACCTATATATAGACACCTCTTAAAACAGTAAAAGACTTGTGTGGACACTATCAGAGTCTTAAACTGGCTATACCTGTATTGCTGATTCATCCTCATTGCATCAGTTTACAATTTACAGTTTACAACTTTACATCAGCTGGCAGCTATTAAATCCTCATTACCTAACATTAATATGGAAATGAAAAAAGCAAAATTAACAGAGGTGTCGGGAGTAATGAATTGATCTTGATAGGTTCATAATCTTCAGCACAGCAACTACGGTACTTTAAATAGGCGTGTGTGGAAAAACACCTGTAATTTTAATCTGCAGAGCATGTGCTATGGCCACATTTTTAAGAAATCAAGAAAAATAGCAGCAGTACTAAGTCTCTTACTATCTCATAAGCAACAAAGCATGTGGCCAAACAGACTTGCCTATGTGCTGTGGCTAAGATTACCTCAAGTTGAGCTAATGTTGAAATTCCATTTCCTTCTGCTTGAAGAAAGGAATAGGACTGAGAGAGTTCAGTCAGTTGAATATCTAAATACAGATACAAACCAATATCCTGCCTCCAAATGAGAAATGGCTAATCTTCCCAACAGTTTTGGCAAAGCAGCTTTGGTTTTTTTTTTAAAAAAAAATCAACTTCGATCCTACTGTAGGAAGTTATCACCCAGCCCTCTCCCAGAAAAATGAAATATCCTAGGAAATATTGATAAGGCAGAATATTATATTTTCCTGGATGTGAAAAAGGGAGAAACACATTTTAAAAACTAAGTAAATTCCTGCAGCTTCCTGCCCATCCTCACTTTATCAATGGGCCATTAAGAAGGCCAAGCTAGTCCATTTTACATAATAAAGAGTTCTCCCCTTCAGCTCCAGGGGGATGGGAATGAAGGCATGATAATATAAGCCTTTACTCAACTGACTACATGGCATCTGAGAACTCAACCAAACCTGGATTCAAAACTCAGCCTAGAGGGTTGCCCTTGCATGGGCCCATGTGAGTCTGACAGCCAATCAGAATACATTTCTTACACAGGAACAGGAAACAGATAGGTGGGGCCGAACAGATTATAAAAATCCCTGCAAGCCCTTCAGTCCTCCCTTTCCTTTCTCTTCTTCTCCACCAACACTGAAGCATGTGATCACCTTTTCTGTTCAGGACTCAGGCCATGTGGTCCTGTCCACCATTAAAACCATCTTTCCAAGCAGCCTCCATGTCTCCAGTGTCTTTTTCCCCACTTGGAGCCGAACCCAGAAGGACATTTCTTTCATCACTACCAAATACAAAATAAATCCCTTTTGCCCCATGTTTGCTTAGCATTTAGACACCATGCAATAGGTGATAACCCCAACCTTGTCAATTATATATCCATAATTCCTGTATCAAATGTGGATTCTTCTTGGCATAATATGAAACAAGACATGTTTTCATTAAAGTAAAAAAAAACATGTTATTTTTTGGTGTGACGATGACTTCCAATTAATCGGAACAACCTCCTCAAAAAAATAATAATAATGTAAGAGGTCAGCTCCCCTTGCCGGAATGCAGATTAAGCTGTATGGAAAGCCTAGCAACTCCGTGTGTGGAGAATGGCATACCTTCTGAAAGCCTGTCTCTTCTTATTAGATAAGGTTGATCACATTTCCATAAAAGATATTGGAAATGGGACATGGATACGCAAGAGAGCACCAAGCTGCTTTGGCATGGCTGGAGCTAAGCTGATTTCCATAAAGCTGGCAAGACATTCTGAGGACACAGAAAGGAAAGAGCATTCCGAAGACAAGATAAACTACAAGCACATTTTCCCCAAAGGATGGATTAGATGGTCTTAGACTGATACATTTTTTATTTTATTTGTTTGTTTATTGGTTTATTTGGTTTATTTGGTTTATTTGGTTTATTTGGTTTATTTGGTTTATTTGGTTTATTTGGTTTATTTGGTTTATTTGGTTTATTTGGTTTATTTGGTTTATTTGGTTTATTTGGTTTATTTGGTTTATTTGGTTTATATGGATAGATCAGGAATCGGCAACCTTAAACACTCAAAGAGCCACAAAGGTCCTAACCGGAAGCCCCCTGTTCAATTCTCAAGCTGACCGGAAGTCCAGTTCCTACACCATAGAGTCTCTTCCTAGTGTGACGTCCTTTTTCCTCTGCTGACTGGAAGTCGGATTTCCCCATCATAGAGTCTCCTCCTAGCACGACATCCTTTTTCTTTTTACTGACTGGCAACAGAGAGCTGCAGCAGAGGGTTGAAAGAGCCACATGCCCCTCCAGAGCTTTGGTTGCTGATCCCTGGGATAGATTTATCAGTAGTACAGTAAAAGTATAAAAATATGCATAAACCCATAATGACATGATAGGGGTATCAAAACATTCTTCTTTCCCATTCTCTGTTTTCTTAACATCAAACCTGATGAAGAGCTTTGGAAAATCTGAATTTTTGAGTTCCAATTTAATTGGCCTTAATTATGCACGGTGTCAGTTGTGGATTTTCCACATGGATCAATATGACTGTGACTGCTTTTTAAACATTGCTGCCAGATACAGGATGCCTATCTGGGGGTATCCCTTTGTGCCCATCAGAACAGCTCATTCCTTGTTAAATACAATGTATTGCCTGTAGCAGAAGCAGAAAAACATAATGGCTCTTTAGATATTGACTCATTGCCATTGTTTCTGCTGGTTGGTTGATGGAACTTTAGCATGTTATTATATCTATTGCATTCTCTCTGTTGAGTTAGCATCATAGTAGGCAGAGGATCTTTCCTCTAATTTAAAAAAAAATGCACAACGTTTTTGTTAAAAATACTGAATCAGTATAGGATCTCTCTGCACAAGGTTTAGCAATCAAATGTTCTGTTTTGGTTCCTTTTGGACAAGATACTAATTTTGATGCTTTTGTTATATAAATAGATATGGATTTCATCTAGTAAGTTAACCCTAAACCAAGGGTCAGCAACCCAGGCTCTGGAGCCACATGTGGCTCTTTCATCCCTCTGCTGTGGCTCCTTGTTACCACTCAGCTCCACAATTGATAGGATTTTCAATTAGGACAAGTACAGGAAAAAGGATGCTGCACTAGGAGGAGAACCAGACTTCCGGTCAGCTCCAGGATTGAACGGGGGGCTTCTGTTTAGGACTTTTGTGGCTCTTTGAATCACAAACCAGTTTTGATCCTTGAGAAAGATTCTTGAGAAAGAAATCCTGCTTGTTTCATGTTGTGCTGCAATTTTGTGATGCTGAATCCACTAAGGAAATCTACAGAAGCTCAATCATATCTGGAATAATGTATGGATTTCTATTTCTTAAATTAGGAAAAATTAATACATTCCTCTTACTTCAGACATTTAGTAATTTTCCAGCCCTACAATATATTGTAATCTTAATTGTTTTCTTGAATCTATGTGATTAAAAAAATATTTACATTTAGTACAAAAAAAAATCAGAGGTTTGGTACCACTTTTTCTGACTAGGAAATTGTATTAAAGGCATGGATTTTGTGAGCTGTAGACCTCACAAAAGAGCTTTGTAGAGAAGAAATAAAGGGGAAGATAGGCTGAATATGAAGATACGGGTTCCATGTGAGATAAAATACAAATACCTTATCAATTCACAGTTGTAATGTATTAAAAAATCTTTTGTATTTGTCGAGACTTTCTGAGAGTCCCTAAAACCTTTGATGTGTGTGAATTCAACACTATCTCCTTTTCTGTAAAGTCCCATTATTTCAAAACAGTCACTTTGAAGTCTGCTATAGACGGTTCTGGGAGGTTGAAGTGCTTTGATATTGCTTTGTTCTTCTTTTGGAGTCTGGTGTCAAATTTAACTTGTGCAAAGTTTGTCCCATTTTTCCTATACAGAATCCATTGCTGGCAGATGATGGCAGATGTCATATTAGAGGAACAGCATGTGGGGACACCTCCAATCGTATGCATGCACAGGTTGGGCCTGTGATGGTGCCATTGATGTAAGTGTGGGGGCAAATCAGACTTTTGGCTTTGTTCCAGAATCTAGTTCCCATATATGCATCCTTGTCCTGCTGTTTCTTGATGCTTGTGTAAATCTGCTTCTTTTATTTATTTTCTTTGGTAATAAAACTATTCAGATAGTAAACAATAAGGCAAAAAATAAGCATCCTGGTTGACCATCTCTTGTTATAAAAAAATGGAGATATTATACAATTTACCAATTCAAATAATATTTGAGTATAGATTTCTATACGTTCTAGAAAAAGTGATTTTCCAAGTTCAGGTATTTTAAGGTGGAAAACAGAAACGGCTAACAAAAGATGTCAAATGCCTTTGTGGCATCTAATTAAAATATTAATAATTGCATATCTTGTTTATTAGCCATATAAATTGTGTTTCTTTTCCCCTGTATTGGCTATACCATCAATAAATATTGTTCGGTCTTCATGGACAATTTTTGGGATGAGAATTGGACATTTTTCTGGCTAATAAAGGTAATCCTTGACTTGCAATCACAATTGAGCCCAAAATTTCCATTGCTAAGAGATACATTGATTAAGTGAGTTTTATCCCATTTTATGACCTTTCTTGGCACAGTTGTTAAGTGAATGTCTGCAGTTGTTAAATTAATAAAATGGCTGTTAAGTGAATCTGGATTCCTCATTGGTTCATTGATCACAAAAGGTTAGGGCGACCCCAGGACATTTCAACTATCATAAATATGAATCAGCTGCTCAGTGTCCAAATTTTGATCACATGACCATGGGGAGACTGCAATGGTCGTAAGTGTGAAAAACAGTCATACGTCATCTTTTTTCAGTGCTGTTGTAATTTGAACAGTCATTAAAAGAACCATGGTAAGTTGAGGACTACCTGTGTATATTTATATTTAAACACTCTCTGCACTGAAATATAGATTTCAAAGTATCGGAATCTGAAGGTGAAAGTGACACAGAAATATGCAAATTAGGGATTCACATTCAAAATCCTCCATTTGGAGGCTGCCTGGTGAACTTCAAAAGTTTGCCAACATTTGCAATATTTGTTTTAGCTCTGATAACAGGTGGGGCTATGAAGGCCTTTAATTAAGGTAATGAATGTTGACTCATAGAACATTTGACCTAATAGTACCCCAAATGCAATTTATAATTTCATTGCTCACAGGCAAAAGTAAACTTATGTTTTAAGGTCTCTGACAGCAATTAATCAAATGATTAAATAAGTAATTAAAACATTAGAAGAAGAGATGTCCAAATTGTCCTCTGATATAGTTAAAAAAATGGACAGGTAAAACATTAGAAAGGAATTGAAATATAGTTACATTTATGAAAATAATTAATTGATTTGATTACATTAATCAAAACTTACGTGAAACATTGTTGCATCTGGAAAATGCCAGTTATCACTATGGCATTACAAACATTATTATTATTAATTTTTTTGCAATAAATTAGCTAAGTGGTTTATTCCCAAATATTAACTTTAGCCCTGAGGACATCCGATGTGTTAGAGAATACTATACACACCTGGGTAATATAAAAAAAAAAAACCTGAGAGACATTACTATTAACTTTTCATATTACCATGTTAAAAATCTAACCATACAAAAGGTTAGAATACTATAATGGAAAATATATTAAAGTAGAGACCAAGTCAAAATATTTCAAGGTATATCAGCTGAATTTCTTCAGAAAAAAATGTCAGTTAACCTTGACTCAAAAGGTCTGGGAAGCATTTATTGACTGACATACTTTTTAAGATTAGTATTCAATCCATATGAGAGAGAAAAACCAATCCATATATCCATATTAAATGGGAAGCCACAAATATATAATGACCTAAAGAATCATGAAGCAGAATATAACAAGTCCTACACAGAGCTGTACTATATAGAAACAAGGAAAATGAAGAGAAGATCTTCAACATTTCAAGAGCAGAAGAAGTAAAGATACTTTCTTTAGATAAGAGGGGGGAGGGGAACTTAAGAAAAAATACTGTTGAAGTAGGATAACATATATAGATGTTGGTTTACATGCAACATTTAATGATGAAACAACTAAATGAATAACATATACAGTTGCATAACTAAGTAAAATAAAAGATATCTTCTTTAAAAATGTAAGTCATTCTTTCCTCTTCATTTTACTTTTAATCATTCAGTTGCTGCTATACACTAGATCCTGGATGGCGAACCTATGGCACGCGTGCCACAGGTGGCATGAGGAGCCATTTGTTAGGGCATGTGAGGTGTTGCCCTGTCAGCTGGCCAGCGCACATGCACACGCTGGCCAGCTGAGTTCAGCCTTTTTAAATCCATTTTTGCCTTCCCCAGGCTCCAGAGGCTTTATAGGAGCCTGGGGAGGGAAAAGAGAGCCTCCCACACTCCCCCGGAGGCCCCCCGGAGGCTTCAGGAGCTTCTCTGAAGCCTCCGGAGCGCAAAAAAACCAGCTCTATGGACAAACTGGAAGTTCGGGAACAGACTTCCGGTTTGTTCATAGGGTTGGTTTAAGCCTTCCGGAGGCTTCAGGGACCTTCAGGAGGCTTCCCTGAAGCTTCCTGAGGACTAAAAACGACACTACGAGCAAACCAGAAGTGACTTCCGGTTTGCTCGTAAGTCCATTTTTAGTCCTCTGGAGGCTTCAGGGAAGCCACCTGAAGGTCCTGAAGCCTCCAGAGGGACTCTCGGGGGGCGAGAAGGCTGTTTTTGCCCTCCCCAGGCTCCTATAAAGCCTCTGGACCCTGGGGAGAGTGAAAAAAGCATGCAAAAAATGGAGGGTCGCACCTCTCGTGCATGCATGTGCACTGGGGGGGGGTGTTGCACATTGTATTATGGGTGCAGCATGCCCGTGCATTACCCACCTGCTTTCCCCCCCCTTATGGCATGTTTGGCCAAAAAAGGTTAGCCATCGCTGCTCTAGGTGCTTTTATTTTGAAATTACGGAGGAGCAGCTGAAGATTTATCTTCTCATTCTCAACCAAATCCCAGAACCTGAGCTATAATTGTATTGAGTTTAAATGGCAAAAGTGGCAGCTAAGAATTACACAAATATGCAAATTACTATCTTGCATAACTAAGTAAAATAAAATATATCTTCTTTAAAAATATATACATGAATTTTTGAAATATTCCTAATTTGAATATTGACTCACGGTAAGGAAAGATACTAGATCAATAAATAAGCATAAAAGAATGAATAAAATTCTAGAAAAGGGTACCCCAGAACCCATTGCAGGAAATCTGCTGTCTGAAGATGTTTTTGGAGGTCATGTAGCCCTATAATTAAAGGATCAATATAACGCCCCATTCACACAGTTAGTTCAAGTGGCTAATTCAATTTTTGCTCTCTATCTCCATTCCGAGATTGAGAGACAGTCCAAATGCCGCTTTGCCTGAGAAGGGTAGAAGAAAAAAACAACCCCCCTCCAATCTTCCTACTTCAAACAGATTGAATCCACAACTTGTAAAAAAAGCCACTACTCATCAGTTGAAAGTAATTAAGGAGATTGGAGTGAATTTCTCACCTCTAGCACTTCAGCCGCTGCATGTAGTTAACTCTTTCGTTCTGGAATCCATTCAGCGAAGGTGCTGTTATGCACCCCCTATGTTCCCCGGCTCCTAAGGCGAAACTGGAGACCCCCCATGGCTGCCACCTATCCGAGGGGTTCCAGCAAGCCGCCCTACGGCAGGTGGTCCCTCCAAGACCCCTGTGCTCCTAAAAGGAGCCCACCAGAGAAGCGAACAGCGGACCAACGTCCGTCGCCTTCGGAAACTGGAAGTCCTCTCCAAGAACCCTGCTTGATGATCTAGAACACGCATAGGAAACTGGATCTAGAACAAACACAGGAACCTGGTTATATTCAAATAGCTCACAAATATAGACAGTCCAAAAACTTTCTCCCAGTATTGAATCTAACAAATAATATTAATATTTTATTTTTTTGTTTATTATTTATTCATTAAACTTTTTTGTTAGATTGGGTAATGGATAGGCACACACAGGCTAACGGTAACAACAGCTCTTTATTAAGTACAACAAGTGAGAACAATCCAGCGAAGGTTGAGTCTGACAGCAGCCCTTTTATAGGGAGCTGTCAGATCCTTCGACCAATAGGATTAAACCTCTGTCCCCGCCAGAACAGAGGACCTTGGTGGAAACCACTGTAGTTAGAGCAAGAATCTAACATTTTTAATTCCCATCTCCCTTACAGATGGACTTTAAACATAGAAAATGACCTTTAAGACTGGTAACTGCAGATAACCCATAACATCTGTTAAATCTATTTTAAAATGATCTGTAACTACGGTATGAGCTCTTTGAGAGATTTCATTGGTCTTGAATTCCCCACCCCACATTTAAATTTAATGAATTACTCTGAGTGCCAGTGTTGCAGGAGAGGAAGAAAAACATTTACCTTTCACTGTATAAATCTCATTTTGACTACTAATTATGGACATTACAGCCAAAACATTTGAAAATAACCCAGTTGGTGAAAATATTCATACCATTCTGTAATAGCTATTGCTGGTATATTCAAATTATTTTACAGGCCAACTAGGAATCTCTGCTTATCACACAGAGGGACAGTATATTGGCACTCCATGTATAAAGCATCTCCTATGTAATCCCTGATATTATTAGAAGGGAGCCTATGGTCATTGAATTATTGCTGAAATACAGTTCTTTCACATCCAGATACAGTAGTCTTTCATGTCAGCTTGGAGAGTCTTTTTTCATTAATGTAACTATATTTGAACATCTGAAGCAGTGTTTCTCAAATTTGGTAACTTAAAGATATGTGGACTTCAAATTCCAGAACTTCCTAGCAAGCTTACCACACATCTTCAAGTTGCCAAGTTTGAGAATTTGATCTGGAGAGGCAATGAACTTTCACATTTTTATATTCAGGTTTTATTCATGACAGTATGTTTAATTCCCCCCCCCCCAAATGTCAGGACAATTAAGAATTAGAATTGTGGAGATTCATTAAGCGTAATCAATAACACATTCTTAAAATAACATACATTCTGCAGCAATTTATTCTTGGGACAAGGCATTACTGCATTCATTAGAATATGAAAAATGAGTATCAGGTTTTCAACTGAGTGAAAATTAAAGTTGTCAGGGCAGTGCCTTTGGGATCATTTATGAAGAATGAAATTATTTCACCTTTAATGACAATTATATGATCATTGATATTGTTCCTGTATGACAGAAAAATTGCCTTTAATAGATTGCACAGCTAAGTCAATTTACATAATTCCTTCAGTTATATTAAAAATACACTGAATGTGCAATTGCACAAAGCTGTGATTATGGAAGGTTGATAAAGGTTTTTGAGGGCTGCAAAGACTCACAAATGTAAGATGGACAGCTGTACGGAAAGGAAGGAAGGAAGGAAGGAAGGAAGGAAGGAAGGAAGGAAGGAAGGAAGGATGGATGGATGGATGGATGGATTCATAAACTTATACATCTTCACAAATCCTTTTCTTTGCAAAGCTGGCTTCAATAAATTCTAGAACAAAACTGCATTATTATTATATAAAGAATATAAAAAGAGCCATGAAGAAAAGTGCAATAACATGGTGAGCATCATGTTTTGCATCTAATTATTATGCATCTACTATCCTGTTTCCCCAAAAATAAGATCTCCCCAGATAATAAGTCCAATCGGGCTTTTGAGCACATGTGTTAAAATAAGCCCTCCCCGAAAAAAATGCAACACAGCAGCAGCCATGAGGTGACCACACATGCCGCCTCCTGCACCTCAAAAATAATAAGACCGCCCAGAAAATAAGGCCAAGTGCTTATTTCGGGGGGCAAAAGAAAATAAGACCCTGTCTTATTTTCAGGGCAACATGGTAGTATGCAAACTAGACAACAGATTCAGATTAAAGAAGTATTTCATGGAAGCATCATGGCCTGTCTGTTCATTTTTTCAAGCAATAAAAGGTGTTTATTTTAATCGGGATAATGAACAAACATCCTCAAACATGCAAGCAGATTAGACAACAGAGAAAGGATACAAGGGACTGCTTTAAAGAATGCTGGCCTTACATTTGATGGCATGAGTTTTCTGAAATTATTCCTGACTTTATTTTTTTTCCCTTGATGATGCTATGTACATTGCCCTCCTGTGTATTTATGTTGTAATTACAGAACAGGTGGGAACATTTTGGTGTATAAATTTGAACTAAATCACTCTATGCATTGTAACATATTTTCTAAGAATGTGTGTGGCTGATTTATAGTGCATCAAACCAAACAAGGCAGAACATAGGTTTGGATTGGATAGTCAAAGGAGATTCCTTCAAATAGAGAAGTATCCTTTGTAAAGTAGAACACATGGTAACTTTATCTTCTGTACTAGCCCATTTTGCAAAGTTCACAATCCTGCATCTCACTTTCATCTTCAGTGGTAACTTCCTTCCAAACCTTCCCTGTATTGGTACAAAACCACCCATCATTCCCCACATTAATGTTCCCTCACCCCAATGAAATTATGGGTATCTTAAGGGAAGAGTTCCATACTTGCATCTAGAGCAATGGTGAAATTCATTTTTTTTTTACTATCAGTTCTGTGGGCAAGGCTTGGTGGGTGTGGCAGGGGAAGGATATTGCAAAATATCCATTCCCATCCCACTCTGGGACCAACCAGAGGTGGTATTTGCTGGTTTTCTGAACTACTCAAAATTTCTGCTACTGGTTCTCCAGAACCTGTCAGAACCTGCTGAATTTCACTCCTGATCTAGGGTCACCTAAACCACCTCACCATCGGACTCTGTTTAATCGGAAAGAAAAAATAGTGGAAAATCCCATGTTTGTATCATTCAAGGCTGAGGCACAGCTCCATTGATCGTGCTTCTTACATATCCCTTTCCATTCTGTTTTAACATTTTCTTTTAATGGATTGTGATGGTTGGTGGAAGGAAAATAAAAAGGTTGGTGTAGGAAAAAATAGGGTTGAGTGAGATGAGATGAGTTGAATTCACAGAAGCTCTCAGTTCATCAGAACTGCCACTTTATTTTCAAGACACCTGCTAGCAACTCTCTGAAGTCTTCCACAAGATTTGTGAAATCAAAAGGAAAAGGAAACTTCTGTGAAGATACAAGCCTTCACTTTGACAGCTATCTTTGTCCTCCAAATCTACAGTTACATGAAAAACCTTTGTTTTTTATTTTTGATATGAATCACCAGAAGATACTGATTTGAAAATAATCTTTTGTTTAATATATATTTCAATAATATGGTTAATCAGTCATTCTGAACATCCTGTCAATTTCCACGATCTCCCTTAATGCTGAATTTAAAAGAGACTCAGGAGGACGATGTAAAAAAAAAAAGTTTCAGTGAGCTTTCTGTAGAATTTGCAGACCTTTATAACTTCAAATCCAACAGGAGAAACAACAGACAAATACTTGATGGATTAATGGCCAACCGGTTGGTTAAGAAAGATAGAGACATTGAAATTAATGGTTCAAGTATCAGCAGAAGAGTTAAAATAAGAAGCAAACTGACACCCTTATATTTTCAGTTGTTTACTAGGAGGAGCAGATGACCTAGCAAAAATGGGTAAATTCTGAGGTGAATGTTGTGATTTTCATTCAAGTATACTTTCCTTTATCTTTTTCATTTATTCAAGATTATTTTCCTTCAAATGCAAACCTATTCAGGTTTTTCCTTTCAGTTTTGCTTGGTTAATCACATAAATATACAAACAGAATCAAGACTCTATATTTGCTGTGTGAAGTCTCTTCTATCTACAAAGTCTCATTCCCAAAGGTCACATTTAATCATCTGCATGGGCAGCAGTGTAAAAACCAACCCCATGGGAACTGAACCATAAGAGAAGCTGTTTGTATGAAGGGGTTTCTCTTACCACCACAGCAAATTTCTGCCACACAATCAAAAACAAGTTTAAATTGGTACAGTAAATAGTGTTGTAACTGTGAATGATCAGACTGTGAAAATTTACTCCCACTATGACTGGAAAAAAGAATTTCTCAATTGTTAGAAGCCTCCCTGCAAGAACTGTGTTTTGAGGGGCAATATCAAATTCAAAATGAAAACATTAGAAAGCAATTGTTTTAACTTTTAGAATAGCTATAAATTTGGAGTATGAACAGACTCATTCAGCAAATTCTCTCTTTCACTTTGCTAACCGGGCTATACCTAGTCCAGTGTTTCTCAACCTTGGCCCCTTGAAGATGTGTGGACTTCAACTCCTAGAATTCCCCAGTCAACTTTGTGAAGTTGAGAAGCACTAACCTAGTCTAATCTAGCCTTAGAAAATCTCTTATTGTTCACCTTTAGCAGATATCCTGTGATCCAGTCAGAGGAAGGAAGATTGCCACTTGCCACCTTTCAAATAGTTCAAGGCAAAGGGAGTTTTCTGGAAAAAAAGTGACTTGTTACCAAATCCACTTATATATTACCAAATCCACTGCTTCCAAATGTTGTGAAGAGGGTGCACTATGATTGTGGAAGAAGATTTAGAGATCTTTTCACATAGAGTTCATTAATGTAATCTTGCATCCCAGAACAGCTTGAATGACTCACAGATTGTCTATTACATCATTGAGATTCTAATAGTCATGAGTTCAAACTCAATTTAGATTTTAATTTCCTGGCTTCTTTGACAAGATGTGCTTTAGCTAAATGTTTTGTTAATCCAATCATTTTTGTTCAGCATCACTATTCCACAGTACGAGTCAGATACAGAAAAACGTGATAGCACTACAATAGGAAATACATAATACAGGAGAACATAGCATAGATATATTTCTTATTTTTTATTTTTGTTTTAAAAAATAATCCTTTAATTTATTGGAACAGTTTGTCTCCCAAGATGAAGAAATGGGAGACCACTGTCCTTGAGAAGGTAATGTGTGCAAACAAAGACTTTGTCTTATGCATCTAAATAAGATGACCTTGAGGCTCCTTTAATCTTTTCAGTGAGTCAGACTGGTTATTTACATTAGCTTGAATGCACACCATACAAAATGAATCCTGGATTACAAAATGGGTGACAATACAGAAACGAATCTATCAGTTTTTGTTCTTTGCTCATTGTTTTATGAGACATGAGCCTCAGTTTCTTCTTTAAACTCTTGGAAGAAAAGAGAGAGAGATTTCTAACAACAACAACATTTCAAGTGTATTTCATCTCATTTCATTTCATTACCAAAGCTGTTTCAGTTGTTCCCATAGTAATACAATAATAATTGTAATTATTGCAATAATAAAAAATCAATACTCATATAAATATATAAATGTAGTGATCAAGGTACCAGATCCAATAGGAACAAGCCATCAATGCACTTGATATATCCTTGTTTTCACAAGCTCTCCAAATATTAAAAAATGAGATCCTGTACAGTAGTTCAGTACAGATGGAATGGCATTCAATAGGATGAGAGCTCCTACACAAAAGACTCTATTTAGAATAGAATGGAATGGAACAGAACAGAATAGAATAACAGAGTTGGAAGGGACCCTAGCGGTCTTCTTCTCCAAACCCCTGCCTAGGCAGGAAACCCTACACCACTTCAGACAAATGGTTATCCAATACACCTATTTGGAATAGGTGGTCTCATAGATAAGCAGGCTGCAAGACCAGTGGGACTTTTAAATATGATAACCAACATTTTGTATTACAGCCACATTAAGTGGACACCAGATATCCATATTGCTCCAAACGTATGAATCCCACGGTTTTCTGTACAGTTTTTCTGACATTCCTAATTTATTTCCTCAGAGAAAGTGATACCATGAGCTCACAGAAATAGACAGACAGATTTGTCCTAATAAACAGATGAGGAATATATTGCAAGGAATGAAAGTCTAGGCATCAAAAATCCCAAGCCAGATTCGATTAATATTGAATACTGTGTAATTATAGATTTACAAGACGATGAAGCCATGATGCTATGGTTTTCTCCCCACTCCCATAGGCCATCAACCCATAATCTCAACCCTTGACGAGGGCATAGAAAATTTGGAATATTATTAGAGTAAAATGCATGTGACAAAAGATCCTGTGATCTTATCCTCCTAGATAAACCTGATGACATTACACCGGATATACAGGACACGGGAGGTGCCGGAGCTCTGCTGGAGGGGGTAGAAGAGGCAACATCGAGAAAACTCAGATCACAAAAATGAACTAGAAAATCTGTCGGATATAAAATGATTGAAATTGTTTGAAGATAAAAGTTTATATGCTGACAAAATATCACTAAGTAGTAACAACTTAATGTATTAATAAATGAAAGTTATGAGAATGGGGGGGGGGGGGGAGGACCATTTCCTACATAATGTAACTGTCAAAATTTGTAACCTCACCCACTATCCCTTTCCCTGATTATTTTCTTTAAAACCAATAAAATTCTGTTTAAAAAAAAAAAAAGATCCTGTGATCTTACGTTAACATCTGACAGAGAGAAGCTGACACTTCAGAGGTTAGTGGCCATGGCAACCAACCCACTTATCCTTTCCCAACCACGCAAGCATCTGCCTTCAGTATGCCTGGGCTGTTCTAAATTATGAGGTTTCTGGGTTATGATGTGATAGCTATCCATTCCAGCTGTCGGCTGATCTTGTTCTCAGAATCATTGATAAAGCTGACTCACATTCCCCCTGCATAGTCAATCCCTGTTATTATCTATCGCAGCAAATATTTCTTCACAATGTGGATTTTCAGCCGTCCACACAAAGCTTTGCAAAAAACATCACTGGTGCAATTATTTATTAATTATCTACTATTTAAATGCAAAGGAATGTTTATTTATTTATTTCGTCAAGCATGAATTAGGTAACAGATATAAGTATAAACTTGATTATGTATACATGAAATGAATATAAATACAAGGGAGTATTAGGACAGGGACGGTAGGCACGCTGGTGCACTTATGCACACCCCTTAAAGACCTCTTAGGAACGGGGTGAGGTCAACAGTAAAGGTTAAAGTTTTGGGGGTTTGGGGAAGAAACCAGTGTCAGGTAGTGCATTCCAAGGATTGACCACTCTGTTACTGAAATTTTATATTTTTCATTATATATTTTCCCCATTATCAATATACCTAAAACCTAATAGGGATGTACAACGCTTCAAATTCTAAAGATGAGTGCTTTGGAATAGACAAAAATGTAAGGAAAGTTTCTGTTATGGAAATATGCTTCTTATTAGATTCATATTTGACACAACTAAAAGACTATACAACAGAAATAATAATGTTTCCCCTGAAGATTTAACATTAACTATTGCTTATTTTTACATAATGCAGGAATATGACTATATTTAACCCTTTTTGTAGTATCACATTTTAGTGAAATCCCTCTTAGAACCCAACAATTTTGCCATCTGCTTAGCTGGTAATTCAGCAGAGCTATAAAGAGAAATCACATGAAAGTGTTTAAATATTGACAGGCAAAGCCCTCTACACCTCCAGTATGACTTGAAAAAGTTATAACATCTATAGTGCCTTATGTTCTTTAACTGTAGATACCAAATAATGAAACACAAATGGATGAAAACCACTTCTGCATGAAGAAAAAAGATGCATTCACACTGGAAAATATCAAACAAACATGAAATAGTTACTAATTTAAATCCACTGAGGTACTTTCATGAAGTATTATGAATCAGAGAACATAACAGAGAAGAAGAAAGCTATGTTCAAAAAAGGAACCCAACTTTTTATTAAGTTCCCTTTTTAATATTATACAGACATTAACACAATATACAAATTGGAAGTAATAAGGCATTTTCTGTTCCAAATCTGTGGTTGAACCAATTTTTTTCTTTCATTCATTTGTGTCTGATCTTGAAGTTTGCCTGGATAAGACCCTGGATTTTGTTCTTTTGTTAGAATTGGTTTGCCTTTGCCTCCTTCCTAGGGCTGAGAGTGAGAGCCTTCTTTGTTACTATTATTTCTTCAACCATCAACAATCTGCTAATTAAAATAGCAAGACCTTTTTGCAATTTGTAGGGGCATGTGCAGAAATGTAGGATACCTATGCTTTGGGATGAAACTCTGTGATTGGGCTATGCAGGAGAAATTCGGTTCACAATCAGTTGGCTCAGTGGTGGTTGGTGATTGAAACACATAAGGGAATATCACTCCCGCCACGTTGAGTCCGGAAGCAGTTCCATAGGTGGAAGGTGTAGATATTTCAGTAAAGTACTGATGTTTAGTACTGTAAGGAGTCCCAGACCGCTCCTGAGTAAAAAGAGTGGAATGTCTGCCACTTTGAACTGAGGTAATGGAATGTGAGGCAACTGGCAGTTGTAACAGAGTTATTTTCAGGTGGGGAGGGGGAGCAGAATGTCTAACTCCTTAGCATCAGAGTGTGTCAATAGAAGGCAACTGGCAGTTGGGACAGAGTTCTTTTCAGGTTGGGAGGGGGAGAACTCCTTAGCATCAGAGTGTGCTAATTACTGTATAAGAAATACTAATCATCTGATGATCATTTTTTAAAAAATCCTTTCTTAGCGAGCACCTAGAAGCCAAGAGGAACAAACATGTCAAATTTCAAGTTTGTAGGCTTTACAGTTCTGGAGGTTTTGTGATGGGTGAGTGGTACTTGGCTTTTATATATAGAGATAGGCGAAATGTAGACACTGAGGCTCCTTGTGAGTTACAGATCATCATAGCAGAATAAAATGTGAAATACCCTCTCCAGAGAAAGAGCATTGACATTTCCATTCTGTTATTAATGGGAGGATGCATCTGTCACATTATCTATTGGGAGATAAACTACTGAACAGCATGGGATTTTCAACATATTAATCACATGCAGGCTTGTAGAAGATGCAGGAAATAACAGCAGGATCTGCTATCTTTGTCTTAATCTTAAGTAACAGACAAGAGTTATTCAATGGGTTTAGAGAAGAACTATTACTATGTCATAATGGAATTCTGAATATTTCTGTAAACTAAAGTGCATATAATCCAGCGTGAACCTTGCTTTTCAGAAAACCTCATGTTAATAAACTCAGGGAAAGAGTAGGCAATATTCCATATGCAGGTATCTAATGGGAAATGCTTCCCACAAAAGGCACACAATTTGACTGGGGAAGTAAAATAGATGATCAGGGTAATCACCTACTTTATTCGTCTATCACTGGGCTGCCTTTGTGCTGCTGAATGAAGAAAACATTTGCAGAATTTCCATGTTGTCAACCTTTAAACAAGCAAATAAATTCAGATGATCACATTTAAAGTTTGATTATATTTTAAATTATGGTCACTGTATATACAAAACTCCCTTTCTGTAGCTTCAGCTGTTTTAATGAGTATTGTTTGGAGAGCCAAAACCAACCTCACTGATGATAGATAATGGTGAATAATTTAAATCTGAAGAATATATTCATTTTTGAATGACTTCCAGGAAATGTTTTTATTATGTTTCATACATTTTTATAAATGTTTTCCCTTATTTTTTTTATTTTTTTTGCAGAAGCATTTCTTTTTAGGTGCCAAATGCAAAGTGATACACTATTTTTAAAATTCAAGAGTGGAATATTTTAAATACAGAGATTCACAGCATGACATTGCTTAAGTCTTTGTACAGTGTACATTAACAGATTTGACTGGACGTTTTTAAAGGCATTTATTCAAATGACTCATTTGTCCTGTAGAGTTCCACTTGATCTTTGTCTAAAGAAGGAACTAAATGCTTAGTTTTAATTTCCCTTGATCTTGTCTATGCCAGGAGTGTTAGGAGATCCACACATAGAAAGTTATATTATGCTAGGTCAGACCAGTTGTCCACAGTGCTTAATTCATTACCATAATCCAATAATAAGGGCATCAGATTGAAGTCTCCAAAATTCCAGTGTGGCAATACCATCAGATGGCAGCAACAAAACCATACACTGTACATACTCGATTTACTGTACAAATGATCATTTAGCAATCTGAAAAAATTGAAGTTATGCTTGCCCCAGGTACTTATGACCCAAAATCAAAGTTCTGATTGCTGTTCCCTGCTCACATTTTGGGTGCTCAGCAAGCAGATTGCATCTAGGGCATTTTGCAACATCTTGCCATCACATTACTGTGATTTGCAGTGTTTTTGCCAGAAGCCAGCTTTTATTTCCAGTGTTTGGGAAAAAAAAAAGACCAAAAAAGCCCACACCCATTGTGAACAATGGGTTCACTTAACAACTGTGACATTCACTTTTTGATTGCTGGTTCACTTAATGTCCACTGCAAAAAAAATGGTAAAATTGAGCACGGTCATATGATAACCCACTTAATTACTATTAGGACTGTAATTGTGAGCTCAATTAGCATTGTAAACCAAGGACTACCTGTTAGGATGCAGTAGCAATAGAAGCTTTCTAACAAGCATATCCCAAATCCAAGCGCATTTACTCCATGTTCATTCAGAATAGAATGTACAATAGCTGTTTATTTTAATTTGAGTTCAGTCATGGGTTATACAGTATATGCATATATTGTAAGTTTAATTGATCCCAAGCATAAATATATTTACAAATCATATTGTCTTATGAACACAGCAGAGTATCTCATTCTATTTCTCAAGGGAAAAAGTCAGTTTCAGTCTTTTTTAAATGATTCCTGGCTGGTTGGACAGGAACGCCAGGTAGCTGCGGCTTCTCCAGCTGTCTCCCAGTGTCTGCATTACTGAAAAACCGATGAATAAAAAATGCATAGCAAATAATAGATGGAAAGAGAAGCAGTGTCAGTGTGTCGAGTTACCGAATGGCACACTGTTCTGCAACTGTGCCTCTGGGCTAGTTTGAATGATAATTCTGCGGTTTACAAAGTTCTCCTCGAAGTATTGTCATACCCAAAATAAAGAATGTAATGCTGTAGATTAGCAGCTGATTTTTAAAAGTTAGGTTTGGCAAAATTCTGCCTCATGGAACAGGGCTGAATCTATTGATTTTACTGATTTTAATAAACCTTGTGAAAATGCATTTTACTGATGAATTGAACAGGAAAAGTGGAATGCTATCTTCCTGTAGTTCTTTCATGCTAACTATTCTCACTTTTTCTGCTTCTAGCACTAGTAAAGAAATAAAGCAGCTTTGATACATTTCCCCCCACAGACATGATTAAATTGAAAAATGTACAGGGGAAAAGCCTAAACATGGGGGGTTGTTCAGCTATGTTGACCTAAATTGAAATCATATATCTGTAGTAGTGCCAAATTCAAACTCAAATCTTTGCTGACTTATTTTTGTCCTTGTTAGATCGGGTAATGAAAGGCACAAAAGGCTAGAGATAACAGCAGCTCTTTATTTGGTCAAGTACGGGCATCCACTGACTGTAAGGTTGGGCAGCTCCCTTTTTAAAGGGGAGCTGTCCGGCTCTTCAGCCAATCACGGGCCTCTCCGTTCCTGCCTGAAAGGAGAGGACCTGAGTGGAAACTACTATTGTCCTTAGCAACAATAGAGGGGGGAGATATCTAACACTTGGTCTAAGATTCCAAAACAAAAACCCCACACTTGAAACACAGTCTGGTTTCTCCTTTAATCCTAAGGAACAGGGACATACAAAACACTGACATGTAAAATGAGTCAATTAGTTATTATCTTTTTTTAAAATATTTTTTTTTATTTTTTTCCAATGTAAACATACATATTTTATGGACAGTGTATTGACTGGGTCAAGTTTTTTTTAAAAAAAACAATATTAACAATAATAATACAAATAGTATGGGGAGTTCTAATCTTCCAACTTCAACAATACTATTCTATTTTATATAAACCTTTATTATTATTTTTAAAAAGATATTATCAAATGACTAGGTGTACACCTCTCAAATACTCAGTTTTAACTATCATTATATCTCACCAGTACGATATATTCAAGGGCTAATAGTACATCTCAAAGGCCACAAATATATATTAAGGAAAAAGTGGAAAAAAAATAATTTTGGAGAGTAGAAGATTTATTCTGATGTCTGTTCCTACAGTTGCCCAAACTCTTTCTCCTTGCCTCTTTTATTCCTTTATCCCTCTTACATGAAGAAAGCAATAATCACACCAAGAAAGATGTATTCAAGTCAAGGTAAATAGTATGGAATCTGGAATCTTTGAGAAATCATGAAAAAAATGAACAAGACTAATATACCTGTTTTCATATCCTACTAGCTGATAACACAGCATTGTTGGGTATTTATCTATAGGGGTTTAATGTCCGGACCAAACATAATTTCTAATGTTGAATTTTCCCCCCTTACCAGAGTGCGCCCCCTTGTGGAGTACCGTGAAGCCATTACCATGGGAACTCCACTGCTCTGTACAATAGAATCGATTTTAAGGCACAACAGGCTGTATCTTAACAGAATACACACCCTGAGGGGTGTTAGAGATATCTTACCCCCACAGGATTTTTTTTTCAAAGTCATCTGTGTACCAAGTTTGGTTGAAATATAGTGTTTGAAAATCTTCAAATCCAGGGAGGAGTAGGAATTCCAGAAGACTCTCCCTTGCTTTGTGAGTGCTGCAAAAATTATAGGACATACAAAGATCTTGGTAGATCATATTTTGGAAACTCTGATGCAAACTGATTGTAGATAAAGAAATACATCTCATTCCATCCCCTTTTACTTTATGATCCTCTATGAGCATTATGAATGCATGCTATTATGCCTACTTCCTACCTAAAACCCTTTTTAAAAAAGATTTTCTAAAGCTGCCAGAGAAAATCAGAACAAGCCTGACACTAATTTAACTATGAATCCTTAGAGATTTAGTGAATGTTTTAATCTCATAAAATCCATATTGAACAAGCAAGTCACCTCAAGCTGACACAATTAAGCTTAATTAGTGCAACCTTTATTCTGAACCTCTTTGCCCAAAGAGACTTGACTTGACAATTTTAGATTATAGTTGGTTATAAATGTCAGATTATCTCTCATATTATTATGGCATTGAAAGAAAGTCCCACAGCAATAACAATTTATTCCTGCTGCAAGAACAACTGTTTTTTACTTTGAAAGACAAAAGTGCAAAGAATTCAAGGAAGGAGAGGGAGAGAGGTGGGGGAGGAGAAAGAAGGAAAAAGAAAAGGAAGTGGTAGGATCTTAAAGTTATATGCACGGTTCATTTACGTCATCGTAAACTACAAGGCTTCTGCTTTTAAAAAATATTGGTATTGTTAGATCTGGGCAACGAGAGAACAGACTGCGGACACGAAGTGACTTAACAGCTCTTTATTAATAGTAGTAGTGATCCAGCTTGCTCTGTGGTCGGAGGGTTCCCCTTTTATAGGGATCGGGTACGCCCCTCGACCAATCAGAACGATACCTGTTTCCCGCTGTAGCAGCGGACCAGAGAGGAGACTTGCCACGATATATGCTAATATCTAACACCCCTCCCCTCCTAGACGGAACGTTGCGGTTAGTAACATAGTCTTTTAGGTATGTTGGGGTTTGCCTTACTCGGGAGGAGCGTCGCAGTTCGGGTTGGTTAGAAGTGGTTGCAGGATCGGGTGCTTTTCCTGTTTCACGTTCGGGCGGTTTCGTGCCTTCGTTGCTAGGGCGTTCCGTAGTCTGCTCGGCTGTGTTGTCTGGGGGTTGCTCTGCTTCGTGCTCGATCTCTTGTTCCGACCTGGGTTCACAGGTGTCGTAGTTCTCTATGATGGGGCTCTTGAGTGGCTGACTTTGCGTTGGCAGGAAACTCTCGTCTTCGTTTCGAAGGTCTGAGTGTGCTAGGCGACCCCGAAGTTGATCGATGTGCCTTTTCCAGTTCCGCCCATCTTCCAGCTCCAGCAGATACGATCGTGGACCCGTGATGCCAATGACCTTTGCCGGCATCCACAATGTCCCCCCTGCATAGTTGTGGGCGTATACTGAATCCCCTATGCTAAAAGACCGGATTTTGCTTGTAGAGTCTGGGGGAGCTGTGGCAGAGTAATTTGGGTGAAGACGGTCCAGGTGAGACCGTAGACGGCGGCCCATGAGTAGTTCAGCGGGGCTCCTACCCGTCGTTGCGCTTGGGGTAATATGCTGAATTAAGAGGTAATGGTCAATGCGTGTTTGCCAATCACCTGGACCCATCCTAGCGAGGGCCTCTTTTGTGAATCACACCATTCTCTCCGCCTGCCCATTTGATGCCGGATGGAATGGCGCGACGAGGGCGTGCCGAATTCCCTGACCTGCTAGATATGTCTCAAATTGCATGGCCATGAATTGGGGCCCGTTATCGGAGACCAGGAGGTCGGGCAGGCCATGAGTGGCGAAAAGTCGCCGTAGAACCTTAATGACTGCCTCTGCCGTGGTTGAAGTCATTAGGACTACTTCTAGCCATTTTGAGTATGCATCCACAACTATAAGGAAAGTCTGACCTTGGAATGGCCCTGCGAAGTCGATGTGTATTCGCGACCAGGGTGCTTTAGGCTTCTCCCATTCTGTGGCGGGCGCTTCCGGGGGTGCTGGTCTCGATTCCTGGCATGGGTCGCAAGTGGCCACCCATTCCTCTATTTCCTTGTCCATGTTTGGCCACCAAACGTAACTTCTTGCTAACGCTTTCATCCTAACAATCCCCGGGTGACCCACATGTAAAGCATCTAATACATTCTTACGCAAAGCATATGGAATAACAACTCGATCCCCCCACAATAAACAACCTTGTAACACTGAAAGCTCATCCCGTTTTGACCAAAACACTTTGAATTCCGGGCCCACGTTTCCCTTCGGCCACCCCCTCCAAACCCAAGTTTGAACTTGCTTTATTAACATGTCTTTAGAAGAAAACCTTGCAACGTCGTAGGAAGAAACCGGTCCAGAGTCCAAACAGTCAATGAGCAATACCGGCACTTCAGGAGTGGGGTCTGGCAGAAGGTCAGGTAATGGGCAACGGCTGAGTGCGTCTGCGTGTCCTAGAGTGGAACCCGGTCGATGAATTAATTTGTATGAGTACGCAGCCAGAAAAACAGTCCACCTGGTCATGCGAGGAGAAAGGGAGACTGGAGTGGGGCGGTTTCCCGCCAAAAGTCCCAACAGCGGTTTGTGATCTGTAATCAGTTCAAAATCGCGGCCATAGAAGTATTCGTGGAAACGTTTTACTCCAGCTACAGCAGCTAGCGCTTCCCTGTCCATCTGGCTGTAATTCCTCTCGGCCGAAGAAAGAGTTCTGGAGTAGAAGGCGATGGGTGCTTCTTTTCCGTCGGGCATCCTGTGGCTGAGGACTGCTCCAACTCTGAAAGGTGATGCGTCGCAGGTCAATACCAGCGGTAGGGTCTGGCTGTATTGTACTAACAGTGAGTCAGTGGTGAGCAGGCGCTTTACTCCGGCAAAAGCTGCTGCTTCGGATCGTCCCCATTTCTATGGTGCGTTCCTCTGGAGTAGACGGTGTAATGGCTCAGCAACGGTCGCCTTCTGTCTCAGAAAAACGCTGTAGAAGTTAAGTAGTCCGAGGAAGGCCTGCAACTCGGTCTGATTTCGTGGTGTGGGGGCGTCCTGGATCGCCTTAATTTTCTTTGAAGTGGGGTGTATTCCCTGACCATCGATTCTATAACCCAGGAATTCTACGCTAGGCACGTTAATTTGGCATTTTTCCTTTTTTAGGCGGAGACCCTTCTCTCTGATTCTGGTCAAAACAGTTCTGATTCTTTTATTTAATTGCTCCTCGTTTGCAGCGGACACCAAGATGTCGTCAAAATAAGGGACGACTCCCGGTATCCCTTGCAAAAGTCGTTCCATGACGCTCTGGAACAATCCTGGAGCAATACTCACACCGAATTGTAGCCGGTTACATTTGAATGCTCCTCTATGCGTCACTATAGTTTGGGCCTCCGCTGTGGCGCTATCTACGGGCAACTGCTGGTAAGCTTGTGCCATGTCTAATTTAGCAAATACCTTTCCTGGCCCCAACGAGTGCAATAAATGCTGTACTACAGGCACAGGATATGCGCTTTGTTGTAGCGCGACATTAATTGTGCATTTATAGTCCGCACAGATGCGGACTGACCCATCTGGCTTTACTGGGGTCACAATGGGAGTTTCCCAACGCGCGTGATCCACCGGCTCAAGGACCCCTTGCTCTACTAATTTATCTATCTCCTTATCTATTTTTGGGCGGAGTGCAAAGGGCACTCGTCTCGGCTTAAGTCGTATTGGCGCCACTTTGGGGTCTAAATTGAATGAGATTGGTTTACCCACATACTTGCCTAGACCGGGGCTGAACACATCCTCGAACTCCTTAAAAATCTGCTCAGCGCTGCTGTTTTCCACGGCATTGATTCCGGTGACTTCTAACCCCAGGGCTTCAAACCAATCAAGCCCCAGAAGGTTCTGTAATGGCGCGCTGGCGATGGTCATGGGCAGCTGGGCTACGATGTCCTTGAAACGGATCTGGAATGTGCCTTGGCACACGATGGGGACTCGGTTCCCCTGGTAGTCTCGACGCAGGATGTCTGGAACGCGTAGTTGGCTCTTTTTGAGGCTAGGGATAGCCTGTTTCATGGATGCCCATGAAATGATGGTCAGGGATGATCCTGTGTCAACTTCCAGCTCGCAAGGTGAGCCCTCCAAGAGGACTGTGACTTTCAGCTTTTTAGGCCGCTTGGTGCGGACCTGGCTTATAGATGTGAGATACGTTCGCAATTCCTCTCTCTGGGTCAACGCTATCTCAGCACCTGTATCCTGAAAATACTCTCGTTGAGCGTCTTGATAGAACGCTCTTTCAGCTCCTTGTGTGTGTGGGTGATCTCTCTGGGAATACGCTCGCTCAGCTCTCTGGGAACTTTCTCTCTGGGTAAACACTTGTGGATTTCTCTCTGGGCGCCCTTTTTGATTTCACCAAGCCCCTGGGTTGGGCTTCTGTTGGCGGTACATTGGTGGCTGCCGTGAGGCAGGGACTTCGCTCCGGCACACTTGTGCGATGTGCCCAAGTTTGTCGCAGTGCGAACAAACAACGTTCCTGAACCTACAGGTAGACCTGGGGTGATTCCCTCCGCAGCTTGCGCAGGGCGGCAAACGGAATCCGGGTCTCCCCCCAGGCCTCAAGTGACTGCTCCGCATCAGGTGACTGTCCTCGAACTCGGGATCCTCGTAGTCGGGGCTTGTGTCCTCGTAGTGAACTCTGGTGTGTCTTGGCGCTGGCTGGTTTTCGCTGAAACCGCGTTGTATGGTTACCGATGATTTCTCCGCTGACTCTGACGCTCTTGCTTCATTTAAAGCTATCTGTAGGGTTAAATTTGGGTTTGCCAACAGCTCCTTTTGTAGTGAAATGTCTCTTAACCCACAGATAAGCTGCGCTAAGATATGCTCGTCCAAATCCCTGAACTCGCAGTGAGTTGCTGCTTTACGCAGGGCTGCAACATATTGATTGATTGATTCTCCCGCCTTCTGGTTCCGCGTGTTGAATTCCTTGCGGCAAACATGGCAGGAAGGTTTTGGCGCGTAATGAGTCTGTAGCGTTTGTTGCAGCGCCGTCCATGATACTGCTTGTATTGGAGTAGGCGCGGTGAGGTCCCTGGCCGTGTTGAAGACTTCTTTCCCGCAGTAGCCGAGGAAAATGTTTTTCTTCCGGGCGTCGGTGATCCCCATGTATTCGTTTGCTTCGAGGAAACACTCGAATCGAATCATGAAGGCTTCCCACTCGTCGTTTGCTGGGTCGAATGGAGCGGGGGGAGTGTGCATCGCCATCTTCTCTCGTTCGAATTTGCCGCGCTGCGGTGACTTGAGATGGCTGCCGGAATTTCTGCCGAATTCCTGGGCTGGATCAAATCCGGAGATTCTGGGGTAGCGATCTTCGTCCTATCTGTCTGTCAATCCCACCTTCGTCGCCAATGTTAGATCTGGGCAACGAGAGAACAGACTGCGGACACGAAGTGACTTAACAGCTCTTTATTAATAGTAGTAGTGATCCAGCTTGCTCTGTGGTCGGAGGGTTCCCCTTTTATAGGGATCGGGTACGCCCCTCGACCAATCAGAACGATACCTGTTTCCCGCTGTAGCAGCAGACCAGAGAGGAGACTTGCCACGATATATGCTAATATCTAACAGGTATTTCTCTTGCTAAAATATGCTTAAAAATTACATCTACAAATGATTCAAGCAGTGATTAAAATGGAAAGTTTGACATGGCCCTCTAACTCACAAACAGGTACATACAGCACACAAATGCAAACTTAAATCTATGTCCTCTTATGTAAGAGATAGGCCAACATTCACACACTTCATGAAGGACCAACGACTAGCCTGGAAAAATTAGGCAATGCAAATCATTGTCCAAGGTCTTCTGATAATGCAAATCTCTCTATCTATCTTTGAGCCTTAAGGAAAAAGCTCCTTTTGACACAAATGCACTGGTAGCAACAGTGTGAATCTGAAAAGGCAGAGTGGCAGTTTTGAAAGTGCAATTGTGGCCTCACTATTTTCGTACATGTGAATACAGTGCCAAAATGAGAGTTTCTTTCTTTCCTTCCTTCCTTTCTTCTTTCTTTTTTTTTTCATTTTTCCTTTCTTTTCTTTCTCTCCTTCCTTCCTTCCTTCTTCTGAACATTCATTCTATATTCTATATGCATCTGGATTGGCAATTATTTTAATACTAAAAGAGAAGAAAAGAAAGTTAACTGGCCTTCCAATAATGAAAATAAAATGCTGAATACCATTTTATTCATTTTAAATGTGTAATAAATTGAGGGAGGGAGGGAGAGAAGGAAGAAAGGAAAGAAAAAAGAAAGATCAACGTTCTACCAGGAAATAGAAAATAGAGCTTGTGCCAGCAAATAGGGACAAATGGAACAGATGTGACTCTTTTTTCCCCAACTTGCTAGATTTTAATTAAGATGTAGCTTGGACCTAACAGAGATTATGCTGGGTCACACAGAACTGTTGGAAGAAATGCCCTTCTGGGTTCAGCTCCAAGTGGGGAAAAAGACACTGGAGACATGGAGGCTGCTTGGAAAGATGGTTTTAATGGTGGACAGGACCACATGGCTTGAGTCCTGAACAGAAAAGGTAATCACATGCTTCAACAGTTGGTGGAGAAAAAGAGAAGGGGGAAGAGAAGCTGAGTCCCTGGTTTTATGCCCTCTCTGGCCTTTGATCTTGAGCTTGTTGTCAGACTCCCATGGGGTCATGCAGGGGTAACTCTCTGCTGCGTTTTGAATCCAGGTTTGGTTGAGTTCTCAGATGCCATGTGGTGAGTTGGGTAAAGGGCCAATATTATCATGCCTTAACCCCCTGGAGCTGAAGGGGAGAACTCTTTATTATGTAAAGGGACTGGCTTGGCCTTCTTAATGGCCCATTGACAAAGTGGGTGGGGGCAGGAAGCTGCAGGGAGCTATTCTCTCTTTATAAAACATGTTTCTTCCTTTTCACATCCAGAGAAATGTAATATTCTGCCTTTTCAATATTTCCTAGGATATTTCATTTTTCTGGGAGAGGGCTGGGTGATAACTTCCTGCAGAACTATTACTGAGAGTTTGGGAGGATGTTCGCAAAGGAGGTCAATAAACAGCAGGGGGTTTCCAAGCTTCATGATTGTCTCCAGCTATATATAATCTTCCTCAATGACCTACACAGGATGATTCACAGTTGGCTAGAACCCCTGAGGGAGAACACATTTATTCTGATTGTTCACTCAAGGAGCATCTTGACGGATGTCTAGGCAGCATTAATAAAAATGAGAAATGTAAATAAATAATTTAAATACGGCTTCCGTGGCAGCATCAAAATCCTCTTCTCAATCCCCTTTCTTCTGCCAAAAAAGAGCAGGTCATATATTGAAAATCAAGATTAGCTTCTAGGTGTGGAGGGAAATTTTATGTCACATTAGATATGTAAATTTTAAAAAATGACACATTTCACATTAGTGGTCTCATCTCAATCACATTTCATGCGATGGAACTTCTATGGATGACATTAATGGATGAATTTTCATGTAACTATGCTTATGAATTTAATTAAAAGTGAATTCTTTTAATTTTCACTGCCTGATTCCTATTAATCTTGACAGATCCGTATTCTTGCATTGCTTGAAATTATTACAGGCCTCCAGATTTACCTAGAAGAATCTTGTCCTGGATTATTTCATTCTTTGAGATTCCTACTATACCTTGCAGAAGGCTTTTGACTGTGAATATACCTAATGATCACAGGAAACATATTTTAAACTATAGCAAGTTTGTGGTTCAAATAAATATATGTTTTATTTCTGTCCATATAGTTATTCCTCCTTCATGATTAATGTATTTTTTATGATGACTATGAACATGATTTATCACTTATAGCTTTTATGTACAATGAGAGCTTATGCACAGATAACCAATCACACTTGGCCAATAAAGAATTCTATTCTATTCTATTCTATTCTATTCTATTCTATTCTATTCTATTCTAAATGTATTAACAATATAGAGTTATTTTGTAAGAGTTTAAAATAAAATGAATCAATGCAAAGATTATGGGAGAAATATAGACCTGGAAACCATTCTTTTTACTTGGCTTAATTCCATTCCTGACATCAATAGTTCTTATGTAATATTTCCCACAGCTCATATTTTGTTCCCTAAGTGATGAAAGTCATCCCACAGGGTAGTTTGATGAATATCTCAAGTGGGTACTGCAAAACTTTACCTTACAGAAGAAAACTTTCTTTCTGTAAAGCTTTTCTTTTCAGTTATGTAAATGTTAATAGCTAAATCCTTACTAAAGCATATTTTTTTCATAAGCACTGGAATTCAAAGCAAAGAGTTGTTTATGCAGGACCCTAATTTCACTGTGAATGTATTGTAGTCTTTCTGGAACTCTTAATCTGTATTCCTTCCTTGAAATTCTTTGAAAAAAATTTGGAGGCATTGTTATGTTTCATGGGTAAGTTAAGGAAACATAAATATTTAGGCCAGAAATAAGTGATGCCAAATATTTTACTCCTGTAATTCAAGACTAGATGTTTATTGATCCAGGAAGAATGATGGGGAGGAATATCATGATAAAGGGTTCACTGGTGGAGAAAATTCAACATTCATTTGGTTCAATTTCTTGGTTCCCACAGTTATTGAACCAGGTTCCTCTGGGAAACTGAAAACAATGCATACAGACAATAACTCTCTCGCCCAAATTAGTTTTTTGTAATAGGAACTCTAGAAAGCCCTCTGCCTATGAACTTTGATTTTAGGTATGCTACAATGGAATTACAAAGTTCTCAAAAAATCAGAATCCAGGAAAGTTTAAAACTGATGGATGCAGGAAATAAGTTTGAAATATTCTCCCAGATACCATATTTAAGTGTTCTGAATTTGCTATGCAAATTTCGACTGGAATTGATATTGGATTGACGGCTCTTATTTGATCTTGGAACTCAGGCAAACATGAAGCAATAATCTATTGATGTCTAAAGAATCGATCTGACGACTTCCTGATCATAAAACAATTATAGAATTTTATTTACTCAACCAAACAACTAAAGAGTAAAGCAGAATCTGCAAACTCTATTTGTGTACATACAATTATAGAATTAAACTATATAATGTTCTTACTTTTCCAATCTTGAAAAATGATTTACAAGAAGAAAAATAGTTTTGCATGGGAACAGAATGCACTGGAAATAATCTGATTATAGAAATATTTGTGTGTTTCCTTATCTTCCTATGCTAGATGATTTGGTAAAAATCATATTTCACAATATATTATTGTTAGGTAAAGGTTCCCCTCGCACATATTCACCAGTCGTTCCCAACTCTAGGGGGCGGTGCTCATTTCTGTTTCAAAGCTGAAGAGCCAGAGCTGTCTGAAGATGTCTCCGTGGTCATGTGCCCGGCATGACTAAATGCCAAAGGCACATGGAATGCTGTTAGCTTCCCACCAAAAATGGTTCCCATTTTTCTACTTGCATTTTTACATGCTTTCGAACTGCTAGGTTGGCAGAAGCTGGGAAAAGTAATGGGAGCTCACTCCGTTACATGGTGCTAGGGATTCGAACCGCCAAACTGCCAATCTTTCTGATCAACAAGCTGAGCATCTTAGTCACAGAACCACCATATCCTTATATTCTTGTTAGTGCTCCATTAATTACTAATAATAAGCAGAAATCAACATCTGAAGACAAAGAGTTTGCTAGTGGATTTGTGGGTGATGGCCTATGAGAAGATAAGATATACATATTGAAGATAAGGACCTATTATAAGAATTAGAAGAGCTTTACAATTTACTGGAATGAATGGTATAATTGGAGCAGACTTCTGGGAATATTGACATTTTAATGCATGTTTAAGAAAGTAGAAGTTCTGTCTTCTGATGTGGAATGAATAGTAATCATACTAGACAGCAGAATTCATTTCATTAAAAATATCGTTGGTATCCAAAGATCCCTTTATTCTAGCCAAAATCCACTACATTTTATACAGAAAAGCTACTCACAAAGTCCCACATTTTTGATATGAAGGGCATAAACTAGAAGATCCTGCTTTTCAACATTGGAACAAATACTTTGAAATTCCCTCTTTAAGAGATATCAGGCTGGTGTTCCTCTTGCTGGTGTTCAGGAAAATATTGAAAGCAGAGTTATCTAGAGCAAGGGTGTCAAACTCAAGGTCTGGGGTCCAGATCCAGCCCGCAGGGTGCTTAGATCTGGCCCGCGGGGCTGTCCTGGGAACAGCAAAGGACCAACTCGCTGTCCCTCTGCCAGGAAAAATAGAGCTTGGAAGGGCCGCAAGCTGTTTTCACTGGCAGAAGATTGCAAGAGGTCATCACAGCCAAAAATGGAGCTCAGGAGTCTATTTTCTCTGGCAGAGTGCTCAGGCCTCACAGGCACCCCTGACAGGAGTGATGTTGATCTGGCCACATCCATCCTGGCCATGTCCACTCCAGCCCCCTTGAGGTCAAACACAAGCCTGATGTGGCCCTCAATGAAATCGAGTTTGACACCCGTGTTCTAGACAATATTCTATTAATACTGTGCCATCTTTAATTATTTTATTTTTCATTTATTGTCCTTGCTGTTCTGTATGTGTATGTGTTCTGATGTTAATGTCATTTTTAGTCATACCATGCATGTTTTACTTTTTGATATATGTTCTTTAAGCTGCCAAGAGAGAAGGAGGGGGTGAGTCACAAGACAAAGACACTGAGGTGGGGGCCCTTAAACTCCATATCATTTGAATCTTCCTGAAGCTAGGATTGGAGCTGCTGGAGAGAAGGAGGGGGTGAGTCACAAGACAAAGACACTGAGGTGGGGGCCCTTAAACTCCATATCATTTGAATCTTCCTGAAGCTAGGATTGGAGCTGCTGGAGAGAAGGAGGGGGTGAGTCACAAGACAAAGACACTGAGGTGGGGGCCCTTAAACTCCATATCATTTGAATCTTCCTGAAGCTAGGATTGGAGCTGCTGGAGAGAAGGAGGGGGTGAGTCACAAGACAAAGACACTGAGGTGGGGGCCCTTAAACTCCATATCATTTGAATCTTCCTGAAGCTAGGATTGGAGCTGCTGGAGAGAAGGAGGGGGTGAGTCACAAGACAAAGACACTGAGGTGGGGGCCCTTAAACTCCATATCATTTGAATCTTCCTGAAGCTAGGATTGGAGCTGCTGGAGAGAAGGAGGGGGTGAGTCACAAGACAAAGACACTGAGGTGGGGGCCCTTAAACTCCATATCATTTGAATCTTCCTGAAGCTAGGATTGGAGCTGCTGGAGAGAAGGAGGGGGTGAGTCACAAGACAAAGACACTGAGGTGGGGGCCCTTAAACTCCATATCATTTGAATCTTCCTGAAGCTAGGATTGGAGCTGCTGGAGAGAAGGAGGGGGTGAGTCACAAGACAAAGACACTGAGGTGGGGGCCCTTAAACTCCATATCATTTGAATCTTCCTGAAGCTAGGATTGGAGCTGCTGGAGAGAAGGAGGGGGTGAGTCACAAGACAAAGACACTGAGGTGGGGGCCCTTAAACTCCATATCATTTGAATCTTCCTGAAGCTAGGATTGGAGCTGCTGGAGAGAAGGAGGGGGTGAGTCACAAGACAAAGACACTGAGGTGGGGGCCCTTAAACTCCATATCATTTGAATCTTCCTGAAGCTAGGATTGGAGCTGCTGGAGAGAAGGAGGGGGTGAGTCACAAGACAAAGACACTGAGGTGGGGGCCCTTAAACTCCATATCATTTGAATCTTCCTGAAGCTAGGATTGGAGCTGCTGGAGAGAAGGAGGGGGTGAGTCACAAGACAAAGACACTGAGGTGGGGGCCCTTAAACTCCATATCATTTGAATCTTCCTGAAGCTAGGATTGGAGCTGCTGGAGAGAAGGAGGGGGTGAGTCACAAGACAAAGACACTGAGGTGGGGGCCCTTAAACTCCATATCATTTGAATCTTCCTGAAGCTAGGATTGGAGCTGCTGGAGAGAAGGAGGGGGTGAGTCACAAGACAAAGACACTGAGGTGGGGGCCCTTAAACTCCATATCATTTGAATCTTCCTGAAGCTAGGATTGGAGCTGCTGGAGAGAAGGAGGGGGTGAGTCACAAGACAAAGACACTGAGGTGGGGGCCCTTAAACTCCATATCATTTGAATCTTCCTGAAGCTAGGATTGGAGCTGCTGGAGAGAAGGAGGGGGTGAGTCACAAGACAAAGACACTGAGGTGGGGGCCCTTAAACTCCATATCATTTGAATCTTCCTGAAGCTAGGATTGGAGCTGCTGGAGAGAAGGAGGGGGTGAGTCACAAGACAAAGACACTGAGGTGGGGGCCCTTAAACTCCATATCATTTGAATCTTCCTGAAGCTAGGATTGGAGCTGCTGGAGAGAAGGAGGGGGTGAGTCACAAGACAAAGACACTGAGGTGGGGGCCCTTAAACTCCATATCATTTGAATCTTCCTGAAGCTAGGATTGGAGCTGCTGGAGAGAAGGAGGGGGTGAGTCACAAGACAAAGACACTGAGGTGGGGGCCCGCGCGCCTAACGGCGCGCGAATCATATATCTATAAACCAAAATAGCAATAATACATTCTGGATTAGTGTGTTTGAGATTGTGATTTTATTTATTTCAAAATGACTGGCTTAGTTCAATGTAATAGCTGTTTTGCACCTGTCTTTCGCAGTACTCTTTTCAAATTTGGATACTGTCCCCTTTGTAAACAAATTACGAGTCTACATAGGCAGATTACCTATCTAGAATCTGTAATCTGTGCTCTCCAAGCAGAAACTAGGTGTCTACGTCAGCCATTCCACTCTATGGTGAAGCCACACTATCAGCCCCCTCTACCACAAAGATCTTGCAGGAGAAGAGCTGTCTGGACAACTGTGGGATCTGGCAGGTTGAGAGCTGTGAACCATAAACCCAAAGCTTTTGCTGTGACCCAGCAAAACAGATATAGTGCCCTTGCTGACCTTAATGGGGACACTAAAGAGATAGGTCAAGGCAGTTGTGATAATGATGACTCAAATAAGCAGGGGATCGTGGTCCAAAACGAAGAACTTTCTTCGGAAAGGCGAAAAGGGGAACCAGGTATCACACATCAGTCGCAGAAGAAGATCAAGGTATGTAAAAAGAGAAGTCACCTTCTGGTTGGTGATTCAATCGTAAGAGATGTTAATTTAGGAGAGGATACGGAGGTTTTAAAAGAGGTCAGGTGTCTGCCAGGTGCTACTGCCAGCAGAGACAAGAGGCGTATTCTTAAGATAGTCAAGAATGCAAGTAAGGACTGTGACGTTGATGCTATTATACATCTTGGCACTAATGATCTATCCCAGAAAGATGTACTTTCTGTGCAGAATGATTTCCAGAACTTGGGGTATGAACTTAATAGTATAGGTTGTAGGCTTATCTTTTCAGAGGTTTTACCTGTATATAAGGAACAAAAAGGGAAGGGCCAGCGTGTAGCAGAGTTTAATGTTTGGCTAAAGGAGTGGTGTAAAAGGGAAGGCTTTGGTTTTATTAGTCATGAAGCCTGTAGCTGGTCCAATGAAAAACTGTACAAAAGAGATGGGTTGCACCCATCCAAGAAAGGAACTGAGTTACTTGGCATTAAATTCACAGATTTTCTTGATAAACATTTAAACTGAAGAGCGGGGACAGAGAATTAATAGATACAGAACATCTCTGTCCCCAGCAAACTAAAATTCATAGGGTTATAAATGCATGTAACATAGATGTGTGTGTGGGTAAGATTATCACTCCTGCTGTCAAGCAAAACCAAGCATGTAATAGTGATTGTCATACCATGTGCATGAATCACACAAGTGGCAAGAAAATAGGGGCAGTCAGGCATAATACAGGTTATGTAGACAGTAAACACAAGGTCAATCAAAATGGACTCAAATGTCTATATACCAATGCACAGAGCATGAGGAATAAACAGGGAGAATTAGAAATTCAAGTAAAAGAGGGCAGATATGATATTATTGCCATTACAGAAACTTGGTGGGATTAAACTGACAAATGGAACATACAGCTAGAAGGATTTAAATTATTTAAAAGAAATAGACCAAATAAAAGAGGAGGTGGAGTTGCACTATATATAAGAAATAACTATGTCTCTACAGAAATAGAGCACAACAATAATGAGAACTATCTTGAATGCATTTGGGTCAATATTAAAGGTTGTGGGGGAAATGACATTGCCATAGGTCTATACTACAGGCCACCCAACCAAGCAGAGGAAGAAGATGAACTTTTTGCTAGTCAGCTAACTAAGGTATGTAGGAAGCACACCACAATAGTAATGGGAGATTTTAACTACCCTGACATCAACTGGGAAACAAACTCTGCACCAAGTGGAAGATCCAACAGGTTCCTAACAAACCTAGCAGACAACTTTGTTTTCCAAAAAGTAGAGAAGGAAACAAGGGGATCAGCCATACTGGACTTAATTCTCACTAACAGAGAGGAAATGATAGAAGGTGTTGAAGTCATAGGAACCCTGGGGGCAAGTGACCATGCAATATTGGAATTCAACATTATCCAAACACAAGTAGTAGAACAAAGTCAAACTAGAGTCTTGGACTTTAAGAAAGCTAATTTCAATAAACTTAGAGAGAGCTTGGGAAAAATTCCATGGATGAGAATCCTCGAGGGGAAAACAACTCAAGAAGCTTGGGAAATTTTGAAAAATGAGATTAGAAAAGCCCAGTCTAACACAATACCAATGAAGAAGAAAAACAACAGCTCCCAAAAGAAACCAGCATGGCTGCATAAACAACTATCTGACAAACTGAAAGACAAAAAAAGTAAGTATAAAAAGTGGAAGGAGGGGGACATAACTAAGGCAGAATATCAGCAAATAGCCCGAGCCTGTAAAGATGAAGTGAGGAAAGCTAAGGCTCACAATGAAGAAAGGCTTGCCACAAAAGTAAAAATTAACAAAAAAAGCTTCTTCCAACATGTTAAAAACAAGAAAAAGGTTAAGGAAACAATTGGTCCATTGCTAGGAGAAAGTGGCAAGAAGGTGACAAGCAACAGGGAGAAAGCAGAACTATTTAACTCATGTTTTGCATCTGTCTTTACACAAAGGGATAAAACAGTCCAACCTATCAAAAGCAGCACCACAAAATTAGGAACACAAATTGAAATAGGGAAGAAAATGGTAATTGAGCACCTGTCTACCCTAGATGAGTTCAAATCACCAGGACCGGATGGATTACACCCCAGAGTTCTGAAGGAACTAGCAGACGAGATCTCAGAACCACTGAACTATATCTTTCAGAGATCCTGGAACACCGGGGAACTACCAGAGGACTGGAAAAGAGCTGATGTGGTTCCCATCTTCAAAAAAGGGAAAAAATTAGATCCAGGAAACTACAGACCTATCAGCCTAACCTCAATACCAGGAAAGATTCTGGAAAAAATAATCAAGCAACGAATTTGCGAACACCTAGAAGCAAACAAAGTAATAGCCAAAAGCCAACATGGATTTGTCAAAAACAGATCATGCCAGACTAATCTTATTGCATTCTTTGATAATGTGACAAAATTAGTGGACCAGAGGAATGCCGTTGATATAGTTTACTTGGACTTCAGTAAGGCTTTTGATAAGGTAGACCATAACCTACTACTAGATAAAGTAGAAGAATGTGGGTTAGACAGCATCACCACCAGATGGATTGGTAACTGGCTGACCAACCGCACTCAACGTGTAGTTCTCAATGGAACTGCATCTACATGGAGGGAAGTATGCAGTGGAGTACCCCAAGGCTCTGTTTTAGGCCCAGTACTCTTCAACATCTTCATCAATGATTTGGATGAGGGAATAAATGGGGAACTCATCAAATTTGCAGATGATACCAAGCTGGCAGGAATAGCCAACACTCCAGAAGATAGGCTTAAGATACAGAAGGATCTTGACAAACTTGAACATTGGGCACTATCTAATAAAATGAAATTCAATGGTGAAAAGAGTAAGGTTCTACATTTAGGCAACAAAAACGGAATGCACAGGTACAGTATAGGTGATACCTTACTCAGTAGTAGTAACTGTGAAAGCGATCTTGGAGTCCTAGTGGACAACCATTTAAATATGAGCCAGCAGTGTGCAGCAGCTGCCAAAAAAGCCAACACAGTTCTAGGCTGCATCAACAGAGGGATAGAATCAAGATCACGTGAAGTGTTAATACCACTTTATAATGCCTTGGTAAGGCCACACTTGGAATACTGCATTCAGTTCTGGTCGCCACGATGTAAAAAAGATGTGGAGACTCTAGAAAGAGTGCAGAGAAGAGCAACAAAGATGATTAGGGGACTGGAGACTAAAACATATGAAGAACGGTTGCAGGAACTGGGTATGTTTAGCTTAAGAGAAAGAAGGACTAGGGGAGACATGATAGCATTATTCCAATATCTCAGAGGTTGCCACAAAGAAGAGGGAGTCAAACTATTCTCCAAAGCACCTGAGGGTAGAACAAGAAGCAATGGGTGGAAACTAATCAAGGAGAGAAGCAACTTAGAACTGAGGAGAAATTTCCTGACAGTGAGAACAATTAATCAGTGGAACAGCTTGCCTCCAGAAGTTGTGAATGCCCCAACACTGGAAGTCTTTAAGAAGATGTTGGATAGCTATTTGTCTGAAACGGTATAGGGTTTCCTGCCTAGGCAGGGGGTTGGACTAGAAGACCTCCAAGGTCCCCTCCAACTCTACTATTGTATTATTGTATTGTAAGAGACATCAGGTTATGATGAGGTATAAAAAGATAAGACTGAGATAGATAGATGATAGATAGATAGATAGATAGATAGATAGATAGATAGATAGATAGATGATAGATAGATAGATGATAGATAGATAACAATGGATGAGTAAGGAAGATTACCTTGACAGAGATAAGCAGAAGCATTTATAAAGTCCAAAATGTCCAGATAACCTTCAGAAGCAGCTCAGACCAGACTCTTCCCTAATTCACTAAATTATAAGGAAGTGTAGGTTAGTACAATCAGACTTACAATATTCTGTTATAACAGTCAAATCTCTATAAAAATAATTTTAGCCTTCCTGTGGAGAAGTCAGTCAGTCAGGTAGGTAGTTAGGTAGGTACTAGGTAGTGCTAGGTAGGTAGGTAAGTTGTAGATAGATAGATGTTATTCAATCTATCACATATAAAGCATTCAGGATGGGATATGTCCCTCCTTTAAAATAGTTATGCTGCTAGAAAATGACTGGTCTGAAAATACCAATTAATTTTATGGCCACATGAAAATTTGATCTTGGCTCACTAACAGTTCTAGTCCCACATTTCCCCCCTATGGCCCCCTAATTGAGAATGTGAAAAATGGTAGCATATTTAATGAGCAATGGTTGGCAAATAGACACTCACTATTATGTGTCAACTACATTTCCCATCAGGAACTCCAAAAATATATATTGTATGCATTCATTGTTCCTTTCTGTAAAGGGGTGAACTTGAACCAATCCAGATTATAGGCTCATTCTATTTCTCACAATTTTGATCACATGGTTTGTGCAGTTTGTAGCCATTAAGAATACTGTAGTCAACGGTTTTGCAATGCAGTTCAGTGTCAACGAGAGTGTCAAACGGGGGGGGGGAGGGGGGGAGGAATAAGTCCATGCTAGGAATTATTAAAAATTAAACTTTTAATTCATTTTTTAACAAAAATAAAACTGGTGACAGTGCAAAGTTTTCCACAAATCTCAACTGTGAGCACATTTTGGTCACTATTTTAGTTATGGAATTTAAAATATACTATTTAGCTGCTGGAAAATATACTTTAAGTGTCTTGTGTTCTTGCTGATTAGGAACGCTTGTGGTGCTTATTTATCTTAGCTAGCCTTTATATGCTGTAATAATAACTTTTGCAGATTTATACAGCTATTGCTCTGAAAATTTCTTTCTGATAAATGTAAATAAAATGTTCTCAATTACGTTCATCTAGAAAGAAAAAGCTATTGCAAGCAATTTCAACCATGGATGTTGATTCACTTGCTAGATGCTTTTACAGGCAGTGAAATCAAACCTATTCTTTGCCCATGTTTTCTTCTGGAATCTGAGTGTTTTCCCCCCCCTCTTTTGCCCTTGAAGCTGTCAGTAGCTATAATGGCAGCCTCAGGGACAAAAATAATTTGGTAATGGGAAAATGATATTGGGGGGGGGGTCAAAGTTTATTGCATTTCTTATTTGCTGTAGGCTTGTTCTATACTGTGTTTGATTTTTGAAAGAAAGAAAGAAAAAGAAAGAAAGAAAGAAAGAAAGAAAGAAAAGAAAGAAAGAAAGAGGGAGGAATGAAGGAAGGAATTATGTAGTTAGATTGAGAAATCAAAATAACATCTTGGAAAATGTCAAATGCAACCAACCTCATGTCAAGAATATATATATATATATATATATATATATATATATATATATATATATATATATGTGTGTGTGTGTGTGTGTGTGTGTGTGTGTGTGTGTGTGTGTGTGTGTGTGTGTGTGTGTGTGTGTGTGTGTGTGTGTGTGTGTGTGCGCGCCCATATATAAGTCACCAAGAGCTCAACTGGATTTAAAGGCAACTTTAATTTATAGTTGGGGCTGCGATGTCTCAGTGGTTAAGATGCTGAACTTATCAGTTGGAAAGTGACAGCCTGGGTTAAAGACCCAAGTCTTGCATGATAGAGTGAGGTTTGTTACTCGCCTCAGCTCCTGCCAGCCTAGCAGTTTGAAAGCATGCAAATGCAAGTAAACAAATAGGTATCGTTTCAGTGGGAAGGTTGCTGCATTCTGTATTTTCATGCTGGACACATGGTGATGGAAACATCTCTCAGACAATGCCCTGTCTGAGAATTGGAGATTGAACATGTCCCCTTAAGTCGGTCGCGACTGTCAAGGGAAACATTTAAATTTAATAGTCCGAAACATTTAATAGCCCGAGCCAGTAAAGATCAAGTGAGGAAAGCTAAGGCTCACAATGAAGAAAGGCTTGCCACAAAAGTAAAAAACAACAACAACAAAAGCTTCTTCCAACATGTTAAAAACAAGAAAAAAGTTAAGGAAACAATTGGTCCATTGCTAGGAGAAAGTGGCAAGAAGGTGACAAGCAACAGGGAGAAAGCAGAACTATTTAACTCATGTTTTGCATCTGTCTTTACACAAAGGGATAAAACAGCCCAACCTATGAAAAACAGCACCACAAAAATCAGATTAGGAACACAAGTTGAAATAGGGAAGAAAATGGTAAGTGAGCACCTGTCTACCCTAGACGAGTTCAAATCACCAGGACCGGATGGATTACACCTTAGGGTTCTGAAGGAACTGGCAGACGAGATCTCAGAACCACTGAATTATATCTTTCAGAGATCCTGGAACACCGGGGAACTACCAGAGGACGGGAAAAGAGCTGATGTGGTTCCCATCTTCAAAAAAGGGAAAAAATAGATCCAGGAAACATAGACCTATCAGCTTGACCTCAATACCAGGAAAGATTCTGGAAAAGATAATCAAGCAACAAATTAGCGAACACCTAGAAATAAACAAAGTAATAGCCAAAAGCCAACATGGGTTTGTCAAAAGCAGATCATGCCAGACTAATCTTATTGCATTCTTTGATAATGTGACAAAATTAGTGGACCAGAGGAATGCCCTCAATATAGTTTATTTGGACTTCAGTAAAACATTTGATAAGGTAGACCATAACCTACTACTAGATAAAGTAGAAGAATATGGGCTGGACAGCATCACCACCAGATGGATTTGTAACTGGATGACCAACCGCACTCAGCGTGTAGTTCTCAATGGAACTGAATCTACATGGAGGGAAGTATGCAGTGGAGTTCCCCAAGGCTCTGTTTTAGGCCCAGTACTCTTCAACATCTTCATCAATGATTTGGATGAGGGAATAAATGGGGAACTTTGCAGATGACACCAAGCTGGCAGGAATAGCCAACACTCCAGAAGATAGGCTTAAGATGCAGAAGGATCTTGACAAACTTGAACACTGGGCACTATCTAATAAAATGAAATTCAATGGTGAAAAGAGTAAGGTTCTACATTTAGGCAAGAAAAAAGTAATGCACAGGTACAATAAAGGTGATACCATGCTCAATAGTAGTAACTGTGGAAGGGATCTTGGAGTCCTAGTGGACAACCATTTAAATATGAGCCAGCAGTGTGCAGCAGTTGCCAAAAAAGCCAGCACAGTCCTAGGCTACATAAACAGAAGGATGTAATCAAGATCATGTGAAGTGTTAATACCACTTTATAATGCCTTGGTAAGGCCACACTGGGAATACTGCATTCAGTTTTGGTCGCCACGATGTAGAAAATATGTGGAGACTCTAGAAAGAGTGCAGAGAAGAGCAACAAAGATGATTAAGGCACTGGAGATTAAAACATATGAAGAACGGTTGCAGGAACTGGGTATGACTAGTCTAATGAAAAGAAGGATTAGGGGAGACATGATAGCAGTGTTCCAGTATCTTAGGGGTTGCCACAAAGAAGAGGGAGTCAACTATTCTCCAAGGCACCTGAGGGTAGAACAAGAAGCAATGGGTGGAAATTAATCAAGGAGAGAAGCAACTTCGAACTGAGGAGAAATTTCCTGACACTTAGAACAATTAATCAGTGGAGCAGCTTGCCTCCAGAAGTTGTGAATGCCCCAACGCTGGAAGTTTTTAAGAAGATATTGGATCGCTATTTGTCGCAAATGTTATACGGTTTACTACCTAGGCAGGGGGTTGGACTAGAGGACCTCCAAGGTCCCTTCCAACTCTGCTATTGTATTGCATTGTAAATCTTTTTCTTTTTTAGTTAATGCCTAATTCTCCTCATCAAGCCTTGCTGTGCTACCTCATCGTAACAGGGTGACGATGAGAGGTCCCTGAGAGGTCATGCCAGGTGTGTACACTAAGATACCTGTTGAACTCCCAACAATGTCATCTAAGGTGTGATGTTTATCCAGAGGTGGTATTCAGCAGGTTCTGACTAGTTCTAGAGAACCGGTAGCAGAAATTTTGAGTAGTTCGGAGAACCAGTAAATATCACCTCTGACTGGCCCCCATCTATTCTCTGCCTCCCAAGTCCCAGTTGATCAGGAGAAAACAGGGATTTTGCAGTAACCTTCCCCTGGAGTGGGGAGGGAATGGAGATTTTACAGTATCCTTCCCCTGCCATGCACATCAAGCCTCACCCACCAAGCACGCCACGCCTACCAAGCCATCCCCATGGAACGGATAGTAAAAAATGTTGAATCTCACCACTGTGTTTATCTAACTATCAAACTAAAACAAGCAGGATCTGGGCAGCAACAATATAGGAAGATGCTGCAAACTATGTTCGGTGCAGTGACAATAGCAAAGGCATCATTTCATTCTGTAAGAGATAAGACCATGATAAAGCACTCCTGTATGTGTCAAGGAAACCACATGGATAGTATAGAAAAATACAGAGGTGACCTTGGTGAAATAATAAAACGGCTAGCAAAACACGAACTAAGTCCAGAAAAGTGGTAGCCATTAGAAACAATCATAAACACAAAAGTAGGTATATTATGCAAGGTCTTTTCCCCCACTCCACAATTTTATTAGTAGGACAATTGTTGCAGTAACCCATAGTTTACTTAAAGTTTCCATTAGGTAATGACTTCTCATGCAGGTAATCTCTTCAATATGATCAGATCATTCTCACTTGGAGAGATTTGTTTGTCAAACATGTACAAGATAACAAGTATAGGTATGAACATAAACATGAACAAAGGAAGTAAATACAGATAAATGGGAGAAGTAAGACAGGGATGGTAGGCATACTGGTGTGCTTATGCACACCTCCCCCCCCCCGCCCCTTTACTGACCTCTTAGGAATGGGGTGAGGTCCACGGTAGACAGTTTGAGATTGAAGCTGTTATGGTTTGAGGCTGTAACAACGGAGTCAGGTAGAGCATTCCAGGCATTGACCACTCTGTTGCTGAAGTGATATTTTCTGCAATCGAGTTTGAAGAGATTTACCTTGAGTTTGTATTGATTGTTTGCCCATGGATTATTGTGATTGAACCGAAGAAGTGGTTGACAGGCAAGAGGGAGTCAAACTATTCTCCAAGGCACCTGAGGGTAGAACAAGAAGCAATGGGTGGAAACTAATCAAGGAGAGAAGCAACTTAGAACTGAGGAGAAACTTCCTGACAGTTAGAACAATTAATCAGTGGAACAGCTTGCCTCCAGAAGTTGTGAATGCCCCAACACTGGAAGTCTTTAAGAAGATGTTGGATAGCCATCTGTCTGAAACAGTATAGGGTTTCCTGCCTAGGCAGGGGGTTGGACTAGAAGACCTCCAAGGTCCCTTCCAACTCTGCTATTGTATTGTATTGTAAGACATTGTAGCAGACAATTTTGTGTACTATGCTTAGATCTGATTGCAGGAGACGCAGTTCCAGATTGTCCAAGCACAAAATTTCAAGTCTGCTGTTGTTAGGGAGTGTTAGGGATTCCAAACGTACCTATTGTTGCTCCATGAAATGATAAAGTCATTTGGTTCAAAGGGAGCCCCATTTTCATGGTGCATGGATCTAGATATGGAATGAGCAGCGACAGTGTACTGAAAGAGATATCATCTTGCATTTTTACTAACAACATGTTAGGATTTTATATGCAATCAAAATTCTTCTGGCAGCCCATTTGGAAATACATTGCTTTTTGCATTTTTATAAAATCATCATATAGTTAACAGTCATTTACTTTGAAGTTTTTTTCTTGAACAATTGAGAGCCATCTGCTGTCAATCCTTAATTTTAACCTTTTTCTAAAGCCTTTTACCATTACTAAATTAATTAACTCTTTCTGTATTCATTCATTCATTCATTCATTCATTCATTCATTCATTCATTCATTCATTCATTCATTCATTCATTGAGACTTGCTGTTCTGCTAACTCTAAGAGGCTTACAAGCACCAATATATAAATACAGCAATAAAAAGTATTTTTAATGTAACCAACAATAAAATACAATCAACAATTACAGTATGTCCTTTTAGCAATTATACCAGCAATCAGAACACATTGACCAATGCATCAGCATTTCCCTTATTCCTAAGCTTATTTTCCTTAATGAAAAAAGGAGGGGGAAAAAGGAAATGAAGAATGGCAAAGTGTATTACCCATGAATGCTAATGTGGATTAAAAAGTTAGCACGCTGATAATATTTTATTTAAAATACTTAAATTGGCAGGAAATTGTTATAGCTCAGTGAGTGAAATACTATTTTAACTGAATCTCAAGGGTGCAATATTATTGAAGATATTTTGGGAAAGCATAAGATTAATAAAAGCATAAATGTCAGAATGAGCTATGAATCTTGATATGAACTGTTATAGGCATGCAGTTTAAAAACAAGGTGCAAATGTGTAATTAGAGTTGAAATTATGATTGAACAAATGGCCTAACAGATGATGGATGGCTGATAAGTGCTTTTCAGTTAGGATCAGGCATTATTCTAAAAATACTGGAAGCAGTTTAACTGGAGTGTGGTATGTGTAGAATCTTCAAAGACACAAAGTCTGTAGCTACGAAAGGTCAAGGTTGTTCAGTTTTCCATTAATTATAGTCGTTTTGATACTTAATCTTAATTATCATGAAATTGATTTCAATAACTTCATTAACCTTGTATTAAGTTAGAAGGTAGCAAACTTTTTTTTCTGATGAGGAATACATTTCTTCAGAGATAACCAATTTGTGAGGTGCATTGTTTGTTAGCTTGTTTATTTTACTGGGCTTCTAGGATGCTTCTAAATAACAGAAACAGAAGTAGAAATACAGACCAGAAATCTATACTGATTTTCACTGCCCCCTCCTTTATTTTATTTTTTTTAATTTTCAGACATATTTTCTTTTCTGCTACAGAAAGAAGAAATGGCTATTCTGAGCTCTGAAGTCACATCTTTCTTAGGATTTTTTGGAAATAGGTTGAACTCCTCATAATATAAGTATCTCCTCTTGAGGAAGTCATACTGATTTGTTTTTTGCCTCATGCTTACCATGTTGTATAAAAATCACACATATTGCCTAGAGGTATGTGTAAATTAAGTCCCTACCGTTCAATTAAGGAAAAAAAAGACTAAATAAATCCTAGCTCAGCATTCCTTGTGAACATAACTAAAGTATGTAAGCATAGCCTTAGTTCAGGGGTGTCAAACTCAAGATCTGGGGGCCAGACCTGACCCGTGGGGTACTTAGATCTGGCCCATAGGGCTGCCCTGGAAATAGCAAAGGAGCAGCCCACAGTGCTTCTGCCAGCAAAAACAGAGCTCAGGTGGCCACTTGCAGCCTTTCTAAACGCTGTTTTCATTGGCAGAGGGTTGCAGGAGGCTATAGCAGCCCAAAACAGAGCTCGGGAGCCTGTTTTTGCTGGCAGAGCATTCAGGCCGTCACAGGCACCTCTGACACAGGTGGTGGCCAGGATGCCCACCCTGGCCGCACCCACCCCAACCACGATCATCCCTCAAGGTCAAACACAACCCTGATGCAACCCTCTGTGAAATCGAGTTTGACACCCCAGCCTTAGTTCATCTCCCTGGGTCTTTCATTCATCATAGTGATCATAGAAGCCATGGCCAAACGTATGATACAAATGGAAAACAACAACTACAACATGTTTGTGGGAAATCTACAGTCATTTATCAACTTTCAGTGAAGAATGATGGGTTTCAAACCCAGTCACCCAACAAGATTAGAAAAGAATATAAAGTATTTTCCCAGGGTTTGTCTAGGTCATCTAGTAGAATATAAAACAAAAATTCACCTTCATAAAGTTATTGCATAAATGCTTATCAATTAGATTATCTCAAAACTGTGCATTTTTTTTATTTTGAACCTAACTCTTTACAGATAAAAACAACTCTTTAGGCTGTCAAAACAGCATCTTCATCAAATCAGTGGAGAAAGGGCTGCTTTTATATATTCCTACTCTCATGATGACTTACAACAATTTAAAGCGCAACTTAAAAGTTATGAACTCTCACAAGAAAATGAAATGGACGAGATAAAGTGACGGCATTAGAAACACTACATTTAATGTTAAAACAAATGGACAAAAAACAGTATCTTACCAACAAAATAAAAAGAAACCAAGAATGGTATTGGCAGAGTGTTTCAGGTAAACTGATAGTTGAATAAGAACCAGGGACGTACGGTCAGGGGAGGCAGGGGAGGCAGAGCCTCACTTCTCATCATGAAATAATAATATATAATAATAATATCCACAAGGGAGTTTCATATATATAAGAGGAAGAGGAGGGAGGAGGAGGAGCGTGCCAGCTGGGCAACCGGCGGAGGCAGGAGGGTTCTCGGAAGCACCAATAACCTTCCTGCCTCCGCTGTACTTTGCGCGCTCCTCGCGACTGCAATAGACGTCCAGAAGTGGCAGGGGTTTGATGACGTTGCCGCAGCTGCCATGCACGGATGGACGGAAGTAGCCAGAGTGGCGCCGAGGCAGTCCGGCGGACGAGTGACCGAGGATCAGGCTGCCTGATCCTCCATCACTCGCTCGCTTGCTCGCTTTTTCGTCCGCCCGGACCCCTCGGCGCCACTCTGGTTACCTCCGTCCGGCCGCACCCAGCAGCGACGTCATCAAGACAAAGTGGCTTGGAGGCGAAGTGCTTTTCAGTGCTTTTCTGTGCGTCTGGCATTTAGGTAGATAGTCAGATGTCCTAAACGCCAGACGCACAGAAAAGCACTGAAAAGCAGCTGCTGTTGGGGATCGCAGAGCGCGAGCCGGCGGAGCGCGCTCAGGAAGGAGGGGAATGGGATCACGTGTGCTGGAGGCTGAGGCAGCCTCAGCCTCCAGCACACGTGGTCCCATTCCCCGCCTTCCTGATGTCACCAGCCTCACCAGCCATAAACCTCACCGCACATCACTGATAAGAACCATGCAATGGATTTACCCTTGGAAAGAGGAAGAAAGAAATTCATAAACACTGATATCTTTGAGAGACAATGTCCTTCAAAATGAGTAAGACCCACTCAGAAAGGGCCCAGGAAAAACACGTGAGATACCATAGATCTTTTGCTGATTTTGCTATGAAAAAAAATGCACGTCCAACGATGCATTAGTAGAAACAACAAAGATCATTTTTTAAAAAATAATAATAATGCTTTTATATAAACGAATGGGATATTTAAGCACTGGGCAATTCTGAAGTTTAATCAAGGTTATTTCAATTCCATTTATGTACGTTTCAACATTTTCAAGTTCCTTTAGGAAACACCAGGGGTGGGCTGCTACAGGTTCGGCCGAGTTCGGGAGAACCCATTGCTAATGTTATGGCCAGTTCGGAGAACCTCCAAATCCCACCCATGGCTGGCCCCTCCCCTCCCACTCTGCCCCTTCCAGGAGTCTCCACACAGCCCATTTTGGATGCAAGGTGAGTGCAGGGCGTGTGTGGAGGCTCGGGGAGAGGGAAAAACAGGCCTCCCGGAAGGCCTCTGGAGCCCGGGGGAGGATGTTTTCATCCTCCAAGGCATGAGGAAAGCCTCCGGATCCTGGGGAAGGCAAAAATACCCTCCCCCCACCGTGATGCAGGAGGCCGACTAGGTCACACTCACCATGGTCACGCCCACCCAGCAATCGGGCAGACAACCCATTGCTGAAATTTTTAAAGCCCACCCCTGGGAAACCCTGAAGTTTCTGTTCAGTTTATGGGACAGACAACAAGTGTTCACTGAACAGGGTGGATTTTGATGCTTAGGATTCAAGGCTTTTGATTTTTACTGCAGTGGCATCACCCAATTTGGCATGGTCAATTCTATTAAAATCAATTGTTTCATTTTTAGTACAATTAACAGTTTAATACGTTTTTTTATTTAAAGACTAACAAAAATGTTGCAGTCTTGAACATTTAAGAGCACCATTGTCACCCAATGTTTGTTTCAGGTTTGAATATAGCCTCTTCCCCATCTCAGTTTCCAGGTGAAATTTTGCAAATTGTCAAGACTGTTGTTCACTTCATAGGGTTAGGGTTCATGTCGATGTCTAATTCTAAAAATAAAATTTATGGTAAAACATTTAGTTGCGTATTTGTTAAAACGTATATTTGTTAAATCTACCTTTGTTATTCCTAAATGTTGACTTGATGGTATGCAATCATTTAAACAATCAATATGTTGCACTGGTTTTCAGAAACATTCCAAGGTAATAAGTTAAAATTCTGAATAATAGATTGCTGTTGATTTTTAGCTATAACTAGGAACACGAGTATTCTGGCCTATGCAAGTTTATTATGATTTATATATGAAATATGGGATTCAATTATCTAAAGCTTCACAGAGTCGTTGGATAAGAGATGGGCAACAAATAAATTTCATAATGATTAGAATGCAATATTGCAGGCTAACTCTGCCCACACTCTGTAGTTCAATCCTGACCAGGTCAAGGTTGACTCAGTCTTCCAAGGTTTCTCTAAAACACAATACAGAATGAAACATTTGCAATGAAGGAACTTGTCACATTCATTGGAGCTATCATATAATGGTCTGGAAAGGAGGCATTTTCCTTTCCATCAGTAGGTGGGTGCAGTTGAACTATGCTGGAGCAGTAATCAATTTGCAATTGTGAATTAACTCCTAGGCATTAGCTTTTGTCTTTCTTCCTTAATAATTTCAAATTTATTTTAATTCTTATCACAATTTTATCCCACTTTTTTATATTTTGGTCAACTCGAGACAGTGAACATATTTAATATACTTCCTATTTTCCTGATAGCAACAAATCTGGGAGATGCATTGGGCTGAGAGAGAATGACTGGTTTAAAGTCACCCAATGGCCTTCCAAGTCTAAGGCAGGTCTAGAACTTATAGTCTTCTGATTTCTAAGTCAGCACTTTCACGAGTACACCAAACTGGCTCCCTAATTTCAAAGCTTTAAAAAAGACTTTGTAAATCTACTGGACTCCAGAGGGATGTCTATAATGTGAATCCTGATTTAAAGGATTTCATGCTTAAATTCTTTTAATGTCACCAAACAACTTTTATTCTCAGGAGATGGCAACAGTTGACTGATTCTGATGGGGCTCAGAAATTAACCAGGGTCAGATCTGGTTAACAATTCAATGGAAAGTCTCCAGAAAATTTCATGACTGAGGGCCAATGCAAAGTTGAAAACAGTCACTGAAGACAGCAAAGTACTGCCATATTTTGCCAAGGAAAGTGTATCGATGTGTTTATTCTTTTTTTCTCCTCTTCTGCTAATGTGCAATGAACCACCCAAAATAGGAGAGAAATTTCTAGGAGAATCCACGTCCAAGATTTTAATCTTAAATGAAATTATATGTTATATTGGAGATTGAAAGTAGAGATAGTCCTCACATTATGCCCATTCGTTTGGCAACTTTTAAAAGTTTCAACGACACTGATAAAAGTGACTGATGACCAGTCCTCACACATGACGGTAACAATAGCGCTTAGACTTATATACTGCTTCACAATGTGTTACAGCCCTCCCTCAGCAGTTTACACATTGCCCCCAAGAATTTGGATCCTCATTTAACTGACTTTAGAAGGATGGAAGGCTGAGTCAACCTTGAGTTGGTGAGAATTGAACTGCTGGCAGTGAGCAGAATTATACTGTACAATTCTGTATAATACTGTATTCTAACCATTGTGCCATCTCTCTTCTCTCTTCTTTATTTACATGGTCTTTAAAGTTAGCTACATTATTCTTTCCGTATGCAATATAATACATTTTTACATAAAGCAGGAATAAGCTAGACCACATAAGAGTACAAGTACATGGTAGCAGCATCCCCAAGTCATGTGTTCATGTTCCAATGCTTGACAACATTTGTGATGGCTTCAAAATCCCCGGATCATGTGATTTCTATTCGCAACCTTCCTAGCAGACTTCTGAGAGATAAAATCTGTTGATAAGCCAGTAGGGAAGGTTATAAATCACTGTCATGTGATTCTGTGCGAAGCCACCCCGCTTCTAGAAGAATGAAATATTGTGAGAAATATTAAAAAGGCAGAATATTATATTTCCCTAAATGAGAAATGGAGAAATATGTGTTTTTTTAGCGACAGGAAGCAGACTCTCTTTTAATAGTCCCTTCCCCCCAGCAGATTTTGTGCCCATTAAAAAAGACTGGGTCAGCCTATCTACAAAACAAAAGACCTTCAGCTCCAGGATGATGGGATTATCCAACACAGGACAACGACATTAAGCCACAATAGGAATTACCCAACACCCTTTCAGAACACAAGGTCCTTCATTGCATCCCCCTCAGAAACTTTGACCAAACCTAGCTCAGACAAACACCTAGGATTTGTACTTTGCCTATAGAGCCAGCTAGGACCTCTGCATAACCCCTATATGGCCCCATGGGAGTCTGACAACAGCCAATAGAATACATGTTCTTGCACAGGAACAGGAAGTTCAAGTGCAAAGCTCAAGAGAAGGAATACAAGTCATCCATTCTCAACTCCATGTGGTCAGCTGCCCAGAACTAATGTAGTTCTGCTTCATCAATCTTTCCAATCAGCCTCCATGTTTCCAGTATTTTTCTCCCAGCTTGGAACTGAAACAGGTGGATATTTCTTCCAACAATTCTTACTTAATGACTGTACCACTTAATGACAAAGTCTTCAGTCCCAATTGTGGTTGTAAATCAAGGATTACCAATTAAATAGCAAAGGAGAGATTCTAGAAAGAAAATGTAAAAGAAAATTCAACATTACCTTCCAACCTACTGTATATTTATTTTTCCACATAAAATCCTTTTTCTTTCTTCCTATTCGTCTAGTTGTGGTTATTTGGGAAGACTGTATATTTATGTGATTATGCTGTGCATAGGGTTGTTTTTTCCCCCCTCAACCTATGTAAATTATTTGGAAACAAAACTAAATTTTAAAAAAGCAATTGTAGTGAGTAAAGAATCATCTTTCTACCTACAGGATCCTAATCAAATTTCTGAGACAATTGCAAAGAATACTTTTTCAATATCTCAGTTCTGGCTTGAAGATCAGAAATAATGTTTTTCTAAATATCATGCTAAATTATAAATAAGCAATTTTAATGGCAGTGATTTCTCCCGTCATGCAAATTGTTGAATCTCAGGAAGTTAAGCAGGAATAGAAAAGAACAAATACAGCATGCAAGAAAACATTCTAAGATGCTGAGATCCAGTCAGTTAGTCAACCAAGCCCGCTTCAGTAACTGCAGATTTTATTTTCATTCTCCCTAGTTTCCCATCCCACCCATGTGCCAAACATACACAAATAAACAGAGAGAGGGTGGACAGAGATACATTTCTATGGCTCTTTAGATTCCTTGAAATCCTATAGTCATTTCCATTAATAGTTAGTTTAACTCCATGTATTTGATATGAATAGTTAATAGAAGAATTTATTTGGAACAAGGCTGTGTGATAGCATTTAAAACGTATTTTAACTGAGGTCATTCAAAAGTAAGTAACAAGCTGGTATTTTGAAAATACCCCCTGCTATCTTAACTTCTTCTGATCATATGGTCCCTATATTAATCAATTTGAGAAGTCCTTGGGGTTCTCTGAGCTGCAAGGATTCCAGTTCAAGGATTCGATTTTTTTTTACTACCGGTTCTGTGGGTGTGGCTTGGTGGCTGTGGTATGGCTTGGTGGGCATGGGCGTGGCAGGGAAGGGATACTGTAAAATCTCCATTTCCTCCCCACTCCAGGGGAAGGTTACTGCAAAATCCGCATTTCCTCCTGATCAGCTGGGACTCAGGAGGCAGACAATAGTTGGGGGCAGGGCCAGTCAGAGGTGGTATTTACCAGTTTTCCGAACTATTCAAAATTTTCGCTACCAGTTCTCCAGAACTGGTCAGAAACCTGCTGAATACCACCTCTGCCATGTATTTATATTACCACCTCTCTTTGAGGATATTTGCCCCTCCCTCCAGCTTAGCCTTCACTGTACATTAGATAGGCCACCATATACATTTTTTAAATAAATATATTAAAAAATACAAATCCAATAATCCCATATCTGTACCTGTCTATAGACTTCCAAAAATTCCAGAAGTGTGATGATTCATCTACTCTCTGGGGAAATGTCGCTGTTATCACCAATAAAAATAAATATTTTCAAACTTCCTCTATAGCTAAATGCATTTCAACTTTCAGTTTTCAGCGCTCTTTAATAAAAACATGTCAATAGTGAGGAAATATAGTTGTCATGGGAACTAAATACGACTCTTCTTCTTCCAGACAATATCTTTCTAACAAAAACTCAAATACTGGAGCTAGCAATGAAGGAACACTGAGGCAATTTTTATAAAAGGTTTTTTAAAAAAAATCAACTAAAATATTCTGAGCTCAAGAGGAAATAGGAGAGAGAATGTTTGGATTAGCAGTAATTGTTGACATAAAGATAATGTATTTCTGGAAACAGAATTTGAATGTTAAATTACTGCTTGTGTGTGCTGAGTATCTAAAACCTGTACAGCTGAATGGTTTATAATGAAGCAGATATATATAAACATATCAATGCAATAAAATATTTGGTAGCTTCACACTGAAAGACTATCAGAATCATTTGCTATCCCATTACAAAAATTAAGGCACTAATCATTGTTTTTCAATGTGCCATTTGACTGGACAACATGTTTCTGCTAAAATATTATTGCTCTGAAAAGGCATAAAAAACAAAGTTGTAAGCTTTTTTTTTTGGTTAGTACAAATCCTCTCTAGGTCGCATGCTGGATATTTCATTTCAATGTATGTGAATTTTGAGATATTTTAGAAACAGGGCTGATTTGCAAGCCAGGATTGGGTGCAGCTACATCTTCCTGTCTTCTAGAAAGAAGATGAATGTCAGGTGGAATTATACAGTCACATTTGTAGTTAGAAGCCAGGCGTAGTAGTCTTAATTAAAGATGCAGTGAGAGCAAGAGTGTCAGGATAACATACTGATAATGTGAAAAATACAACTGAAAAGAGTGCAAACCATTAATTATTACTGTATTCCACTTAACCTTCAGAGCACAGATTTCCTATTATGAAACAGCATTTCACACCCAGTTCTATGAATAACATGTCTACAGTACTTTGAAGAAAGTCACACTGAATTTAATCAGGCTTATTTCCATATAAGTTGTGTATATGATTGCAGTCGTGTGTGTAATGAGTGGTGCTTATCAACTGATACATATGCACAGGTTTGGAGAGTAAAATTTGTCATATGGCTGTTTACTTATGACTGGGTAAACCTGGGGAAGAGTTGAATGTTTTATCAGATATGGGATAGAACAGGGATGTCAAGTCAAAGCCTGGGTGTGTGTGTGTGTGGATCTAGTCCGCGAGGTGCTTAGAGCAAAGAACCGGCCCGTAGTGTCTCTGCCAGCGAAAATGGAACTTGGGAGGCCTGTGTGTGCCCCCCCCCCCTGCTCCGAGCTCTGTTTTCACTGGCAGAGGGTTGCAAGAGGCCATTGCAGCTGAAAACGGAGCTTGGGAGCTCATTTCTGCGGGCAGAGCGCTCAGGACACCAGAGGCACCCCCAACATGAGTGACATAGAGCTGCCCATGCTCACCCTGTCCACGCCCACCCTGATCCCCAAGGTCAAATACAACCCTGATGCAGCCCCCAATGAAATCGAGTTTGAAGCAATTTTGTTGTATTTAAGTACAATGACAATAAAGATTATACTTGACACCCCTGGGATAGAATATATCCGAGGTGCAAAAACATAGACAACCACTAGATGGCAGCAACAGGTTGTTGTTTTTTACTTGATCTATTTGCTGCCATCTGGAGATATCTGGAATTTTGCATTTCATGTGGAGAGAGAGCGAGAGAGAGAGAAATTCATAAAGTCGTTAGCAATACAAGTCAGCCGTGAGCTTTCTGTGCCTGCATTTGTCACTGCGTTAATTGTTTGCTAGCTGTGCTGAGATATACTGCGCAAGCCACTGGCCTTATCAGCAAGTGATGTACTGCGCCTGCTCACACACATTCCAGAGACTTTTATTCTTCTGTTCGTCTGCCAAGAAGGTGGATGACAATTGCTCTTGCCAAAATGTAACAATTAGATAGATTTGTTTATTTTTATTTTCATATTAAATTTTGTTTTCATTAGAACATGTTCTCGGGTCTTTTTTTATTTCTTATCTGGAGATATGCTAACAAGGAGGGGCAACGATTCACACCTCGATCGAGGGGGAAGGAAAACTTTCCATTCCTTCTCAGCATTCTCATGTTCTGGAAACCAGTTAAGAAATGGAAGCAGTTGCACTCTGCCATCAAGAGATCAGAGTGAAGGTTACACAGCCTCACTGTATATTTGATGGACCGTTATTAATATTAATAATTAATAAATTAATATGTATTTATCCTATTTATATGCTGCCTATATCACAGAAATATGACTGGGAGGCTTACAATAAAATCATAAAAACCAGTAATTACAAAAATACCACAATTAAAAGATTAATATGATTATGATTGTGAAAAAACAAAAGGGATAGAGAGAACATGCAGAGTAGCATCTCATTAAATCCCCAATTTTGTGATTTATTATATTGTTGTGATTGTTGTTATTGTACGTCGCCCCGAGTCCCTGGGGGGAGAGGGGGCGACTAAGAAGTCAAATTAAATAAATAAATAAAATAAATACCCCCAAACCTATTGACATAATCAGATTTTGAGGGGCTTCCAAAAGGACATCAAGAATGGAGCCAGTCTCACATCAAGGGGGATAATGTTCCACATGGTGGTTGCTAAAATTTCTGTTGCTAAGTGAGACATTTGTTAATGTTTCCTCATTTTACGACCTTTCTTGCCACAGTTGTTAAATGAATCACTGCAGTTGTTAAGTTAGCAACGTTGTTGTTAAGTGAATCTGCTCTTCTCATTGACTTTGCTTGTCAGAAGGTGACAAAAGGGTACACATGAACTTGGGACACTGCAAACGTCATAAATATGAGTCAGTTGTCAAGTGTCTGAATTTTGATCACATGACCATGGGGATGCCATGATGGTCGTAAGTGTGAAAAATGGTCATAAGTCACTTTTTGAACTGTTGTAAGTCGAGGACTACCTGTAATACATTAACAATATAATATATTAACATTATATAACTTAATACTAATAATAAAATACCACAATATTTCTGTCTTCAGCTACATTGACGTCAACATTTCTATCAAAGCAATTCTGGATTTTTAAAAATATAGGTGTAGGATTAAAACTAGCTATATTTTTTTAAGAACTCTGAAGCCCAATGTAGGCTTGTTTATTCAAAAACAAATTTACACAAGAAATTCTTTGTCAATTTGATGCAGCAGTAAATCCCATGAACACAGTGATATTTCTCAGAAAATGTTCAGGCGCCTAATAAAGAATTGTGGTTTTTGATGGTTACATCACACACTAAATTAAACTTTAAGCAGAATACATGGGTGAAAGCTTTAAAGAAGACGTATGCTGCCATTCTTTCACTCTAAATCACTTCTGGTAGAATACCAAACCTTTATATAATAACTGATACGGATAGGCCTCACTTAATGACCATAATTGGGCCCAGCAATTCCATCACTAAGCAATGCAGTTATTAAATGACACATTAGTGAGTGCTCCATTTAGCAGTGGCATTTCCATCAATCCCAGTGTCAGGCCTGCAGCCATCTTTCTTTTTGGATCTTTGGCCTGCCACACTTTCTATTATTCTACTATGTATTTTCTATTGTGGGAAAATGGGAGGAGGGATTGTAAGGAGTTAGATGCTATGTAGGCAAAACAAAATTCTTTCTAGAAAGCCAAGGTCGTCCTTTGTCTCTGCACCTGACCAGAACTGGATGGGTGGAACTGCCAGCATGGCAGTGGGAGATTGGACCATGTGATGGATTTGTGGGCATGGGGGCAAGATCTTGAACTTTCAAGTAGGTGGGGAAAACCTGGAAGCTTTCAGATTCGTGTTTTCCCAGATGTGCCAACATGGCTCTCTTAATAAATTGGAACTTTGAGCAATACTTCGCCTTGGACTCCGATTTACTTTTGGATGCTATTTGGAACCCTGACACCCAGGTGCTGCTGTTGAGTGAATGCACACACAGCCTGGATCCAAACTGGATAATAAACTGCCTTCACTGCCCTTATCTACTCCCATCTCTGCTCTTTTGGTCACCTCCCTGCCCACTGATGCCAGCTGCCCACAACCATCCATCCTGCCACTGCATGGCACATCATTTCTACCCCATGAGGCTTTGCACCTGGGCATCCAGGGCTTCTCTCACATGTTTCCCAGGACCTCCATTTGTGCCCCATCCAGGGCTTCTCTCCACATATTGACTAGGGCCTTCTACATCAGTGTGAATGAAGGTCGTGGCTAGAAAAGTCTTCCTTTTTCAAACTGGCATTGTTTCGCAAAAGGCGGCCTTGGCTGGCATGCAAATGAAGGTCCTGGGGTGGGACACAAATGGAATCTCTGGCCAGCATGTGATAGAAGTTCCAGCTGCACCAGTTCAAAAGGAGTAGGCATGACAGAAGCCCTGGCTTATACAGCAGCAGTGCATGATGTTGTGTGGCAGTGTGGCAGAGGCATCCAGGGACTGTGGGTAGATAGACGTCCAAAAGACAAAATGTGGGTGGGCCTGAGTGGGCCTGAATTTTGTTCACCTAACTGTGGTGGGGTGGTGGTGGTCAGAACTTTAAGAATAAGTTGCAAGTCCCTTCATTTAGTGCTGCCACAACACCAAATGACCAATGAAAGAATGATTGTTAAACAAGGACTAAGTATTGTAGAAACGTTTATCCAATTAATATGAATAGAGTCCAACAACAAATAAGCCACTAATAAAACAGAAGGCAGTACAAGTTCAATATCTCCAGGTTGGTTTTTAAAATGTCACTATAAAGAGATGCTTCCAGATGTTCTAATAACAGCTTAGTTGAAGATTCTAACTTTTAAGGCCTTCAGTGGACTGTGCATTCCACATGGAAGAGTCTAACCCAGTTTGCCTCCCTGTTCCTTAAAATCTGTGAAGAACTCCCTCCTCTATGTCAGTTTCCAGAAAAATAACTATATTAGTTGCAAAAATCAACCGTGGCTTGCAGCACTTTAAAAATTAACATAATTATTATCCCCAGATCTTTCATAGTATCAAATAAAGTGAATTGTAGTCTTGATAGTGCCATGAGCCTCTTGGTTCCAAATCCTCTATCAAAACTACGATAGAACAACTTTTTTGGGATGGCCCTCTTTTCCTACTGCTGCCTATCAGTCAGTTGAAATTAAGTGAGTAGTGTGGGAGAAAAGATGCAATTATTCCCCTTAATTTTGTGTAAACAAATTGCACATAGAATATTGTGGCCAGGTCTGGACACCATATTTTACGAAGAATTTTGACATAGTTTATCATGTCCGAGGAGGGGTGGGTTTCTGCCAGCATCACTACCGGTTCGGCGCCCGAAAAACTTTGCTCTGTGTGTGTGTGCGCATTTGCACCTAAAAAGATCTGCGCATGCGCACAACATTAAAAAAGGGAAAAATACATTTTTTTCAATGAAGATTGTTCTGCACATGTGCAGAACAGAAAATCAAGATGGTGGCGCCAAGAATAGAACTGGTTCGGGCACGTGTCTGGACGAGTTACTATCTACTCGGCTGAATTGGTCCAAACTGGTTGGAACCCACCTCTGTGTCTGAGGAAAGTAATAAAGATCATAATTAACAGTTGAAGTCTACACATCTTAAAAAAATGCCAAGTTTGAAAGTCTGCATCAAGCCTGGGAGATTTCAAGAACGTAGAATACCGAACATAAGAATAATATAGTTGGAAGGGACCTTGGAGGTCATCTAATCCAACTCTCTGCACCAGCAGGAGAGGCTATACATACAGTAGCAGAACGATGAAATATTAGTTCTTAGTTTTTAAATCTGGAGAAGAACCCTGAAATTCTGCTGGCCACTTCCTTGTCTTTAATGATCAAAACTGAAAAGCATTCTGCCAAAGTTCTCCTTCTACCCCAAGTGTCAGGCAGGACTGCAAAATGGTATTGTCAGGACAAAAACCAAGAAAAACATGTAGTGATTCTTCCAAGCTGAGTTATTTTACTGTGTAGGAAGTTAGCACCCACTCCTCCCTTTCCTAGAAAAATGAAATATTTTAGGAAGTATTAAAAAGACAATTATATTTCCCTGGATGAGAAAAGGAGAAACATGTTTTTAAAGACAAAGCATCTCCCTGCAGCTTCCTGCCTCCCCACTTTGTAAATGGGCCATTAAGGCTTGAGCCAGTCTATTCTACATAACAAAGGTAGGATTACCTTTCCATCTATCTCACCATAGGACACCTAGGAAGATTACATCAGCCAGCAAGGCTCAAGCAAGCCTGGGAGACAGCGAACAAAGTTAACTAAGACTCCCGCCTCCTGGGAATCTGACAGCCAATAGGATACATTTCTTACACAGGAACAGGAAACAGAGAGGTGGGGCCCAATAGAGGGTATAAAACTCAGGCTCTCTCAGCATCTCGGCCCTTTTTTGCTCAGGAGCTCAAGCCATGTGGTCCTATCCACCATTAAGCCATCTTTTAGGACAGCCAAACAGCTCTTTCCAAACAGCCTCCATGTTTCCAGTGTCTTTTTCTCTACTTAGAACTCAACCCAGGAGGACATTTCTTCCAACAATTGTTTCACATCTATAGATAAAATCTTGCCAAATTATCTACTTCTAGAATATACTCTGAAAACTATTAGAGAGGGGCTGTCTTCACTCTTTCTTTTAGACACTGAAAATTAATTTAAAGTTAAGTTAAAGTATTTTACGTAAATATATATAAAAACAATAAAGGCCTGGTTTGAGTTGCCTTTTACACCTAAGGGATGCACTCCTGGGAATCTACCACCTTACTACACAACATTAGACTTTTCTCTCTCTCGCTCTCTCTCTTTATTATGCCTCAAAAGATAGGCCCACAAATCATAAAACTATTGGTGCTTGCTTTCCTGGCAGGGATGGTAATGTAAGCTGGAAATCCTGCTATCGGGAGGATCTATTAGACTGCAGTCTGAAGAAAACACCTGGCCAAAGTGGAAGAGTTTCAAATCCAGACAAATACTTCTTAAATTGGTTTCTTTTCTACTAGCTTATCTACGCAAAACAAGCAGCTGAAGGTGCCAATGTGATCCTTAAGTTGTACACCCCCCCACCCCCAAAATGATATTGACGGGGGATATGAATTTTGTCCAAGTTCTATTAAATGAATAAATATATCCATTTTAATACCAACTCAAAGGCACCATCAGGAAGAATAAATAAATCAACCCTGAAGCATTCCCAGAATAAAAGAAAAAGAATAAAACCAGAAGCTTCTTTCACAGCAAAAGAATTGGGTGGCAGATTTTAACATAACCTTACGCAATGCACACTACTGAAACTATTTATGCACCCTCATTTGTTCTTCCAATTATGGCAGCAAAACTAATTTCTTTTGAAATATACGGATAAGTGAAAATGCTACAATGCATTTACGAACATCTGCTTCTTTGTCAGTTTTTTTTTAAAAAAAAACATAACTTCCTGAGGAAGATGGGAACAAATTTCACTTAGTCTCACTCAAGTCATTAAGTCAATGCTTTTATTAATCAAAGTGAGGGTAGTGGGAATAGTATATTACAATACATAAGAATTTGCCAATTGATGAAGTAGGGAAGAAGTCCAGACCTTACCTGATGCACTAACCCACCCTTCTCATGGACCATCTGGTCCCTTGACAGTTCAGCCAAAGTATAAGAAATCACTGATGAGGAAGAAAAAAAAAATGATTTCAGTCAGCCCATTTCATGGTGGATCTACAGTTGCTTCCTTTGTTTGGACATTTAAAGCAGACCCATTCTTTTAAATGTAGCGTTTAACTGGCATGTCCCAAAAAGAATTTTAGGGAAAATCTGCCTCCCCCCACCCTTCATTGGGAAAGGAGTGAAATTATTCACATTAGTTCTGATCTGGGGTCTTTTTTTTCTTCTTTTTTTTGTGAATACATGAGAAAGGCTCTTTCATTTTGGTGCATAAAAGGGAGATTGTTTGAATGCTGATTCTGTCACTTCAAAAGCAAATCAGCCTTCTGTGATCTAAAATATTTTGCATTTAGTAAAAACTTCCCTATAGTGGGTGGTTTTTTTCTCCCCTCCCTTAAACTATGCATGTTCAAGGGAATGCAAAGTAACTTTCTCTTATAGCCTCAAAGCTCATTTGGCCTAATATACCTAGGAGAATGGAGTTGCTTTATAATGTTTATTTTGTACATTAAATTATCAATCCTTTCAGGTTCATAGGCTATTTTCTCTCTATTGTTTAGTTATGTGATTGCCTTTCAACATTGTTTTTCTTGAGAATCATAATATAATTACAGTATATTTTTTCTGCAATATCAGGATTACCATTGGTAACCGATTGGTTATTGTTTAACCAGTAGTGGGTTCTGGCAGGTACGCCCCAGTACAGGCGCACCGGTGCCTGCTGGGAGCAGCAAGCACCGTACCTGAATGGTGCTTTGGAAGGCCCACCCGCCCGTGTTCCTTACCTGTATTTGAGCAACCGGGCCATTTGCACATGCACACGCAGCGGGCGGCGCCTGAGCGATGCTCCGCCGAGCAGCTGGAGCATCACAGGGCGGTGGGTGCGCATGTGTGTGCAGCGTGCATATACATGGTGGACGCCCGGCCCCGTCGCAGCATACTGGTTGCGACGGGATCTGGAACCCACCACTGTGCTTAACCCTTTTATTGTAAGAAGGAAATATAAGATATTCAGTCTTGGTGGATTGGATAAGTGTGGCATGCAAGTTGCTTTATTTGGGTAGTCTAGAAATGTGCATCATTCCATATTATAATAAGCCTATAGTCAAGATAGATAGATAGATATAGATATAGAATGTTATAATAAGTGTATAGTCAAGGCTATGGTTTTCCCAGTTGCAATGTATGGCTTGAAAGTTGGACCATAAGAAAGGCTGAGCGCCAAAGAATTTTGAACTGGTGCTGGAGAAGACTCCTGCAAGTCCCTTGGATGGCAAGGTGATCAAACCGGTCAGTCCTAGAGGAGATCAACCCTGACTGCTCTTTAGAAGGTCAGATCCTGAAAATAGAACTCAAATACTTTGGCCACTTAATGAGAAGGAAGGACTCACTGGCGAATAGCCTGATCCTGGGAAAGATTGAAGGCCAAAGAAGAAAGGAACAACAGAGAATGAGGTGGCTGGATGGAATCACTGAAGCAGAAGGTGTGAGCTTAAATAGACTCCAGAGGATGATAGAGGACAGGAAGGCCTGGAGAAACGTTGTCCATGGCCTCGCGATGGGTCGAATTCCCAACTAACAACAACAAAATAATAAGCCTATCACATACAAGCATACATAATTTACTTTAGTTGTTTGAAAGTAATTCAATCTTAGAACAAAAATGAATGAAAACAAATGTTTATAACCTTATTTTACAATTTGAGGTCATAAGATCTGTGTCCTGAACTTCAACATTGCTGATGACCAGAACAGTATACCACATACTTAGTTTAGCAGAGTAAAGGAGGGAAATGCTTTCAGATTTGCAAGATTGATGTTACCCTTCAAGAACTCCATTAAAGAAGTACAAACTCTGAGTTCTAACACTACCTTTATTGTGAGGTTTCAGTAGCAGAATCCTGTAAGTCTGAAAGCACTTTCTGTACTTTTACTTTCCAGGGAATTAAGGAGGGCCCTAGAATGCTTTGAAGCTAACCATTTCCTACAGCACCAGAGTCTCACGTGCATTGAACCTGTCCTTTCCTCCAGAAGAAGCCACTCTGAAGATGCTGTGCTGCTAGGTCTAGCATGCATGTGTGAAAAGGCCCCTTCCTGTATAGCTTCATAATGCACTTTCTCAGTATTTAGGAGGAGAGCAGAATGGAGCTCCTTAATCAACACTGTCAATCTGTAATTATTTTAATGATGGATTTCAAGTGCACCAATTTTATTGGTATTCATTTCAACCCAACCCTGCCAGCAGGACTAATTATGTGTGTGTGTGAGACACACACACACACACACAGACAGACAAATGGAGAGGGGGGAAATCAGAAAAAGATCAAGAAAATGGGTTCAATTGAGCTTGAGGCTATGGAGAATAACATGGTGGGGGGAGTATTCATTGATACTTTGGGCAGTAGATGAGAATGTTGCTGGCTAGTCTATTATTAACTCACACCTTCCTTCCTTACAATAATGTGACTCAGATAGCCTATGCAAGTCCATTCTCTTGGTATACACAAACACAACAAGAAGAGACAGATATACACAATGCAATACATTGCTTCAGCACACAGAAATATAAAAGCCCCTTAGCATGTTGCTGGTATGGTAGTTGTGATGAATTTCAGAAACAATGCTCTGCATGCTTTCTCTAGCATACATTTTCTTCTTTGTATTTCTTTCCTGAGTATTGATATGGACAGAAATATGGGACATAAATATAATATAATAAAAATACAATAGCAGAGTTGGAAGGGGCCTTGGAGGTCTTCTAGTCCAACCCCCTGCCTAGGCAGGAAACCCTATACCGTTTCAGACAAATGGTTATCCAACATTTTCTTAAAGACTTCCAGTGTTGGGGCATTCACAACTTCTGGAGGCAAGCTGCTCCACTGATTAATTGTTCTAACTGTCAAGAAATTTCTCCTCAGTTCTAAGTTGCTTCTCTCCTTGATTAGTTTCCACCCATTGCTTCTTATCCTACCCTCAAGTGCCTTGGAGAATAGTTTGACTCCCTCTTCTTTGTGGCAACCCCTGAGATATTGGAACACTGCTATCATGTCTCCCCTAGTCCTTCTTTTCATTAAACTAGACCTACCCACTTCCTGCAACCGTTATTCATATGTTTTAGCCTCCAATCCCCTAATCATCTTTGTTGCTCTTCTCTGCACTCTTTCTAGAGTCTCCACATCTTTTCTACATCGTGGCGACCGAAACTGAATGCAGTATTCCCAGTGTGGCCTTACCAAGGCATTATAAAGTGGTAATAACATCTACTTCCTCTGCTTGGTTGGGTGGCCTGTAGTATAGACCTATGGCAATGTCGTTTCCCCCCCCCAACCCTTAATATTGACCCAAATGCATTCAAGATAGTTCTCATCATTGTTATGCTCTATTTCTGTAGACATGTAGTTATTTCTTATATATAGTGCAACTCCCCTTTATCTTTTATTTGGTCTATTTCTTTTAAATAATTTAAATCCTTCTGGTTGTAGGTTCCATTTCTGGGTTTCATCCCACCAAGTTTATGTAATGGCAACAATATTGTATCTGCCCTCATTTACTTGAATTTCTAATTCACCCTGTTTATTCCTCATACTCTATGAATTAGTGTATAGACATTTGAGTCCATTTTGATTGACCTTGTGTTTACTGTCTACATAACCTGTGCTATGCCTGACTGCCCCTATTTTCTTGCCACTTGTATGATTCGTGCACATGGTATGGCACTCACTATTAAATGCTTGGTTTTGCTTGACAGCGGGAGTGATAATCTTACCCACACAAACATCTATGTTATATGCACTGATAACCCTATGAATTTTAGATTGCTGGGGACAGAAATGTTCTGTAGCAATTAATTCTCTGTCCCTGCTGTTCAGTTTAAATGTTTATCCAGAAAAACCTGTGAATTTAATGCCAAGTAATTCAGTCCCTTTCTTGGATGGGTGCAAACCATCTCTTTTTTACAGTTTTTCATTGGACCAGCTGCAGGCATCATGACTAATAAAATCAAAGCCTTCCCTTTTATCCCACTCCTTTAGCCACATATTAAACTCTGCTACACGCTGGCCCTTCCCTTTTTGTTCCTTATATACTGGTAAAACCTCTGAAAAGATAAGCCTACAACCTACACTACTAAGTTCATACCCCAAGCTCTGGAAATCATTCTTCACAGAAAGTACATCTTTTGGGGACAGATCATTTGTGCCAAGATGTATAATAGCATCAACGTCACAGTCCTTGCTTGCATTCTTGACTATCTTAAGGATACGCCTCTTGTCTCTGCTGGCAGTAGTATCTGGCAGATACCTGACCTCTTTTAAAAACCTCCATATCCTTTCCTAAATTTACATCCCTTACGATTGAATCACCAACCAACAGGTGACTTCTCTTTTAACATAACTTGATCTTCTTGTGTGACTGATGTGTGATACCTGGGTCCCCATTTCGCTTTTCCAAAGAAAGATCTTCATTTTGGACCACGATCCCCTGCTTATTTGAGTCATCATTATCACAACTACCTTGACCTGTCTCTTTAGTGTCCTCATTAAGGTCAGCAAGGGCGCTATATCTGTTATGCTTTGTGCTTATGGTTCACAGCTCTCACCCTGCCAGATCCCAAGGTTGTCTAGACTGCTCTTCTCTTGCAGGATCTTTGCGGTAGAGGGGGCTGATAGCGTGGCATCTCCATAGTGTGGAATGGCCAAATTGGGCACCTAATTTCTGCTTGGAGAGCACAGATTAGAGATTCTAAATAGGTAATCTGTCTATGTAGACTAGTAATTTGTTTACAAAGGGAACAGTATCCAAATTTGAAAAGAGCACTGCGAAGGACAGGTGCAAAACAGGTATTACATTGAACTAAGCCAGTCATTTTGAAATAAAATAAAATCACAATCTCAAGTACACTAATCCAGGATGTATTATTACTATTTTGGTTTATAGATATATAATTCGCGTGCCATTAGGCACACAGGCTACTACCTAGTCGTCTTTGTCTCTCTGACTCCCCCCTTGTAGCCAGCAGCTCCAATCACCAGCCTCAGGGAAGTTCAAATGAAATGGAGTTAAAGGGCTCCTACCTTTGTCTCTCTGACTCACCCCTTGCAGAAAACAGCTCCAATCACCAGCCTCAGGGAAGTTCAAATGAATGTAATAGTGAATGAAAGAAACCATCATTGAAAAGGTGAAACTTTCTCTTCTTTTTTTAAGCCATTGAAGAATATTCCTTAATAACAGGATCTTCATACATTAATAGCAATAATACCTAGACTTACATACCGCTTCATAGTGCTTTACTTCTCTCTTTAAGTAGTTTAAAGAATCAGCATATTGCCCCCAACAATTACTGACTGCAGAAGGATTGAAGGCTGAGTCAACCTTGAACTGGTCAGGGTCGAACTGCTGGCAGTTGGCAGAATTAGCTTGCAACACTGCATTCTAACCACTGACCCAAAATGACTCTTAATAATTTGAGTTGTTGCGGCAGACTGTGGCAGGAAACCTCAGTCAGCCAGAAATGGGACGTGAGACCACAAGGTGCAAGAGAAAACAGGTTTAATGATGCATCAGAGTTCAGAGCGTTAACACAGCAAAGTCTGAACTGCCCTGGCTAGGCCAGGACAGAGCTTTAATACCCCCTCGGAATTTAGGGGGTTACACAGGCGTGTTCTTCCAAGGAAAAGGAGGTACGAGGGGAGGTACATTTTGGATTCATTATTATCATTACAGCGTTTACAGTAAGATGTTACAAATGTTCTTTTTGGAATATTACAGAAACAGAAGTAAAACTGTTGGTTACAAAGAAAGAGAAGTAAAATGTTAGCATTGGCAATCTTTTCATACTAAAGTTTATTAAAATGCTAAATGCCACTTCCTTATCTTACAACATATGTTTTTTCTGTGCCCCACCGTGAAGCGTTTTGCAACCTATGTTTCAATAAGATTTGTAATATTTCCTATGCAAGCTTACAGAAGTCCTTTTAATATGCAGACTTAATTATTGCTCTTATCAAGGAGTCTAGAGACTCCTATACCCTTCAGGTAAGGGGGTTATCTACCTGCTGCCTCATTCCCCCCTGTTGAAACTTCACCTGTATGTGATAGCTTACTGGGGAGTTTCATAGACACTTGGGATCATCCCAAGGACGCCAGAGTGGGGGTTCCTCCTTGTCTTGCTGGAGCAAGGTGACATACTCTCCTTCCAAGTCGCGCAGAGCTAAGGCCTTCGCAGAGGCCTTTTTGTCGACCAGAAGTGAGAGACTGTTACTAATGGTTCTGACAAAAATGGGAAGGATGCAAGGGAGAATAACACATCCAGCCGCAATTAGGCCGATAAGGGCCACTATTGCCTGCAGCCCTGGGAGTTTGGGAAACCAAGACCCAAAGGCTGAGGAGAAGTCAAACCCCTTCCAATCCTGCCCCTCGAAATGGGTGAGTTGCCTCATTTCAGTGGTCAGTTGCTTTATAACTGAGCCAGTTTCATCTATTTGGAGACAACAGTTGGTAAGGTTAAATTTTCCACACACCCCACCTTCTTTGGCCAGCAGATAGTCTAGGGCCAGCCGGTTTTGATATACAGCTGTCCTTAGTTTATCGGCTGTTGAGGCCAAAATGTTAAGTGACTTATCAATCCTCTCACCTGCTAAGTCCAACACCGCCTGGAGCCTAATGATGCAATTCAGCATATATATAGGAGTGCGATACCCCCAGGACCCATCCTCAGCCCAGGTGGCCTTCCCATAGGTGCAAACAATACGTTCCGAATCCCAGAATGTTTGTTCTTCGTATTGGGCCAGTTCTTTGCAAGGGAAGTTGGAAAATGCATGCTCTGACTCCCTTTTCTTCCTTTGAAGCCCTATGTGTTCATACAGAGGGACCCCTAAGACTTGGCGTTTTTGGATGGGGAGTAGAAAAAGGAGGGTTTTATCCATCCCAGAATGCATGACCCAGACCAATACGGTGGCAAGACCTCATAGGCCGTGTTACCACAAATCCAATACATATTTGCAGGGGCAACCCATGGGCCTGGGAACTCAGGATTGGAGCTAATGAAAGGGAGGAAAGTGCTGTTGAACTTCAGAGGGGCTGGCAAATCAGATGGTGATGTCCATTCGGTGTAATTGACATCCCATGTACCTAGACAAATCAGATGGCCCACCGGGAGTGATCCATTCCGGACAAAGCAATTCCGCCCCACCAAATTTGTGGTGAGCGTCCAGACTATGCCTGATGGATCAGTTCTGCTAGTGATATTGCCATCTTGACTCATGTTGTTATATACTTTGGGGCTAGTTTCCAAAGCTTCCCATGGCCACTGTTCTCCCATGTTGGTTCCACCACACACAAAACAATTTTTCACCGTGAGGGACTTTGCAACTACCTCGGCCATTTCCACGAACAAATTGACTGCCTTAGTACTTAGGGGGAGAGGTTTTTCCAACTCTCGAAGGTTGTCATAGACTGACCAACCAAGAGACTTTATTTCCCCATCATTCTTAGTCTGGAGGCGAATGGTGATATAGGTAACAGGATCCCTCCCTGACCCCTCAATCCCAATACCGTAACTAACCTGAGGGGGATGGTCTCGAGACACCTGGATCGATACCAGATTACTACCGGGGATCCTTTCGAACTTGGCAATGTGTGGACAACCAGAGTGTGTTCCTTGGCCTGTGTATTTGCATACGCAGTCCCAACCTGTACATACCATTCGGTTTTCACAAGGGCTGAAGTTATCAGGGTTGCCCTTGTTAGGGTCCAAATTCCTTGGACATAGGTATTTATGTGCAGATCGATATGTGTTTCTCCAGCTACTGTCCCCACAGGTGATATGGACCGCCTTGTCCATGGCAGCACATACATCAAAGACAACAGTCAGGGGTTGTGTTCCCTGCTTCAGGGCTACTGTAGAGTTTAGGTAATAGAGCCATGAGTGTTCCTGAGAGGTGAGGCTGAGGCCTGCCCAAACAGAAACATTCATCCGCACGGGGAGTTCTGGATTGTAGCACACCAAATCAGTTCCCTGCAAACAGTAACTGTACATGGTGCCATTGGAGGTGCACCTGGTAGCTTGTGGTACACAATTTGGAGGGGCCTCAGTGTGGTATATCAGAGTTTCAATGGTACGAGTCCCCACCCACGCCTTTTTCATGCAAGGTGTGCAGCTGTCTAAACCTTGGGATTTAGGAAGGTAGCAGATGATACCGGTGGAACCCTGGCATCTTTTGTACACCTGAGGCTTTAGGGGGACCTGAGTACAGTTTCTAACGCCAGCCCGACCCTTACATATTTTTACCTGAGGGTGATCCTTCCCAAAAGTGCAGTCCGGTAGCGAAGCAGTTTCAGGCGAAGTGCTGCACTCTTGGGGCAGGCCCAATTTAAACTTAAAAATGTTTTTACCTTGGCCCGTCATACATGAGGTGCACTGGGGGACCTCCTTGGGTATTACTGTTTTTTTTTTTTAACAAAAATTTTATTGGTTTTTCAACATTTATAGGGAAAAGGGTAAATGGACAGGTATACAAATTTTGGCAGTTGCAAAGTGTGACAGGCGCCCCTCTCTCCATACTCATAGTATACATTTATATATAATGCATTGGTATATAATTGATTACAATCAGCATATTAGTTCTATTACTAAATTCAATCAGATTAGACATTACAGTATAAAATCCAGATATAATTCCATTATCACTTTCGGTCAGTTTATAATAATATGATTTTCTTGTTTATTTTTGTGATCTGAGTCTTCTTGCTATTGCCCCATCTCCCTCCACTGGCAGAGCTCTGGCCCCTCCCGTGTCCTGCGTGTCCGCTGTAGTGTCTCGTGTTTTTTCTAGTAGTGTTTTGTTTTTTTCCATAAAGGCCTGCGCCTCTATGGGTGAATTGATTCTAATTCTTGTCTCCTCCCAGAATATCAGCATACCTTCAGGCATCAACCATCTAAACCACACCCCTTTCTGGTATAATTTATTCGCTAATTGCAAATAATTCTTCCTTTTTTCTCTAATCTTCTAGGGATCTGCTTCAGAATGGTTATCTCCATATCATGGTATGTCAATGCTTGCCCCCTTTGTACACCCAGAATTTCATCTCTTGTGCTTTTTCTAAGAAATTTAATGTGAACCTCCCTGGGTACATTGTGAGTTCTAGCATAAGCTGAGTTCACTCTATAAACCAGGTCTATATCCCACCCCATCTGTTGTTTTTCTTTGTGTGTGTAGTCAGCCAGGATGTTTATCATGATGTCCCTTATGTTTTCCCCATCTTCTTCTATAACATTTTGAAATCTAAGGTAATAGGACATTCTCTCAAATTCTATTTTCATCTGTTGGATGTCAAGATCTTTGTTCCCTTTCTGCACAGCTTCTACCCCCCCCCCCTCACCTCCTCCACCCCCCCTTCCACAAGATTCAGTCTTTGTGAGTTCTTATATATTTGGGCTTGATTTTCTTTAATTTCATCTTTCATTTCCCTTAGCTGTTTCTTGATTTCCTCCTGGCCCTGTAAAATTTGTTGAAGCATTTGTTGAAAGTCCATCTCTGTAGTCTTGGGTTGCATCAGTTCTGTTATCTTTGACTGTGTGGCTGGACTGGATGTTGCGGATGTTGGAGCAGAAGTGGCAAAGCCAGGTTTTCCAGGAGGGGGTCTTTTGGATGCCATCCTTTATAACGTTAGAAGTTCAGTCCAAATATGAAATAAACAGTTAGAAAAGAAGGGTAGCCAGGTGAATCCGGGAGCAGAAGAACCAGGCAGAAGAGAATCTCTCCAATAAGTCTGGCAATAGATAGAAAATTTCCCCTAGAAAGTTTAAAAAATACCAATCCACAAGAGATTCCTCTGGGAGACACGGAGACAAAGACCGGAAGCCTGAATTTTAAAGGTGGAGTCAGGTTTCACAGTTCATAAAGACAATGGAAGTGTGCCATCTTGCCCTGCCAGTTTTGGGCACAGAGGCATAACAAAGTTTTAAAAAGTTCCAAAAGTCCTCAAATCACTGTAATATGTAGAATTAAATTGAAAAGAAAATCATCTCAGCCTGGGTGAGGCTTCATTCGTTGGCTCTCCCCCCTCCTCCTCCCCGGGGGCTGAGAGCAAAATTGTTCCTCGCCGCTTGTCCAAGGGGGGGGAAAACCCCCCTCCCTCCAGCCGCACCTCCAAAATGCTCCGAAAGTTATTTTAAAGTTATAAAAAGCTGAGTAATTCTTCATGCAGAATAAGGAATGAAGAGAGAAGCAACCTCACCGCACTGCAGCTGCTTCCTTCTATTGTTGCATTCTCCAGTCGGCTTATAGCGAGGCGCGAGGCGCAGGAACGCGAAGCGCCCTCCGAGCTTGCTCCCCGGTGCCTTGGGCGCACGAGAGACCTCCCGCCGGCCGCCGCCGCTGCAGGAGTCCTCCGCGATGCCGCCCCTCCGGTAGGACCCCTCTGCGGGGTGTCCTGTGCCCCCCAAGGAGTGGGGAAGCCCACCGGGGAGCCGGAGCGGGCAAAGAGCTGCCCGCCGCCACCGCCGCCGGAACCGGAACTCCGGGTATTACTGTTATATTTGAGTTAGCCCAGGCTCTCTTGACCTCATCAGCTGAGGCACTGTCTGGTGGACCTGCATGTTCCCTCTCGGTAATGTGTATCGGATGGTGTTTCCCTGGGGGGTCCTGAATTCGTTCGTGTGGGTGGTTTTAACTTGGGTGTTTTTGTTTTTATCACGTTCCTTCGCCTCTTGCACGTGGTTATTCGTGAAATTGGTCAACCAGGCTAACATATTTTTCTGGAGGGCTTGGAGTTCCTCTTCAGTGGATTCCTTGCTAGTGGGTGTGGCCTTGGCTCGTTTGTGTCTGATATGTCTGATACCAGAAATTGGCACCTGAGTGGGCCTTAGCAAGTAGCACATGATGGATGAGTTGTAAATATCATTGGGGGCCCATTTTGTACCATTGGGGTCTATTCTGCATTGCCAAAAGTTAGTTTTTTCATACTCACAAGGGGAGAGCCCTTCCTCCTTATGGCATTCGGGGAACCAAGAGTCGCTATGAAGGAACTGTTTTTCCCCTGGACCATACATGAAGCACTCCCCACAAGGTGGAAAAGGGCCCGGTCCCATAGTTTCGTATACGGGGCGTGTCCCATTCCCCCCTGTTGGAGGATCGACCAACTCGGGGAATCCCTCCGGCAGGACCAGAGGAAGGTCCTGGGCCTGCAAAAGTTGGTACAAGTACATAGAGTTAATGACAATAGAGATAAAGAGAAGGATGACTACCACCCATATGGTAGGCATAAGGCCTCGTCTGATCCAGGCCGTTTGGCGCAAGTGCTGGGTGGCTTCCATCGGGCTATTTGGAGCGACGGGACGAGCGAAGAGTCCACGGGAGACGTCGTAAGTTGCCCATGCGATGGGTGATCTCGCCCGGTGGATCACCTGCAGGGGATGGAGAGCATTGGTCACCTGTCCGTAGAGAGACAGCATCCAGAGTGTCGTCAGGAGAGGTGACAGTCCTTAGGTCGGGGCCACGATGACGGCGCAGAGTGAGCTTCAAGGGATTGTGTGGGTCGCTGGCCGCGTGCCACTGGGAAGGGGCTGCCAACTTAACTCGCGACCAATGGATCCACGATTTGATCTCAGCAACCTTAACAGCAAGGGGAGAACATATGACAACAGTATACGGTCCTTTCCACTTGGGGCCCAATGGTTCCTTTTTCCAGTCCTTGACCCAGACCTCCTGGCCAGGGTAGAAGGAATGGGCCGGAGTGGCAACAACATGTGGCCGACAGGACAATACATATTTTTGCAATTGGAGGACTATGGCATTCAGGGCTTGCAATTGTTTAATTTTGATGGAGTCAGCTATCTGAGCGGCCCTGCTGCCTCAGAGTTAGAATTAGTATTAATACTAATTCATTGCTAATGGTAATGAAATCCTTATCCTGAATTCCATTATAGGCAGAACAATTTATTTCAGATCTACCTTCTGAAATGGGGGGGAGGGGGATTTATAAACAATTTCATTTTAATGTAAGTTAGAAATAGAGAGAAACTCATTGAATTCATATTTTAATATAAATCTTCCCAACTCACGATTCTCCAGTAATTGCAAATGTAATTGTTGCTATTTGAGTTCATACATTTCCCCAAATATCATGACACATTTCTCTAATTAAAAATCTGTAGAAAAATACATAAATTAGGGGGAAAGATCCCCATAAATGTCTGTTCTTGAAAATAATGCTCAGAAGCATATTTCAGTTGGGAAATAATTGGCAAAAATGTATATAGGTATAAATTGTGCACAAAGAAGTTGTTATAGGTAATAGAACATGAGAAGGCTTGGATTTTCTTTTTCAAAAATCACAATCTGATGAGGAAATGAGTCAACATTTTTAAAATGAGAATGTAAATCCATTGAAAATTTGTCTAGCTTTTTCATGGAGGGACATTCAGTTATCTATGAACTAAAACCAAATCTAAAGCCAACAGGTTTTTTTTTTAAAAACCTCCATTTTAGAAACATGTAATCCCTTAATTCAAGTTTGTTATTTCAAAAAGTTCCAGGCATCTATGAAATTTTTATGAGAACCAGAGAACATTCCATTTAGATATTTAAGATATTAAACACTACTAAAATCATTGTATAATTTACCTTTTGATCAAAGAGAAGAAAAAAGGGGTTGAAGATAGTCTCAATTTTTGCACCTATGAGTGTATTTTGACCATGCAAATGGTGAGAAGAATGGAAGGGTCTTCACACCTCTTCCTGAGTCTGTTTCTCACCTGGTTTATTGGTAGTTCTTTGCATTCTCTTTCCTTTGTGTTTCCCTTTCTTCAGTACATAGTTTGGCAGAAGTAAGATTTTCCTTGCTAAATATTTCTTAATATTTTTTAAACTTCTCATATAATAAATGTCTCTTAGTGTTCACTGATAGCTGGATTAAATTTACATCCACATGATAGCTACATTATGAGCCTATTACTTTTCAGTCAGATGTTCTGCTGCTTATTATTCAGGATTCTTTTAATGCTCTGCTGATGTTTAGGAATACAAAATCATCTAACATGACTATACTCAATAAATTTCCAGCAAGAGGACGTGGAGAAGTAAGATCTTTCAATATATTCTTAAAGAGCAGCCTGAGAAAGACACATGCCAGATTTTATAGCAAATGTTTTTTTCCCCAGAATTTTGTTGAGACTATTGTTAAACCAGAGATCTTTCCAAAATTTGTTTTTTAATCCCAATTGCTCTCTCTAACCATTATCACATTCTGACTGAACAGAAATGGTAACTTCTTCATTATGCAAATAAAAACTCTTCCTGTCAAAATGACAGTGGAATTAGCGTGAATGCACTCTCTTTCCTCTATTTGTTATGGTGCTTTTAGTCTTTTGGCCAGAAACCTAATATCTCATATTCCAAGAAACATGCTATAGAAATTAATCTATCATTCACAGAGAAATATCATTCATTAAAGCGTCACTAATCATCAGCAAAAGCAGTTAAACAAATTTCATCTTCTAAAATGGATAAATTATATGGAATCAAAATTGGAAACAAATTTGCAGTGTATCTCGTATGTAAAAAAATACAGCTTAATATTTAGAGTCAATTACATGTATAATGTACAGTATATTCCACAAATAAATTTGTTTTTAATTCATCCTTCTATCTAAATTTGTGAGGCATTTTGGTATGTTTCACTTGCAAGATTACATAATGCTATGTCATTAAATGTTGTTATAATATTCTGTTGTACGGTGTGTAAACTCTACTCACAGATGGATGAAGATTCTCAGTCATCCAGGTAAAGTTATCCGAAAGTCCAGTCATGGCAAATTGACTTATTTTCTTGTTAGTTTGAGACATTTCGCTGCTCATCCAAGCAGTTTCATCAGTCAGAACAAGTTAGTTAGGCAGTGAGTCATTGGAACGTATCAACTCTTGCCACACGAACCTCACGAGTTTCTCCCCAAAGTGCTCACATATGCTAAGTTAGTTAATATCAATGATTGCTTTATTTTCTTGACTGTATTAAAGTAATTCGTTCATTCATATCAGAGGTGGGTTGCTAATTTTTTTACAACTGGTTCAGGTGTGCTCCCGTGTGCGCGCACAATGCTTCTGCACATGCACAGAAGCTTTTGCACATGTGCAGAAGAGTCCGGGTGGGTGGGCGGAGTCTCTCGCCACCGCTACTATCGGTTCGCCCGATCCGGGCTGAACCAGCAGCAACCTACCTCTGATTCATATATAACCCAGCATATTGCAAAGAAAATGAGATACTGTATCTCTACTATGATTTATTTTGGAAAAGAGGAGAGGAAAAAAATGTTGAGGGACAATTAGAGCTATTATACAAAACTCTTCAGATTTTAAGAAGTATTTTAGTTTGTTTGTTTATTTAAGGGGGTACTTTTGGTGATCAACACAATATATCGTGCTTTTTTGTTCTTAAAGATCTACGCTACTACTGCTACTGAAGATTGATTTTGTTAATCTTCACATGCAATTGTATAATTTTGATTTGACTGTCGATTTAATGTTGGCCTCTAAATCAAGTCAGCACGGATCAGCCTAGCTTTCAGTGGAGAGCATTCCTATTCAGGGGAGAGAAATGTCTTTGCTGTGCCTCTGCTTAATTCTCATAGACTGCAATTCATCCCCAATCCATGGACTTTTGAGAACCACTTATAAGTCCACTTTTTTCATCATTGTCATAACTTTAAATGGTTGATGAATGAATGGATATAATGAAGGTTGCATACTTCTTGAATCTCTTCTTACCTGTCCTTATTGCAGAGATCTCTCAGAAGTGGGAATACACATTGCCAAAATTTTAGAACGCCTTCCTCTTGTTTTATGCAATAGTAGATGTCAACATTTTAAAAATACAATGAGAACTTTGTTGCTTTTTTTTAGAATTTTTTTATTGTTTTAATTAAACAAAAACACAGAAAAAAATCTTAATTACATCTTGTAGAAAGCATGTCGATTGGTTACAAATAAATTTCGTGCGTTACTCTACATCCTTCATATTTTTAATTTACTTTTAAAATCAAAGATCTTTATGTATTTTACCATCAATGTACCATCATTCTCATTTAGCTATAATTATTTAAATATGCTTTTATCTAGAATCATTTGCACTTGAAGACACAACCACCTACTGGCATTCATTAGCTATTCCTATAAACCTCCAATAATTACCCTTTTATAGCATATTCCCTTTTTTCCCCCAACTCACTATTTAAGGCTTATATCTAATTGCTTTTACCAATGTCAAGACATATAAAAATCATTAAACATTATCCATTAACATTTTCTTATTGTTATTATAGTTATCTAAAGAAAAAAAACAGAATTTTTTTTGTCATTTATATCACATCTCCTCCCCTCTGACCCAAGAAAAATTACATCTTTATAATAAAGTCTAAACAAAAGTTTGTTAGTAAAGTTTATACATGCCTAAGAAAAATTACCTCTTTATAATAAAATCTAGACAAAATATATTACTGAAATTGATAAATCTTTTCCCCAGGTCGCTATTTACAGTTTATATCCAAATTATTTTTACTAATTGAGATTATTACTTCATTATTATTATTATCATAATGGATTATTAATTAACAAAAAACATTTTAAAGAAAACATTCTAAAAGTGTCTAAGAAATCCTACTTATTAATCACCAAAGGTTAACTAAGTTTTGAGTTATCAACCTTCATCATCAGCCTGTGTCTTTCCAGTAACAAAACTGTCTTATCTCTTTAGCCAGTTGTTGTGTCAATTCTCTTATAAACTTCTTTATAAAGTTTTTAAAAAACTTCTCTCCGCACTTTTTTGCTTGAAAGATCTCTCATATAGTCTTGTTGCCCTTGAACTGGTATTAAAATTAACATGTGTTTGATTATCCGGTGTCTTTCTAAAGCTGTTTCTCTTCTTAATTCCGTCATCAAATCCATATCTTGACAGGGGGGATAGAGCTCCAGATCATCAAGTATATAATAATAATCAGATTCACTTTTCCATGTTCCCTCCTTTCCACTTTCACTCATAGGTGCTCCATTATTAGGTTCATCTGTTATCTTGTCTTTATCTTCTTTATCTTCACTTCCTTCTTTAATTTTTGAAGCTCCAGTCCCTTCATCTTTTATTGAGCCAGACAATGATCTAACTTCTTATCAAACCTCTCAAATCCTTCCAATATCTTTAGAATTCCATCCAAAAAATCCTGGTAACTTAGGGTTTCTTCATCTGTATATGAATGCATATTTCCCAGAAGAAAAGAAAAAGTTTAAAATCCACTGCCACTCTTGCCTTCAATATCTCTTTTCTGTATAAAAATATTTTTGTTTTAAATTTGCTTAAACATAAGATCCTTTTAATTTTTTTCAAAAAAGAGGGTTCTATCTTTTCTTTTCTTTCCCTTCCCTTGTCCAAAATATTTCACAAAGACACCTGCCAGAAAAACAGTCCGTGTCCTTCAGCCATTATCAGTCTCTACAGACAAGCTGCAAACCCTCTAGTTAGCAATGTCAACAAACTCAGGGAAAATAGAGCAAAGGATACTTTGTTTCAAAAAGAGAAAAAAAACCAAGTTCTGGCTTCTGAATGGCAGATTCAACTTTCTCTTATTCGTATCAAGCTTAAGGAAAACAAAAATATCTAAGTGTCTTTAATAAAATTTAATAAACAATAAGAGGAAGGATTATTAAAGTAAAAAAAAGTTTTAGATCAGCCAAAAAATAAAGGTAGCACAGATTAGGAGAAAAACTCAATTAATTCACTTAAGAGGAGAAACGGGAAGCATTCCAATCACATCAATCCACAAAACACTGTTACACAGAAGAGGAAGAAAAAAAACCTTTCTAAGGCAATCCAATAAAGATAAATTTCGCTGCTTTGTTCTTTTGCTTAAAGAACTAATTTATCTTTTAAAAAAAATTCTTTGGGCAATCATTCTCAAAGAAAAAAAAAATCTCACCAGCTGGACTCACTTTCACTGCCTTCTTTCCGGAGCCGTCTCCGACTTTGTCAGCCTGGGGGCTCTCTGTTTACTGCCGGCTTGGAGAACTTCCCTTGGGTCAATCAGGGACTTTGTGGTGTCTCTGAGACCAGCAAGGATTTGTCTCCCTGTCACCGTCTCTCCGGGACGGTTTAGGTCCATATGGACCGTGCAGCTGGTAAAAGAATCAACGGCGGTCTCGGACTATCGAGACCGCACGTTGTGTCGTTGCAACGTCTGGCTCATTCTCCAGAACTTTGTTGCTTTTTATTGCAGAGGTATTATAGGTAGTCCTCAATTTATGATCACAATTAGCACTTGAATTTTCATAATTAAATGAAGTAGTCATTAAGTGAGTCAACATACAACCATATGAATTTTATGACTTTTTTGCCAGAGTCATTAATATATTTTTTGCAAGAAATTTTTATTTTTATTGAACAAACAACACACAAAAATCATCATCTTGTAGAAAGTGTGTCAATTGGTTACAATTAGCTTTCGTGCATCTCTTCCACAGTCATTACTTATATTCATATCAGATGTCAAAGATTCTTAATGAATCTTACTATCAACATAGCATAGTTCTCATTTGACTGAAGTTGTTTTAGTGTCCTTTTGCCTAAAATAATCCATAGTTAAAAACTCAACCACCTGATGGCAATTTATTAGTTATTACAAAAATCATCCAATAACCTTAAGCCTTTGTAACATATTCTAAATAAAGATTAGTTGACAAAGTTTCTAAGCCTTTTTTCCCCAAGTCACTGTTTACAATTTGTGTCCAGGTTCCTTTTGTTATGATAATACATACATACATACATATATACATACATACATACATACATACATACATATATCCTTAACCGTATCCCTTATCATTATCATTCCATTATTAGTTGTTATAATTAATATTGGTTAATAGAAGCTTCTTTACTGTTTATTCATCCGTGGTTTTGGGGTTGAGTATCACCTCTACGCTGATGATACTCAGCTGTATATTTCAACCCCAAACCACCCCAACGAGGCTGTTGAAGTGATGTCCCGGTGCTTGGAAGCCGTCGGGGTCTGGATGGGGGACAACAGACTTAAACTCAACCCCTCCAAGACCGAGTGGCTGTGGCTACCGGCACCTCGGTTCAGCCAGCTGATTCCATCGCTGGCCATAGGGGGCGAACAATTGCCCCCTGTGGAACGGGCGCGCAATTTGGGCGTCCTCCTTGATGCCCGGCTGTCAATGGATGACCATGTGGCAGCCGTGGCGAGGGGGGCGTTCCACCAGGTTCGCCTGGTGCGCCAATTGCGCCCCCTACTGGACCGGGATGCCCTACGCACGGTCACTCATGCGCTGGTGACGTCCCGCCTGGATTACTGCAACGCTCTCTACATGGGGCTGCCCTTGGGACACGCCCGGAGACTGCAGTTGGTTCAGAACGCAGCCGCGTGGGCTGTGATGGGGAGTACGAGGTACTCCCACGTAACACCTCTCCTGCGCAAGCTGCACTGGCTACCTGTGGTTTTTCGGGTGCGTTTCAAGGTGCTGATTACCATCTTTAAAGCGCTCCATGGCACGGGACCTAGTTACTTGCGGGATCGCATCCTCCCACATACCTCCCACATACATCCCTGCGGCCAATTCGCTCACACAGGGAGGGACTTCTCCTGGTGCCGTCCACTAGGCAATGCCAAAGGGCGACACCAAGGAGTAGGGCCTTCTCTGTGATGGGCCCAACCCTCTGGAATGACCTCCCCCCCGACATTAGAACCACTTCTGACCTCCGCTCCTTCCGGCAAAAATTGAAGACTCACCTGTTCGGATTAGCAGGCCTGGCATAATTACAACTGTCCCTCCTGGCAAATGTATTATTATCTGGTTATCTTAGGGTTTTTTTAATCTGTTGTGTCTGTTTTAGGGATTTTAAAAAAATATATTTATTTAGCTTTGTACAGTTCTTTTAATTGCATTTTAACCTCCTCCAAACTGTACATATTTAATTTTTTATTGTATTTTGTGATATTCTCTATGGACTGTACACCGCCCCGAGTCCCTTCTGGGAGAGGGGGCGGTCTAGAAGCACCAAATATAAATAAATAAATAAATAAATATCCATTTTCTTCTCACCAAGCCAACACATATGGGTACCTTATTGCCATTATCGATTATTTATTTAACATAACAATCTAAAAGTTATTAAATTACTACTTACTAATTATAAAACTTAGTTAATTTTTGTTATCAACTTTCATATATCCAATAACATTACACCTTTATAACATATTCAAAATAAGGATTAATTAACAAAATTTCTAAGCCTTTTTTTCCAAGTCAGTTTGCAATTTATATCCAAATTCCTTATATTAAACCAGTACATATACATGTCGTTAACTATATCTCTTATCATTTCATTATTATTGTAATCATTAATATTTGTTAACAAAATCATTTACTACTTATATCCAACTTCCTCAGCTCCAGCCAACATAAATATGTACCTTGTTACCATTATCAACTATTTATTTAAAAAAGCAATCTAAAAATTACTAAATTCCTACTTACTAATCACCAAACTTAGCTACTTTTTTATTATCAACTTTCTTATATCAACCTGTATCCTTCCAGAAGGCATATAGTCTTATTTCTTTTGCCATTTGTGGAATTAATCTTCTGTTTATTTTATGGACATCTTTCCGCACCTTGTTACTTGTTGCATCTCTCAGGTAATCTCGGCGCCCTCCATTTGCTACTTTAATTAATTTATCTTTGATTATCAATCATGCTTCTGGTAAGGTTTCTCTCCTTAAAACCATCATTTTTCCCTTTTTTCTGCTTCTGTGCCTTGAAATTCGGGGTAGAGCTCCAGTTCATCAAATTCCCTTTTCCATACTCCCATTTTTTGCGCTTTCAACCACTTTCACTCTACAAATCAAATCATTAGTTTTCTTATCTTTGTATTCATTTTTCGCTTCAATTTTTGGGGCTCCATCTCCATCATTTTTTCCTAGTATAAACTCTATTTTCTTCTCAATTCTCCCAGTTACCTCCAATAAATTTTGAATTACATCCCAAATCTTTTGCAAAGTTAAAATTTCCTCTTCTGAAAATTGATCCATATTTCCAAATTGTAAATTACTACCACTCATGTATGTATGTATGTATGTATGTATGTATGTACGTACGTACGTACGTATGTATGTATTTGTGTTACAACCCCTGGTATGCCTAAATATGGGAGGAAGGTCACTACTCCCTCTTTCTGTCCTTCGGCTCATCACAGAAGACCATGCAGGCAGAAAACCATATTTTTATTTTTTTAATGTTGCCTTTTTATATTTGTGTTGTATTTGTACTGATAAATAAATAAAGGGAGACTAGTATAGATCTATTTTGAGCTAATTAGCTCTCATCAGCTAGCCATACCCTTACTGGGATTTTAAGCTACATATATATATGTAGCTTAAACACAAAGTCATTTGCAATCTTCACAAGAAAGAGGTTCCATTCTTTTCCCCTCTCCCAGTGCTGATAAGGCTCTCAAAGGACAGCTGTGTAAACACTTTGTGCCCTTGGCTCTTATCACTTTTAATTACGGAACTTTGAAGTACAAAGACAGTGAAATCAAAGGAGAAACAGGAATGAATGCGTAATTTCAGAAACTACCTCTAGCCTCCGAGCGGCAGTATTCCTTTCACACTCTGATGTTGTCTCAGGCTTAAGGGAAACAAAATTCTTAAATGGAGTTTAATAGCAAACAATAGAAACTTTTGTTAGAGTAGAGAAGGAGATTTTAATCCTTAAGTTAAAAAGTAAAGCAAGAAAAAGTCAAAGAAGAAAAACCAGTCCGTTCACTTTAAGAAGAGGAGAGAGAAAAAAGTTGTGAGCACTTCAATCCACAAAGTGTAATTACAAAAGGAAAAAAAAGCATATTAACTAAAACAATCCAATGCAGGTCAATTTCGCCTCTTACTCCTGCTTAAGGATTTAATTTAGCATAAAAAAGAAGTTTTTTGGGGCAGTCTTTTTCAAAACAGAAAGGATTCCTCACCAGATGGACACACTTTCTCTTTCTGCTTTCCTTCGTTCCGGAGCCATCCCAACTTCATCAGCCTAGGCTGCCTTTTGTCGCCAGCTTGAAAACCTTCTCTTGGATCAATCAGGGACTTTGTGGGGTCCCTGAGATCAGCAAGACGTAGTCTTCCTGTTCACCATCTCTTTGGGACGGTTTAGGTCTGATTGGACCGCCCAGTGGCAAAAGCATTGGCCGCGGTCTCAGAGCATCGAGACCTCATGTCCGTACCATCGTAACGTTGGCTCCTTCGCCTGAGTCATTAATTGAATCTGGCTTACCCCCTTGACCTTGCTTGTTGGAGGCTGTCTGGGTAGATCACAAATGATGATCATGTTTCCCTGGGATGCAGCAACCATCATAAATACCATATTTTTTGCAGTATAACATGCACCTTCCCCCCCCCTAAAAGTGGGTGAAAATGTAGGTGTGTCTTATAGACTGAATACAGGTGTTTTTGGGCTCACAAACTCTCCACGTGTCACATTTTTGCCCTCCCTGGCCTGCAAAAGCACTCTGCAGTGCTCTGCCCTGGCAAAAACATTTTGGCAAAAACAGGCCTGTTTTGGGCCTTCAGAATGCTTATGGGGGCCAGGGGAGGCGAAAGCACGACACATGGAGGGCTTGGAAGCCCCAAAATGGGCCCGTTTTTGGCAAAAATGGGCCGTGTGGAGCACTGTATAGTGCTTGTGGGGGTCGGAGAGGGCATAACGTGATGCACGAAGGCTGAAAACTTTTTTTTTGTTTTCCTCCTGTAAATTTAGGTGTGTCTTATAGTCCGGTGCGTCTTATAGTCTGAAAAATACAGTACATTCCAGTTGCCAAGTATGAAAATTGCAATCATGTGACTGCGGAAATGCTGCAAAAGTTATAAGCATGCGGACAGTCATAACTCAGACTCTTCAGCACTGTCATAACTTCAAACTGTCACTAAAAGAATAGTCATAAGTTGAGGATAATTATAATTTAATTACATTAATTTCCATAGGATATGCTTATTTACATGTTTTGTGTATATATGTTTTCATATTGTAGCTAAAGTTGCGGTAGTAACCCAGCTGAATTCATAGTGTAAAAAGTTACCGCTCTCAAATTTCCTTTCCTAGAAACCTTGTAGGTATATACATCCTAACTTTACCTCCTGCCTTGGGTTAGTGACCTGAACAGATCCCAAAGTGATGCTGTTATTTTACATTCTTCCTTCTCCTTTATTTTTAGTTGTGCATTCTAATATTTTTTTATAACACACTCATCTGAAGGGCTCTCTCCATTTTTTCACTGTTGTGCAAAACAATTCTTGCTGCTGTTAACACAAGTAAATTAGATATATGTTCCCTTTATTATACTGTTCTGGTAAAATACCCAACAAAAATATTTCTGGTTTAAAATCAATATGTTGCTTTGTCATTTTTTCTAACCATGTGTGTATTTTAGTCCAATAACTTTTTGCTTTTGGACATGTCCACCACATATAATACGAACCCGGTATCTGATTACATTTCCAACATTTAGCGGCCAAAGTGATGCTGTTATTGAGAAAGAACTTTCAATGTAAAGATGTTCCAAAATGCATGAAACACACAAGGATTGAGCATATATGAAGGCTGTCTACAGAAAAAGAATTGGATTTAAAATCCCACACATTAAAGTAAAATAAACTTAGGGCAACTATTGACTATATAATTTTTCCTCTTTCTTTAAAGGAGATGTGATCCCATCTGCTTGTAAATGAGCCATTTGGCTAGAGGTTGGAGGAAAATTTTTACCTCTCCTTTCCCTCCCCCATCTCATGCTTGCCTTTTTCCAGCTGGAGAATTACCTGCAGTTTCCAAAAGAACATTAGCTTTTTCCACCTGGAGAGGAAACATTGTGTGGGATCTCTGTCTCCTGTTCAACACATCATGATCTTCCCTCAGGAAGATCCTGCCTGAAACACAAAGATGTCTGTTCCCTATCTTGGAAACAGCTGTCAGTTTGGTGAGTGCCAGGTGGCATCACAACAGTTGCACTTAGATTTTGTTTGCTTTTCACAGGTCTTAGATCCAAGATCCAACCTAAGAGAAAGACAACAATATTTGGAAGATCTCAACTTCAATAAACTAATGAGATCTTTTCAAGTTCCCTGTTCCTTCAGACTGATAGGATCCCAAAGCACCAGCAATTTAACTCCCCTGGTCACTATATGCCAAGGCACATTAGCTGAAGAGTAGGACAGGAAAGATTAAAACCTGCTTTCCCTACAACAATTTTAGCTCAGCTAGAGCAATACCATTCTTTCAGTGGTTCCAGTGGAAGCAGCAAGGTTAAAGCCTAGAAAGGAGAAATATTTCTTCAGTTAGAATTGGCAAGGATTCAGTCAAGTGACTTTGTCTGAGTTTACTTCTCACACACCCACAGAATCATCAACAGAGACACAGATAAAAAGATGTTGGGAAACTCGGGGTAGGGCGGGAGGCAGTGAAATGGAAGGACTGCAATCCAAGAAACAATACCAAGGGGGGGGGGGATGCAGGTATACATGAGGAAAACATGTAAGGATTTTCCTAACTGATGTTTCCTATAACATCACCTAATCATCCTTGTGCTGACCTAAAGCCTGTTGGCATAAGTGACATATGGTAGTGGTGAAATCCTCCAAAGTCTGCTACCAGTTCGGTCAGTCTGCTGCCTGAGGCGGGCCAAACATTTTGAAGCCTTCCAAGTCTGCAAAGTAAAGTAGAATAGCAAGAGGGGGAAATCCGTTATGCCACGTGATTTAGATTAGCTAGAAAACAGGAAATTTGATGATTTTAGGTAATCTAAATTGTGTGTCACAGCTGATCGTTGGAAACACTGGTTTCCCTGAATTGGTAGCCTTTCACACCTGATATATGGCCATAGCGATATATATCGCTGTAGAAGAGCTATGTGGGGGTGGGGATAAGATGAGAGGACACCAAGATTTTGGAGAGTGCACATCACTTTCTACCTTACCTAATTCATTGTTGAACTTTCCTCTCAGAAAGGATATCCTTCGAACGTTCTAAGGAAACTGAACTGAACTTATAAACATAGCCTTTATAGGTGCAAGGTCCTTGGAAAAAATATGATCTTAAACGTAATGAAAGTGGATAAGTAGAGTAAAAGAGAATGGGCTAATTGTTAACTTTCTGGATGTGCCTGGATATTCTATTTGTTTAACATTATTTATATTCTCCTTCACTTCGAAAATGCAGATATACTCAGGGATGTCCATACGGTGTGGTCAAGATTATAACCATGATAGTGTGATGGAAGTTCCTCTATGATAGAGGTCTTCAAACTTGGCAACTTTAAGACTTTATCTTCCTTAGCTATGCTGGCTGGAGAATTCTGGGAGTTGAGGTCCACAAGTCTTAAAGTTGCCAAGTTTGGGGACCCCTGCTCTATGACATAAAAACTAATTGGAGTTTCATTTGCATTGTTGTGGCCACCATTTTCACATGTTTGATCCTATCCTACAGACACTCCCATTAATAGTGAAGATTGACTGCCTTTTAATATGAGCCACGGTGGCGCAGTGGTTAGAGTGCAGTACTGCAAGCTATTTCTGCTGGCTGGCTGCAATTTGGCAGTTCAAATCTCACCAGGCTCAAATCTGACTCAGCCTTCCATTCTTCTGAGGTTTGTAAAATGAGGAGCCAAAATTGTTGGGGGAGATATGCTGACTCTAAACTGCTTAGAGAGGGCTGTAAAGCACTGTAAAGTGGTATATAAGTCTACGTGTTATTGCCATTGCTATATAGTGCTCACACTTCAATGGGCAAGGTAGTTTTCCAATGGCTAGTGTTTAATCAGTACATGTTTTATACAAAAATATGATCTGAAATAGAAGAATTAAGGATTCGCGTTACTTCCACCCTGGCTTCTGACCATGCTGTAATTGTTTTATTCTGTAACTTTGTGACTGTGATGGTATTGCTTTTGATTCTTTATATTTGTATTCTTTTTTCACTTGCCTTATGAGTTGCCTGGGAGACTTCTGCTGCTGAAAGGCAGGCTATAAATAACATAAATAAAAGGACGCGAATTGAGTGAGCCCCTATTAATAAACAGCTACAGATGTCCACATGATTTGTGCATAGCAGTGTTCAGTGATCTCTAGAGCATCAATGTTTATATATCCCATGTTATCACCATTAATTATGCACTTTCCAGACTGAAATGCCTCTCTTGGGGCATGGCTCCTGCCATAGTAAAGAGTTGGGAGAGTAGGGAGTAATAGCACTACTGTAAATAACAGTTGCCACTGCGTGCTTCAGTGATGCTCACAGTGCCCAAAACTATCAGATCCAATACAGCATCCAGAAGCTTGAGACAGAACAGGGCCGTGTTTGTCAAGAAGCAAAGCTCATGGAGCTGCAACATTCAGCTGATGTTTGCATTTTCACAATGCTGCTATTGATTTTTTAGAATGAAACCTCAGATGCACATTCTTTTATTTACTGAAGCCAAGATTGAACTTCTCAGAAGAACATAATTCAGGCCAAGGATACATGTACTTCACAGGTTTCAAAAACAGACATTAAATATATATGAAGGTAGGGATGAAATAGTAAGTAAATTAGAAAAGAACTGCAAATAGAATGGTTAAGTCATTGCTATAAAATCTTGTACAGACTGCAGTCCACATTTTTCTGTGAGGTAGCTGTTTGATTCAATGATCTTACCTTTAGACAAATACAATACAATACAATACAATAGCAGAGTTGGAAGGGAGCTTGGAGGTCTTCTAGTCCAACCCCCTGCCTAGGCAGGAAACCCTATACCATTCCAGACAAATGGCTATCCAACATCTTCTTAAAGACTTCCAGTGTTGGGGCATTCACAACTTCTGGAGACAAGCTGTTCCACTGATTAATTGTTCTAACTGTCAGGAAGTTTCTCCTCAGTTCTAAGTTGCTTCTTTCCTTGATTAGTTTCCACCCATTGCTTCTTGTTCTACCTCAGGTGCCTTGGAGAATAGTTTGACTCCCTCTTCTTTGTGGCAATCCCTGAGATATTGGAAGACTGCTATCATGTCACCCCTGGTCCTTCTTTTCATTAAACTAGACCTACCCAGTTCCTGCAACCGTTATTCATATGTTTTAGCCTCCAGTCCCCTTATCATCTTTGTTGCTCTTCTCTGCACTCTTTCTAGAGTCTCCACATCTTTTCTACATCATTGCGACCAGAACTGAATGCAGTATTCCAAGTGTGGCCTTACCAAGGCATTATAAAGTGGTATTAACACTTCACGTGATCTTGATTCTATCCCTATGTTGATGCAGCCTAGAACTGTGTTGGCTTTTTTTGGCAGCTGCTGCACACTGCTGGTTCATATTTAAATATGCATAAGATTTGAACCTTATGCCTTTAGATAAAATGCATAGGTTGTAGCTGTACACTTTCCTGTGCAGAAAGCCACGTTCATTAACATTTAAATTCTTCTTAATACATAGCCAGAATTCTCTTTCAACACTCTCTAGGAACTACACTGATGGTTTCACTTTTATCTGCGCTTGTCCCCATAACACAATTTCCTCTCAATCTCTCTCTGTTCCTCCAAGACTGCTCCAAATGTACAGATTTCAGTTCTCAGGAGTCTCACCAAAGGCCAAGTTGGCTAATTGTAAAAGTTCCATAGAGCATCCAAGGTCAAGAAATTTGCTAGATGTTCTGTTCTGCTCTATTTCTCAATTCACCCTGTTTATTACTTTTCCATCAGCAATTCTGAGAGCCAATTTGATCTAGTGATTAGGGTGCTGGTATAAGAACTAAGAGACTGTGAGTGTTGTGGCCCGCCAGCAGCCAGCAGAGCTGGCAGCAGATTCAGAAAGTGAGGAGGTTGGGGAGGAACATGGGCCAGCCTTGGTGTCTGGGGAAGGCTCTGACAAGAGGTCTGTATCGGAGGCAGAGATGGGGCCAGGGCTGTCTGACGGTTATCAGCTGTCTTCGGAGGGAGACATCAGTGAGGCAGACTAACAGCTGGAGCCTGTTCCCAATGTGTTCATGCACAGAGTTGCCAGACGAAGAGAACAACTAAGGAACAAGGGTCGACTTGGGAGTAAGGCCACAGGTGGACAGTGAATGGCCCCTCCCAAAGGGAATAAAAGAGGAGCAAAAGGGGAAAGGTGTTTGCAGGAGACAATTAGGTCATTCCTGCATTCTTGCCAAGTATTGCCGCGTCTGAAAGATATTGGCCTGGCCACTCTCCAAGCCTGATAACAGTGGGCAATTGTGAAATATCTTAAAAGACTGTGGTCCGAGACTTTGCTGGAGAGGAATTCACTGTAAATTAAATAAAAAGGGTTTATTGGAACGAGAACTTGGCTTCGTGCTGCTTGGGGAAGCCTAGGTCAGAACAGTGAGTTGTAGTCCTGCCTTAGGCATGAAAGCAGGCTGGGTGACTTTGGGCTGTCACTCTCTCAGCCCAGCCTACCTCACAGGATTGTTATTCTAGTGAAAATAGGAGGAGGAAGGAGTATTTATAAAAGTAATAAATGGGGGCAGCTTCTAATAAAATAAATTCTGGTTTTTCCAGCTAGCCCTTCTTTTTCTCTATAGTCTTGCTTTTTATCTGCTTCCCTTAGCTATATTTTTTTCTTTTCTCTTTGTTCTACTACAACTCTCAGAAATCCTCAGTTCTGTTTCAGATGGCAAGGAAGCATTCCGGAAGAAATATCAGACAAGAGCTTGTCTTTGTTGAGCAGTTCCAAAGTTGTATTAGAAAGTATTTTTAAAAATACTGCAAACAGTGGGATTTAATGAGACTACCTATGGATAGCATTTGCATAAAGTACAGCCAAGGATTAAGAATGGCTTTCGAAAGTTGTCCCTGGGGAAAAGAATAAAGCAGAAAAATTGTATCCCATGGTATATGCTACATGACTGATTAGACAGGTAATTAATAGACAGTTTAGGATAAGCCACAAGATAGTGGGCATGAGAGCTGATGCATGTGTTCAACCCATATAAAGCTAGAGGAGAAAGATTTTGAATCTAGGGTGATGATCAACAGTTTACAAAGAGACTGTGTCTCAATGACAAATCATCTGCATTCAGAAACATTTGCTCTGCCACTAGTTTAATCTTGTACATTCTACACTGTAATTCCATCTCCAGGAGATTAGACATTCTCAAGTGGTAAATGTTGGAAAGGACCAGTACCTAAGCTTCTAGAAATTGATCCCTCTCCAAATGATAGACAAACAGATAAATGAAGAAAGACCTATGCTCCACTCTAATATGAGTGTTATAAGGAACATTGCAGGGGTGGGTTGCTGCTAGCGTTACTGCCGGTTTGGTGCGCACGTGTGCGCAGTTGCCTGTAAATAGGTCTGTTAATAATGCGTAGAACATTAAAAATGTAAAACCACAGCGACCGGGGAACTGGTTCGCGGGGGTGGCGAGTCTGCCATCCCTACTGGCTCGGCGACGCAGTTGTGCTTTCCACTACCGGTTTCTCAGAACCAGTGCGAACTGGTAGCAACCCATCTCTGGAACATTGTGTGGCAGAGAATGAAAATAGAGCAAAGAAAAGAAAATGAAGATTATTAAAATTTTGAAAGGATATATCCAGAGGAAGGGACGGAGGGAGGGGGGAGGGGGGAGGCAGGGAGGGAGATTGGATCATAATTTAACTTTTTAAAGAACAAGAGAAAAACCTCTTATGCTTTCAAATGCAACAGGGAGGAACTGCTTCTTTCAGTAGTGCAAGTGATCAAACTATATTCAGAGCTGTATAGTAGAGCAGTTGACCCAACAAGAAAATGGTGTCATTGCTTTCTTAATGTCTGTCTGTTGTTCCCTTTTTTCTTACTATCATGCTTGTGTGATTGAAATGTTTACAAATGACTTTTTGTTGCTAGGTGCTATGACTTACAATACAATACAATACAATAGCAGAGTTGGAAGGGACCTTGGAGGTCTTCTAGTCCAACCCCCTGCCTAGGCAGGAAACCCTATACCGTTTCAGACAGATGGCTATCCAACATCTTCTTAAAGACTTCCAGTGTTGGGGCATTCACAACTTCTGGAGGCAAGCTGTTCCACTGATTAATTGTTCTAACTGTCAGGAAGTTTCTCCTCAGTTCTAAGTTGCTTCTCTCCTTGATTAGTTTCCACCCATTGTTTCTTGTTCTACCCTCAGGTGCCTTGGAGAATAGTTTGACTCCCTCTTCTTTGTGGCAACCCCTGAGATATTGGAACACTGCTATCATGTCTCCCCTAGTCCTTCTTTCTCTTAAGCTAAACATACCCAGTTCCTGCAACCGTTCTTCATGTTTTAGTCTCCAGTCCCCTAATCATCTTTGTTGCTCTTCTCTGCACTCTTTCTAGAATCTCCACATGTTTTTTACATCGTAGCGACCAGAACTGAATGCAGTATTCCAAGTGTGGCCTTACCAAGGCATTATAAAGTGGTATTAACACTTCACGTGATCTTGTTTCTATCCCTCTATTTATGCAGCCTAGAACTGTGTTGGCTTTTTTGGCAGCTGCTGCACACTGCTGGCTCATATTTAAATGGTTGTCCACTAGGACTCCAAGATCCCTTTCACAGTTACTACTACTGAGCAAGGTACCACCTATACTGTACCTGTGCATTCCATTATTGTTGCCTAAATGTAGAACCTTACTCTTTTCACCATTGAATTTCATTTTATTAGATAGTGCCCAATGTTCAAGTTTGTCAAGATCCTTCTGTATCTTAAACCTATCTTCTGGAGTGTTGGCTATTCCTGCCAGCTTGGTGTCATCTGCTTGATGATTACTAGCCTCGAAAATGGTGAAGATGCTAGAGCAGTCTTCCCCAAGTCAATGCCCTGCCAGAGTACCTATCCAACATCCTCTTGGTTCAACAACTATAAAGATAATAAATATGGGGGAAACCACATAAATTATTTTTTCAGCAAACAGAAACAAACTGGATACACCAGAATTGGGGATGTGGAACAGCTTGGTTGGTTGACTTCATGCTAATGCAATTTACCTAACCTCTTGCCAGATAAAATTGGAAAGGGACAGGAACAAATTTTTAATCAAGGAGTAAAGATGTAATCAGCAAAAAGGAAGGCAGGTTTAGTTGGAGGTTCAGCGCAGGGGAACTGTTTTACCTGTTAAAGAGAAAGTGAAACAATAAACGGAGCAAATTGCTTTTCCTGAGGAAGTCTCAGGAACTGGCTGAGTAGACACCTTAAGATCAGGTATATTCCATTCTAGGATAGGAGTGCATCAAATGATATATGGAATTCTCAATCAATTTTGGGAGTTTCGAATCGCTTCCAATGATTGGTGGGTTAAGATGACACAGAGGTAAAATAAACCATTTTGGTTTTTCAAAATAATCATGGATTTTATTTCCAGAATTATTAATGCCAAAATAGTGTACAAAACCCACATTTCCAGGATTTTATTTATCAAGGCTTGTTGAACTCATGGACAAAGATCAGCCTAGTCTATGAGATCAATAAACAGACAGGGAAAGAATTATGTTACCCAGATATGAAAAGAAAACGCTTCTGGGTAAGAGAATGGAAAAGTAGGTCAGCATACAGAGACATCCTCTCTAAGATACTGTACTTTACGACATATATATTATGACATATATCTAGGCAATGGCGTATTCTAGACAGTTTGTGTTTCTGATTCTAATAACAAGTTAGCAAATAAAACTGTGGACTTGATGTATAGCTTTGCAAGGCAGCCTATTAAACTGTATTAAAACTCATACATGATGACAACTGGGCAGCATAAATTCACTGCATGTCATTTCAAGTGTTTCAATATTTACACAGGGCCTAGTAAATTACGTTTTCTAAAAAGACAGTATACAATAGCATATGTTCTTCCAGTACCAAGGGAATAACTAGAACATTACAAAGAAAAAGCAGGTCGATTGTCAACAAAGTAATTTAGATTCTTGTGAAAACACATAAAAAGCACATGTAGGATAGAAAAAGAAATCTATGAAACCATCCAGTCAGAAGAAATAAATGGTTTGGGAAACAGAATTTCAGCAGAAACCAAACCAGGAGTATAAAGTTAAAGGAAATACCTATACCATAACTGACCAAATAATGTCAGGGAAACTTGCCTGGATTTTTCAGACTATGTGGGAGTTCAGTTCCTGCAATACTTTCATCAGCTCATGACATCAGCACATTATGCCATATGTGGATATCTTAGAAATGATTAGAATTATTATGAGTTACTCTTAGGGTATGGCTGGCACCCGGCCACCTTTTCTTTTTGCAACAGAAGTGAGAGGTCCCTTATAAAGTCAGGCTAAAACAAAACAAAGTTAGGTAATGCAAAATTATAACAGCATACTCAGAACAGCCTCCTGAATTCTGGTACCCTCCGAGATGTTTTGGGGTCACGCACATGTGCCCACACCCACAATGCAATGCCCTTCTTTGTGCCCCCTGTGCATGCGTAAGCGACTCCCCTGCTCCCCCATTCCCCACTCCATTTTGGGCCTAGCAGGCCTCCCTAAAGCCTCCTGGGACCAAAACCAGGCTATGGCGGGGGCGCACCCCACCCCACCCCATTTTGGGCCTAGTAGGCCTCCCTGAAACTGTTACAGGTGACATGTCTGCAGCTTTATGCCTCTTTATCTACATTTTGTGATGCATTTCCTGCCTCTCTAGGATTAACTCTATCTGCTCCTGTGAGGCACTTCCTGTTCCTGTTGGCCTGTTTTTTGGTTCCAGGGGGCTTCAGGGAGGCTTGCTAGGCCCAAAATGGGGCACGGGGGGGGGGAAGTACCACACACCCCGCACCCCGCCTTCTGCGGATGCGCCCGTGTCTCCCTCATGCACAGCAGAGACCTGAAAATCAGCTGGCCGGCAGGCATGTGCACATGCGCGGTGCAGCTGAGCTGGGCAGTGGCTGGTGTGTACGCAGAGAAGGCTCTGTGTGCCATCTGTGGCACAGGTGCCATAGGTTCACCATCACGGGAATAGCCCATAGTGATACATCCTATGAATTATAGGAGTAACTAAGGACTTGATTGTGTTGTCCTTCTCAGTCTCAAGTCAAACATTTTAAATATGGTTTTGGATTATCTCAAACATTGGCAAAAAACCAAAAGCCACTACCTGATAGAAGGTAATGGGAGGTGACATTTTCTAGTATATTGATTGAAATATCTGAACATTTTTTTTCAAATATTACAGATGCAGAGATATTAATTGTGGAGGACGAGATAGGGTGATACAGCTCTTTGAAAAGCTATCACACTTTTGTAGGAGTAAAGTAAAATGGCACCATTACTTTTCTTTACTTGTATAGTAATAGTTGCTAGGCTTGTTCTGTTCCTAGAACAGGTGAGAGAGGTCCCTCCAGCTATTAAATGGTGAATCAGGGCAAGTCATGTCTTGAATTAAAGCAAAGACACATTGGGTTTTTTCCCCTTCAACAAAGAATATGATGAGTGAGAATTAATACAGTAGTGGAGGCAGAAGCCTTCATGGAAAAACACAAGAACCTCCTAGATGAAACAAGAGACAGTGCACAAGACATGAAGGGGGGAGGAGTCATGGCTCAGCCAACAGACACGGGAGAAGAGACAGCAATGAGACTTAGGTCACAGAAATGATTTAAAAACACATTGCAATTGTTAATACAATGAAATGGTTAGAAGTGATATAAAGTATGGTTGAAGATGTCAAAGAATTTGAAGTTAAACTGCTAATATGTATGTAATAATGATATTTTGATATATAAAATAAGAGAGAGATGTAAGACTCCGGGGAAGTACCAGCTTCCGTATGATGTAGCAGGCAAAAATTTTCTCCACATTTATGTACCCTTTTCCCCAAAATACTTGAAAAAACCAATAAAACTTTTTTATAAAACAAAGAATATGATGGTGCCTCTGTGGCAGATCCAAGATATCTCATAGTGGCTCACCAAGTGACCATGTTTAAGGCATAAGATAGCTATATAAATGTTTCTACTAGCAATAGAACTACTGAGAATGTACTTTATGGGAAGTAAATACATATTCCTCTTTATCATTTTCTTATTAAGGCTGTTGGTGGCTGCTGGAGTCTCTGCATCATCTTTTTGATAATGCTATCCAAATATATATAGTATATATTGAAGCAAATAATGTCTAAAAGGTGAGAAGAAAAACTTTGATTTGAAAGATTGAAATACACAGGAAAAAAATTAGAAAGCAGATGAATGAAAGCCCAAGCAGAAACAGTAGTGGCAAGGGCATAAAAAGGATGAAGCAAATTCTATATTTGGAATAACAATATAAAGGCAGACAGGCGTTGATGAAGGGGCACACATGGAAGAGAACTGCTGAGGGAGTGAATGAATGGAGATGAAAAGAGGCAGAGAATTACAAGAGTGGAAGGGGAACACAGATAAAAAGTAAACATTAGATTCTCTTGAAAGCAGTTGTATCCCTGCTGATTATTTTAATAGGATGCCAGTTTTCTTCATAATGTATCATAAAAAATATGTAATTGAAAAAAATTCTAATCAAAACATCCTTTCAAAAACGTTCCAAAATGTCTTACATTATTTTCAAACAACCAGCTCATCCTTTATCCCAAAACTAACAAGTCAAGGTTAAATCTACTCAGGTTCTTGTGCGATGGCTGAGGCCTTTGTGCAACTGTGCTGCTGTTCATAATGTTGCTCTTGTGACAACACACCCTGATTGCACAGTGCTCTACATTGTTGAAAGGCCACATGCATAGAGTTGGCTTCCTCTTTCCCCTATAATCAGTAGAAAATAACAAGACCAGTAAAAGTGGTTTAACAGAGGAGGTTAGTGAATCTGGTCCCATTTCTTCACTCACCAGATAGTGATTGTAAGGCCAGAATATCTGAAATATTAGGGTTCGTTGCACAGTCAGCCAAACGTTTAGATTTGGCACTTTCATCCACCTACTGAGTTTTTCCAAAGGACCTAGGGTAGGCAGATGCTGTTGTTTTATGTATCAGTCGCAGGATGTAAGCTGTTCCCAGTAAAACTGCCTTTGCAATTGACCGGTGGTGATTTTCTCAGTGCTAAAGGAATTGAAATTATGCTCCAAATGTTTTGGGATTGCAACCAAGGCACCTATTACTGTTGTTGCTGTCATTGCTTTCTTTTGCCATAGTCATTCTACTTCTATTTTAAGGCCTTTATGTTTTGTTACCCCCACCCCCACTTTTTTCTCTTTTATTCTGCTGTCTCCAGGTATTGCCATGTCCAATATCCAGATATTTTGACTTTCTTATCAGTAATTGTTATTGTGGCAGCTGTTTGTTTAAAGTCCCAGAGCACTTTGGCTTTATCATTTTCTATTACTTTGTCTATTGTTTATTCCCAACACTTCTTCTTTACAGGCAAATGGGATTTCTTACAACTCCTCCAATGCACCATTTTGCTAGTTTGTCGGTTGTAGTAATGACAAAAGTAGATCTGTATGATCTTGCAGCAGCTAACTTCAACCTCTTTAAAACTCCAGGAGGGTGAGGGCAACTCAGAAGGAGCCTCATTGCAGAGTGCAGGCAGTGCTACAAAGAAGGTGTACCTCTGGTGTCCTGATAGATGCCATTATTTAATCAATGGAACCCAGAGAGTGCCAACCATGCCAGATCAAACTGGCCAAGTAAATGCTACAGAAAACAGGTGGTCTCTGGAGTAACCAGCCCTTAGGCCATTTAGGTCTTTATGGGTGGCAGTCAGCACCTTCAATTTCACCTGGCAATAAACTAACAACCAATGCATCTTATGAAATGAGGCATTATACAGGTATACCAAAGCATGCCCATCACTCCCTGTGCCAGAATATGGTGTAAATATTCTCATCCTCAGCCTATGACATAGGAATGCCCTGTTTCACTCCTTCCATTTATATCTTTGAAAGCTTGCATAACATTTTCCAAACAGAACCTCTGCTAATTTGAAGGTCACCTTGTTTACTTCATGCATTAACTCAAAAAGACTGAGACCCCCCAAAGCTGAAATTCTCTGCTGACGCCAAGAAAAATTGACATTAAGAATTCACTCATTGCCTTGCTTCATTTCTGTTATGTTGAGCTGAAGGAGCAGCATAACATTTTGAGTTAAAGTAAATGTCATTTTTAAAATGCATCTTAAAAAAGCTGTCGCTTTGCTTTGAAGCTACCTAATTTTAAGAAGACATTGTCAGCTCTTTAAAGAGACAGCAGATGTATGGAATGTGGCTTTATTAGAAAAGTGATCTGATGAATCAAAGTTGTCACCAACTGTGGCCTATTTTCCAGTTCTGATTTTCCCCACATCTCTTTATTTCTAGACTATCAAAGCGAAAAAATGTATTCTAAGAAAGATTCTCCAGAATTGCAATGAGGAGCACCCCAAAATATCTCCCTTGACATCTGCTGAATTTCCTGCCTTATCAGCATTTCCAGATTGTTCTCTTCCTCCTCCTTGCTTTCTAGAATTTCTTTAGTGAGTAGTTGCAGATCAGAGACTTTGAAAAGGAAGAAAAAGTTATCTTTGAAAATAGAATTGAATAGAATTCTTTATTGGCCAAAGGTGACTGGACACACAAGGAATTTGTCGTTGGTGCATATCCTCTCACTGTACATAAAGAAAAAATAAAATATATTCATCAAGAATCATAAGATACAACAGTGATAGTCACAGGATACTAATAAGCAATCAAATCATATTAGGAAACAATAAAAGAATGCAAATTGTAAAGATTTAGCCATCTTTATAGCCAACATGGATATAGCCATAAGTGGGAAGAGATAGGTAATAGGAAGGATAAGAATAATAATAATAGTAATACAGTCTTAGTAGATAATTTGACCATGTTGTGGGAATTAGTTGTTTAGCAGCATGATAGCATTTGGGGAAAAACTGTCGTGTCCTATTGTTCTGGTGTGCAGTGGCCTATAGCGTTGTTTTGAATGTAGAAGATGAAACAACTTATGTCCAGGATGTGAGGGGTCTGTAGCGGTGGTGGGTTCTGGACCCCGGCACAGCCAGTACACTGCACATGGGGTCGAGTGTCCTAGATGGGATGCGCATGCCACCACCATGCAACACCCAGCTACCCGGCAGAGGTCACACAGGCACTGTGCGCACATGCGCAATGGGCCAGTAGCGTTGTTAAATGGCCATGGAACGCGGGTGGGTGGCCAAATGTCACCGTACTGGTACGGTGGCTGCTTTTCTCAGAACGGCTGTACCAGGCTGTACTTCCCAGAACCCACCACTGGTCTGTAGATATTTTCACAGCCCTCTTTTTGACTCCTGCAGTATACAGTTCCTCAGTGGAAGGCAGGTTGGTAGCAATTGTTTTTTCTTCAGTTCTAATTATCCGTTGAAGTCTGTGTCTGTCTTGTTTGGTTACAAAACCAAACCAGACAGTTATAGAGGTGCAGATGGCAGAATCAATACTTCCTCTGTAGAACTGAATCAGCAGCTCCTTGGGCAGTCTGAGCTTTCTGAGTTGGAACAGAAAGAACATTCTTGGTTGTACTTTTTTAATGACATTTTTGATGTTAGGTCTCATTTTAAGTCTTGAGATATGATAGAACCTAGAAACTTGAAGGTCTCTACGGTTGATACAGTGTTGTCTGGTATTGTAAGAAGTGGTAGTATAGGAGGGTTAGTAATAAACCTAAAGCATTCTTTAGGTTATTACAATCTTATTCTTTTTGGGGATAGATACACCATAGAAAACTTTTAAAACAAATAAACAAATGTTTGTCCTTTTGGGGCTTTATAAATTCTTATAAAACATTTCTTTGGTTTATAAGATCTTACTAAAAAAAAAGTATCAGTTATCACCATCCCAAATTCATTGGCTTATTTCTCCTGACTGTTTATGTTAAAGCTTGTACTGAGGAGACGGAGACAGCTGATTGCAAAGAATGCGTTTATTAACTCAAACAGAACTGACAGGAACAAGCACTACAGTAACCGTCTGACAGCTATTTATACATGCAGCTGTCAGACGGTGAACCAATAAGATTTAGGTATTTTTCCCGCCGGCCGGGAGGCGCACCTGGACCAATCAGAGGTGCTTCCCTGAATGCCCTCTGCTGGCCAGGCTCGCCAGTACATAACACCCCTTTCCCCTGGATTGCACAGGCGTAATCATCAAGGTAAGAGGGTCGTCTGCGCGTGCGTTGCGAGCGCCTTGGTAAAGATGGCGCCTCGCCCGAGGAAGGAGGAGTGTCGGCTCCGCCCTGCTGATGAGTAGACCGCGTGGAGTCCCCGACAGGCCCAACCCCCGGCAAGGAACCATCATGCAACGGTAAGGCTGCTAGCGCACCGGGACTGGGCTGCGCGGACTCGGAGACAGAGGTGTTTGGACTGTTGGGCCGGCAGGCGGCGTTGTTAGGGCCTGGTTGTTTTGGTAAGGATGGTCTATCCTCAGGCCTCTCGGTTGGTCGCCGTCGCAGCTGATCTACATGTCACCGCCAATGTCTCCCATCGCAGAGGAGGACCCTGTAGGAACAGGGCCTCGTTATGTCAGTGACTTGTCCTGGTAACCATTTAGGTTCGCCCGTAAAGTTGCGGGAGAATACCCCCTCCCCCACAAGAAAAGACCGCGGGGAAACGGAAGGAGGTAAGGAAGGAGGGGTGTAGAGAGGGTGGAGGCAGTCGAGAGTTGACCGGAGGCGGCGGCCCATTAAGAGTTCAGATGGGCTTTTGCCGGTAGTTCGGCACGGGGTAGAGTGTTAGGAGCGGAGATAGGTAGTAAGGCGGGAAGACCAAGGAAGAGGAGACATGCGAGTGAAGGCTTCTTTGGCAGAACGGACGGCCCGTTCTGCCAGGCCATTGCTAGCCGGGTGATAGGGAGAGACAGGGGCATGGCGAATACCCAGGGAAGAAAGATAGGCTTGGAATTCCTCAGAGGAGAATTGAGGGCCGTTATCGGACACGATAACGTCTGGCAACCCGTGGGTAGTGAACAAGGAGTCTAGGACACGGATGGTGGCCGAGGAGGTGGAGTTGGGCATAGGGAACAGCTCGACCCACTTGGACCACGCATCCACAATGATGAAGAAGTATGGCCGTCAGTGGGACCCATGAAGTCAACGTGAAGACGACTCCATGGGGCCATAGGACGTTCCCACTCCCTGGCCAGAGCGGCGAGAGGAGTGGCCTGTACCCGCTGGCAAGGGGTTCACTGCTGTACAAATGAGGTGATGTCTGCGTCCATGGACGGCCACCAGACATATCCGCGGCCGAGGCTCTTCATGCGGACGATGCCCGGGTGACCGTCATGGAGGCGGGACAGCACCGCGCTGCGCAGGGAGGCAGGGACGACTACCCGGTTGCCCCAGAGGAGACAGTCCTGGAGGACTGAGAGCTCTAGACGCCGGCGGTAGAAGGGAAGCATTAGAGGGTCCATAGAAGATGCAAGCCAGCCTCGACTTACGGCGGCTATAGCACGGGAGAGAAGTGGGTCGGCAAGGGAGGCCCAAGCGATGTCAGAAACGGACATCGGGAGGCTGAGATCATTGATGAGGCTGAGGGAGTGCATAGGTGCAGGGTCGGCAACAGTCAGTGGCAGAGGACAACGGCTCAGAGCGTCAGCGTGGGCAATGTGCCCACCTGGCTTGTACGACAGGGTGCAAGAGTAGGAAGAGAGGAATTTGGCCCATCGGGACATGCGGGAAGAGAGAATGGGCGGAGTGGGGTGGTCCCTGGCAATGATGCTGAGGAGGGGCTTATGATCAGTGACAAGGGAGAATGGCTGGCCGTAGAGGTAGTGATGGAACCTTTTTACTCCTGCAACGGCGGCCAGCGCCTCCTTATCAAGCTGGCTGTAATTTCGCTCCGGCTTTGATAAGGTGCGGGAGTAAAAGGCGATGGGTGCCTCTGAGCCGTCTGGGTAGGTGTGGCCGAGGACAGCCCCAACGCCAAAAGGGGAGGCGTCGCAAGCGAGAACTAGGGGAAAACGCTTGTCATATTGAGCGAGGACAGGAGGGGCAGTGAGCGAACGCTTGACAGCCGCGAGCGCATGTGCCTCGCGGCTTGTCCAAATCCAAGGGGAGGAGGCGTCCAGGAGGCAGTGGAGGGGTTCAGCAAGGGAGGCTTTATGAGGAATGAATGAGTAGAAATTTAGGAGCCCCAAGAAGGCCTGGAGGTCAGCCTTGTTGGATGGGGCGGGAGCGGACAGGATAGCTTCAACCTTGGAGGGGTCGGGGTGGATGCCTTGCGCATCGAAGAGGTACCCCAAGAAGGTGACTGCAGGGACGCCCAGTTGACATTTGGAGGGCTTGAGGTGGAGTCCGGCAGCGCGGAAACACTGCAGAACGGACCGCAAGGTTTTGGCGAGGCCTAATCGATCCGGAGCGGCGATTAGGACGTCGTCAAAGTAGGGTGTGACCCCGGGAATGCCATGGAGCAAACGCTCCATGAGGCCTTGGAATATGCCCGGGGCCACACTAATGCCAAACTGTAAACGGCGGCATTTGAAAGCGCCGCGGTGGGTGACAATAGTTTGTGCAAGCGCAGTGGCGTCGTCTACGGGTAGTTGTTGGTACACCTGCGCAAGGTCGAGTTTTGTGAAAACCCGGCCTTGGCCCAAGAAGTGCAAGACGTTTTGCACCACAGACACAGGGTATGGGTGAGACTGTTATGCCTTATTTACGGTCGATTTAAAGTCCGCGCAGATCCTAACGGATCCGTCTGACTTTAAAGGGACCACAATAGGCGTCTCCCAAGGCGAAAAATCGACAGATTCCAGAACGCCCTGGGCGATGAGTTTGTCGAGCTCCGCGTCCACCTTAGCTTTAAGAGCAAGGGGTAGGCGGCGAGCTTTGAGGCGGATTGGAGCCACGGAGGGATCGAGATTCAGAGAGATGGGCGTGCCAGTATAGCAGCCCAGGGAGGAGTCAAAGACATCAGAGAATTCAGAAAGGAGGGAGGAGAGAGATGGGAGGCAGGAAGGAGGGGAAGGAGAGAGAGAATGAACCCCCGAGATAGAGAGGCCCAAAGAGCCTTGAACCAATCGAGCCCCAGTAAAGAGGCAAGGGAGTGCTTAACAATCAGGAGGGGCAGGACGGCTTGGTGGGAGCCGTAGGAAATTTGGAAATGTCCACAGCCCAGTAAAATAATGGAATTGCCCTGGTAGTCTCGCAGGCGGCAGTCCGGGGGAGATAGGTGCTGGCGGCGGAACCAGGGCAGGAGGGAGTGAAGGGTGACCCAGGACATAATGGATCGGGCTGATCCAGTGTCCACCTCCATAGAGCAAGGGACACCCTCAATGAAGATAGGGAGGTGAAGCTTACCTCGGCCCTCCATAGAAGAAGAGGCCGAGTCAACTAGCCATTCCGGAAAGGCATCAGCAGGGTCCCCCACAGAGAGGGAGTGTTGGCGGCGTGACGGCAGGTGAGCCGGAGTGCGGGGCAGCTGAGGCAGAGGAAATTGAGTGCGGTGGTCAGGTAGAGCCGAATGGCAGACAGCCGCCAGGTGGCCTTTTTTGCCACACTGGTGGCACAGAGTGGCGCGGAAACGGCAGGACGAACGGAGGTGGCAGCCGCCACAGCTGAGGCAGAGACGGGTGTCTTTGGTAGAGAGGGCTTGAAGGCGATCGATGGCTTGGTCGATTTCAGTGCGGTAGGAGGTAGCCACGGACGGAGCATAGGTAGAGGGCGCAGCAGCGGTGGAGTGAGGAGGCTGAGAGAAGCGGCTGAAGTCCGGAGTGGACTGATCAGCCATCTCGTATGCTCGGGCGTCGTCAATAGCGATTTTCAGAGTTAGTTCAGGCCGGGCTAAGATGCGACGGTGGAGCTTCACATCGTGCCGTAAATAAATTGCTCGAGTAATGCCTCCTCGAGGTCATGGAACTCGCAATTTATTGCCTCAGCCCTGAGAGAGGCGATGTATTGGCTGATAGGCTGCCCTTCCTTCTGGATGCAGCAGCGGAAATATTGACGCCGGGCGAAGTGCGAAGGAGCAGGCTCATAGTGGTGTTTAAGCTTGAGCAGCAGCTGGTCCCACTGCATGGTGTGCACTGGAACTGGTGAAGAAAGAGCCCTCGCAGTGGCGAACATTTCAGGGCCGCAGTAGTTGATCCCCCGTTTACGTTCAAGGGAGAGGCTTGTGAGGTCATGGGCGATGAGGAAACATTTGAAACGTTCCAAAAACGCGTCCCTTGCCTCAGCCTCTGGCCGAAAAGGCGAGAAAACCGAGGTAGTGGCCATTGGAGGCACAACGTGAGGATCCGTGTCGCCCGTCCTCGTCGCCCGTGTTAAAGCTTGTACTGAGGAGACGGAGACAGCTGATTGCAAAGAACGCGTTTATTAACTCAAACAGAACTGACAGGAACAAGCACTACAGTAACCGTCTGACAGCTATTTATACATGCAGCTGTCAGACGGTGAACCAATAGGATTTAGGTATTTCTCCCGCCAGCCGGGAGGCGCGCCTGGACCAATCAGAGGCGCTTCCCTGAACGCCCTCTGCTGGCCAGGCTCGCCAGTACATAACAGTTTAAAACTTCAGTTCAGTTATATTCCCCCCCCCCCCAATTACTTTCATAGGGATTATTCTTTATACTATTTATGTGTTTGTATTTTTTGTCATGGATTGCACCAGTACAGTTAAATCCAATTTCATTGTATACATGATGTACAATGGCAATGAAGAATTTTCTACAAAACACACTTATATTGTACCTTTATTTATATTTTGAAATCAGATGACCAAACAAATATAGATTTAAAAAAATAATGAAGCAAAGAAAAGAGCACAGGTTTTTTAGGAAAACAAGTGAAAGAAAAATATTCAAAGTAAAGTTATTTATCCAATTTGTACAGAGGCCCCTGTCAAACAAGTGACAATGGATGGCAAACAACCATAAAATTATTATAAAATTTAAAACAGAATATGACAAGGAAAATAAATACATAAACATATAGATATATGTACATAAACATACATTATGTCTGTAGACATTTATATGTCACCCATTTAAGGAAACATAAGATAAAGAAGACAGTAGAGGAGCTGGTTCAGCGCCAACAAGAAGAGCTGCCTGTGCGGGTCCAAGTGCTGTGGAATTGAAAAAGAAAAGACATGTTTACTCATTTCTGAGAATCAAGAATCTCTCCGACAAAGGATTTCTGGGCCCTTACCTTCAGAATAAAAATGAACTGCTCTGTGGTGGGAGACTTCTGAGCATCCAGCAACTTCTTCTCCACCTGAAAGGAAACATAAGAGATGGTGCTATTACCGTATTTTTTGGAGTATAAGATGTACCTTTTTTCCTCAAAAAAGAGACTGAAAATCTGGGTGCATCTTATACATCGAATACAGCATTTTTTTTGCCTCCCAAAGCCCCGCCCCTTCACAAAAATGGCCGTGCATACCCTTATGGAGGCTTTCAGAGAGCTCCTTGGGGCTGGGGAGGGCAGAAATGAGCAAAAACTGGGCCATTTTTTGCCCCCCACCCCCAGGGCCCAGCAGCACTCTATAAGGCTATGCATGCAATTTTGTTGACAAAATATGGGCCCATTTTCACGAAAAATGGGCCGTTTTTTGCTCGTTTTGGGGGGCGCTACCCCCCAGGAGCACTCTGCAACCCCCCCCCCAAGGCTATTCATGCCTTTAAGAAAAACAGGCCCATTTTTGTGAAAAACGGGCCGTTTTTGGGAGGTTTGCAGAATGCAAAAACTTTTTTTTTCCCTTTCGGAAAGCTGTTTATTTAGAGGGATTGATGAGAATGACCATTGGCTTACCTGAAGGGTCCTTTTCTGTACACCGCGGGAGAGTCCAAGCAATGGGTTAATTCAGTCTGCTTGCCCTTAGGACTGAGGAACTTTTTTTCCTTTAGCCACACCTCCTGGTGTAGTCACTCCTCAGAATTATTAGATAGAGTCAGTACGTGAGGATGGAGCGAAGCGTCCAAGATGATGTTCTGTTGACACGAAGAACCCGAATCCCGGCACAAAAACAGCCAGGGTGGGTTGGACTCTCCCGCGGTGTACAGAAAAGGACTCTTCAGGTAAGCCAATGGTCATTTTACTGTACACCGCTTGGAGAATCCAAGCAATGGGACATACCCAAGTTATTGTTATATGGTGGGCAGAAGAAGGCTCCCGGGATTCGGTCTCTGACACAACCGCCTGGAGCACACGCCTGCCAAAAGACGCCTCAGCCGAGGCGAAAAAGTCCAACTTATAGTGTCGCATGAAGGGTGATGGAGAGGACCACGTAGCAGCTCTGCAGATGTCTAGTATGGAGGCCTGAGTGGCCCAGGCCGCAGAGGTGGGCGCGCTCCGAGTAGAGTGCGCGGTGATGCCACGCGGGACTGCTTTGGACTGGCACTCATAGGCTGATGTAATGCAGGCCCGAAGCCACCTGCCAATCGTGGATGAAGAAACTTTCTTCCCCAAGGAACCTGGTTGAAAGGAAAGGAAGAGGGCTTCCGATTTCCGGAACTCTGCAGTCCGAGCGATGTAGACCTTCAAGGCTCTCCTAACATCGAGAGTATGCCAGGAGCGCTCTCTGGGATGCGATGGGTGAGGGCAGAAATTAGGCAAGACAATGTCCTGCGCCCTGTGGAACCACGAATTTATCTTTGGGATAAAGGTCAGGTCCAGCCTCAAAATAACTCTGTCGGAGTGGATGACGCACAGGTCCTGGCGGACAGACAGGGCCGCCAGTTCGGAAATCCGCCGAGCAGATGTAATGGCGACAAGGAAGGCTGTCTTCAGCATTAGATGGCGAAGGGACGCTGTGCGGAGAGGCTCGAAGGGTGGAGTGGAGAGGGCCCGCAGGACCACGGACAGCTGCCAAGTAGGGTAGCGATGAACAGTGGGAGGGCGAAGATTAGAGGCTCCCTTGAGGAAGAGTCGGACCCTCGGAATCTTGCCGAGAGGTAAAAGGGGGTCGCCTGACCAGACAGTGGACAGGGCCGCCACTTGGCGCCGAAGTGTGTTTGGAGCCAAACCTTTGTTGAGTCCTCCTTGCAGGAAATCTAGAACTCGGGAGACAGATGTGGTCGTCGGTTCGATGTGCAGCTCCTCACACCACTTTGCGAAGGCGGCCCAGGACGCATCGTAAATTCTTGTCGTAGAAGGGCGTCGAGCAGCCTGTATGGTACGCACCACCTCATCTGACAAACCTTCGCCCTTCAGTTGGTCCCCCTCAAGTGCCAGACGGCCAACTGAAGCCACTGGGGCTCCGGATGAACAACGGCCCCCTGGCTGAGGGAGATCTGGTCCGGTGGGATGCGCCACGGAGGAGACACCGACAGGTGAACCAGGTCGGCAAACCACGACCTGCGGGGCCAGTGAGGAGCTACTAGAAGGACTTCTGCCCCTTCCGCGATGACCTTGGTGATGAATTGAGGAAGGAGAGGCAGGGGAGGAAAGGCATACAGCAGCTCGCGGGGCCATCTGCAGCGCAGGGCATCCGTCCCCTCCGCCCCCGGGGTGAAGAACCGGGTGTAGAAGCGCCTTAGCTGCGCGTTGCCTTTGGACGCAAAGAGGTCGACTGCCGGGGCACCGAATCTGCTGGACAGCTGATGGAACAGACGGGGGTCCAGTTTCCACTCCGCGGGATCTATGGTTGTCCTGCTCAACCAGTCTGCCTGGGTGTTGTCCACTCCGGAGATGTGGTCGGAGCGGAGGGATTCCAGGTGAGACTCCGCCCAGCGGCCCAGGGACTCCGCCTCCCTCATCAGTGTTCTGGACCTGGTGCCACCCTGGCGGTTGATGTGCGCCTTGGTGGCCACATTGTCCGTCATCAGGAGCACATGGCGTCGATGGACAGACTGGCGGAAATGGCGCAGGGCCAGGCGGGCGGCTCGCAGCTCCAGCTGGTTGATGCTGTAGCTGGCCTCTACTTGGGACCACTTGCCTTGTACTACCAGGTGACCCATATGGGGCCCCCAGCCGGTGAGGCTGGCGTCTGTGGTGATGATCAGCCTTTCGGGCTCCTTGAAGAGGTGGCCCTTGAGGGTCGCCGGAGACACCCACCAACGGAGAGACCTCTTCACCTCTGGTGGGACGTGGATCAGCATGGGCGAGTTGCTCCTGGAGGCCCTCTGATGTGGTAGCAGCAGCCACTGCAGCGCCCTGGAATGTAGGCGGGCCCACGGGACGATGGAGATGCAGGAAATCATCTTCCCCAGCAACTGCGACAGAAGGACCACTGCAGCTTGCCTCAAGTGCATCACCTTGTGGGTCATGGACCTTAGACCTTCCAACCTGTCCTGGGAGAGGACAACCCTGCACAAGTTGGTATCTATCACCGCCCCCAGGTGGACCAGTCTGGTGGTTGGGATGAGGTGGCTCTTCTCTATGTTTAGAGAGAAACCGTGATTTCTTAGGGACCTCATGGTGATCTGAAGATCCCGCAAGGCTTGCTGCCTGGAACGACTGGATAAGGATGTCGTCCAGATAGCACTGGAGCCTTACAGGCCTGCGTCTTAGCTGAGCCGCCACTACCGCCAGAACTTTGGTAAACGTCTGAGGAGCGGACAAGAGGCCAAATGGAAGGGCTCTGTATTGGAAGTGGCGACCGGCATAAAAGAAGCGCAGGAACCTCCTGTGCTGGGGACGGATAGGGATATGGAGATATGCCTCTTTTAGATCTATAGAGGTGAGGAGATCTCCCTGGCGGATCCCCGCCAGAATGGTCTGGAGGGACTGCATCTTGAACCTCCGATAGTCTATGTGCCTGTTGAGGTTCTTGAGGTCCAAGATGGCCCTCCACCCCCCCACCCCCCGAGCTCTTGGGTACCAGGAAGAGGATGGAGTAAAAACCCCTCCCCTCCTCGCCCCGTGGGACGGGTTCCACGGCCCTGATGTCCAAAAGGTGCCTGATCTCCTGGTCCATACGCTCCCTCTTTTGGGGACAGGATGGGGTGGGACACCGGATGAAATTCCGGGGAGGAAGGGACAGGAATTCCAGGGAGAGGCCTTCCCTGACTATCTGGAGGACCCAAGCGTCCTCAGTGGTCTGGGCCCAATGGGAGGCAAATAACTGGAGCCGACCCCCTATGGGTGCTGAGTTCGGGCAGTCACTTGGACTTACGGAACGGCCTGTTGGAGGCCCCACCGCGGTTGTACTTGCGGAAGCCGGACTGCTGCCTGTTCCTGTCTCGGAAGGCCGACCTGTCCTGTGATCTGTCCCCCTGCTGTCCGAAGGACCTATTGTGGGGAGAGAAGGAGGAGGTGGAAGTGGAAGGCTCGGAGGCTCGAAAGGACTGCCTCCTGGGATAGGGGGCGGCCTTGTGGTCCTGTTTCTTGTTAAGAGAAGGGAGGACCTTCCTCTTGTCTTTGGACTCTATGAGGAGAGGGTCCAAGGACTCGCCAAACAATTTAGACCCTTTGAAGGGGGCGGAGGCCAATTTCCATTTATTTTTCTGGTCCGCCTGCCAATGCCGGAGCCAAATTAGACGGCGAGAGGTGACATTGGACCCCAGGGCCCTGGAGGCAAATTTGGTGGTGTTGAGAGATGCGTCAGCAGCGTATTGAGAGGCCGCAATTATCTTAGACACATCCTGGTGGAGACGGACATCTCCCGCAGGGAGCTTAGCTAGAAGCTCGCGCAGCCAAATCACAGAGGCTCTGTTGAAGAAGGACGCGGACGAAGAAGCCCTAATGGCCCAGGCGGCTGCAAGGTGGGTCTTGTGGCACGCCTTCTCCGCCTTCTTGTCCTCTGCCTTGAGGCCTTCCAGGAGGTCGGCCGGTAGGTAGGAGTTAGAGGTGAGGGCGGCTATGGGCGGGTCGACAGCAGGTAGGGCCAGAAGGTCCTCCAGTGCCGGCTCCATAGTGTAGAGCTTTTTGTCCATTCCGCTGGGAGAGGACTGCGTGGCTGGCTGAGCCCACTGGCGCTGGATGAGATCGAGGAATAACCCAGGAACAGGAACCAACTCCTGTTGAGGGGTGGGCACGTCAAACATGACCGCATTGGGGTTGACCGGGGTTGAGTCCACCGTTGGCGCGGCCAGTTTGGGCTTGATCCCCACCCTGGTGGTAGCCTTGACCTTATGGAGGATTGATTTGAAGAGGCTGGGTTTAAATAGGCCCGCAAAGGCGGGAGCCTCGGGAGGGAGGTCCTCGTCGTCTGACAAACCTAGGGCCTCTGGATCAGGGTCCTCAATGGCCGAGGCCTCACTGACCACAGAAGATTCCAGGGAGGGGTGGCGAGCTCGCTTAGATGGAGGGGGAGCGACCTGGCCGGATCCGGAACCCTTAGGGGTCACTGCAGGAGGATCCTTAAATTTCATGGCCTCGGATGCCCTTGGCAATGGCGCGTGCCATCAGCTCCTGCATGCGGGGAGAGAGCTCATCTTGATCTGAATCGGGATCTAGGGCCTCCTCAAGAAGAGGGTGAGCCTCCCCTGGCATGTCGTCTATGCTAGCATCCCCAGGGGGAGGGGCTTGTTCGCAGGCCCAGGAGGGAGCTGGTGAAGACGGCTCCGCGAGTGACCTATTTGGGGATAGGTCCTGGGACTCCACTTCCTCGGAAAGGACCATTTGGAGATCCTCCCGAGAAGGGGGAAATCCAGAATGGGATGGCTCCCTGCCTGCCTGGCGTCTGGCCTTTTCAAATTGCTTGTCAAGGGCACGTTGGCGCCTTTCAGCATCTTTGGCCTCTGCCACTGATGGGGTTCTGGAACGATGTTTCCCAGATCCCCACCACCACTCTTGCCCGCACCCCCACTCCCCGAAGAGGAGGAACCCTTGCTAGGGGCCTGGGAGAGGCCTGGCCTAGTGTCTTGGGAATCAGGGGGACTGGGCAGGTCCATAGTCAATGACCACACAAGATGGTGCAATGCTATGACAAGGCAGTAGAAGTAGAAGCGAGACTGGTCTGCAAGGGGAAAAAGAAAAATGCAAGGATTAATGAATGAACTGAGTAAAATTCACTTGAGATATAAAAGTACCAACAAAAATGCAAAGCCCCTGCTTAAAAAAACAGTCGGATGGCCCAGGAGTAGAAACGGGGCCTGCACCCGGGTGCAAGGCCCCGCAGGAGAAGCAGGGAGGAGAATGACTAAGCGAAAAAATGGATTTGGCCTGCACCTTACAGAGGCCTCCTCCCTGAGCCGGTATGGTGACCGTTGCACGGCCCAGGAACCAGCACCGCTCGGAAAAATAGGAAAAATGGAGGCTGGTGGGCCCGGCCTGGAGGCCCTTGCCAGGCCCTGCCACCTCCAGCGGTCTCCTGCATAGCATGGCTGAAGCGCAATGGCGGCCAGAAAAGAGCGCGAACTTTTCGCGCCTAAAAATGGCCGCTGCAACAGCGTGGGGACAGAGGAAGACTGGAGGAGCGATTGCGCCTCGATGGCGACCATCGCTCACTCCTCCTGCGGCAGAGGTCCCCTAGCAGGCTGGGGAAATGAAAAAACTCCGTCCAAAATAACAAACGAGGGGCCTGGGGATCCCTGGACCTTGCCGCTGCAGTTGCGTCGTTTTAAAAGACAAGCGGCAGGGCTCCGAAGCCGTCCTTTTCGGATCGGCTGAGGAGCACCCACCACCACCACCTTCCGACTTACCTCTTGGCCTTCAAGAACGAAGAATCTGCTGGAGAAAATGCAGCAACGAAGAAGGAAAAAGGCACACAATAATAGGGGAGATTTTAGGAAAAAAGAAAAGTAAAAATAGAGAGTCCAAGCCAAAAAAGGATTAATTCAGCTAGGAGCTCAAGCTAATTGCATCCGAATCGGGCTGACTGAGGAATAATTCTGGGAAGTGACTACACCAGGAGGTGTGGCTAAAGGAAAAAAAGTTCCTCAGTCCTAAGGGCAAGCAGACTGAATTAACCCATTGCTTGGACTCTCCAAGCGATGTACAGGAAAATTAGATTGATCAAGTGCTGTACCAGCAGAAACAAGTCTTAGGTGCTGCAGATTGTCAGCGATTTCCTTCTCCAGCACATGGATAAATACACCTGGAAACATCTACCTACCTGCCTACCTACTCACTCTCTCTCTCTACCTACCTATTGTATTTCTTTCTCTCTCTCTCTCTCATTTCTTTCTCTCTATCCCTCTACCTACCTACCTACACCCTCCTCTCTCTCCCTCCCTACCTACTGTATTTCTCTATTTCTCTCTCTCTCTCTCTCTCTCTCTCTCTCTCCTTTTACCTACCTACCTACCTACCTACCTACCTACCTACCTACCTATTCTCCCTACCTACCTACTGTATTTTGCTCTCTCTCTCTGCCTACCTACCTATCTACTCTCTCTCCCCCTCTACCTACCTACATACCTACCTACGTACCTACTCTTTCTCTCTCCCTACCTATCCTAACTACTGTATTTCTCTATTTCTCTCTATATATATATTCTCTCTCTCTCTCTCCCCCCCTTTATCTACCTACCTACCTAACTACTCTCTCTCCCTACCTACCTAGTGTATTTCTCTCTCTTTCTCTCCCTCTCTCTCCCTCTATCTACCTACCTACTTTAAAAAAAAGCCTCTTCAAAACCTTGGTGCGTCTTATACTCCAAAAAATACAGTACTTTGGGAGAACATTTTCCCATCCATGCAACCAGAAAGAAAATGCCAGAAATGTTGGTTAAAGTGGTACCTCAGAAATATTGTCCTGTGTCTCCAGGGTAGCCATCCAGTAAAAAACATAAAAGGTCTATCAGTATGGATTCTATCGGTTCATCCATCGTTGGTGTGATCTTGCTGTGGGACTAAAAGAATGAAGAGACATCAGTGCCCATAGTAGTAAGCAACCCACAGTTTCATTTTCCCACAAGAATAGGATAAGCTGGCTCAACTGAATGGCCTTCCCCTTCTTACTCATTGAGTACCCTAAGCAGACTTTGCTCACCCACTACAAAAGAAACCAAAGACTGACCTGAGATTGTACATTTCTAACAAGGCAGCTAATCTGGTTGCGAAGCTGTGGTCCTGCAACAGAACCTGCCAGGAAACAATAGTGGGTAGAATCAGAAAATTCAAGCTCAACCAAGTTGCTCCAGAACTACTTCTTTGTCCCAGCCTCTTTTAACCTGCTATGTTGCTGCAACAGCTCTCCTTTCAGTCCAAAGGAAAATTGCCCCCATGTTAAGGGACAATTTTGAACTTTTGCTAAACTTTCTGAGAATTCATAGAAGCTTTCCTCCTCTCCCTTTCCCTCTGATATCTCCCCATCCTCATCAACTGCCACCCATTAACTCCTTCCCCTTCCCATCACATTTTTATTTCTGGGCATTGGGACCCTCATTTTGCCACTTTTCTTAAGGCAAAACAGTGCAGTGATCGCACTGAGGACCTGGATTAGATGATGCTCCTGTGCAATTGAAAAGAGTCCAGCTATCAATCAGGGTCTCTTCCATAGTCCCCAGTGCTCTTCCTTTTAGAAGGAAAGTTTGAAACCCTTCTGAGACGCTCCACTCTAAGGAATCTTTTGCCACATACTGAGATTGGATTGAAACCCAGAGGCAAAGCCCAGCTAAAGAAACCTCTACTTCCAAGTGGTACCTACTATTTGCTGTGTCTCTCCCCTCCTCTCAGAGACCTCTTGCCACAGGTATTGACTCATTTCCAGTCTCTTGCTATACAGGCCGGCTCTGATTGTGCTGCTTGGGGAAGGTCCTGTCTCTCTCTTTCCCTCGGCTGTCCTTTGTGGGGAAGTCTGGGAAAGGAGACATAGATATGGAATTATAGCAAAGTTTTAGGGCTCCTCCAGATGAAGAAAAGACAGTAAAATCAGCCCTTCGCAGCATCGTTTCCTTGGAGACCCAATTCAAAGGCTTTTGTGGCTGCTGGTATGTCTGTTTTAGGGGAAAGACAAACTGCATTCTCTATATCCTCCCTCCCCAGTTCCCAGTATATAGAAAGATTCCACTGAGCAAATTTGTTGTTTCTTAGAAGAGTCCCATGAAAGCATAACAACTTGTGGAAAGTGAATGTGGATTCAGAAGCTTCATGAGGAGGGGAGCTTAGGGGGTCAGGAGCAATTTGGTTCTGCCCAGCCCCTAAGTGCAATACAGGAAGAGGCAGAAATTGCTCCTCTAGATGCTTACATGCCACTCCTAAAGGAGCTCCTTCCATTTCCCTCTCCATCCCCTTCAACCCAAAGGGTGTACTCACCATGCCGCTCCACTTTGTGGAGTTCAATTTCAATAGTAACTTTGGTCTTCCTTTGGCCAGAAAGATTCCTTGTGTCCTTCAATGTGCAGTTTGAAAGACTTGCTGACCTGGCATTCCTTTTCTTTGTCCCCAAACTGCATTGGAAGACTTTCCTACATCGCTCTCAAAATCTCAGGAACCTAAAAAAAGGAACAGAATGGAGTAAATCCTCTTTTCCAGACTCTTACCTGCTCTACCTGCTCGGTTTCTGGGACAGGGAGAGCATTTGGGCAAAGAGAGAAGCTCCTTCTGTGTAAATCTCAGTGAAGGAGCCCAGTCCTGAGGGCATCCCTTCCCTACCTCCCCCCCCCTCTGTGAGCAAAGGCTCACAGACAAACTTTCCACCTCCCAAACAAGAAAAACCGTTGAGAAGCTCTTTAGAGCAGCCCTTCTGAATGTTAGATGTGGACAAGCATGAGCCTGACACGGCTGAAGTAACTTTAACAAGTTTAATCGCAACAGGTCTACACAGTTAATACAGGAGAGAAGCAAAGCTTTCCCTGCTTGACAGCTATTTATATGGAGCTGTCAAGCAGGGCAACCAATCAGGGAAAGGAAACGGCCTGCGTTTAGCCAAGCCGCGTCTTAGCCAATCAGACGCAGCTTGGCTGTTGCCGGCAGTCAGGCAGGGTAAGCCTGACGTCATGGGGAGAATACTACACCTCTTCCCCCCCCAGCGAGGGCTCATGCGTGAATGTTGAGCAGGCGTAATTGCGCAAGTAGGTGGGGCGGCGGCGGACCCGCCCAGAATGCCTCACTTGCGGTGAAGTCGTCGGTCGAGGAGGAGGTGCCCGTGGAAGCTCCTCCTGGGAAGTAGTGGAGCTCTGGGTGACGTCAGCCGGGCCTGGACCGTCAGGAAGAGGCTGCGTAATGGGTAGGAATGGGCAAGGGGGAACGGCCGAGACTGGGTTTGAGAGAGATTGCCGGAGGGTGGCGTCAGAGCAGGACAGGCCTGGATAGGAGAAAGCCGGAGGGCAGGGAATTCCCGGGGGAGCCACCCTAGCAGGGTCGGGCTCCCTGGGAGGTTGCCGGTAGGCGGCGTCAGGTACAAGGAGATCCGGATGGCCTGGAAGCCCGGGCATTGAGCCAGGCAGGTGCTGTTTGGGTGGCGGCGAACAAGGGGTTGGCTGCAAAACGTCAGTGGCTGACCTCGCCGGGTCGGTTTGAGTCTCCGGAGGTAGGCGGCACCTCAATTGATCCACATGGCGCCGCCACGTGATCCCATCGGGTAGGTGGACCCTGTAGGAACAGGGACCGGTTACAGATGTGATGGTGGCAGGCACCCACCTAGAGTCCCCCGCGTATGAATGGGCCCAGACAGGATCCCCCACCCGGAAACTACGGAAGGGTACCCCCAGGTTGCCAGGCTGTTCCCCAGAGTAGAGTGGGTGCAGTCTATCTAGGGTGGTCCGCAGGTGCCAGCCCATGAGCAGCTCCGCCAGGGACTTTCCGGAGAGGGGGCAAGGGGTGGAGTGCTGTACCAATAGGTAAGCAGCCACCCTTGCAGGCCAGTCGCCCCGCTCCATCCGGCCCAATGCCTCCTTGGCAGAGCGGACAGCTCGTTTTGCCCGGCCATTGCTGGCGGGATGGTACGGGGCTACCGGAGCATGGCGGATGCCCTGGGAGGCCAAGAAATCCTGGAACGTGGTGGACGAAAACTGAGGCCCGTTGTCCGAGACGACAACATCCGGCAGGCCATGGGTGGCAAACAGGCGCCGCAACGCTCGGACCGTGGCCTCCGCTGTGGTGGAAGCCATGAGGATCAGCTCCACCCAGTGGGAGTAAGCGTCCACCACGACCAGGAACGTCTGGCCTCGGAAGGGACCCGCAAAATCTAGGTGGAGGCGCGACCAAGGTCCCCGGGGCAGTTCCCATTCCCTGGGCACAGCCGCCGGAGGCGCTGGCCGGGAAAGTTGGCAGGGGGAGCACCTAGCCACCCAGGACGCTATCTCATCATCCAAACGAGGCCACCAGACATAACTGCGAGCTAGTGCCTTCATGCGCGCAATGCCCGGGTGGCCCTCGTGGAGGCGTGACAGCACCTGGTGGCGGAGGCTAGGTGGGATGACCACCCTGTCACCCCACAGGAAGCACCCACTGTGGAGCGACAGCTCCAACTGCCTGACCTTGAAGGGGCGGAGGTCGTCCGACACCGTCCCCTCAGGCCAGCCCCGCAGGACCCATGTCATGACCTTGGACAGGACAGGGTCAGCCCTGGACAGGGCAGCCACCTCGCTGGCCAACAGGGGAAGCGCCAAGTCAGCGATGGCGAGGACAGACAGGTAAGGGACAGTCTGATGGTCAGACACCGGGAGGGGACAACGGCTGAGGGCATCAGTGTGCCCCAGGTGCTTCCCTGGGCGGTACTGGAGGGAGTAGCTGTATGCCGCCAGGAATTCCATCCAGCGGGTCATACATGGGGATAGAATGGGGGGGGGTCGGCCGGTCACCGGCCAGAAGCCCAAGGAGCGGCTTGTGGTCGGTGAACAGCGTAAAATGCTGACCGTACAGGTAATCGTGGAACTTTTTAAGCCCAGACACCGCACCCAGAGCCTCCTTGTCGATCTGGCTGTAATTCCTTTCGGCAGGAGAGAGTGTCCGGGAGTAAAAAGCAATGGGGGCTTCTGAGCCATTGGGAAGGACATGGCTCAGGACCGCCCCCAAACCCGAGGAGAGGCGTCACAAGCAAGAGTCAACGGCAGCCTGTCACTATATTGGACGAGGACTGCCGTTGACGTCAGCATGTCTTTGACAGCGGCGAACACATGCACTTCGCGGCTGCCCCAGCACCAGGCCGCGGATCGGTCGAGCAACCGATGCAGCGGCTCGGCTAGTGACGCCTTGTGGGGTAAAAATGGCGCGTAAAAATCAAGCTCGGCATCGACCTTGGCCCTCAAGGCGAAAGGCACCCTGCGGGACTTTAGCCTAATAGGGGCAACCTGGGGATCTAGGTTGAGGGAGATGGGGGTGCCCTTGTAAGCACCCAATTGCCCGTCAAAGACGTCAGCGTATGCTGCTAAGAAGTCAGCCACGTCTGGAGGCATAGCATTGACATGGCGCACCCCGTGAACTGACAGCCCTAGGGCAGGGAACCAATCAAGGCCCAATAGGGCCAGCAGGGGCTTCTCCACAACCAGTATAGGAAGGCAACCAGAAAACTCCCCATACTCCACCCGCACAGTACAACAACCCAGGGTGGGAATGAGAGTCCCCTGGTAGTCCCTCAGTGCAATGTCCGGGGCGGACAGTTGGCATTTCAGGATGCCTGGGCAGAGGCGGGAGAATTCTGCCCAGGAGAGGAGGGACCGGGACGAGCCCAAGTTGACCTCCATTATGCAGTGGGAGCCCTCAATCAAGAGAGAAGCCTTGATCCTTCTTGCACCTGCAGACACGTGGTAGGTCGACTCTGCAGGGGTGGCAGGAAGGTCCGCCTCAATAGCGTAGCAGTCATCTCGGGGCCGTTGTTGTCGGCGTGCTTTCTGGGTAGCAGGATGCGGCGGCACATTGGTGGAGGTCGGGCCGAAGTCACTGGAGCGCTGATGCAGAGGCAGGGAAGCCCGACAGACTTGGGCCAGGTGCCCTTTCTTTAGACAGCGGTGGCAGACGGCTGCTTTGAAAGGGCAGGCGGCCCGGTCTTGGCTGCCGCCGCAGCCTAGGCAGGTGTTGGAGCTTTGGCGGGGGCGCTGTGAAGTACGACGCCGGGAAGCTGGAACCAGGCGGGCGACCATGTCACCTTCCTCCGGATCCTCCGGCAGGGGAACTAATTCGTCTACTAGGCAGGTGCGGCCGGGAGGCGTTGGCGACTGCAGCTGGAACATTTCTGCCATAGATTGCTCTGAGAGCTCGGCTGCTCTGGCCTCTGCAATCGCCTCCTGGAGGGTCACATCCGCTCGGGCCAGTAGGCACCACCTGAGGCGGATATCCTTGACCCCGCAGACAAATTGTTCCACCAACGCTGAGTCTAAGTTGGTGAACTCGCACTGCATGGCGGAGGTGCGGAGGGCCTGGAGAAATTGGCTTATGGTTTCCTCCGGCTTCTGCACGCACCGCCGGAACGCATAGCGCCAAGCGATCCAGGATGGTGTCGGCGTGTAATGGTGCTGTAGCTTGTGTATCAGAGTGTCCCAGTCAAGGGAATGGACCGGCTGGGGGGCTGCCAGAGCCCTGGTGGAGTTAAACATTGCTGGTCCACAGCAACTTAAAAAGAAGCTGCACTTCTCATCTGCCGGAATGTTCCTGTTTCCATTGGCGATCAGGAAGCACTCGAATATTTCGAGGAAGCCAGCCCAGGATTCTCCGGCAGTTCCGAACGGCGCGAACGGAGGCATCGAAGCCATCCCAGCACCGCAATTGAATCTGCCGCCTCAGAAAGTTACAGAGAAATTGTTAGGCTCGCCTGTCACGTTGGTCAGCGTGGTGGTGTCAGCAGCCACTGGATCCCACCTTCATCGCCAGTGTTAGATGTGGGCAAGCATGAGGCTGACACGGCTGAGGTAACTTTAACAAGTTTAATCGCAACAGGTCTACACAGTTAATACAGGAGAGAAGCAAAGCTTTCCCTGCTTGACAGCTATTTATATGGAGCTGTCAAGCAGGGCAACCAATCAGGGAAAGGAAACGGCCCGCGTTTAGCCAAGCCGTGTCTTAGCCAATCAGATGTGGCTTGGCTGTTGCCGGCAGTCAGGCAGAGTAAGCCTGACGTCATCGGGAGAATACTACACTGAAGACCTACTTACGTCTTTGAGAACATCTTCGCTTTCCTCAGTGACAACTGGCAGTTGGTGACTTTTGACTCTAGATGGAGCCATACAGCCAATATAATTCTCAGAGAGGTGAAGGCCTCCTTTGAGATCTACCAAAGATGACCTGCTCCACCTTTTCTCCATACACTGTTGGCAACCAAAGATCTTTAGGAACCTACTAACAAATCACTCAAGCTGCCTCTCAATCATCTTTTGGTACATCATTTATTACCTTAGCAGTACAAATTACATTCTTATTTTCCACCCCTTTTTTCCAACCACTAGTAGAATAAGTTCCATGTTTGGTAATATTCTGTATCATCTTTCTGTTTAATCTTCAATGTAAGTCTGTACATTTCTGGACAATCCAGGATCTCCCTAATTATCTCTTCATCTAGTGGTATTTCTTCATTTTTCTAATATTGTGCAAATACAATCCTTACTTGTGCATGTTAATACATACAATATTATATATGCTAACTTAGCAGGTAGTAAGTGCCATCTATAAAACATTTTATATAAGTTTTCCTTGTAAGAAGTTGCCATTGTTAATTTATAGTTTCTTTAATTTAATTTAAAATTAATTTAATTTAAGTTTTGCCATTTCTGTAATTCTATAGTATATCTAAAGTTTTTTGCCCACTGTATCATTGTGTCTTTTATATGTTCATCCTCCATTTTCCAATTTAGTAAAAGAATTAGATATTTTCTTAATTAGTTTTTTATCAGAATTCAACAATATCTCATAAAAGGCTGTCTGTCATTTATAAAAGCTGCACATTTTCATATCTTTATCATATCTAGATTATATTTGCAATTGAGACCACCATGATAATTTAATACCCTGGACTTCAAGTTCTTGCTTAGATTTTAATTTCCCTTCAATGTCAAAAATGTTCTTATATGTCACAATTTTTTCAAACTTCACCAGATTTGGATATGTAAATGCTTCCATCATTGAGAGCCATTCTGGGATTCTCAAATAGATCTTAGCTTTTATTTTTCCCCAGACAGATAATAGTGAGTATCTTACATAGTGATTTTGAAAGTATCTGTGAATTTTATTTTTCTCATACCATAAGAAAGCATGCAATCCCAGTTGTAGATCATGTCCTTCTAAATATAACAGTCTTCTGTTTGGTGGTTATCCATTCTTTTAGCCATGTTATAACACATGCTTGGTAATATAAAGGCCAATCTGTTAGTCCAAATCCTCCATTTTATTTAGATTCATGTAACATTTTCAATTTAATTGAAAATGCTTTTTTCCCCTGCCAAATAAATTTCAAGATCAATGTATTCAAATCATCAAAACATTTCTTTTTAAGTTTTATAGGACAGATCTTAGTCTCTTTGGTACAGCATTTCCCTTTTCATTCTGTAAATACAGAATGATTCCATTTAAACCTTTCGTTGGACTTGAATTCATTAAAAAGTTCTTCATGACTATACCAGAGATAAGGAACTTCTAAGTTTGAGCCTAATATGTCCTTACAGGCTGGTCAGTTATTCCATAGAGCTTATCCCAAGGTCCTTCTCTATTTTTGTGGCAAGAACTGTGGTCGAAACTGTTTTTGAGTGCTCCTGGGAAATAAATGATACACATCCTGGATATTTGTTAAAATTTCACTCTTTCATCTATTCACTACCCTGTGGCAAGATGATCAGCCAATAACTTTAATTAGTAAATTACTCTTGAGACCAGCCCTTGCCTCTAGATTTAGTCATCTATCTGCTTTGTGGCCTGATGAATATTCTGCAATTCCAAAAGCTTTTTGTTGGTTCTCAGATATTCAATATGCCCATGGAAGGATGAACAAATTGACAAAAGTTTTCTCTAGGATAAAAACACATGATCGTTGTGTCTCTGATGTTAGTTTCAATTAATCCTGAACTCAGTGACATACATATACATACATACATACACTTGAATTAAAACACTTTCAAATAACACATAAGACTTTGTTGCTGAAATTTAATTTTTCTCGTTATTGCTGACAATACCAAAAGGAACTGAATATTCAGTTTTATCCACACCCTTGTAGGAAAGATAATAAAACTGATGTCTGGGGAAACAGCGCTGATATTTCTATTATCCAAACACAACTGTTTTCAATTATGATGGAAGAAAAGTGTGCCTTTGGAACTGTGCATTGATGGATAATTAGCAAGGGTGACAAAGTAAATATTAATCTAAAACTCAGCAGGAATTATGAAGCTGATCTAAGTAGATCCCTGGCACCCAAATAGAATTTAATTCTGGTTTGCTAATGTCTTCTCATTGCTTTTAACAAATGCCGTTATAGTGATGAAATTTCTCTGTAGAACAGCTAGTTAATTTCCTTTTTTGACATCCAGCAATTTAATTTTTAGCAGACTTAACACAATGCTAAAAATAGAAAATAGTATTTGTCAATTCTGAACAGTGTCTCTGATTTGTGTGTGTGCTGTGGAATAATCAATGTTGTGGAATAGAAAAGAAAGAGGGGAAATAGCCACAGTAGCATAAGACCTGCTCCATCAGACAGATGATGAGATTAAAAAGGTGATGGTATTTATAGCTTCAAGGGTAAGCATGACCTAATGCAGTGTGGTTGGCTACCTTACATAGCAAAATGTTACACAGTTGCACATATACATTTCCTAAACTACTGTTTCTCAATCTTAGAAATCTTACGTGGTGACAAACTTTAATTCCCAGAATACTGGCAGCTGAAGTCCACACATCTTAAAAGTGGACAAGGTGGGGGAAACACCAAAACAGTCATGGAAAAGCTGACTTGTCATTTGAAAAACGCTGAGTTGCCATTTCCCCACTTTAAAGCTCCCTTTAATAGACATACTGCATTTATAATACCGTACAATTCGTTTAGTGACAGTTCGAATGGCACTGGAAAAAAATGACTTATGACCGTTTCTCACACTTATGACCGTGTAGCACGCCTATGGTCACATGATTTACATTCGAATGCTTGACATCTGATTCACACTTATGAAGGTTGCAATGTCCCGGGTCACCCTTTCGCAACCTTCTGACAAGCAAAGTCAATGGGGGGAACCAGATTCAATTAACGTTACTAATTTAACAACTGCAGTGATTCACTTAATAGATGTGGCAAAAAAAGTCGTAAGACCCACTTAACAAATGTGAAGTACTCTTACTTAGCAACAGAAATTTTGAGGTTCAATTGTGGTTGTAAATCAAGGACTACCTGAACTGTAGTTTGTTCCTTCTATATGATTTGCTTGCTGAGACTTAATGGGCAGGCCTTTATTTGCTAAAACCAGAGGGGGTATTCAGCTCTCTTTTTTGATGTAACCATGAGAAGCCTCCCAGCCGTTGCGTCTTTGCCAGCCGCTTCCCAGCAGGTGACTGGAGGCTGCTGAAAGCTACTGGAGGTCAGCTTGCCTTCCGAAGTCCGGACCAGCTGCTGTGGGAGGAAGGTAAGCAGCCCAAAGAAAGAGTCAGTGGTGGGGGAGGAAGCGGGGCTGGGGCTGCTGGGGCCGCTGAAGGAGGAGAAACGGGGCGACATGTGTGACTGGCAAAGGGAGGGCAGGGCACATGCAGGAGGCAGCATGAAGACAGATTAGGCCAGGCCTGGGCAGAAAATAGGTAGATAGGTAGAAATTCATTTTTTTTCCTACCTTTTTCTGTGGGCGTGGCTTGGTGGTGGTGGGTCATGTAACGGAGTGGATGTGGCCGTGAGTGATGTCAAGTTGGTCATGCCCAATCAGTCACATGACCCCCACACACACCTAGCCACGCCCACAGAACCGGTAGTAAAAAAAAGTTGAATCCCACCACTGGCTAAAATGTATTCAAGCACTAATAGCAAATAAAACTGATCACATTTTAAAGTGAATAATTTTCCCCTCTCCCTTCAGTTTATATATCTCATATTATTTATATCCCATCTTTTTATTCAACTAGTTAAAGTAACTTGCATAATTTAAATATCACAATATCGTGTTTAGTTACAGTGAAAAACACTTGGGGTAGATGTATGCCTGCTCTCAGAAGCCAACAGTTTTTGTTTCCACATTTTGTAATTATGCTTTCTTTTCTTCAAACAAAAATAATTTCCCCCCCAGAAAACAGATGTACTTATTATACTTCTTGAACAATGCAACAGTAAAAAGAAAAGATTACTTTGAGTTCCATATTATTATGAAAGGGCTTCTATTTCAGGCATGCTTCTGAATCTGGATTCAATTTTTTCCCAATGAACTTTAAAAAAATGTGCATGACTTTTCTAAACTATGTTTACTTTTCATCCAGAAATCTGAAATATCATGCAGGCCAGAGGGGGAGGAGGATTGTGTTGAGGAAAGGAATATAACAGGGTAGAGTTGTGGTTTCACATGGTATAGAAACAACTTTTGATCTGTGTAGAGATTTGTTGTTGTTATTGTTGTACATCATTCTATATCGTTCTCAAACCAGTTGTTGAGGAAATGATTACCGCATTAATTAATACATCTAACAGAGATTGTAGAGAAACTATGTTGAATAGAGATAAAGTCAGCATTGTTTCTTTATACATTGAGAACAGGTTTCTTACACACACACACACACACACACACACACACACACAGAGAGACACACACACACACACACACGGCAGTGTTTCTCAATCTTGTGAAATTTAAGACATGTGGACTTCAACTCCCAGAATTCCTTTGCTGCGGAATTCCCATGCTGGCTAGGGAATTCTGGGAGTTGAAGTTCTTCATAGTTGAAGTCTTAAAGTGCCCAAGGCTGAGAAACAAAGGTCTAGGGCAGGGGTGTCCAAACTTGGGAACTTTAAGACTTGTGGACTTCAACTCCCAGAATTCTGGGAGTTGAAGTCCACAAGTCTTAAAGTTCCCAAGTTTGGACACCCCTGATTTAAACAGAATCATAAATGTCGTTCTTACTCTTTCTCCATTCCTAGAACTGAGTTTCTCTTAATGGTCCCAGCCTTCTTTCATCAATGTTATCTCCATAGTATCATGTAGTCTGGCTGGGGAATTCTGGGAGTTGAAGTCCACAAGTCTTAAAGTTCCCAAGTTTGGACACCCCTGATTTAAACAGAATCATAAATGTCGTTCTTACTCTTTCTCCATTCCTAGAACTGAGTTTCTCTTAATGGTCCCAGCCTTCTTTCATCAATGTTATCTCCATAGTATCATGTAGTCTGGCTGGGGAATTCTGGGAGTTGAAGTCCACAAGTCTTAAAGTTCCCAAGTTTGGACACCCCTGGTCTAGGGAGATCCATTGGTATAACTACAACAATGCCTTCTGGCTAAGGAAAGAAAGATCACTTCTTTGCCTATATTCCCAGACCCAAAAGCCAAACAAGTCCCTGAAATTAAGAAGATAAACATTTATTTATTTATTTTGTTTGTTTATTTGTTTCCTGTCTATATTATAACTCAAGGCAATGAACATTGCCTAATATTCTTTCCTCTTCTTCTAATTTCCCCACAACAGCAGCCCAGCGAGATGAGTTGGGCTGAAAGCAGGGGTGAAACGCTACCGGTTCTGACCGTTTCGCTAGAACCAGTAGAAAAAAATGCTAAGATTTGTCTGAACCAGTAGTAAAAAAAAAAAGGCTTTAAAAAGTGGGGGGGGGGGAAAGGTTCCATGACACTCAGATGTGCAGCGGGATTGTCAGAACCATTTTTCCCCACTTTTTAAAGCATTTTTTCCCTATCTATTCGTCTGAACCAGCAGCAAAAAAAATGCTTTAAAAAATGGGAAAAGTTGGCCACGCCCACCCGGTCACATGACCCCCACCACCACCACCAAGCCATGCCCACAGAACCAGTGGCAAAAAAAAATGTAGATTTCACTACTAGCTGAAAGAGTGTGACTGACCCAAGGTCACCCAGTCAATTTTCATGGCTAAGCATGACTAGAACTCACAATCGCCTGGTTTCCAGTCCAACATCTTAATCGCTGAACAAAACTGGTTCTTATGTGAGCTTTACTTCAGCCTGCCTGTAGATTATAGAATAAGAATAGCTATGAGGGACTGTTCAGCCAACAAATGTGTGGATCATACATTGGAAAATAGGTCCAGAGTATATGCTGCACAAAAACTTTTGAGTCACCATATCTAGTAAGGATGTCACCACTGCTTTCCCAACAATCCAAATAGGGATATATTTGTTTCTTTCTATGGTTTTTTCTTTTACCTTCTATTCCAGTGATGGCTAACCTTTTCATTGCCATGTGCTGAAAGCACGGGCGCACACACACCCATAATGCAATGCACATGCAACACCCCATGTGCCCCCGAGCATGTGTGTGTTCAACCCCTCCACATGCACCCCGAGCATGTGTGTGTGTGAGACCCTCCTGAGCTCCCCCTGCCCCCCATGCATGCACGCAGGACACCAGGAATGCGACCTCCAGCATGCCCATGCATCTCCTGCATGCACCCCACCTCCCACGCATGTGCGGCAGAGACCCAAAAGCCAGTTAGATGGTGGGATGTGTGCGCACGTGCACGGTGAAGCTGAGCTGGGGCAATGGTTCACATGCCCACAGAGAGAGCTCTGTGTGCTACTTGTGGCACGTGTGCCACAGTGACGTGTAGTGAGGTTTATGGCTGGTGAGGCACTGACCCAGTGGTGGGTTTCAAACCTTTTTAGACTTGTGGACTTCAACTCCCAGAATTCCACAGCCAGGCATGCTCAGTTCCGATTTAAAGCGACAGCATTTGTTTTTCTCCTGTGTGAAAGTTTTTGAGTTTGAGTTTTATTAAATTTATATACCGCCCCCCTCTCCCCGCAGGGACTCGGGGCGGTGTACAGACAGTACATATAAAACAACAAAGCAAGAACAAAACATTAGACAACCAACATAAACATACGGTCTGTAAAATACCCGAACTCATTTCAAGTTAAAAACAGTCTAAAACCAAATTAAAACCCCAAAATTTACAATATTAAAAAGCCATCCAGGAAGGTCAGTAATAGATTGTACTTATGATTACGATTAGGCTAGGCCGGCTAGCCGGAACAGGTGGGTCTTGAGTTTCTTACGGAAGGAGCGGAGATCAACAGTAGTTCTAATGTCAGGGGGGAGTTCGTTCCAGAGGGTTGGGCCCATCACAGAGAAGGCCCTACTCCTGGGCACCGCCTGCCCGCATTGTCTAGCGGAGGGTACCCGGAGGAGACCCTCCCTGTGTGAGCGGATTGGTCGTAGGGATGTATGGGGTAGAATGCGATCTCGCAAATAACTAGGTCCCGAGCCATGAAGCGAATTTTCCTTCTTTCTTTTTCTTCTCCCTTCCCCTCCTTCCTCCCTCTCTCCCTCCCTCCCGCGTCTCTCAAACACACACACACACAGAAGTTGGATTGGATTACACACACTTTCCCCCAGCCCCGGAAGGATCCAGCCCAGCTTCACTGATTACAGGTTTGAAAAGGCAACGTGGCTCTGCCTGCAATCAAACCCTAACCCTTCCCTCCAGCCTTTGCTCAAAGCCCCGTACCAGGAGGATGAAGTTTGAATTCCTCCCCCTACCTCCGACCCACACGTACCTTTTCCAGCTGTTTCAGAGAGGATTTCAACTCTGCTCTTGCCTCGGGTCCTCTGAAGAAGCCTGCCCAAACGAGTGCCCTCTACTATGAGGCAGGAGAACTGCGTGCCTCACTACGTCAGGAATTTTTAGCCTTTTCACCCTTGCTTAACTCTGCTCGAGTGATCATAAAGTCAGACTAGATGAGGCATGCAGTTCTCCTGCCTCATAGTAGAGGGCACTTTTTAGAGGCATTTTTGAACAGTTAAGCAGAGTCATCCACGGTGAGGCAGCAACTAGCTCAGCCTGACCTCAGCTCTCGCCTTTTTCCTTTTACTTTTTTTTTTCATGATGACAGTGGTGAGGCTGCGCCTCCTCTGCCTCCCCTGACTGCACGTGACTGGTGTGCCATAGGTTCACCATCATGGTTCTATCTAGCTTGTCTGAGTGTTTTTGTTTGTTTGCTTGTTTGAGAACAACTGAGTGTTCTCCTTGACTGGAAGGCAATATCAGTACCCTATGAACCCCATTCTATCTAAATCATAAGGACTTTGCTCTGAATCGGGTATAAAGGACATCAGAAACTATTATTATTAATCATCCCGAGACATGCATCATTCATTTTCTGAACAAGGGTATGGTCTTTCACACACCTGAAATCTGCACTACATAATGTTGTTACTATTGGATGCCCAAGAAGGATCCTGGGCTTGGCTACAAACCAAAGGTGAAGAAGAGAAGGTGTGGAGAGCTCCTCTTGAAGGACCTGATGGCTTGAATGATTGAGTTGAATGTCTGATGAGTATGTGGGCAACCCACATGTACACTGACCTCTTCTTCATGGAATCCATGTTCAAGAGTGATAATGAGGGTATAGTCTCAAGCTTGTCTGTGTGCATTTTAATAGAGGATATCGCTCAAGCTAAAACTATGTCTCCTATATGGTTTGAAGAACCAAATATTTATCACATACATTTTTGCAGCTTTTTAAATACTAATGAAACTATAAGAATATGCTCTACTCACATTGCTGGTTACTGCCTCTATCAAAAACTTCACTTTGCTTTGATGCTATCAGTGTTTTATACATCTGACGAGTTCATCTCAGTTCTTTATACTGAGTCTGCTAACTATCTCCATACTTCATTTCTCTTTCCAAAGTAAATGTTCTGCTGGTCTAAGCATCTGTGAAAACATTCGAGCCAGATGCTACAACTGTTTGCTCTCAGCCTGGAAACCACTTTTCATTCCATCAGTGCATGCCATATGGCTCCTGCATTTGTATTTTCACTCATCAAAAATGTAAGTATGATGTACGCATACAAGTATACAGGTGTCAGGAGTTGCATAGCAGTTGAGCCACATAAGGCTCAAAGACAAAGAACACGCAGGAAAATCGCAAATAACAGCATCCAACACCTGTGCAGACAAATAAAAGAACCAACTAAATTGAATGTTTGTCAATATTATTGCTTCCCCCCCAAAAATGCACCAGATTAACAATAAATAAAAGTACTGATCTTTGCATGTAGCATACACAAAAAGGCATGATAACCAGAATGTTATTATCCAAATTATGACATTATTTTGTATAGAAAAACACTATGTCAATTTCAGGATCTGCACTGAAGGTCATTTGTTAAATCCAATTCAAGTTTATTTATTTTAAATCCTTATGCATTGTGTCTAGAATGGCAGTCTGAATTTGGATATGTAATGAGGACACACAATAGATGGCATACAGTATGTCATGCTTCTATTATTATCCTGTGAAATGTAACTTCATTCAGGGTGGCTCATGAGATATTGTCAAGTGTTCTTACATTACCTCCTCTATCCAGGTATTCTCTTATCAGGAATACCCTTGTTTTGCAGTTTTCTTCTGACCACTGAAAGCATTAAAAGCAATCTCAGTGGCAACATATATTAACTTCAAGCGGATGGATTCATCCAATAGTTTCAGGGAAAAATAAGCAGGTAGTACTGAGCACAAACCGGATCCAGACACTTATCCGATTCAAAATGCCATTCTCCTTGTAAACACAACATATAAACATGAAGCAAGGGCTGCATGTTTCAGAATTTCATTTCGGGAGTTGCATCACATATGGTTGATAGGTGGATCAGAAGAAAATGGTGGCCAAGATCAGATTGAACATTAAGGGGAGATCATCTTTTCTTCCTCTCTGGCATCTTCTTTTCTCCACTTTCCACTCCTGCTCCCTCTTTTCTCTCTTCCTTCCCTATAACAGGGTCTACACTTCCAATTACTGCCAAATCTGTTGAAGCTTCAGTCTCAAGCCCTTTGTCTAGCAACAGACAAATATTGCTTAATAGGCACTTTTGTTTTGTCTCATTTTTACCAGGATAGATTGTCGTTTTGCAAAGTAGGTAAAACTTTATACTCAATGTCATGGGTTTTGCTTTTTGAATTTGTTCATTGAATTGCTCCTCACTTATAGGAAAACAATATTGCCATGATGGAATGAGGTAAAAGAAAGCAGTTCAATGATTTTAAAACCAAATTGCTTTAAATTCTGTCTTTATATAAAGATTGGAAGATAAGAGAAAAACAGAATGATGGGCAGCAAAGTGGATGGACTCAGTTACAGTTGCAATGAGTGCAGGATTGGAGACTTGAAGGAACATGCTAGGGCAGTGTTGACGAACCTTTTGGTGCCAAAACGGGATCATGTGCGCTGGGAAGATGATTTTCCAGGTTCTGGCACACTGGCCAGATGGTTTTCACACCCGCGGGAGTGCCAGAAACCAAAAGACCAGTGGCCGGTACGCATACATGTACTGGGAAGATTATATTCCGGTTTATGGCATGCGCATGTCCACTGGCTAGCTGGTCTTCACGTGTGCATGTGCACCAGAAACCAGAAGATGAGTTGGCCATGCACATGTACGCACTGGAAACCGGAAGATCATCTTCCTGGCGCATGCATGTGCACTGGGAGGCTGCTCTTCCAGTTTCTGGCACTCCTGCGAACAAGAAGACCCGGAAGAGCAACAGGCGACAGCTCGCATGCCTGGAGAGATGGCTATGTGTGCCAATTCCAGCATGCGTGCCGTAGGTTCACCAACATGGTGCTAAGGATAGTTTCCCTTAGAGAAAATCTATCCATGCGGTTGCTAGAAATTGAAAATAATTTGATGGCATATCATTGTCATCGTCATCACCTCTCACACAAGATGTTGGAATTTTAATAAGCTTTGAAATTTGGTGATAGGCCAGACTCCGAATGAATATTAAATTTAATGAATATTAAAGAAAACAGACCATGTTATGTGAACAACTTAGTCTTGAAAAAGGCTTTAATACTGAATAACTTGGAAGGAAAGAGAAGAAGATGACCAGCCACAGATGAATGAATTCAATTACTGTGACCAATGCACCGTTGGAAGCCTTGGAAAACCAGATTAGGGAAAGATTGTCATGGAGAAAATTCATCTATGTGGTCTCCAAGAATCAGTGCTAACTCGATGGTACACAATCAATCAAAATACTCTTTTTGTGGGTAGTTACAGGCAAATAAATGGAGGGGGGCAGAAAGGAAAAGTATAGGAGGGAGGAATAATGCAGCTTCTTTGCCAATAAATCAGAGGTTAATGTCATGGATAAAAGGCAGGCAAGGTTAATCAATTTATCATATCCATTTAAGAAAGAACAATCTTTAAGCCAATCAACAATATGTAGCAGCTGCACAGCAGAACTTCTAGAATGGGTAATATGAAACAATGAGTAAATCAATAAGTATAACTTTACTCTCATGTTCCTTCAATGATCCACAAGATGTTGCATCGGGACAAGAAACTAAGGTGATTGAAATTGTTAGTTTCATTTGTGGGCAGGCAGACTTGTCACTTTCTGAATCTCAGACTACTACTCCTTTTTAAAGATATTTTAGTGCATTAGCAAACACCAAAAGATAGTACTTTTTAAAAAAAATTAGATTTTTGGACAAGCTGGAGCTGTCTGGATATTTAGCATCCTAAGCTTCTGAACTACGTGTTGGATGTGGTTCATAGAAAATGTTGAATCGGGGAACTGAAGTCTCAATTCCCACTTCTGAGTGACATTAAAAAGTGCTCTGAATTGCATGAAGAGTTTGTGCCAAATTAGAGCATGGATCCATTGATAAATATGTGAACCAGGTTTTGTAACTAATTGGGCTAAGGCTTTCATCTGTTCTCCACACGACACTGCTATATTAATACATTAATTTGGTCCTGAACTTTCTATAAATAATACCCAGAAAGATATGCTGAGAATGATAGAACAGATCAAATTAATTCTAACAGTTCAAAGGGAATTTAGGAATTTTGTTACTTCCCTTGATGATGGCACAGTTTTCCTTAAGGGGTTAATATTTTCCATCTTCATGAATGACTTTTAATTAAATGCATCCATAACCAGACTTTGGAGATGACACATCTTGTTACAAATGCAATCCATCAATTTACAGCAATGGCTGTCGTCATTCTGTCATTTACCCACAAGCAGAAACTGTCTCAACTCTGTGTTAGAGCAGATAAGTGACAACCTCTTTGGGATTATGGAATGAACATTGAGATGAAGGGTTTATCTGCATTGTTGTCATACATTTGCCATGAATTGATGCTACTAGTTGATATTACACTTTTGACATCTCCAGTGTCACATTTCCAACCTCCGCAACAGATAATTTTGCTTCCCCAGATACACTTAACTAATCCTATGACAGATCTAACATTTCTCTTTTTTACTTTTAAAGGAGAAAATAATGTAATTCTTCCACTTGTGATGTACAGATGTAGTCTTCACTCAAACATTAAACATATTACACACCACTCCATAAGCAAACCATGTCCATGTTTGATATTTCCTCCCTTTATACCACTCACACTACCTACATCTCCAGTTTTATCATTTTTCAACATTTTAACAGCATCTATTACTTCTTTGTCAATTTCATCTCAGATATTAACATTTAAAGCATTCATTTCAGTTCTGGTGTTGTTGTTGTTTTGACATATTTATTATAATTCCCATATAAATCTCTAAAATACCTCTTCCAGCATTTCTCCATTTTAGTTTCATCCTACGTCATTTCATTACTTTCATTTTTTATTTTTCACTGATTCTATAGGAGGCTCCTTTTGGGGACCCTTTGGACTCATTTCCAAAATCACCCTTGCATTTTCTTTTCTCCTGTGATTTTCCTCTCATTACTTCTTCTCTTCGATTGTATTCTTCAGACTTACGTACTTCTCTATGTACACAGTATATACAACGTCTTTCATCCTCAATTTTTTAGCAGTCAGTCTCTTATATGCATATTTTCACTCCATCATTCTACCAAGCATTTTTTTCATATTTCTCAATAGCATTGCCCAATAGCACAATAATACAATTATTTTCTTTATATTAAACCACATTTTATTTAATTACTTCTTCATCCAGATCATATATTTATTCTTTATTAATGGGAGGATCATATGGCTTATTGAAAAGGGTCAGCAGTGTAGACCTAGCGAAGTGATACATTGGTGTTAACCAGGGGTGGGCTTCAAAAATTTCAGCAATGGGTTCTCTGCCCGGTTGCTGGGTGGGCGTGGCCATGGTGGACGTGACCTAGTCAGCCTCCTGCACCATGGCAGGGTCCCATTTTCATCTTTCCCAGGCTCCGGAGGCTTTCCTCACGCCTCTGGGAGGGTGAAAACTGCTTCCCACAGGCTCCGGAGGCCAGAAATGGGCCCATTTCCAGCCTTCCAGAACTTTCGGGAGGCCTGTTTTTCCCCCCTCCCCAAGGCTCCGCGCTGGCCCTGCACTGACCTCGCATCCAAAACGGGCCGAGTGGAGACTCCTGGGAGGGGTGGGAGAGACGGGTTGGGCGGGGCCAATCAGAGGTGGGATTTGGACTTTCTCCAAACCAGTTATAACATTAGCTATGGGTTCTCCTGAACCTGGGCAAATCCGTAGCAGCTCACCCCTGGTGTTAACCCATCAAGGAGCCCTGATGGCAAGAGAGGATGCCAGATGGGCTGGGACTTCATGTGAGAGAATGAGATGAAGCAATAGCCCATGGAAGAAAGAATCCCAGATTAGATCTCACACCAGGTCTCGTAAGGCCAGTTGGCCAAAGCAAGCCTTAGCAATACAATGATTGCGTTCTAATGGTTCTTAAAGGGAGCAAAGGGACTCACACAATTAACAGGGTCACATGGAGTACGAAATGCAGATTCCTGAGAAGACAGTTTTGAGAAGAAATTACACTACCAACTTCTTACCTATCTGCACAGATTCTTCCCCAGTTCATGAGATTTGACATCCTCCCTGCCAGTGCTTTATACCAATGCTAGTCAAATGTATGACAGGATTGTGGTACACGTGAGAGTCTATAATCACATTCAGCAGATAAAGATACAATCTTTGTAAGACCTTCCCACTTAATATAAGGAGCTCAGCAGTGGATGGAAAGGCCACCATGCATGCCTTTCCTTATCTTCTTTCCATATAACAGTGCCACTTTATTTTTCCCCAAGAAATTGTTTTCCAGTTGCTATTATTATAGTAAATATAAACAGCCAAAGAATTTTACTTTCATGAATCAAAGTTTGCATACATTTATATAGATATGATGTAAAAAGGAATATTCTTGATATTTGCTCATCTTAAGAGGCAAAATTACCCTGATATCACCCCACAAGTGCCCCTCTCCCCTCCTTTTTGCATAAATTTAATAATCCGGATGACAATCTGTCCCTGTGTTTTTACGATCATCTTTATAAATAGCTGTTCCCAAATTCTTCAGAACATGATCTAGGCATTAATAATTAATATGCCCAAAGCTTAGCAACAGAAATGTCAATAAACATTCTCCCTTCAGCCATTTTAAAAGAAGCTAATAAAAACGCCTTTCTCTCTTTTTCCTGTCTTTCAATACATTCCTCATTCACTCATCTATAAAATGCTTCAGGAAAGTTTCTTGCATGATATTTGTGACATTTTAGCCTTTGTGAAATTCTGTTATCACCATCCAGGTTCCAGTGGTCTGCGTATTCTTTTCTGATAGTGCTTCTAGTTATCTCTTCTGGCAGGAAGAGTCCTGAGTACCAGAACTTGGACAATTCCTAAAACCAGTCTTTTGTATATACTCATCTAAAAGGGCAAAGGTCTCTAACTCAATTCCCAGTCCAGGGTTAGAAAGCCATAGGATAATATCCAGCCACCCTTATCTGTGCCTCCTGGTGGTCAAAGTAGCTGAAAATATCCCTCACAATATACATTCTGTGAAAGGAGAGAGAGAGCAGCCAGTTTGGTGTAGTGTTTAAAGCACCAGGCTAGGAACTGGAAGATTGTGAGTTCTAGTCCCGCTTTAGGCGCAAAGTCAGCTGGGTGATCTTGGCCAATCAATCTCTCTCAACTGTAGAAAGAAGACAATATCAAACCTAGGAGAACAACCAGATTTTTAACTCCTCCCTGAATGCCATCAAGGTGGGAGTTCTCTGGCTCTCAGGGAAGACTCTATTCAAAGCACATATGCCATGAAAGAGAATGTGCTCGTCCTGATCAGCAAAAGAGGACACTCTTTGATCAACTATTAAAAGCCAGCCAGTTGGTGCTATCATAGTAATAGAACCATCAAAGGTATCTTCAAACCTTTTAAGCATTTCTCAGTTTATCTACCTACCCATCAACCTACCCCATCCGCCATCTGAAACATTGAAACTTTTCTAGCAATATGAGCAATTAATTATTGGCTTTCACTTCATTATGGATGTCTTCCTAATTTAAGCAAAATATTTTATTAGATTCAGTCATGCGTGATTGATTTCCCTAAATAATATTTTATTTTTGTGAAATGATCCAAAACAAATGCCTTTGGTGGCATGCCAATAGGCCTTTGGGAAGGAAATTTCACTCATCTCCTGACATTTTTAGTCCATCGTAAAGCTGTCATTTTCTTGCATACTTCAAAAACAAATATTAGTATGGCATAAATTCCCTACTGAGAAATGGTGAAGTCTACAGAACCAATAATAAAGATGCATTTATGCATTGCTGAGCTATTAATCACAATTGCAGATTTTGATGCAACACAACTCTGTGGCAGCATAAAATGAATAGAAATATTTGGATTCTTTTGAGAAGTTACTTGTGATTATTCTACTTTGGTGCCCTTCTGGATTAAATTATACTTTTTAAAGCCTTGTACTTTTTAAAGTCTTGCCTTGCAATCAGAGCAAAATTGTTTGCCCCAAATTCTCTAGCCACGGATCCCTGGAAAAATTGGAAGTTCAGTCCAAAATGATTAGATTATCAGATGAATGAGTCATATCCTATGCAAGTCCTAGAGTTGTGACCTTTTAATTGGAGTTTTTTAAAAAGAGAGAGATAACAGAGAAACACAAAATTATACCTAATATGGAAGCATTTATCTTCATCTCCTGTAATACTAGAGTGAGGGTTACCTGTACTCAGAGGAACTAAAAGTTAAGAAAATCAGGACTCATAAGAAAGGAATAATTTTTCAAACTATGGAATTTGTCACCATAGAATATAGTGGCAACTATCAAATTGACAGCTATCAAAATCTTATCCAGAAGAAGTCTTGTGTAGATTTTGGGTGTGATGACATCCCTTTTCCACAAGTCATACAAAATGGGAGGCACTAATATAGTGGTTCCACTTCTACTTAGGTGTCTTTTTTCTGAAGGTGATACTGGATTACTCCTCTGCCTTATTGTGATTGGATTATGGCTCTCTTTTATTCCATATTCTCTTAAACATCTACACAAAACTACTGGGGGAGATTATTTGAGGATATGAGCTGAGGAGTCATCAATATATACATGATGCCCTCTGCTATCTACTACTCTTTTTCATCGAATGGTTGAGGTCTTGGTGTTCTGAACCAGTACTCAGATAAGATAATCTACTGGATAAGTGCCAATAAATGGAGACTCAATCTAGATAACTACTGTTTGTGGGTAAATGCATCTGTCCAGTTGAGTGATGTCCCACCGATCCCAGAAGACACTCAACCTAAAGGAGCCAGTTTACACACCCAGGTACCTTGAAGGCATAAAGCGCCTTTTAATAGCTTGGCTAATTTAAGATTTGTGGATAGAGTTAGATAGAGACAACCTCGCAACAGTTGTTCACATTGTTGACTTTCTAGTTGGATTATATGTTTTATGTGGTGGGCTGCCTGGAAAATTAAGCTTAGGAAAGAGTGGCTAATCTGTTCACTGGGGTTTATTGATGTGACCTATTATGTCAGTTCTTTGCCATCTACACTGTTAGGTAGTCTGTTTATTGACTAAATTCAAAGTTCTGTTTTTGACTTTTAAAACCATAAGTAGCTTAATACCAGGTTACCCAAAAGAGTGCCTTCTCCTTGCGTGTACCTTCCCAACCTTTAAGTTCATCCAGCAAGGCCTTTTCCAGGTCCCTTTCTTCCTCAAAAAAGGGGAGGTAGGCAGGGGTGGGTTTCTGCCAGAGTTACTGCCGGTTCGGTGTGCACACAATTTGCGTGTGCATGCTTGCTATGCTTGCACACACACCTAACAATGTGCAGTTGCATGTAAATAAGTCTGCGCATGGACAGAACATTACAAATAGAAACAAAACATGTCACGGTGCCCGGGAAACTGGTTCGGGGGCGTGGCGAGCCTGCCATCCCTACCAGTTCGGCAACCCAGTCGCAATTTCCACTACCGGTTCACCTGAACCAGTACGAACCGGTAGCAACCCACCTCTGGAGGTGGGCCTTTATGAGGGACAGAGCTTTTTTGTGGTGACACCCCATTTAGTCACTCCAGAGAGGCTTAATCATTTCAGTGCCAAGTGAAGATGTTTTCATTTCCACAGGGGATTTTTTAACTGCCTTTTCATTGTAGTTTAATGATATTTGAGTGACCACTTTGCATCTGCCTACTTTATATGATGTTTTAATTTAGCATTTTGTTTTACATGTTGTTATTCAAATTGTATTTTTTGTACTGTGCTTTATTCTAAACCACTCAGGGATTTGACTGACACATTTAAGTGTCAGATAAAAACCCTTTTATTTTCCCAGGCTTTATAATTGAGTTTTAATTGTTTTTAAATTAATTTATTTCTTAATTTTTGAATGACGTGCACTGTTTCTCCCCAATATACATTTTTAAATTTTGATTTTAGTTTATATTATTAATTAACAGATTAATTAAGAGTTGGAAGCGACCTTGTAGGTCATCTATAGTTCAGTGACGTGCGGTGAGGTTTATGACTGGTGAGGCACTGACACAGTGCTGGGTTTCAAATATTTTTAGACTTGTGGACTTCAACTCCCAGAATTCCACAGCCAGGCATGCTCAGTTCCAATTTAAAGCGACAGCATTTGTTTTTCTCCTTTGCTCCTTCTTTCTTTTTCTTTTTCTTCTCCTTCCCCTCCTTCCTCCCTCTCTCCCTTCCTCCCCCTCTCTCAAACACACACACACACACACACACACACACAGAAGTTGGATTGGACTATCTCTCCTACCCCTTCCCTCTCTCACTCACTCTCAAACAAACCCCCACACACACAAAAGTTGGATTGGATATCTTTTCCAGTGGCTTGAAAGCAGCTCCTCTGCCATCCCCCCCATTCCCCTGCTGCCTTTCCCAAACACCTCCACCATTGCAAATGCAGCCTGCTGTCTGGGTGGGAAATGCCTGGAACACAATAAAGCCCACCCACCACCTCCTGCTGGCAGGCTGGGGTGAGAGGAGAGGCAGAGAAGCCGGAGGGGAGCCGATCCGAGCCTTCCAAAAGAAAGAGGCTGGGGGGAAGTGTGTGTACTACAGCATGGCTCTTTGCCTGGCTTCCTGCCTCCTCCTGTGGTCTCCTCAGTGCTCGCTTGTGCTCTCCCTCCCCAAGTGTAGTTTGATTGCAGGCGGAGCCACGTTGCCTTTTCAAACTTGTAATCAGTGAAGCTGGGATAGATTTTTATATAGTTTTATCCAACTGTGTGTGTGAGAGAGAGAAATGAATGGGGGCCTGCGGGGGGGCAGTGAGGAGACCACAGGAGGAGGCAGGAAGCCAGGCAAAGAGCCATGCTGTAGCACACACACCAGCCCCACAACGTGGCTCTGCCTGCAATCAAACTACTCTTGGGGAGGGAGAGCACAAGCGAGCCAGGGTCCTTCCCTCCAGTCTTTGCCCAAAGCCCTGCACAGCACCAGGAGGATGAAGTTTGAATTCCTCCCCCTCCCTCCAACCCACACGTACCTTTTCCAGCTTTTTTTAACAGTTAAGCAGAGTCATCCACCGTGAGGCAGTAACTAGCTCAGCTTTTTCCTTTTACTTTTTTTTTTCATGATGAGAGTGGTGAGGCTGTGCCTCACTTGCCTCAACTGACTGCACGTCACTGCTATAGTTCAATCCCCTGCTCTACATCAGTGATGGCAAACCTTTTTCTTACACCGTGCCAAAATTGAGCGTGCATGCTTGTGCTATCAGACACACGCCCACTCAATTTCCCCTCCCATCTGCACCTGCCTGCATGACCCCCTTGCACATACATGTGTGACCACCTCCCCAGGCTCTGGAGGCTTTCCTGAAGCCTGGGCAGGGCAAAAAAAATCAGCTGGCTGGCAAGTGCATGCATGCCAGAGTTGACGGCTGGCGTACCACCAAATATGGCTCCATGTGCCATCTGTGGCACGCTTGCCATAGGTTCGCCATCCCAACCATACACTATTTCTGACAGATGGCAGTCCAGTCTCTTCTTGAAAGCTTCCAGTGATGAAGCTCCCACAACTTCTGAAGGCAACTTCTGTTCCATGGGTTGATTATGTTTTGATTCAGATGACATTTTAATCTGTTTGATTATAAACTGCCCAGAAAGTTTTGGCTATTGGGCAGTTATAAATTCTAATAAGCAAAATTTATAGTAAAATAAATAAAATCTATTTTTGTTTTGTTTTTATTATGTTATTTTATTTTATTGTGCATTTTGTAGATTCCCTTGGACTTGGCTAATGAGTATTATAATGCTATTACAAACACTATATCATGCAATTCCTGTAGATCATGTTTCCCCACCTTGGCAGCTTTAAGACATGTGGACCTCTGCTTCCAGATTTCCTTGTCTAGCATGCTGGTTGGGGAATTCTGGGAGCTGAAGTCTACTTTTCTTAAAGTTGTCAAGACTGAGAAATAGTCCTGTAGGGAAATATTTGGATTCTTCTAGTTCATTTATCCATTTAGCATATTTAGCAGAGCATGCAAAATTAAGTAAATCCAAGCTCATCATGAATATATAGTTTAAACTCCAAAGGAATATGTCAAGTTTATTAGGGAGTTACATGCTCTGAGAGAAAGTCTGAATTTCTGAATATTTTTTGCTGTTATCATTTTGTTATCATAATGAAAGAATGCAAAGAAGAAAGGATGCTATCTACATTTTTATAGGAAAGGGCTCAGAATATAAATCTTCCCAGTCCAAGAAAAGAAGAGCAGAAAAAGAACTGAACAAAATCTATACACCTTGTTTACTATCTTTGTTTGTAATGCTTATGCTGGTCAATTGGACACAAGGTGCAATGTGTTTATCTTCTGGAACTGTATCTCCAACAACTCCTTCCCAATCGTTGAAATTTTTATTAGGTTTTGAATGCCAAAACAAAAAAGAATCAGAATAACAGAGTTGGAAGGGACCTTGGAGATCTTCTAGTCCAACCCCCTGCTCAGGCAGGAAACCCTACACCATTTCAGACAATTAGTTGTCCTCAGTGGTGGGTTCCAGATCCCATTGCAACGGGGCCCGGTGGCCACCACATGAATGCGTGCAGCACACATGCACATGCGTGAACATGCACGCATGCGTCCTTACCTCCTGTGAAGCTCCACGATGCCTCCGTGGCACTCCAGCTCTGGCACAGAAGTGCCGAAGAGCTCAAATACAGGTAACGACGGTGGGCAGGTGGGTCCTCCAGAGTACCGTACTGGAACGGTACCCGGTGCTCCCGGCAGGCACCGGTACGCCCGTACAGGGGCATACCGCCTCAACCCGCCACTGGTTGTCCTATCTCTTCTTAAAAACCTCCAGGGTTGGAGCATCCACAACTTCTGGAGGCAAGCTGTTCCACTGATTAATTATTCTAAGTCTCAGGAAATTTCTCTTTAGTTCTAGGTTGCTTCTCTCCTTTATTTAATTTCCATCCATTGCTTCTTGTCTAGACTTCTGGTGCTTTGGAAAATAGGTCAAGCCCCCCCCCCCTCCCCTATTTGTAGCAGCCCTTCAAATATTGGAAGAGAGACAGACAATGCCTCATGCTGGATGGGGAATTCTGAGAGTTGAAGCTCACACATCTTAAATTGCGAGTTTAAGAAACCCTGATGTAGAAGAATACAGACTGTTTGTACTTTCAGCTGAAAATTTATTTTCCTGTGAATTGTGAATGTCAAGAAACTTACACCATCAACATTCTCAAGAGAAAACAATCAAACAAAAATTGCCAGATTCTGATCTATGACCATAACCAACTTTTAAGTAACTAAACTATTTACCATACTTTACTTCATTTCCATTATTTTTTTGCTAAGCATCTAGAAATTGAAGTTATTCTTATCTAATTGTGTTCAATCTGTTGTCATTTAGAACCAAGATTCTTCAATATTTATCTGTTTATATTGTTTCTGTTCATTGTGAAAGCACCTAGTTGGGCCAAATTACTTCTTGGATTGCAGATTTTCAGAGAATACCAAGGTGAGATTTTTAAAGCATCCTGCAGATAAGGCAACAGTAAACTACTACTCTTGCCAAGAACTGTGTCCAAGAAGTCACCAAGAGTTCAGCTTGATTTGAGGGAAGCTACCTTTAATGCAATTTGTCAATTAAGGATGATTATAATTATTTTGAACAAAACACTAGAAGGTAAAAGAGCTGTCTGGAATGTTTAGATCCTATAAATTAAAATCAGTTCATACCACCTACCTACTCATTATTAACATTCAGCTTCTCCCCCCCCCCCCCATCCATGCTGAGGTTCAACTTTGATGGACCTCTGTAGGAAAAAATTTTTGTAGCTATGGAAACCACCTAAAAACATCTCTCAATGTACAGTACAGAGATTTTAGGTAGCAAACCTGAAAGGCAAATATTTAAGATAATGTAACATAAGACATTTTAATGAAATATGGGCGCTCTTTACTGAGATTGCACTATTCATATTATAAGGAATGAGAAAAATGTCCACCTACAGCTACAGTCCTATGAATATTTAAGGATTGAAAGAACCCTTTTGAATTAGACCAGCATTTAGTATCACAACCCACAGTCAGTGTACAGACACCCAAAACTGTAAGCCATTTATACCTTTATCCTCAATCACTTTATCCCCCTTTAAAAATTCATTTCCAAAAAATGCCTCAGTCACAAACAGTGGGCATCATGGTTGAATCTTAAATTGGATGTTATGAGGTAAGCCGGATATATTTTCTCCCTGTGCTTTGATTTTATAAAATCGTAATAATCAGAACACCAGTAATGGCTCAACAACATCTACCTAAAAGCCACACACAACAAGCACCATATAAATACCACACTCAGAACAGTCTAAAGCACACACTCTGCTGGAGTGAAATTCCCTGAGGATGGGCTCCAGCACCATCGAAAACTTGACTTCGAAAACTTGGAAGACTAAATCTCTGGTCCCAAAGACCGACCCAGAATGGATCCTGCAATATCTACCTGTATTTTTCAGATTAATGTTTAAGGTTTATGTTATTTTGATATTCTAATGTTTGTTTTGGCCATTTACAGATTTTAACAACCAAGCCATACAAAGAAAAAAAATTAACAACTGTTCAAGGGGACTGTTTTAGATCGACTGTTCTTGAAAATATGAATTAATATCATTTGTGAGCACTGTTAATAATACAATAAAAGAAAGAGGGAAAGAAGCTTACTGCATTTGTGATGATTTGTATGATTTGCATAAACCTGTTATTATAGGAATGATGGCATGTGTGCCATTAGCATAGCAACACAATTATGCAAATAGAGAAGATTGTTGCAAATAACGCAAACTTAATAGCTGCTGTTTGGGGGGAACTTATTTCGGTCGAACTTTTATCCATTTCATTTGAAGTTCACCACATAGGAAACTATTAAATTGAAGCTGCATTGTACTAATTATTTTCTACAAATTCTGCTTGAGTCAAGCTCTAGTCACATATACAATTCTTCTTGCCTTAATTGGTTCTAAACCTTATAGTGATGAAAAGGAATTGCTCTTGCCCATTCAACATTTTGGCTGTTCTTTCTTCACTTCTACCCTTTTTGATCACAAAGGTGATAACACCATTGAAAAGATGTATTTCTTGTGAGCATTCACATATTCAAGCTACAATATCTTCCTACAACAATTACTTCTGGATCTTTCTCCTCACTTTCTATGTGATGAGGATTAAGATTTATTGCTTCTTGCCTCATCCAATTTTTGGGAAAATTTTCTTAACTGATATTTAACTTCTGAGCTAACAGGTCAGCAGAAACGTGACCTTAATAGGACTTAACTCATTTATATTGATTGGAAAAAAGGTGAATAAGTATTAATTTGGTGTTCTAATGTTATCTCATTTTTGTTCCAGGCATGTGTAGCTTTTGGAGGGCTTTTATTTTTAACCTTTTAGTACTATTTTTGGTAGCTGTACAATTGCGATGCCTTCAGCTTTTTAATCACCCTATTTTAGATGCTTCTCTGGTCTATTCCTTATTTACTTACTGTAGGTATAAAATGCTTTTAGTTTGTATTGCTTTATTTACAGTCCCACAATAATTCTTGGGTTTTGTTTTGCCAATAAAGGACAATTTCACAGCTTTGGGTTTTTCAGCAAGGTTTCATTGACTTTGCTATTAGAGTCAACTGGGGAAAAGGCAAAGGGTCTGCTTGCTAAGACATTAGAAAAATATATTGTACTCTATGAAGGAGTGATAAAATACATTAAAATAAATTAAAAGAAAATAACTTTTTTCTAATGTTCATTCTGAAAAGCTCACTATGTGATACATCCCTTTAAAAGATGTGGAGACTCCAGAAAGAGTGCAGAGAAGAGCAACAAAGATGATTAGAGGACTGGAGACTAAAACATATGAAGAACGGTTGCAGGAACTGGGTATGTCTAGTTTAATGAAAAGAAGGACCAGGGGAGACATGATAGCAGTGTTCCAATATCTCAGGGGTTGCCACAAAGAAGAGGGAGTCAAACTATTCTCCAAGGCACCTGAGGGTAGAACAAGAAGCAATGGGTGGAAACTAATCAAGCAACTTAGAACTGAGGAGAAATTTCCTGACAGTTAGAACAATTAATCAGTGGAACAGCTTGCCTCCAGAAGTTGTGAATGACCCAACCCTGGAAGTCTTTAAGAAGATGCTGGATAGCCATTTGTCTGAAACGGTATAGGGTTTCCTGCCTAGGCAGGGGGTTGGACTAGAAGACCTCCAAGGTCCCTTCCAACTCTGCTATTGTTTTGTATAAAGGAAAAAAATCTTCCAATTAAATAATGTGCCACCACAGTTTCCACTTAAATAAACACCTTTTTACCATATATCAGTAAAGAAATGGATGTTAAAACATAGGGGAACCAATGTCCTGTGTATTCCTCTGTATCTGGAATGTTAACTTAGATTAATTACTGAATTTAGTAATAATTTTTGTACTCTAATTGAAATGCATTTTGGTGATTGAAGCAATTTGCAGTCTTTGTGAAATAAAGACTGTAAATTACTTTAAAACTCAAACATGAATTATAATTAGAGTGCTAAAAATATTACAAATTTAATAAGAAATCATTCTCATAGCAACAATCCTATCAAGCAAGCCAATGTAACACTATGCAAATCTGACTTTGTAACAAAGAAAATAGCATCCAAATAGCAATATAGATTACGAATAAAACAAATACTGTTTTCAAAATTTAGTTTTATTCAAATACAATTTTGAGCCAAATATCGTCAGGTGAAGATAAGTTGATTTTAAACTAAGAATTATTTTTTTTAAATATTACCCTGCATTTTTTAAAGTCAAAATAGATTTTCTTTTTTAAAAAATCCACACCTCTAACCCTGCAGACAGGAAAATGGTGCTTACAGTTTTTACCAACTAGTCTCATTTCTGATTTTAATTTCCTTATACAAGAACAGGAAACTAATTTGAATCAGGCCCATGGACTGAGGCTTTCTCCTTGTTGCTTCATTTATTGATTTCAAAAAACCACTATATGAAAGGAGAGTATTCGGCCAAAAAGACAAATATTAGAATTGTATTAATTTTCTGAATCATTTCCTTTTTTCTATGAGGAAAGATTAAAAAATAGAAGAGGAGGACTTGACAAATATGACAAGGACATTAAATGAAGGATTATGGAGAATAACTGTAGCAGTCCTCATCACTTGTATATACATATGACTTGTTTCCTTAAAACAAAGGATAGGTCGAATTAGTAATTGTTTTTTGGATGGAGTTTGCAGTTTTTGTCTATAGAGACACTCCCTATAGTCTTTTCTGCCTTTAACTCAAAATTGTATGTAAATCAGAATTTGAATTTACAAACATTACTATTACTAAAAGTGGCAGAAAACATTCTCCTTCCATAAGCTGACAAGTTGAAGTCGTTTTCATGGACTGCTGAAAACCACTGAAAACAGGCTGTATAATAAAAATGCTTCCTTAATGAGAAAGGGTTGAGTTTGACTATAAGAATAGAACATAATGTCTGCTTTGTGCCATCTGTACACTAGTTATCATAAATGATGCCTAATCGATACAGGAACTTTCTACTACCAGCAACATCAAAACGTGTGATGCCACCTCTTTTTATTATTTCAGGATGGACAATACAACTTCTGTGGGTGACAAATTTCATTAAGCTCCAGAATGACATTCCTTGCCCCATTAATTTTTTGCTGAAATTGCCACACTTTAATGATGTTGCAAGATCTCAGGATAGGATTACCAACATTTTAGCAGACCTGGTCTTTTTTAATATAATTTCAGGCAATTCCTTTCCTATTTCCTTTTGTTCCCTGAGAATCTTGCCAACAGGAACTGATTACTGTAGGCATAACGCGACTCACCCCTTGAGATTTCCATTAAAGACTTTTCAGCATAATGAAAATGTAAATTATCATATGATCTTGAAATAAGATGTCTTTATACATTTGTTCTGCAATATTTGGCCATGAAATTGATTTAAAATGACTAATCTGATCATGACAAGCAAATTTAAGAGTTTTTATTGCCAGTCAGGAAATAGCAAACCGTAAACAAGAGCCTCCTCACATAGCTGATAGCAAGGATCTCAAATTGTGAAGGACATTTTCATTCCCAGATTGCACTCACTGTGAGCTGGCACCGAACGCAAACAATAATTTACCTCAAGCCACAGTGTAACACTTATGGTCCTGGGTATGTAAATCTTACACATGAATTCCTGCCATCTTTTGAATCCCATTGCTGAGGCATTCAACAATCTAAGTGCTGAAGAATACTTAGCCTGGGAATGTGAATCTCTCTACATTAACCAAGAGGCAAGATCCTGTCAAACTTTGCCGTATTCTTTCTGTAGGATATATAAAGTTCTACATGGTGTGTTAGCCACAAAGGTCACAGGATTGAAGCAAAACATTTTTCTGTATCTGAGAAATACAATGAAAAAAATGGTACATTAAAATTGAGAATTGTTGTGCCTGTAAGGATAGGCTGTTCTCTGTTTCACGGTACATCATTGTGACAGATTTCATAAAAGAAAATTTTCTAGTTTTATACTGCACACTCTGAAGGTGAAAGAGAATCAAGACAAAAGCTTCTGCTACTCAAGATACAGCCAACTGTGGGAGACCTTATCACCTTTTTTTGCATTCATTACCCTTTTTTTACTACTCAAGATAGAAATAGAGATAGTTGTTCCTGCACTTGTTTGTCAGCTGGTCTATTATTAGTTAAATGAATCCCCAGGTTTAAGAGATACAAGAAAACTTCCTCTCCTTTCTCTGTCTTCAAGATACAGTTCTTATTTATAAACATCTTAATAAATCTACATTTACTTCAAATATAATGAACGTTTGCCTACATTCATTGATAATTGTGCTAAGCCCATACTTGGTATTCAAGACAAATATATGATGAGCATTTTAGAAGAATCAGTTGATGAGTGGCAGTCATATAAATTGAATAAATAAATAAATGCAATCTTCTTTATAAATGGGTTATGCTGCTATTTAATTATTGGATGTCGTTGAGCACTCTGATTATATTCTGGAGCCCATCCTCTCAGGCTCCTGCTGAATTCAAATCTTCAAAACAAGGGCTATGTTGGTTATTGTTTTAAAAATTATTAGTCTAGATTAAGTAAAGAGGACTTGATCAAGTTCACAATCCTAATATGAGGTGAGATGATACAAGGAAATAAATCAAGACTGATTTTTTTATCTGTTTACATGTTTATGTTGCCATTCCTGGGTAAAGTATAAAATATTTTAAAGTAGTGCTTTACAGTAATTTACAGTTTGGATTTAGCACAGGAAGAAATTTGGGTTTACAATACAATTGACTTCACAACACATTTTTTTAAAAAACCATGCAAAAAATGGGGGTTGCACCTGCCATGCGTGCATGCACACTGGGGGGGTCGTGCATTGCATTATCGGAGCGGCACGACTGTGCACGACCCCCCTGCGCTCCCCCCACTTATGGCACGCAAGCCAAAAAAGGTTTGCCATCGCTGGCCTATAGGTATGAAAACCTGCATTTCCTATAATGCAGCAGCTTGCATGTTAAGAGGTAAGGGCTGACCCAACCATATTTTTGTAAACACTGAACTCATTTTCAAAAGTTTTCTAAGTGTAATTGTAAGTGCTGCACTTAATCTTTAAAGTCCTAAATGATTTGGTTCATAAGTATCTGTTTTCTCAGGTAGCAAGAACCCGTTCAGTACACTAGTCCCAAATGAAAAAGTACCCCTCCACAGTCTCATGTTACTAGGGAAGGGAAGGGCCAACATCTGAAACTGAAATTAGAATATAGAAATCAAATAAATAGTATCAGCAGTAACTGACCAGCATTGCCTTTGTGGAAGTAGGTAACATTCACTAGCAGGATACATGTTGGTAGCCATTTACTAACAAAAAGTATTAAACTACCTTCTTCCTTTGTAGCCTGTATCAAGTTTCTGTGATAAGAGCAGAGGCATCTCCTCTCTTAATAGTCAGTAAAGTGAAGGGGGTTTTTCATTGCTTTTTATTTCAATTCCGGATCCATCACCAATATTGCATTGATTGCTAATCAATATAATCTATGCTTCCTCTTTTTTTGTAGAGGAAGAAGATTCAATCGGGCTTAGCTGAAGACAGCTAAGACAGAAGATTTGTGGGAAAGCTGGGTGTGGCATGGTTCAATCCAATTCTGTCTCTTTTTCACATCCTTGCCTTGTATCGATTTGTGCAAAATGAAAAATGGCAAAGAGGATGAAAAAAAGTACAATTAGTCAAAGAGATCAAATCAAATCTTTATTATGGACAAAGACCAGCATTAAGAGGGAAGAATATAGTCAAGAAGCACAGAAATACATTAAAGGCTCAAAATGAATAAAAAGCTAAAATATATAAAACAAAATTATATATAAAAAGCAAAAGTCTAAAAGGAATCTAAAAGGAAGACTGGTGCATTAGATAGGTGTAGGGAAGAGAAAAGCCAAAGAGAAAAAAATTGCCATCTAAACGACCAAAATAAAATCACATTTGTAACCTTTGCTGAAATCAATACATCGTGAAAGTTATCATGCTTTGTGTACGTGGTGCCATTTCAAACACACATTAATATGTTAAGGAGCAGCCAACCCAGCATCTTTGTGGAGTTTTAAAGCATCTTTAAAACTCCACAAAGCGCATTGTGAATAACTTATTTCTATTCCTTAAGAAATGCTAGGTTATAAGGAAGCAAACTCTGGTTGCTGTAAAGAACACGCTGATCAACATGCTAATTGTAGGGAATCTTTTTTTAAAGGCTCTTTTATTGTACTCAGATGAATAATAATGCACAACAGCTGTGACATTGAACAAGGGTGATATAATTACAATAACCAAAGCAAGTCTATTGTTCAATAGACCTATAAAATACACTGCCTCTTTTTAATACAGATTTTTCTTGTCCTGCCAGTAATTTAGGAACTTTCATCTAGTACTGGTTTTCTCTTTCAGAGTATGGAAGTGAGCAGGTGGCATTGGTAAGAGAAATAACCCTACCACCCTGTCTTCATGAGCATTCATTCCTAAAGTTCAAGAGCAACTTACACGTTGCATTATAATACCCCTGAAAAGCTTTTTTCCCCTCCATGTTCCTAAACCTGCTGGATTTGCCAAAGAACAGCATTTGTTATGTGTTCCTTCAATGCAACGTTTTCCATCTGACTCTCAATAAGGCTTAGCTATTTGAAAAAAAAGGAGCGATCAAATGAATCACAGTTCCAACAAGAATAACATTAAGAATCTGGCAATGGCGGAGGTTCATAATAAAACATGGATCACATTTAAAAGAAAACTTGAAAATACGTCAATTGTGATGATACTATTATTCTTAAACATTACCTTACTTTACTATTACTTTGTCATCATAATTAATATCCCCATCAACCCATATATTTAAACCATCTTTCTCTTATCAGAAATAAGTTTTAAAAATCCATTGGTTTAGTAATAGGTTGTGTTTTACTAACTTATTTCAATGTCCAATTCATAAAAATGTTAAAATTTATTATTGTTCTGAAATGCCAAGGAAGGGGGGGGGGGAGCATAAAGGTGACTAAGGAAAATCATGAGTCAAAAATGGAACCTTAAATTCTGAAGAAAACAACATGAACAACGTCCAGTTCTAGTTCCACAGGGTTCCCCAATGTCTATGTACTTTGGCAAATGTCCATGAATATATAAAATTTACTCATATTCCACCATCATATCTGTTCATGTTGGTTGTAGTGGTCTTATTTCTCAGATCTGTAGACAGACAGACAGACAGAAAAATAGACAGACAGATAGACAGATAATCACATATTAAAAGTTAATGTATATATTATTTATTATTTCAATATTATATTATTATTTCAATTTATAGACCCATTCTTAGGACTGAAAATAGGTTTGAAAGATTTTTCAGAGCACAGAAATTATTTGATGCTCTATGTTCCTTCAACTCACAGTTCCCATCTAATTCACAATAAGGCTTAGCTCCTTAAAAAAAAGGCTTCTTGTGCTAAATTAAAATAAGCATACTTATTCACATATCCTAACCTGCCCTCAGAAACTCTGCACAAGCCATCAGCAAATAAGGCTTTGTCGCAGAGTCTTAAAGATGCCATCTCTTTAATAAATGAATTCCTTGAAGCACTTTTTTTTCATGCTTGCACAGAAGTCTAAATAAAAGGTTCAGCTGCTTTAATGACCAGGCACCAGGTGCTGTGCTTGCATGCAACCCAAAGCTTTTACCCTGAAGCATTTTCAACATATACACAACCCTAAAAGTATACATAAATAAAATAAAGGTACACAGTGTTGCAGAAGTTTTCCATGGTTTCCTTTCAAACCAAATCAAACCAATCTGGATAAGTTCTGAACACCCCACTCAGAAAAATGATTGCCTAGCTTGTTGGGTTAGATGTATTATTTATTTGATTCTTTTTATATATTTTCTTTTATATATATATCCTTATGAGCAGGATATAAAACTAAATTTGGGGTATTCAGCAATGCAAATAATGTTGCATTACAACTAAATCATAAAGCCTACCTTCCATCTCCAGAAAAATCTCTTCTCCTACCTACTAGTTTTCTTATCCAATAATCCTGTTGGATGAAAGATTCTAAGTGCCATCATTGAAACACTTCTATTTTATATAGAAGTGTTTACATACAGTTATTTTACATAGCCCCTCTCTCTTTCTTTTTAAAGAAAGAAAAAGAACGCAAGAAGTAGTGCAAAAAGTAAGAGAGTTCCAGTGGAGGAGGAAAACAGCAGACCTCCTACTGAGTTCCATGAACCTGAGGCATTGACATGGTACAAGCTTCCTTTTTGAAGCATACAATTAGTTTCTTAGAACTATTTTTCTCCTCATCAAAGAGAATATTCTTAGATTTAGATTCTTAGAATATTCTTGAATACAACTCATCCGCCTGGAATCCACACTATATATCGGACATTATCACGATTGATCGGGTCCAGAGGTATTTTATGAGAAGACTATTCCATTCCTTTACTCACAATAGAATCCCTTATGCCACCAGGCTTGAAATTCTGGGCTTGGACAACCAGGAACTGTGCCACATGTGGTCCGATCTAAACATCGTACACAAAATTGTCTGCTACAATGTCTTACCTGTCAACAACTTCTGCAGCTTCAACCAAATAATGCACGGGCAAACAATCAATACAAACTCAAGGTAAACCACTCCAAACTCGACTGCAGAAAATACGACTTCAGCAACAGAGGGGTCAACGCCTGGCGTGCTCTACCTGACTCCGTTGTTACATCCTCAAACCCTCACAGCTTCAACCTCAAATTGTCTACCGTGGATTTCACCCCATTCCGAAGAGGTCTATAAAGAGGGTGTGAATAAGCGCACCAGCATGCCTACCATTCCTATCTTACTGTCCCCATTTAGCTGTACTTCAGAGGTGGTATTCAGCCAGTTCTGACAGGTTCTGGAGAACCGATAACGGAAATTTTGAGAGTGGGGAGGGAATGGGGACTTTGCAGTATCCTTCCCCTGCCACACCCACAAAGCCACGCCCACAGAACCAGTAATAATTTTTTTTGAATCCCACCACTGCTGTATTTACTTCCTTTGTTTATGTTTATGTTTATAGCTATATCTGCTGTCTTGTAAATGTTTGACAAACAAATAAATGAAATAAAATAAAGATTTCAATTTTGTTCATCTGGTACAGTATGTCCTTATACTTCGGGTCCTGTGCATTTGGAGATTTTTATCCTTATCTATTTTATCCAAAAATCTTTTGGAGATTTTTATGACATTTGATGTTTAAAAGGCCTAGGAATTTGCTTAAGGGCCAGCATAGTTGAGGATTTTTCCCCATGTGAAGTCCACCTGTCCTTAAGTTATGAAAAGATTTGTATCAGCTTGAAATTGTTGCTTCATTGCCAATTCAAATTCTTCCTCTGTTGCCCCTGTTTCAAGTCACTACACTCATATAACTTCTCCTCAAGGTATTGGATGACAAAGTCAAACAAATCTGACATTTGAAATGGGACTGGCAACACCATGGAAGCAGATGCCGTAGCATTTGTGACAGCACCAATAGTGTTCAATATCTCCCAAATTGGAAATACAGTATATGAAAGTGTGGGTTGAGCTCACGTAAAACGTATGAGTTCAGATCTCAGTTAAATATACATATAGACAAAGATATTTGAGGAAGTAATCAAGCAACATCTCTAGGCAGCTACTAATTATTGGACTAGAATATTTCAACAGTTGCATTGTTCAGTAGGATACCTATCAATTGAAGATGACTTCTTAATCCGTGAACTCATATGCCAGCTTTTCCTGCCTGATAGTCTAAATATTGATTCATAAAATTAGGAATTGTAGTCCGTAATAATTGAAGGGTACCTGCTTGGAAAAAAAAACCTGACTTCTATGAGAGATGGCAGATAGATAATTCACTGCAGGCAGAAAGTAATTTGTTGTAGGTAGTCTCATTTGGATTCTACCACTGAGAAGAGAGGGTTTAACTTGGTCATCTAAGTGGCCTGTTCCATTTCATTAATCTTCTCAAGTAACATAGAACTTGTATCTTTGGCTGTGACAGCTTAATGAGCTATTCACTTTGGAAGTTCTTAACCAAAAGTTAGCTATATATAACCACCCATGACCAAGACAATTTTACTATCGGTCCTTCCATCTATTTGGAAATATTTTGTGAACTTTCAGTGCTTTTATCCAAGAAAGTATTATTTATTACTTTTTAATTCTTTTTTCAATTATTGCTTTCCATTACTTAGAAATCACCTAACTTCTCATTAAACATTAGCATGAAAATTGATTTGTTCCACATTTACAATTTGAGAGGATTACACCTGCTTATTTGCCAGTCAATCATGTACACTTTTGTTTCAGAAGAAAAATAGTACTTTTACGAAAGCTCTTCTGATTGAAAAATTCTTTCTTTTCACTCAAGACTGTCAAAATAACATGGTATCACTGTTAACAATGTTAAATCATTCAAATTTACTCCCACTTGGATTCTAACTTGAAGCAGATCCAATGAAAGTGACTGAGACTGAGTCCAGTTTCACTGCCTGAGAAGATTTTTGAACCTGCTAATCCTGATAAATTCAAATTCAAGTGGACATGAGTTTTGGGACTATTAGTTCAATCACCTTTATATTAGATTCATATCCCAACTAGTTGTCTATGATTGACCTGGAAGTGATGTGCGGCTGGAACCCAGTGGTGGTGAATTCTTTGAGAGAGGGAATGAGTTCACCATTCCTTAAAAGGGGGATAATATACCTTCTCAGGAAGCCATACCTAGGTTCAAATATGCTTGACAATTTTCATCCAGGCTCCAACTTCCTCTTTTTAGGTAAGGTTTAACAGATTTAACAGATTAACAGAGTTGGAAGGAAATGTGTAGGTTTTCTAGTCCACCCCCATCCAAGCAATAGACCCTACACCAGCGATGGCGAACCTTTTTTGGCTCGTGTGCCATAAGTGAGGGGAGTGCAGGGGGGTATTGTGCGGGCGTGCCGCACCCATAATGCAATGCGCAACCCCCCCCCAGTGTGCATGCACGCACTACAGGCGCTCCCCCCCATTTTTTGCATGCTATTTTTGCCCTCCATAGGCTCCAGAGGCTTTATAGGAGCCTGGGGAGGGCGAAAACAGCCTCCCCCCCCCCGGAAGCCTTCCGGAGGCTTGAGGGACCTTCAGGACACTTCCCTGAAGCCTCTGGAGCACTCAAAACGAACCTCCGAGCAAACCGGAAGTGACTTCTGGTTTGCCTGTAGGGCCGTTTTTTTGTGCTCCGGAGGCTTCAGGGAAGCTCATGAAGCCTCCGGAGGGCCTCCGGGGGGCGGGGGAGGCTCTTTTCACCCTCCTCAGGCTCCTATAAAGCCTCTGGAGCCTGAGGAGGGCAAAAAATGGCTTTAAAAAAGGGTGAACTTAGCTGGCCAGCGCGTGCGTGCGCACTGGCCAGCTGACAGGGCAGTGCCTCGCGTGCCCTGACAAATGGCTCCACGTGCCACCCGTGGCACACGTGCCATAGGTTCGCCATCACTGCCCTACACCATTTCTGACAAATGGCAGTCCAATCTCTTCTTGAACGTCTCAAGTGATGAATCTCCCACAACTTCCGAAGGCAACTTCTGTTCCATTGGTTGGTTATTCTCACTGTCAGAAAATTCCTCCTTATTTCCAGGTTGAATCTCTCTTTGTTCAGTTTCCATCCATTATTTCTTGTCTGGCCTTAGGTGCTTTGGAAAATAGCTTGACCTCCTCCTCTCTGTGGCAGCCTCTCAAATATTGGAACACTGTTATCATGTCTCCCATGGTCCTTCTCTTCACTAGACTAGACTAGTCTAGTCATTGAGGTCATTGAGAAGATGGTCTTGCAGCAGGTCCAGAGAACTATGAAAGAAGTGGATTATTTCCCCAGTCACTTGTCAGACCTAGGTATGAGATTGAAATAGCATTGATTACAATGCTATTTATTTGATTCCAATGCTTGAAATAGCATTGATTACAATGATTGTAAATGATCTCCGACAGGAATGGAATAGAGATGATGTAAATATGCTTCTTCTTTTTGATCTTTCATTGGTTTCCAATACCACTGATCATGTTAATCCTCCATGACCAGCTTCAGATGTTGGGACTGGGCAACACTTGTTTTATTGGCTCTCTTCCTTCCACTACTTGATATTGATGGCGTAAAGAGGTCTAACCCATGCCCTCTGCTTTGTGGAATGCTTCAAGGCTCAGCCCATTCCCATTTAATATCTATGTGAAGCTGCTGGGTGAAATCATCCACCAGCACAGTGTGAAGTATCATCAGAATGGTGACAATATCTAGATTTAACTTTCCAGTCTTAGCCAACAATGTGATACAGCAAAGATATCTAGGAATCTGGAAATTAGAGGAGACTAGCAAGACTGAATGATTATATACTATATTTGTAAGTCTGCAAAGCATTGAAGAAGAAAGGGAAAGAAGCAGAAGGGGAAAAGGAAGCAAAAATGAACTTTAAAGACAACATCATAATCAGTGGTGGGTTTCAAAATTTTTTAGAACCTCTTCTGTAGGTGTGGCCTGCTTTGTGGGAGTGGCTTGCCAGCCATGTGACCGAGTGGGAGTGGCTTGGCAGTCATGTGACTGGGTGGGCATGGCCAACTTGTAAAATGTGGTGAAACTCACTTAACAACGCTCTTGCTTAGCAACCAAAATGTTGGCTCAGAAACTCTGGCATTTGAAGCATGCAAGTCTTAAAGCTGTCAAGTTAGAAGACCCTTGCACCCCTAACCCTTTAGAAAAAAACCCCAGGGGTATTCAAACTTGACAGTTCTAAGACTTGTGAACTTCAACTCCCAGAATTCCTCCTCCAGTCATGTTGGCTCAGGAACTCTGGCATTGAAGTGTGCAAGTCTTAAAGCTATCAAGTTACAAGACCCTTGCACCCCTAACCCTTTAGAAAAAAACTCAGGGATGTTCAAACCTGACAGCTTTAAGACTTTAAGGTTTAGATAGGATTCTTAGAGACGGACGGGGCGATTGGTGAGCCAGCCAAGCAGTGAGCGGCGGGCGGGGTAAGCGTGTAAGCGTGGTGAGGACGGGTGGGGGGAGATTGCTGGAACTGGTTCTTAACGGCACGGTAGATTTGTGGAACCTCTTCTATAGAAGAGGTTAGAACTGGCAGGAACCCACCCCTGATCTTAATCCACTGAAGCATTTGAGAAGTTAGCAGTATTTTTTAACTACCTTATTGCTTAAAGAGGAGGTCATTCAAAGGCAAGAAGAGTCTTTAGTAAAATAATTAAAATAATCCTTCATAGATTGTACATTATAAATGACAGCTCCTATTTAGTGTCCTCAGAATGCATGGGAATTCTAGATTACAGATGTGTTATTAACAGATGCCTTTACTTAAGGTATTATATATGACTTTTAAAAATCCACAGTGGTTTCCCATAGTTATTGAAATGAAGGATAAAAAGAAAATAAGGGTAAAATAAAGATGAATAAAAAAGAATAAAAGCAATGCACTGAAAAAATTACCATGTACAAATATTGGTGGTGCTTGGTGGTTATGCTAAGGAAAGCCAGTTTTGAAAAGTGAATTAGGGAAGAATCTTGTCCTTGGTTTTCAATATTTTATCAGATTTCTGTAAATAAGATTTGATGAGTTATATGTTCACTGGGTAGTCATTTCCACAGAAAATTGCATCAAATTAGTCACTTCGGTTATGACATATTGATAATTGGTCCTTAAACTCTTCCACATCCAGGTATATGTTCTGTTGATAAAGGTCTATAGTTCTCCATTCAAATCTTTGCCATTGGCTATGCCAATTTTTCATATCTCTGGGGTCAGAAAAATGTATAATATTTTTAATCTGAAGTTTGTAAAATAGCATAAATGATACCAATCATTTTCACTGGAATCATTGATTATATCACCTGGTCAATTTGGTATCCTACCTAGTTCTTTAAAAATAAACATTTCATTTCATCTTTATATTATCATAAATATTCAGGTTGGAGAATCAATTGCTTCTGCAATTGCTTTTTTTTTGTTACACAAGGGTTATTACCTACCTTGCAAACTAGTATGATGAACCTAGATAGATAGATGATAGATAGATAGATAGATAGATAGATAGATAGATAGATAGATAGATAGACAGACAGACAGATATTAGAAGAAAGATAATTGCTGGTGCTTGATAATCTTAACAAAGTAACCTAGGTAAGTATTTTCATGGTATTAACCTCTTCTATCACTATGAAATTAAATAAATACCGCATTGCATTCAACACTAGAAAGGTCAGTTCAGTAAATGGTATCTTTCTGTTAGTACAAGGGACTGTTTGAATAACAATGGCATTTATTTGATAATGGCATTTTAACAAAAGGATGAGTATGAGCCATCTCTTTTGTACTTTTATTATATCAGAAATGAAGCAACTCTCCTTTATTCTAAATACTTTCCTTTTTGGCATTCACCCAATCTTCATGTTTCTCTCTTTTTTTCCCCCTCTCTATAAAAGATTTACAAAAAAAAGGTTCCTCTAAAAGGAAAGAAGTTGCTTTTGTGTTGGTTTAGTGCCACTTTCTTTTCCATCCATTGATCGTAGTGATATTCCGATAGGATAGTAAGATTCTTTTCTTGCCTCTCATAAAGTTCTCACTCGTTGTTGTTTTTTTTAACTATTGCTGTTATGACTACAGCTACTGGTGTTGGTTGCTATTAACACAAGAAGTCCTGTCCCACCAAACAGCACTACCATTATATTCAGTTTCATGAGGCAGAGATAATAATTCCTGATGGGGTGATTCCTAATTAATTTCAATTTTCTTGGTGCTCTCTTGAGGATGGGGCCTCTTGATTTTCTATGAGTTCTAGGAAGTTGAAATTGAAAGCCCAGAGTCAGCAGTCACAAAAGTGTGACTCCCGTAGCAGAACCTCCATTATTCATGACACGGGGACTCTGAAGCCATTTCAGACAAAGCTATTTTTAAACAACCACTCTGTGTGCCATTACATCTCTTATGGGTGCTATCTTTGGAAACAACTGGGGTAAAAAGCTTTTAATAGATCCAAGATAATAGAAAAATGCTATTTTCATGTGATGAGGTGATAAACTCTTTATTTATATCTCCTTTGGCACAAAAGGCAGCTTTTCATTTAAGAGGAAAATATATGACATTTTGAGGCTCCAAAGCTATTAAGATCATTACAATTCCCCCAGCTCCTTTCTCTCTCTTTTTTTTTTGCCCCAACCATGACAAGAGTTGAAGCTCATTTCATTTCCAGTTTATAATAACACATTTAACAATGCAAATATCTACAACTGACACCTCATCATTTTTTTTAAAAAAAAAGCTCCTCCGTGGGTTATTTTTTTTTGAAAACACATGCATGCATTTATGCAAATGACTACAAATGAAAAGATTTCAAAAGAAATCCTGAAAAAGAAAGAAGGGATGCTCAGGAAAGTTGCCGTTTTTTCTTTCAAAGCCAACTGAATGTTACCTTTCATGAAAAGTTTGCTGGGGAAAATACCATATTTCCCTCTGCAGCCAAAATAATACCGGTAAATAATAGTATCTGCCTTCGTTCAGTGTTGGGAAAAGACCATGCAGGAAGGAAAAGAGAAAGGAAAAAAAAAAAAACAGAAAGAGAAGAAAAAATTGCATCTTACTGAGAAGCTGTCAAACGTTTCCATCCTGCGATCTGCCTATTAAAAGAGAGAAAGGGGACATATTGGGTCTAAGAAGGCCAAATAATAATGCCTAAATATAAGAATCCCATTACCTTTTAGGTAGGATGAAGTAAGAAGTGGTGACAAAGATTTCATTAAATGATTTATTGTACTGCATCCTAAAATATTAATATTATGGAAATTATATTTGCTTTCTTTGATACACTCAATTTATTTACCCACTTTGAATAGTAGCACAGGGAAAAGAATATTGTATCTAGATGGCATTAGAGTATGGATTCTGATATGTGAGTTCTTGCATTTGAATCCTAATCTTTTAATTGGGACTGGTGTCATTTGTATACCTGTGCGATTTGTCATTGATGCATTAAACTAAATAGGAAAACTATTATGTTGGTGAAAAGAAATGGTAGGCAGTTGGGTGCAGGTGATAATCCTGGAAGGAATTCATTCAACCAAGCCTCAAGCAAAGTATCTTTTCAAAATAAAACTGCAATGTGATGCCATTAGAGCAGTGGTGGGTTACGGCCGGTATGCCCCAGTACGGGCATACTGGTTGCAGCTGGGAGCAGCGGCCACCATTCTAGAATGGTGTTTTGGTGGGCCCACCTGCCTGTCTTACTGTTTTAAGCCAACCCGGCCATTTGTACATGTGCATGCAGCATACGCTGCCTGCGCAAACTCCGCCAAGCAGCTGGAGCATCGCAGGGCCGTGGGTATGCATGCGTGCACAGTGCGCATGCCCGGCATACCGGTTGCGATGAGATCCGGAACCCACCATTGCATTAGATATATATATATATATCAGTTATGACAAACCTAGATCCAGGAACTTTCACATGCTAACCCCAAATCTTGGTGTTCTTGCATGAACTTACATCCGTGATGGCGAACCTACGGCACGCGTGCCACAAGTGGAATGTGGAGCTATTTCTGAGGACACACAAGGTGTTGCCCTGTCAGCTCCATCATGCATGCTCGTGCTGGCCAGCTGATTTCGGCCTTCATTTTCAGCAATTTTTTGCCCTCCGGAGGCTTTTCTGAACGGACCTACCAGGCCCACTGGAAGTCGGAAAACAGGTCGCTGGAGGGCCTCCGGGGAGGCAAGGAGGCCATTTTTGCCCTCCCCAAGCTCCGAGAAAGCCGTGCACACATCCACAGGGCAGCGGTGGGAGGTGTAATGCATGCATGCGCAGGGGGCATGGTGCAGGGGGCATTAAGTTATGAGGTGGGCATGTGAGCGCATGCAATAGCACACATACTCATGCTTTTGGCACCCAAGGCAAAAAAGGTTCGCCATTATTGGCTTAGATGATCTCAACGTATTTCATATATGCGCATATACAGAAACATGTGCTATTTAAAATGTGAGTTTGTACTTGTATTTGTTCGTTTGGTTGTTCTCTCTCTCTCTCTTTCTCTCTCTCTTTCTCTCTCTCTTTCTCTCTCTCTTTCTCTCTCTCTTTCTCTCTCTCTTTCTTAAGTAGAAATGTGCTACATTATTAACCCAATTAAATATTTTCGTATACACAGTTCCATTGAAACTGATGACTAAAATCTTGCATTAAAGCCAGTTCTTTGGGCATCAGAACCATAGTAAGAATCTATGTTTAATTAAAACTTGCATAGGAGAGCTCAAAACATAATCAGAACAATTCCTATTTATAAGTGGGGCCTTTTAGTCTTTCCCTGGAGGAAGTTATCTCAAAGAAAAAATAAATATATCCAGTTCCAGATCTGAGCTTTTCTGATCTGAGCAAATAATGTCACTAACTTGACCTATTCTGAATCTCTTTCAGTCCAGGCAACTTCTCCCTTCTTCTAACATAGTAATTTTTATTGCTCAGGTGAAATAGCTATTTATGCATAGCCACCAAATTCTCAGCTAAAATTGCTGAAGAACAGGACTGGAACAAATTAGCAAAATCTGTTCTATGCTATCCCCAATTAATTTTCTGCCACTATTTGCACAAAAGAAGTAATTAGACAGTGAGTGTTCAGGTACTGTTCTGAAGAAACATCCCTGCAACATGACAATTATTCAGAAAGTACTGCAGTTTTCATAATCCTAACTTATATGCAACGTATTAATTGACAATATCCCCAACTTTTTGGACAGCTGAGCTTATTCTGAACATTGGGACCATGTCGTGGCTCCTCTTGTAAAATGGCTGCTGTAGGGAGACTTATCTAGGGCAAATGATTGCCATAGTGGAATCTACAGTAGTTTAGCCAGTCAGAAAGCGTTGATTTGACCTGAAGGAAATTGGGGTAGGGGTGGAGGAAGAGACAGAGACACACAGAGACAGAGAGACAAAGAGACAGAGACAGAAACAGACAGAAAGACAGACAGACAAAGAGGGGGGTTATAAGAGTTTCCTTGTTTGATAAACTTGTATCTGTTGCACAGTGACAGTTAGGTCACTGTCAACTTTAGTGACTGCATGGAAATTTTCTCCATAACTACCTATTTGTAGTGTGATTCTTCAGGTCTTCCAACAGTGCCTATTGCACGTCTAACTAAATGCCATAATACCCAGATCCTTTTGCCGAAGAATAATAGGACATGTATTTCAATATATCTAGATATTAGCTCGGGAGAGAAGGCTGGTATTTAACTAACAAACTGAAGAAATCTAGATTCCTTAAACATGGTTTATTGAACTTCAAGATTATTAAACAAAAGGCATTTAGCATGTAAAAAACAAATCCCTGTAACCAAAACTGTCATGTATATTTATCACCCAGGCAAGTTGGGTGGTATAAAAATTTGATAAATAAATAAAATGCTTCCTCCTTTGTTTAATTTAATTGGAGAATATCAAATTGGGCATCCTTTCTTTTTGCCAATTTGCAACCTGTAGAATCTGTAGAGCAGGGGTGTCAAACTCGATTTCAGTGAGGGCCACATCAGGTTGTGTTTGACCTTGGAAGGCTGAGGTGGGCGTGGCTGGGATGGGCATGGCCAGCTTAACATCACTCATGTCGGTGGCACTGTGGTGGCCCAAGCGCTTTGCCAGTGAAAACAGGCTCCCAAGCTCAGGTTTCAGCCGGGAGGGTCTCCTGCAGCTCTCTGCCAATGAAAATGCTGGAAGTGGCACTGCTGGCCAGTCCTTCACTGTTTCCAGGGTGGCCCCACGGGCCAGATCTAAGCACCCCATGAGCCAGATCTGGTCCCTGGACAGGGGTGGGTTCTGGCAGGCACTACTGCCAGTTTGCTCGTGTGTGCAAGCGTGTTTGATGCGCAGTGCAATTAAAATTGTTCTGTGCATGCGCAGAACTGAAAAACAAACTGGTTTGGGGTGTGGCAAGCCTGGATTGCTGTCGGTTCCAGTGACCCAAGCTGCCAAATCACTACCGCTTTGGCTGAACCAGTAGGAATCGGTAGGAACCCACCACTGACACCAGGCCTTGAGTTTGACCCCCCCCCCCGCTATAGAGTATGGCAATATAGACATACAAATTCATTTTCTTCCCTGTTGTTTAAATCAAGGTTGCCATGCTATTGATGAGTCTACTGGTGGTCTTTATTATAATCCTAAATTCATTAATTTTACTGTATATAAATAAAATTCTGTTTTGTGGGTGTTGGTTCTGCAGGTTGATCAACCAAAGCTTTTATATGCTACCTAATTTCCCGGGTGATTTTTCCAAGCAGAACCTTATAGTATACTCATCCAGGCAGCCAGTTCAATGAACTGTAATAATGTTCCTTCCGCATAAGCATTATTAGGGTTGTAGCCCTGATGCCATAATTTTCATTTATTTTTTAATTCCATCGTTATCTAAAATGACTTCATGAAGAAGACCCCCATAATAATCCAGAGCCCAATTTCCATCAAAATTATTTGAAAATGATCCCATTTTGCAAAAATAAATAAACCAATAATCTAGAACAATTGTGGATTTAGCCACAGAATTAAGGTTTATCTTAATTGCTATTCTCTCTCTCTTGTTTCCCCTGGCATGGTCACAACTTGTATCCTAGTATTGGGAAATTAATATCCTTCATTTCTGAAAGTGTTTTTAATCTAAACTGCTACCAAATGATAATGTATATCATGCATGCACCTTACACTAATGAATACATTAAAAGAGATTGTAGAAACTAAGCTCTGAATCATTATAGTTTTCAATTATATATTTTTCACTGTTCTCCAAAAATTTAACTATTTAATATTTCAATTACTATATGTCTGGATTCAGTCTACTCTGTGCTTTTACTTGTCATTGTGGCAAAAAAAGACAGATTTCAAACTATTTAAGTCATTCAAAAATCAGAAGAAGCCGTAAATATCAAGATCTTCTGTAATGTGACTATCTCTTGAAAAGTCATTTTTTTTCACCTAATTGCTGCCACTTATATCTTTTTTTTTAGAAAAATAAGAGAAACTCCCTATTTTACAAAATGTAAGATACATACACGTAGAATAGTAGCAACTGGGTCTACATCAGGGGTGTCAAACTCAATTTCATTGAGGGACACATCAGGATTCTGTTTACCTTGGGGGCCAAGGGGGGCTTGGCCAGAGGGGCATGGTCAACTCGATATCACTCATGTTGGGGGCCCAAGTGCTGTGTCAGCGAAGACTGGCTCCTGGGCTCCATTTTCAGCTGGGACAGCCTCCTGCAACCCTCTGCCAGCAAAAGCAGAGCTTAGAGGACCGCACACAACCCTCCCGAGCTCCATTTTCGCTGGCAGAGGCACTGCGGGCCAGTCCTTTGCTGTTTCCAGGTTAGCCCTGCTGGCCAGCTCTAAGGGGTTGGATCTGGGCCCCAGGCCTTGAGTTTGACACCCCTGGTCTACATGCTCTTCAATGTAATATTCACTGGTCTTAATTTATAAGTACATTGAAAAACAATAAAAGAAAGCCAGTTACAACCATGATGAAAAAAGCAGCCCAAGTCCTTATTAAGACAATAGCTTTATTAGGTCAACATCAGTCAGCCTCAGATATTATTTCCTACTATAATAAAAAGTAGGAAAAATAGAATCTACCTTTCTTTGTAAATTGTGTCACTTCTGTCATTTGGCAAATACCAGCTTTGCAAACTGAACCCAACAGGCCTGACGGTTTATTTTACTGGTAGAAGTGAGACAAGAATTATTTGTGATGATCTAACTCTCCTTGAAAGCAAAACTTAGGGTTTCCTCTGCATTTTTCCTTTCATCAGTATTGTATCTCTATTTCTGGAATATATTCTGAGTTTTTCAGGTGAAAGCCACCACAGATATATGAGGCTCAGTTGCAAATGTCGTGATTTTGTAAGGTAGTAGCATCTGTTGTAAGCTTTTAAAAAAATTATTAGATAACAACGTGGCCTCCTGTATCCTTGTTTTTTTAATATTATAAGGGATATAGGTAGGGATAGCGAAGCATAGGAAGAAATATGCTTTATTAAACAGTGTAGGAAAAATTGCTATTGATTTTCACTGTGCGCTATAATCCTATTCATGAAATGGGGCTGCTGTTTTTGCCTTGCTTTGTGATGAAATTAAAAACAAGCCATCTGCCCACCTGTCTAGTACGGAAAAGAAAAACTAGAGCAAATTGCAGTAGAATTACTGTCACAGGCAAAGACAGGAAAGTCTGGGTTATAAAATACTTATTCTACCTTGAGATGTATAGTATAGATCTGTGATGGCACAGAGAGCCCTCTCTATGGGCCAGAGGTGGGTTCGGACCGATTCAGCTGAGTAGGTAGCAGTGACGTGCGGTGAGGTGTATGGCTGGTGAGGCTGGTGATGTCATCAGGAAGGCGGGGAATGGGACCACGTGTGCAGGAGGCTGAGGCAGCCTCTGCCTCCTGCACACGTGGTCTAATTCCCCTTTCTGAATCAACATGAAGGGGACTGCGCTGAGGTCCCCTTTATGTTGACTCAGGAAGGCGGGGAATGGGACCACGTGTGCAGGAGGCTGAGGCAGCCTCTGCCTCCTGCACACGTGGTCTAATTCCCCTTTCTGAATCAACATGAAGGGGACTGCGCTGAGGTCCCCTTTATGTTGACTCAGGAAGGTGGGGAATGGGACCACATGTGCAGGAGGCTGAGGCAGCCTCTGCCTCCTGCACACGTGGTCTAATTCCCCTTTCTGAATCAACATGAAGGGGACTGCGCTGAGGTCCCCTTTATGTTGACTCAGGAAGGTGGGGAATGGGACCACGTGTGCAGGAGGCTGAGGCTGCCTCAGCCTCCTGCACACGTGGTCCCATTCCCCGTCTTCCTGAGTTAACATGAAGGGGACCATGGAGCGCGAGCCAGCAGAGTGTGCTCCACGGTGCCCTTCATGTTGATTCAGGAAGGCAGGGAATCGGACCACGTGTGCCTTTTCCCTTTTTTTTCTTTTCATGATGAGAGCGGTGAGGCTCTGCCTCCCCTGCCTCCCCAGACCACACCTCCCTGGTAGGTAGTAACTTGGCCAGCCATGCCCCCAAACCAGTTCTATCGGGGAGCGTCGTAAGTGCCACCATCTTATCTTTTGCTTCTGTGCATGTGCCGAAGCATTTTTTTTACTACTGCACATGCACACATAGCGCGCACAAAGTGCTTCCTTGAGCGAACCGGCAGTAACAGAAGCTGGAACCCACCCCTGCTGTGGGCACACGGGCCATCACCCCACCTCAGCCCTCTGTGGCGTTTCTTTTGTGAGTTTCTGTTTCCTTGCAAACGACAAAAGAAGCTCACGAAAGAAAAAGATCACACCTCTAGCAGAGCTGCTGGTGCTGGGATGCCCTGCCTCCCGCCGGCCAGCTGGACTTTGGGTCTCTGCTGCGCATGCATGCATTTTCACGCATGCACATTGCAGTTTAGGCATGCACACTCACGTGCCTTGCAGTTTGGACACTCGGTGCCTAAAAAGTTCACCATCACTGGTATAGGTAGTACTCAGCTTACCACCATTGTTTAATAACCATTTGAAGTTACAATAGCTTCACACTTTCCAATATCACAGCATTTCCACAGTCATGTGATCAACATTCAGGAGCTTGGCAATCAGCGTATATTTACAACAGATACAGTGTTCCCCAAGTGGATGCACTCACCATTTGTGATCTTCCCAGCCAATTTCCAATGAGCAAAATCAATGGAGGAAGCTGGATTTGTTTAATGACCAGGGATTCACTTAACAACCTCAGTGATTTACCTAACAATCATGCCAAAATGTCATAAAAGCAGGCACAACTCACTCAACAACCACCTTCTACTCTCTATTGTCATAATTTGAAGACTACCTATTTGAAGTATTGTAACTTTAAGAAGTGACTGCAGTCAATTCCTCTACCTGAGGTTTCAACACCCAGTAGTAGTTACTCAGATATAAACAGTAAGATTGAACTTGCTTCTTTGCTACTGTGTTAATAAATAAAACCATTGCTAATTTAATCTTAACTCCAGCTAATAAGTCCCAAAGGTGCTTTTTTCAAGAGGCAACTGGACTTTCTGGTTTTTCTTTGAAGACGTTTTGCTTCTCAACCAAGAAGCTTTTTCAGCTCTGAAGTTTAGACATCCATCTAAGGTGGTTTCAAGGCCCTGCAAGGCAACAGCAAATATAAGATCAGAGTAGTTGGTTCTAGACAAAAATTTGATACATCTCCAGTAATCAGTACATTTTTTATTATGGGTGTTCTCTTTCTCTTTGGATGTTCTTTATTCTTGCAGCAGAGAAGGGGTGGAAGAAAGGACTTTGCTATTATTTTCCTTCTTATTGATGATAAAACACCTTTCCATACCTGCTTTTTCTTATTAAAGGACGGGGAGCCCTTCTGGGAGTAAAACTGATTTAGAAAGAAAGAAAGAGTTTAGGATCTGCGTGGATTCATGATGAAAGAGTAGAATATTAAGAGCAATCCTGTTTTCTGCAATAATCATTGAGGCCTGCTTTATACGAAAAAGGGACCCAAACTATGAGCCAGCAAAGATTTTTATACACATTGATGGCAACAAGGTGGGAAATTCTCTGGATCTGGTTGCTTGGCCAGTTTGGGAAAGCTAGGGAGGTCTTGGGGTTAGTTCTAAAAATGAGCCTTTCAGGAGGAGAGCAGAGCTGGGAAAGTCCATTGTTGAAGAAGAAGGAATGTTGAGGTCATGAGGTCATTGTTGAAGAAGAAGGAATGTTGAGGTCATGAACGTATCGAAGATGGAAGGTTGGGCTTCTTTAGGTTGCAATTGTGCCAGGCTGTATGAAAGAATGACCTGTATATTCAGGCTGTGCTGATCTTTCATTAAAGATAAAGGTAAAAGTTCCCCTTGTACATAGGTGCTGATTGTTCCCGACTCTAGGGGGCAGTGATCATCTCTGTTTCAAAGCCGAAGAGCCAGCACTGTCCATAGACGTCTCCGTGGCCATGTGGCTGGCATGACTAAATGACCTTTTCACCAAAGGTGGTCCCTATTTTTCTACTTGCAATTTTACATGCTTTCAAACTGCTAGTTTGGCAGAAGCTGGGACAAGTAACAGGAGCTCACTCTGTTACGCGTTGCTGAGATTTGAACCGCCGAACTGCCGACAGTTCTGATAGAGAAGCTCAGAATCTTAGCCACTGAGCCACCATGTTCCATTACTGGAGCTCATTATGGCTCTTGTCACAAAACAGAGAATAAGCTTATGGATTTGATTTACCTTTGTTGTCTATAGGAGTTGATCAACCTTGTCAACCCTATAGGATGCCTATAATTATTTTCAGCAAGGTATCTAGGCTAGTCTGATTTTTCATTGCTAAAGAAAAATCTCTTATTCTCCCATTCCTAATTGATTCTGCTGGAGAGGATCTGAGAGATTTATTTCCATCACTGACCTTAAGTAACAAGGAACTACGGTATTATAATAAAAGTCCATGATATTGTTCTTATTTAAATAATAACACAAAACTTTACAATTATTATATAACATATAAGAGTTTGGAAAGAATGATTTTAAAATATTAGTTTTAATGTAATAATTCTATAATAAATGAAAACAAAGGATAGTGTCTTGAGTTTTCAAAAGGAGTAAAGAGGTAAGCTGCAAGTAAGAGTTACAATACAGAATAATATTCAGGATAAATATGTATATTTATTTAATTCTGGTTGTAGACCAGCATAAAAATAGTACATAACAAAATTTACAGCAAGTTCAATAAATACAGTGTCCCCAACAGGGCTCTCCACTTTTTCCTTCCCCTTTCCCAGCACTACAGACTTCTCAAGAAAGCTAAATATTTGCATAATGCGTCCATATGCACATAATGTATTTGAGATGGTCATTTGCACTTTGAGTGAGTATATGTATCAGCATATTCTCAATCTTCCCATTGGGGGAGACAGAAAAAGAATGCATACTTCATTATTTATATGGTTAAAATGGAATAAATTAGAAAAATAATGAAAAGACTCTCACATTAAATCAAAAGGTGGGCTGGGTAGGGAGAAATCAGTCTTTTACAAATTAGCTCAAGTTGCTAAGACAAATAAATTGAGATAATTTTCAAAAAGGTTTTCATTGTTTCCCTTTTCCGGCCATGTACTGTATATTACCCCAAATTATCTTTAGAGGCTAAGGACCTGTTTGAACTGTATGAGACTGGATACCAGAGCAGGATTAATTTTAGAAATGATAGATAGATAGATAGATAGATAGATAGATAGATAGATAGATAGATAGATAGATAGATAGATAGATAGATAGATAGATAGAGTTAGATTGGGTAATGGATAGGCACACACAGGCTAACGGTAACAAACAGCTCTTTATTAAGTACAACAAGTGAGAACAATCCAGCGAAGGTTGAGTCTGACAGCAGCCCTTTTATAGGGAGCAAAACAATTTGGCATGGTCTCCTCCACAGCTAGCACAAGACGGGAGACGCAGTTTGAATTTGCGCGCGGGCTGGGCGCGGCTACTGCGCATGTGGCAGCTGTCATCTTCTTTGCCTTCTGAGCTCTCGGCCTCTGCAGCCTTGCGCTGTGAGAGTGCACTCTTCCACGTGTCCTGTGAAGTGCCCTGGCACTCAGGGTTTCTGCAGACTTAGCGGCTGATTCTGATGCCCTGGCTTCGTCCAAGGCAATTTGCAGAGCGAGGTCAGACGTGGCAAGTAACCTCCTCTGTAGGTTACTATCCTGCACGCCGCAAATTATGCGGTCCAGAATCAGCTCGCCCAGGTCTCGGAATTCTCAGTACGCGGCGGCCTTGAGAAGCACCGCAACGTACTCATTTATCGACTCGCCCTCTTTCTGGTTCCTGATGTTAAAATCATGCAGGCGAATGTGCTTGGACGGCTTGGGGGCATAGTGGCTCCTCAGCATCTGTTAGAGCACGGACCAGGTGACTGATTGCAGCGGTGTTGACTCAGAGAGGTCTTTTGCCATCTCGAACACTTCCCGGCCACAGTATCTGAGGAACATGTTCTTCTTGCGGCCTTCAGAAAGGCCCATGAGGTCGTTTCCCTCGAGGAAACAGTCAAATCATAGCATATATGAGTCCCAGTGCTTGGTGATTGGGTCATACGGAGTCGGTGGGGCGTGCATGGCCATTTTGTGTTCAGAGGGCATTTTGAGTTTGCCGCTCAAAAATGGTTGCTCGAAGCTGTGCTGAGCTCCGGGCTAGATGTACTTGCTGGATTGCTATGCTCTTTGGGGTTCACCTAGTTGCCTTCCAATCCCACCTTCGTCGCCAGTGTTAGATTGGGTAATGGATAGGCACACACAGGCTAACGGTAACAACAGCTCTTTATTAAGTACAACAAGTGAGAACAATCCAGCAAAGGTTGAGTCTGACAGCAGTCCTTTTATAGGGAGCTGTCAGACCCTTTGACCAACAGGATTAAACCTCTGTTCCCGCCGGAACAGAGGACCTTGGTTGAAACCACTGAAGTTAGAGCAAGTATCTAACAGATGATAGATAGATAGATAGATAGATAGATAGATAGATAGATAGATAGATAGATAGATAGATAGATAGATAGATATAGATGATAGATAGATAGATAGATAGATAGATAGATAGATAGATAGATAGATAGATAGATAGATAGATAGATAGATAGATAGATAGATGATAGATAGATAGAAACAATTACTATCTTTGGTAAAGAAGGAAATTTTAAAACCAGATGGAATTTTGAGTCTGAATGCATCGCCTAATAGAGTATTCTACCCAACAAGAAAGTTTCCTTTTACATATCTAATTCAGAGACTGACTTTAATTTCTATATAGATTATACATCTGCAAACATCCAGAAAAGATGCAATTTCTGTTTTTCCTTTTTTTCAAATTATTGTACATTTATTTATTTATTTATTTATTTATTTATTTATTTATTTATTTATTTATTTATTTATGTCATTTAGAAGAATCAGGAATATTTTTTTCCCTTCAACAATTAAAATGTTAAATCAATGGTGACTTCATGTCACAGGAGAATCTCTGTGACATCCCAAGAATATCATAATCCTATGTAGCATTTTTGTTGCTGAATGATTATGCTAGTTTGCTTCTAAAAAAAACTACTTTATTACTATAGATAATGTCTGTGTGGCGCCAAAACAAAACCGTATGGGTAATATGCAATATAATTCAGTAAAATATAGGACATGATAGCCCAAACATTACATCTGAAAAACAAATCACAAAGTAGACATCTTACTATAATTGTCAAGGGGCAATGCAATGACCAGACGTCCTAGTTTAAAATTGGCTCCATCAAAAAGCTATTCAACACAAAGAATTTTTGAATTGCCAATTGAAACTGTGCCAAATAAAATCTCTTGGGGAGACAAGTTGGAGAACTAGGATGCTTTAAATGAAGAGTGAGCAACATCCTTCTGCTCATGTTTACAAGCCAGATGGAGCCAGAGCAGGAGCATGTCATTGAAAGCAACCATTCTTTCTCTTTTAGTTATGCTTCCCCACTCCTCTCATCTTTGTATAATCCCTGCCACGCTGCAGGCTGGCAGTAAAAAGTAAAAGTAATCTTTGTCACTTCTCTTTAGAGAGAAAAGATGTGTTTGAAAATCACCAGAGATATCCTGAGTGCAAGCCAATACTCTTTAAGAGAAGCTGACTGGATCATAGTCTCTTCAAATCGAATAGTCCCCTTTAGATATTCAGAGTATTCATCACCTCCAGATGAGCTATTAATCATTAATATCACTCAAGGGACAAAACAGAGAGATATTTATTGTCCGTAAGAGAGACACTGTAGTAAAACTAAGAATACAGAGAATACAATTTTGGCCATACAGACTGCTCTGAGAACCATCTGAATATTTGAGTTGAAAATAAATAACAACATTGTACAGAAAATCCAGGTTTGGTGACCACGAGAGCTTCCAGGAATTGTAGAATGGAATAGAGAATGTTAAAACCAATCTATCTATCATCTATCTACCTATCTACCTATCTACCTATCTACCTATCTACCTATCTACCTATCTACCTATCTACCTACCTACCTACCTACCTACCTACCTACCTACCTACCTACCTACCTACCTATCTATCTATCTATCTATCTATCTATCTATCTATCTATCTATCTATCTATCTATCTATCATCAATAGCTGTATGTGTCTGTGTATGTTCCAGCATAACTCTGGAATGCCTCAAGCAATTTCAGCCAAACCTGGTACACAGATTACTTACTCTCTGGAAACAAATACATCCCTAACACCCCTCAGGGGGAGTGTTCTGTTAAGAGCCTGTTGTGGCTTAAAATGGCTTCTAACGTACTGCCTTAAAATGGCTTCTACTATGCAATGCTGTGGAGTTGACATGGTAACGGCTTCACAGTACTCCACAAGGAGGCTCCCACTTGTAAGGGGGGAAAGTCAACATTAGAAATTGTGGCGACGTTCATGGAAGGAGGGTTGGTATAAATAAATACCGGGGCAGCACCAAATTATCAGCTAGTAATTTATAATTTATTTATTTATATAATTTATTTATAATTTATTTATCGCCTGGTGCGCCAATTGCGTCCCCTTTTGGACCGGGGGGCCCTGCGCACAGTCACTCACGCGCTGGTGACGTCTCGCCTGGACTACTGTAATGCTCTCTACATGGGGCTCCCCTTGAGGTGCACCCGGAGACTGCAGTTGGTCCAGAATGCAGCCGCGCAGGTAATCATGGGGAGATCGAGGTTCTCCCATAAAACACCTCTCCTGCGCGAGCTGCACTGGCTTCCTGTGGCCTACCGAGTGCGCTTCAAGGTGTTAGTCACCATCTTTAAAGCGCTCCATGGCATAGGGCCTAGTTATCTGCTGGATCGTGTCCTGCCCCATACATCCCTGCGGCCCATTCGCTCACACAGAGAGGGCCTTCTCCGGGTGCCGTCCTCTAGAGACTGTCAGAGGGCGGTGCCCAGGAGTAGGTCCTTCTCTGTGGCGGGTCCCACCCTTTGGAACGACCTCCCCCCAGACATCAGGACAACAACCGATCTCCGCTCCTTCCGCAGTAAACTGAAGACCCACCTGTTTCGGCTAGCCGGCCTGGCATAATCTCGACAACTGTTCCACCCCTTGGTTAATTTTAATTGTCAATGTTAGCTTTTAAACTTTTATTCTTATTGGGGTTTTAACTTCTCTGATTATTGTATTTATTTATTTTTACCTCCTCCTTTGTAGTCCGTAGACCGTTGCTTGTGTACGTCGCCCCGAGTCCCTGTGGGGAGAGGGGGCGACTAATAAGTCTGATAAAATAAATAAATAAATAAATAAAACCAAAACACTGCCATCAAATTGCCTAGCAGTGTCTTCTGAATTATTCTTACCATTATTATTATTATTATTATTATTATTATTATTATTATTATTATTATTATTATTATTATTATTATTATTATTATTATTATTAATTGTTATTGTTATTATTATTATTATACAATTGTATCACAGCGGCCAGTTGATTCGCCGGATTTGGCATTGATTACTAGTCGGGCCCCACCCAGGGGCCTAGGACGTCGTAACGTATTTTCGTAATATATGTGCAGATCCAAGCAATGCAGCTTTTTGCATTTGACTGATGGTGATTTTGTCAAGTTTTAACTGTTTTAAATGTAATTCCAGTGCTTTTGGAATAGCACCCAGTGTGCCAATTATCACTGGAATTACCACTGCTGGTTTGTGCCATAATCGTTGGATTTCAATTTTTAAGTCCTGGTATTTTGTGACTTTTTCATGTTCCTTCTCCTCAACCCTGCTATCACCTGGTATTGCGATGTCTATGATTGTAACCTTCTTTTTCTCAACCAGTGTGATGTCTGGTGTGTTATGCGCTAGTATTTTGTCTGTTTGTATACGAAAATCCCACAGGATCTTGACCATCTGATTTTCGGTGACTATTATTATTATTATTATTATTATTATTATTATTATTATTATTATTATTATTATTACAATTACTATTATTACTATAATTACTACTATTACTACTATTACTACTATTACTATTATTACTATTATTACTATTATTACTATTATTATTATTATTTAATCAGCCTTGACATAGTACCACATTATGAAAAGTTCTTCTCAATGTTGATGTCTTTGGACACCAAAGCCTTTTTTAAAAATTTCTCCACATGAAAAAGAAAAAGAGGTTTATTGTTTGTTGTATTTTACTTCACCAGAGATATCCTGAATCATGTGAGTTTTAAAGTTGAAACCTCACTAACTGTACTCTTATTTTCACCTTGTGTTCGCTTTGTTAGATTAACTGAAAGTCTTTTGAACTCATTTTGACCTGTTGATTTTACTTTTTAATTTTGATTCTGTTAGTCTGAAATATTCTCGGCACAACGTTATTTGTAAATATACTAATAAATACAGTGGCTAGGAAAATCTACAAAATCATCAGTATAGCCCTGCCATTTCAAGACAATTGGAACAAATCTAAATTAAAAACTTGTTCTTCAAATTCCTTATATGCATCTCTTTGCTACCGCCTAGTGGTTGATTGTAAAATAGTTTTATATATCAGTTCTATTCCTCCAGCTGAGTATAACTTAGATAAGGTATCTGTTTCAGTCTTAATTGTCAAAAAGGTTTAATTAATTTAATTAAGTAGATGAGAAATCGCCATTCTTACTCTCAATTTTCTCTATAAATGATTTAAAGTACACATGTCCAGCTGAAAGAAAGATAAACATTTTTTGTACCAGATCTAGGTTGTGAAAATCTGCAAAACCTCTACAAGGCTATGAAAGGTTTTTCTATTATTTATTCTCCGTGTTTACACATTTAGGAATAAGACCCATGGATTTTGATAGAGCTTGCTTCCACTAAATGGGGTATATGGATCTTTGTAGCAACACTCCCATACTCCAGACAATGGAATATAATCAAAATTACCGATATTTCTGCAAGCAAAGCCAAAGAAATAGAAAATAGATTAGCAAGGAATTTGGTAATAAAAGTCAGAAAATAACCTCCAATTGTTTGTAAATGATAAATATTATATGCTGGATAATGCCAGGGAAGAAGGGAACCCATTTCCAAAACTTAAAATAGATCAGGAGAGTCACATTTCTTTCATTTTAAATGCATGCTTCTTGCACCAGTCTTCAGATTGGGGAACTACGAAGGGAAAGGAAAGATCCTATCCAGGTGTAGCTTATTTAGAGTACTCATCACATGAGCCCTTTGAAAAAATCCCTGTCTTTCATTAATTTCCAGAAAGGCAAATTTGCATTCATTACAACTATCTGTAAGCGAGCAAAGATTCTGTATATACAAACAAATGTATATATGTGTTGTATCTGTGCTGATAAATAAATAAAGGGAGACTAGTATAGATCTATTTCAAGCTATTTAGCTCTCATCAGCTAGCCATACCCTTACTGGGATTTGAACCTGGGCTGTATTAGGCAGATGTATTAGCCACTAAGCCACAGGCTCTCCTCCTTTATCATGTATATATGTTTCCACACGGGTTAGGATCAGAGATGCTATTCTGCCCCGGTCTGGGCGAACTGGTAGTGACGGCAGCGGGAGGCTCCACCCACCTGCCCAGACATCATCATGGACACTCTACGCATGCGCAGAAGGCTCTGTACACACATGTGCTCCTGATTCCAAACCGGTAGCGAAGGTAAGAGGATTTCATGCCTGGTTAGGATGTTTAGATAAGGACTGCTTGGATGAAGCCAAGATGCATTTTGAAAGCATAAAACCCACCCAGACAGATTATAGCAGCATCCTTAGTTCAATTATGGGCATCTGAAGTCCCAGGACCACAAACAACCCTGAAGAACCTTTTTGTGTGGGCTCAGATCCCTTTCAGCCATCATTGCTGAAAATTGTCAGCATCATTCCTTCCACCGTAAGCTGGGAAACAGAAGAGGACTATACTGTTTGTTTGTTTAAATGTATTTACATTTATTTATTAAACTTCTGTGCCACCCATCTCACATAAAAGTGACTCTAGGTGGCTTACAATCAATGAAACAACAAGCTGTAACATTAAAACTTTAAAATAATAAATAGTAACACCAGAACTGTCTTTAAATTTAGCCAATATGGCAAAGAAGGCAGCAAAATGCACACAGTGAGGAGAGGGTGTGTGTGTCTTATCTTGGTCTGTTAACTACCTCCAGAATGGCATGCACCTGTTGGAGCCCCAGGCCAATTGGCACAGCCAGATATTTAGGCCCTTTTCAGAAGGCCAAAGTGTGCAGATCTCATCTTGGAGAGGACAATTTTCCGTAGGGCAGGAGCCATGATAGAAAAGGCTGTTCTCCTGGACACCGCCAGCCAGAATTCCTTGACCAACAGGGTCTGTAGCATGTCCCTTCTGCCGCCGGAGGCGGGGTGGGTTAAATACCATTGGGGTGAGACACTTTTTCATTATATATTATACAAATATAATATTATATGTTCTAAAACTAAAATAAAGCCCACTCCAATTCTACCCTAAACTCATTTTGCACCAAAAAGCTTCTATCTGGGCTTTAGTTAATATAAATCATGCTGTTTACTTCTGGGCCCTGCAAAGCCTCCCACAGCTGGAGAAGACTGAAAAATTAAAAGTAGCATCGATATCAGGCAGATCTCTTAAATGCTAGTCTGGTATAAGACTTGAAAACTCTCAAGACCTCACGCCCAGCTAGAATTTCAGTGAGTAAATTAAGGCAGGCTCTCTCTTTGAAATTCCATCATCTCACATCTGGGTTGTATTGTCTCTTCTCACCTAGCCCACAACTGTCTTCTGTTTCCTTCCCACAGTTTTTTGTGCCTGTTTGCTCTTTCTCTACCACCAAAACAGAATAGTGGTTATATGGATGCCTAACTAGACTTGAAGAATTAAAACTAACTCATGCATTCAGAAAATCCTGAAGAAGACAAAGACATTGTCAATATTTCAATTTAAAGAAGAGCCACTAGAACCTTGCTCCTAAACCGGAAGAAAACAATACCAATATGAAATCTGTCCCTATTAGCAATCCTTACCCTGCCTTTATTTCTTCTGTTTTGAGTCCCTATATCAATTTGACTTCTTTCTGAAGTAGGATAAAGCTTGCTAAATGTTACATGTTTTGAGGCTGCATTGGGTCATTGTTGGAGACCAATCATCTTAGTTGGGAGGGTTCAAACAGGAAATTAAGTTGGAGTCATGATGTAAATACAAGAGGGTGAGGTCATCCCCATCCCCAAATGTCTTTGAACCTTACCTAATCTTTCCCAGGTGAAAGTTATCAGTCCAGGATGATTCTCGTGGAATAGGCATTGAACAATAAAGTAGCTACTTTCAAACTCTTTACATGTGAGACCTGGTTGTTCGTGCCCTACAGTCATGTCGGAATAAGGAGAAACATCTTATTTGAATGCTACTACAGCTAAGAATGACTTAAGCTAGTCTCAATCATGGGCTAGCAATGAAGTAAAGGTAACATCCTGGGGACATTGTAGGAAAAAAGAAGATTCTGCCAAGGTATGTTTGTGCTGTGACTGGGTACAAGTGAGGAAAGCCTCTATATTTTAACAGCATGGCTAATATATGCCCTAGTTTTTAATTGAATTATTGTGTTATTGAATAAAAATAACACAATACTATGACTGTGGAATTTAAAATGCGTGCAATATATGCAATGTAATATTATATATTCTTTTCTTGGTTTTGTACTATTATTTATAATGTACATGATAGCTTTTTTTTCTTTTTTGCAGTTATGTCTTCTTCATACATTAACCTGGACCTGTAAAAGTAACTGCTTATATTCCATGCTTGCTATGCTAATGAGTGTTAGTTAGCAGTGTTCTATCCTCTTGATAAAATAGAGTAAAGTAATGCTGCCAACTGCAGAACAGCGCTATATATCATTAGACCCACATGGGTACTGAAACAACTGTTTCACTTTCCTCATTCAGGAAGGGTTGATCTAATTTCTTACAGAAAAGCTTTCCTACTTCCTGATAAATAAATAAAAATGCTTGGTTTTTGTGTCCTGTTGTAGCACGATAATGATCTTTTACTAATTACCAACTGCCTCCTCCAGTCAATTGAACCAAGGTTTATTATAATTTCCTTACTCACACTAATCCATTTCATTCCCATCAAATAATAATGCTAATTCATAATACAAGAGTATAATAATTGCCTGTCATAATTAAGCTTTAGTTAATTAATCCATTAATTAAACTAATCACAAGTCTCAGAGGTGCATAGAGGTTTCATGCTTTAAACCAGGTGTGTATCTGCAAGGTTTAAGGCATCCATTTTGCTCTTTAAACTTAAGACTGCATTAATCCATCATTCACTAACTGGTACACCGTGAAACAACAACGTCTGCCTATCCCAGGTCCTTGAGAAGAACTTATTAGGTCTCAGGGACGTGCGGTCAGGGGAGGCAAGGGAGGCAGAGCTCACCTCTCTTCATGAAATAATAGTATATAATATTATATACTATATATATATAATATTATAATATTATATACATCCGTCCGGCTGCATTTCTGCCTCCGCAGCTCCCGGGCGCAGCCGGACGGATATAGCCAGAGCGACGCCGAGGTGGTCCGGGCAGACAAAAGAGTGAGCGAGCGAGCGATGGAGGATCAGGCAGCCTGATCCTCGGTCGCTCGCCTGCCGGACTGCCTCGGCGCCATTCCGGCTACCTCCATCCGTCCGCACCCGCGAGCTGCGGAGGCAGAAATGTTGTCGGTGCTCCCAGATGACGGGGAATGGCAGCCTCAGCCTCCAGCACACGTGGTCCCATTCCCCGCCTTCCTGATGACATCACCAGCATCACCAGCCATAAACCTCACCGCACGTCACTGTTAGGTCTAAATATCTGGCTGACTGTTCAACCAATCAAAAGCAACAAATAATCATTCCTACTCTCCCTCGCCCATGTTGCTACCATTTCCCTTTCTGATAATTGCACCTTACTTCTTACATATCTTAGATTAGAGATCTTCAAACTTGGCAACTTTAGGACTTGTGCAGTTCAACTCTGCTGGCTGGAGAATTCTGGGAGTTGAAGTCTTAAATTTGCCAAGTTTGGGGACCCCTGTCTTAGATTCTTAGGAGCTTCTTCTAAATTCTAGAAGCCTAGAAACCTAGAAACCTACAAGTGATGGGAACATTAGCAGAGCTTCTGTGTAAGTCTTAGCTTAGCTGAAAATCAGCTCAAATGTTTGCACTGAGAACGCGATTGGAGAAATCCAATCCCATTGGATGGATAAAAAGGCATTGGCAATTGAGATGCTATCTTTATTCTCCCATTTACTTTAGGCACTCTTGACTCAGGATAAATGCCTCACCTGGAATTAACCCTGAAGTATCTGCTCTCCTTTTATTTGCCTCATCTGTGTAGGTGTCTGGCGATCAAATTAAAATGAAATGAACAAAAAAGGAAGCATTGGTTTCATAATTCAGAGAAGAGTTTCCTTATTTGGAAATGGCCAATGAAGTCTACCTTTCTCATTCTATTTTTATAAAGCACCATGGTCATGTAGCATGCCTGCTTGTCACACCAAGGGGATTGCCTTGTATTTTGACACTACCTATAAATGATACTTGGCCACCCACAATGTGGTGTAGGTAAACATGTATCTGAATAAGCAATATATTACTTCATTGCAGGTGGATTCTAGCACCTTTTTGAAGTGCTTCTCTTCCCAATAAAATAAACTACCTTTTTGAGCATTGTCCTCTTGGCCAGCTGGAAGAATTGTTGGTCAGATTAAAGAGGGGATGATGATGACACTTACTTTTTTATTGCAAACGTAATGCTTATAGCAAGGATGTCAAACTCATGTCGTCGTCATGGCATCGTCACGTGATGTATTGGGATTTCCCCCCCCCCCTTTGCTAAACTGGGCAGGGGTGGGGCCAGCACGTGATGCATCCAGCCCACGGGCCACGAGTTGATATCCCTGGCTTAGAGTAAGAGTGGAGCAAAACTTATGATTGTATGAAACTGTGCTTGAGATTTCACTGCTGCTCCTTTTGGCAGCTGTGACATTGGAATAAAACCAGGTTGCACAAAATGCAGCTGTCAATGTTTACATGTTTGCATTAGTAGGAAAGCACCAAAAAGCTACCTCGCAGAAGCAAAATACTGCATACATTAGTTTCAAGTTGTCTCCTATAGAAGGACATTCCCATTGTAATGGATTGAAAGTGGTGGAGAGGGGGATGTGTTATTCTAGGCAACATCCATTAAATATTAAAGGATGTAGTTGCAGAGATTATATCATTAGCATAGCAATGTTATTTGCATCACTATGTCAAGTATGATGTATTAAGTATGATGCAAATTATTTAGTGACACCATTATACAAGCAACGTAAACCAATGCAGAAGTTTGCCAGTTGCAGGCCAAGATCACTGTATCAAGGTGTGTTAAACTATGGTTTTAGGTGTGTCTACAACCTTATGCATCGAAATAAGAATTCATAGGATAACTGTCTTTATACTTCTATTGCTCTTCTGGAACAACGGATCTTACAGGGAATTACTACTTTGCCATTGTCAAAAAGAAATCTCAACAATTAAAAAGATGAAGGAAACCAAGTTAATCATAATTACTATTCTGGATGAGATTAAACTGACAGAGTGCCCTGGTTGCCAGCCAAAAGTCTTGACTTTCCTGCAATCAGCTCCTTCAAATCCTTGATAACAATGGCAAGTGAATTTCTCAGACATGGTTTGAAGATCAGTTGAAGATGCTACCCCTCTCACAGTAACTCCATTCTTTGAAGCTTTGATTTGAAAATTCTGAGGATTTAAATGAAGATAATCCAAAGCTTTCCAATTTCTTCGTATGCACCTTCCATTATTCCCGCACAGATGCTGGCTGCACACCTCCGCAGCTTTGGTTACATTGGTGATGTAGGGATTTAATTTAGAAGCGATGAATTCCTTCACCTTTGTGCAATTGGACTGCAAAAAAGAAGAAATATGCAAATCATGGGAAGGCTGTCCAATGCCATGTCTATATCATAAATATATATATTGAAAAACCCTATGTAACCTTACTTTCCAAAGCTTTGAAAGAAAGTTATAGGTTTTTGCGAAATGATCCTTGAAGCTTCTCCTACTCATAATCTGATCTTGCATAAGAAAAAATGGATAGATAAAAAGTCAGTCTACCACATTACAATACAATACAATCCAATACAATAGTAGAGTTGGAAGGGACCTTGGAGGTCTTCTAGTCCAACCCCCTGCCTAGGCAGGAAACCCTATACCATTTCAGACAAATAGCTATCCAACATCTTCTTAAAGACTTCCAGTGTTGGGGCATTCACAACTTCTGGAGGCAAGCTGTTCCACTGATTAATTGTTCTCACTGTCAGGAAGTTTCTCCTCAGTTCTAAGTTGCTTCTCTCCTTGATTAGTTTCCACCCATTGCTTCTTGTTCTACCCTCAGGTGCCTTGGAGAATAGTTTGACTCCCTCTTCTTTGTGGCAACCCCTGAGATATTGGAACACTGCTATCATGTCTCCCCTAGTCCTTCTTTCTCTTAAGCTAAACATACCCAGTTCCTGCAACCGTTCTTCATATGTTTTAGCCTCCAGTCCCCTAATCATCTTTGTTGCTCTTCTCTGCACTCTTTCTAGAGTCTCCACATCTTTTTTACATCGTGGCGACCAGAACTGAATGCAGTATTCCAAGTGTGGCCTTACCAAGGCATTATAAAGTGGTATTAACACTTCACGTGATCTTGATTCTATCCCTCTGTTGATGCAGCCTAGAACTGTGTTGGCTTTTTTGGCAGCTGCTGCACACTGCTGGCTCATATTTAAATGGTTGTCCACTAGGACTCCAAGATCCCTTTCACAGTTACTACTACTGAACAAGGTATCACCTAGGTATCACCAAGGTATCACATTAAGGAATGTCAAAAGGAAGACTTTTAGGCAAGTTAAAGAATTTAAAACAATGACTTTAGTTTACCTCTGATGATGTTAAATTCATGTCTCCCCAAATAACAATTCCTGCAGCTCCCAAGGCAGCGCTCTCACCAATTGTGCTAACAAGATCTTGCTACACAGGAACAGAAGAAAATATTATCAGTCAATTATTGTATATCATCACTGGGGTCATTAAAAACGGGCAAATTAACAGCATCATTATGAGGTACCCCATTCTGAATAGCCAAGCTTTCAGAAGAATTAGTAACTAATTGCTGCAAATATTCATGTTTTAATGTTTTTCATCTTCCATCTGTTTTATATCTGTAGTAAGGATATTTTGTTATTTCAATTTCAGCGTGCCAATTTGAAGATAAGATAGACGTTGTGTAAATACTTTTTGTCATGAATCTAGAAAAATCTTGCTGTTCAAAACATGAGATCGGATATTATTTTTTCAACAGTCCTATTTCTTTTAAGGTTGCATTTTATGTATTCGGCTGCAAGAAGCTGTTATTAAAGAGAGAAAAGAAGCTCAGAACAAAATGTAACAATACAGTGAACCTTACACTAACTAATTGGAGATGCTAATACACACAGAAAGATGGGAGAGAGGGAGGGAGGGAGGGAGAGAGAGGGGGAAAGAGAGAGGGGGGAAGGAGGGAGGGAGGGAGGGAGGGAGGGAGGGGGGAGGGAGGGAGGGAGGGAGGGAGGGAGGGAGAGAGAGAGAGAGAGAGAGAGAGAGAGAGAGAGAGAGAGAGAGAGAGAGAGAGAGAGAGAGAGAGAGAGAGATGAAAGTAGCCAGACTTCATGCATTGTGCAGATCAAGCTCTAAGGTCTTTAACTGCATATAGTATATTCATTTCATGTTGGGTTGACTTCAAATATAGAAAACCAAACCTGACATTTATGAATGTTTAAATAAATATTCAAATGAAAGCTTAAATTACATAAACAAACAAACAAATCCTGGGTCATTAGTTAGGTAAGTGGAGTGAGAACAGTCAATTAAAAGGAAAAAAAGTAAAGGATTCTTCAGACATGAGATGTCTGAACACAAAGGTATGATATGATATTGAGATGGGTTAAAATAAATTGTTTCAAATGCTTTCCCCCAAAATAACTAAGGTTGCAATTTGATATGCCAAGGAACTTTTTTTTCTATGAAGAAATGTTGGCTTAGAAGAAAAATGAATTGAGGGCTAGGGATGATTATAATAGTTGCAGCATTCCAGATATTTTGACATTAGGCTTCTCTTACTTGACATTCAAATAGATTCAATGCCATGAATGAACATTTAGTTAACTTGCACCTCTACCACAATCCAATGACTCTTAGCAACTTAATTCACAGATTTTCCACTCCAACTAGAGACAATGGCCATTAATCAAATCTAAGAGTTGTATTAGGAAAGAGAAGGACCTCACTGACAGCAGGATCTTACGTAGTTGTCTGAGAGTGTAAGAAGGAGTCGGGAATGATAGAGATGTGGTGGTAGGGATGTGGTTAGTTAGTTGGGAAATGGAAGATGGTAAAGGAGAGAGAGAATTCGCCCTGTATTTTTAAGAACCTAAAAGGAAACTTGCTAGATCAAAGCAAGGTCTTATTTAATCCAATATTATTTTCCCATTGTGGCCAACCAAATGCCCTTGGGTGTTCTTGATTGAAGTTAAATGTGAATTAGCCCTTCCCGATTTAAGAGTTCCACTGGTCCACAGGAATGGTGCATTTGTTCTACAGAAGCCACAAAATTGATGATCTCCAGAGAGCTTACCATAGAAAGGAATAACAAAGGCTGATCTCTATAGTCCAGTCGAGTGTATACAAATACTGGGAGAGAATAATCGTGTGAGGTCATAAAGGAAATCCTCATGGATTCTTTCACTCTAAACTGTGAAAAGCGTAACGTGTTTTCACTGCTCCCGAGGGATTTCTTAATGCCAATGGAGGGATATAATGCTGCACTGCTATTCCACAACCACAACAGTTCATTATTCCTCGTGAGTTCATTTTCTGGACATGAGCCAGTATAGTTCTGCTCATGGAAATTGTAATTGTGGCAGTCAGGATATAGGTAATATCCCCAGAGGCCCTTGGGCCTGCTTTTAATCCCCAGTTCAATTGTTTCTTTCATGAAAGCCTTAGCACATTTTTCGAAAGAAAATTTAGCTAAATGTTCGATAGCATTTGCAGAAATATTCTCTTGCAGTTTGGAAATTAGTTTCCTCGACTGTCTCTTGTAAATACTTTTTGTGTTCCAGTTACGCTCCCACTGGGGTCTCCAGTGTTCCCAGTCTATGACTGCCAGCCCAGTGAAATCCTTATCAGGAATATAGTAGTTAATATCTTGATTAGCTTTCTCCAGGTGCGTTTGCAAGCTGAAATTCTGAGGGAGGCCACCGTTGATTGGGATTTCTTGCGATGTGTACCAGGGATAATATCCCAGCCTGTTGACATAAAATATGGTCACATTCTGTCCTCTTGCTTTGGCAAATGGACTTCCAATCACATGGAACATTCTTAAGCTGATTGTGATATTATATCGGATGGAGCAATGATCTGTCGGTGCGTTCCAGGCAGCTATGAAAGGCATCCGTCGAAACACAGGGAGCTGAGCAGACTTCAGGGCCAAAGCAGAACTCCACATAAATGACATCTGTAACCAGAATGTAGAACGGACCTGCTAGGAAATAGAAAACGATTTTAACTTTGATAGTTACTTTACTTTATTGATTAGTCCTTGGGCCATATCAAAGTGCAGAGTTCCAGACACAAATTATTACTAAAATCTGATAAAAACAGTTTAAAATGGAATTGGATAAAATACAATTTAAAATGAAATCTGAATAAAATACAATAATTTGATATGTGGATAAATAAAATGTGATAAAGTTATATTTCTGTATCACTCTTACAATCTACCCCAATCAGTCCCACATATGCTGATCTCAACCAAACCATTTTGCTTAAGTGCTGTGCTGTGTTAAATGTTAAGAAAAAAAATCCTTGAGATATAAAAACGTTGAGTCTCATCATTTTATTCTTTAAGGGGGCAAGTAATGTTACGCAGAAGCATTGCAAAGAAACAAGACAGAGTAATGCAAAGAAATTAAGACTTGAGTGAAGAAAAGGAAAGGAAAGGAAATAGATCCAAACCAGCCAAATGTATACAACCCAACTCCATATATTTATTTTATTCATACATTTTACCCTATATGAACTATGAACTATGATGTTGGAGAAGACTCCTGTGAGTTCCTTGGACTGCAAGACGATCAAACTGGTCAGTCCTAGAGGAGATCAACCCTGACTGCTCTTTAGAAGGCCAGATCCTGAAGATGAAACTCAAATATTTTGGCCACCTAATGAGAAGGAAGGACTCACTGGAGAAGAGCCTAATGCTGGGAAAGATTGAGGGCAAAAGAAGAAGGGGACAACAGAGGATAAGGTAGCTGGATGGAGTCACTGAAGCAGTAGGCATGAGCTTAAATGGACTCCGGAGGATGGTAGAGGACAGGAAGGCCTGGAGGAACGTTGTCCATGGGGTCACGATGGGTCAGATACAACTTTACAACCAACAACAACAACATTTTATCCAACCATTATTACTTTTTTCAAATAACTCAAGGCAGTGAACATATCCAACACAATATATAGGAACATATTCCTCCTTCTATTCCCCTCCCCAGCAACAACCCTATGGGGTAGGTTGTGTTGAGAGAGAGAGAGAGAGAGAGAGAGAGAGAGAGAGAGAGAGAGAGAGAGAGAGAGAGAGAGAGAGAGAGAGAGAGAGAGAGAGAGAGAGAGAGAGAGAGAGAGAGAGAGAGAGAGAGAGAGAGAGAGAGAGAGAGAGAGAGACTGACCCCAGGACATCCAGTTGGATTTCATGGCAAAGGCAGGACTAGAACTCACAAGTTCCCAGTTTCTTGCCTGATGCCTTAACATTATACAAAACTGTCTCTCTTGGCTTCTTTCTATCCTTGTCAGCATCTTTGCTTCCACCCCTATCCATGCATTTCTTGAATACATTTTATTCTGTACTTTGACTTTTTCACTTCTCCTTCTGGCAAGGAAACCTCCTGAGTCTTCCTCTCAACTCATTCATTCTCCCTGTTCTGCAGTTCACTGCGGGCTCTTTCTATATAATACATATTTATACTTGCCACTCACATTTGTATTCATCCCACATTCATTCAATTTTTGAGCTGATCATTTCTTATTTTACTACACACACTTCTTAAATAACACATGTCCATTGTATTCTGTTTACTTACACGATATTCTTTTACATAGCCAGTGTTTACTCCTAAATAGGTAGCAGTATGCTTTTATAATTGGACTTCCTGCTTTTGAAATAAACTTTCTATTGCTTTTCTTTCAGCATAACAACCTCCTGGGGGGGAAATCCATCTATTTTTCATTTTTAATATTTTCTTATGAGCTGCACAGTATATACCCTCCTGTTTTTCACCTTTACCTTTGTTTCCTTGCTTGTATTCGTTAATTCCAAGGGAGGAAATTATTTGTAACCTTTAGGCTGAACTGTGGGTCCTATGGTGCTCTCTAAACTTGGTTGTTTTCTTGCAGACACTTCATTACCAATGAAGGTAACATAATTAGTGCTAGAAGGGAGTGGAGTGTGCTCTCATATTATATACTGGTGGCTTGCCCTGTCAGTGTTGGTGGGAGAGGTCTTGCTAATTCCTTGAATAGGCTGTTCTTTACTGTTTAGCTTTTTTCTGAGTTGATAGTTCCTTGACTGGGTCATCGTTTGCTTCTTGATTGTTGGTCTAGTATTCATCTTAGTGTTCATCTCTGCTCATCAGCTGGTGAGGAATTTTTGCTGGTGAGAAATTTTTGTTGATGAGAAGTCTTTTTGTTTCCTTGTTGGCCCTTTTATTGTCTCTTTTGAATGGTATGTGTATTCTGTTTATCTTTATGCATCTGCTGATGGTCAATTTGTCCGAGTCTGGGCTTCTAGGAATTCTGAAGTGTTTTGGGACTTGGCTTGGTCACAAGTTCCCAGTAAAGTTTGTCCATGTGTTGTGAA